>NC_051318.1:68666450-69291450 GCF_015220235.1 Choloepus didactylus
AATTTAAGCTGTCCCTCAAATTTGAAGGAGAGCTTTGCTGGGTAAAGTATTCTTGGCTGGAAATTTTTCTCACTCAGAATTTTAAATATATCATGCCACTGCCTTCTTGCCTCCATGGTGGCTGCTGAGTAGTCACTACTTAGTCTTATGCTGTTTCCTTTGTATGTGGTGAATTGCTTTTCTCTTGCTGCTTTCAGAACTTGCTCCTTCTCTTCTGTGTTTGACAGTGTGATCAGAATATGTCTTGGAGTGGGTTTATTTGGATTTATTCTATTTGGAGTTCGCTGAGCATTTATGATTTGTGTATTTATGTTGTTTAGAAGATTTGGGAAGTTTTCCCCAACAATTTCTTTGAATACTCTTCCTAGACCTTTACCCTTTTCTTTCCCTTCTGGGACACCAATGAGTCTTATATTTGGACGTTTTATATCATCTATCATATCCCTGAGGTCCATTTCGATTTTTTCAATTTTTTTCCCCATTCTTTCTTTTATGCTTTCATTTTCCATTCTGTCATCTTCAAGGTCACTGATTCGTTGTTCAGCTTCATCTAGTCTTGTACTATGAGTGTCCAGAATCTTTTTAATTTGGTC
Organism: Choloepus didactylus; assembly: GCF_015220235.1. Classification (NCBI taxonomy): domain Eukaryota; kingdom Metazoa; phylum Chordata; class Mammalia; order Pilosa; family Megalonychidae; genus Choloepus; species Choloepus didactylus. Next base: position 68,667,044 of record NC_051318.1, read on the forward strand.
AACAGTTTCTTTAATTTCCATAAGATCATCCATTTTTTTATTTAGTCTTGCAATGTCTTCTTTATGCTCTTCTAGGGTCTTCTTGATTTCCTTTGTATCCCGTACTATGGTCTCATTGTTCATCTTTAGTTCTTTGAGTAGCTGCTCTAGGTGCTGTGTCTCTTCTGGTATTTTGATTTGGGTGCTTGGGCTTGGGTTATCCATATCGTCTGGTTTTTTCATATGCTTTATAATTTTCTGTTGTTTTTGGCCTCATGGCATTTGCTGAACTTGATAGGGTTCTTTTAGGATTTGTAGACCAATTGAAGTCCTTATCTCTAATTTATCAGATCTACAGCTTCGTGGAGTACACTTTCTCTAACTAACCAGCAGGTGGCATGCACGAGCCACCTGTTCTCCACAAGCCAGTTCTCCCCTGTTTAGCCTTTTTGGTGAGTGGGGGAGTGAGTCTTGTGGGGTCCAATTGGTGTACCAAGCTTGCGTGTGTAGTTGGTGTTGCCTGCCCTGTATATAGGGCTTGTTTCTGGGCAGTCAGGGAGGGGGGGTGGCCCTAACAATCAAATATCCCTGATGATCCTAGAGTTTTAAAGCTGCTGCAATAGTCTAATCCTTCAGTTCAGTCCTGCCACAGTTTGTCTCTGTCACTGACCCACAAGTCCTTGGTATTGGCATATGGCTCCTGAGACTTGCAAGTGGGCCCCTCTTCCAGGCCGTGCACCCCGGGTCTTCTGTTGAGGGATGACTGTGCTATGTCACAGGTGAGTGCCGTCCCCCCAGGGCAGTTCTGGGCTGCTGGGCTGTGTAGGGAGGCTCCCAGTCTGCTGAAATGATGGCTGAATGGGGCTTTGTTAATTCACACTGTTCTACCTTCCCAACTCTGGGACAATCAGCTGAGGTTGCAGGGAAGGCTAATGTCCACGCCCAGTTTTGTGGTGTGTGCCTGTTATTTGAAGCACTTCCGTCACACTGGGTAGTCTGGGGCAGCTCTGGGCTATGGGGCTGGCGATGGGCAGGAGTGTTTCCTGTCCACCAGGATGATGGCTGTGAGCGGACACCCCCCTTTTCTTGGGAATTTGTGGTGTTTAGTGAATTTTCTCAGCCACTGGATTATTGCATTTTGTCTCAGAGCTCTCTTAGTTTTGCTCTTGACTTGACCTGCCCAAATTACAAGTCTTTGAAGCTTTCTGTATTGGGCTTCTTAGAGTAATTGTTTTAGAAAAAGAAAAAAGGATTTAAAAAAAAAAAAAAAGGGCCCTGCTCAGAGATCTAATGGGTTATTGAAATGCTAAGAGACAAAGCAACCAGGGCCATTAAGGAAAGGTCCACAGGGCAGAGAAATCAGCTTTTCTTCGGGATTTGCATATGCACCTCAGGGCCTGAGCTGGGGCCTGAGCTCTGCCCTTCCCCTTTCTATGTTCACCAGGACTCCAAAAATCCTCCGCTTTTATTTTGGGGTTTTTCGTGTTGCTTTTTTTCTATGCCTGTCTCCTCTCTGCTGGGCTAGCTGCTCTCAGATTCTCTGGTGTCTGGTCTCAGTCTATCTGTGGTTGGAGTTTGGATCAGTAGAATGAGTTTCTGATAAGAGCTGCCACTGCAGTTCTCCCTTCTCCTTCCCGGAGCTGACAGCCCCTCCTCCCACGGGACTGAGCCTGGCAGGGAGGGGCGCGGGTCCCCTGGCCACAAAAACTTACAGATTTCGCTGATCTCAGCAGTTCCATGTTTTCATGAATGTTGTATGAAGTATGCCCAAAGTCAGATTGCTCTGTGGTGTCCAGTCCACGCAGTTCCTGGCTTTCTACCTACTTTCCTAGAGGAGTAACTAAAACATACAGCTCACCAGTCTGCCATCTTGCCTCATTTGCTTTTCTATTCATGTGTCCATACACTGGAAGAAGGTAATATAAGCCACAAGGTTTTCATAATCACATTGTGCTAGTTTGGATGTATTATGTCCCCCAAAATGCCATGTTCTTTGATGCAATCTTGTGGGGCAGACATGTTAGAGTTGATTAGGTTGTAATCCTTTGATTGAGTGTTTCCATGGAGATGTGATTCAATTAACTGTGGGTGAGACCTTTGATTGGATAATTTCCATGGAGGTGTTACCCACCCATTCAGGGTGGGTCTTAATGGAATCACTGAAGTCCTATAAGTGTTCACAGACAGAAGGAGGTGCTCCAGCCAAGAGAGACACTTTGAAGAATGCACAGGAGCTGAGAGTGGAATCTAGAACACAACCTGGGATCAGCAGATGCCAGCCACATGCCTTCCCAGGTAACAGAGGTATTCTTGACGCCATTGGCCTTCCTTCAGTGAAGGTATACTTATTGTTCATGCCTTTATTTGGACATTTTCATGGTTTTCAGACTGTAATTTTGTAACCTAATAAACCCCCTTTAAAAAGCCAATCCATTTCTGATATTTTGCATTCCAGTAGCATTAGCAAGCTGGAACATACAGAGTCATACTGTATAAGCTATACAGTTATATGATTGTCCTCACGAATCAAGGATACTGGATTGCAATTCAGCAGTTTCAGGTATTTCCTTCTAGCAATAATAATACACTAAAAACTAAAAGGCTATATCTATATAATGCATAAGAATAACCTCCAGAATGACCTCTCAACCCCATTTGAAATCTCTCAGCCACTGAAACTTTATTTTGCTTAATTTTTCTTCCTCTTTTTGGTCAGGAAAGCTTTCTCAATCTCATGATGCCACTCCAGGCTCATCCCTGGGAGTAATGCCCCATGCTGCCAGAGAGATTTACACCCCTGGGAATTATGTCCCATGTAGGGGGGGAGGCAGTGAGTTTACCTGATGAGTGGGCTTAGAGAGAAAGAGAAAGGCCACATCTGAGCAACAAAAGAGGTTCTCTAGGGATTATTCTTAGGCATAATTATAAGTAAGCTTAGCCTCTCCTCTGGAATAACAAGCTTCATAAGGGAAAGCCCTAAGTACAAGGATTTGGCCTACTACAATGGTAGCCCCCAATGCTTGTGAGAATGTCAGGAATTCCCTGGGTGGGGAAGTTAAATGTTTCCACATTTTCACCCAGGCTCTCAAAGGGGCTTTGCAAATACTTTTTATTCTCTGGCCAAATTACTCAGGGATGTATTGGGGTTTCATGCTAACCTGTAAAAAAACAACCAAAACTCACCCCCTGTCTTAGTTTGCTAATGCTGCAGAATGCAAAACACCAGAGATGGATTGGCTTTTATAAAACGGGGATTTATTTCGCTACACAGTTACAGTCTTAAGGCCACAAAGCGTCCAAGGCAACACATCAGCAATCGGGTACCCTCACCGGAGGATGGCCGATGGCCTCCGGAAAACCTCTGTTAGCTATGAAGGCAGCTGGCATCTGCTCCAAAGCTCCGGCCTCAAAACGGCTTTCTCCCAGGACATTCCTCTCTAGCAAGCTTGCTTCTCTTCAGAACATCACTCCCAGCTGCACTCTCTTCCCCCCGAGTCAGCTCATTTATATAGCTCCACCGATAAGGGCCCACCCTGAATGGGCGGGGCCACGCCTCCATGGGAACATCTCATCAGAATCATTGCCCACAGCTGGGTGGGGCACATTCCAAGCAAATCCAACCATCACCAAAACTTCTGTCCCACACAAGACTACAAAGATAATGGCATCTGGGGGACACAATACACTCAAACTGGCACACCCCCTATTCAAGGTTCCATGTAATTATGGTGTTTGAAAAACTGGCCATTCAAGTTAACTTAAATAACATGTCACAGAAAATATAGATTTTGCACCAAATAAATATCTCTTCCTTTGGTCTCACGCAGAAGCTGAGGTTAAATGCACTGCACCTTCTTACACCAGTGGGGAGCTGTGGACAGACAGGTACCACCTGCTGGGCAGGATAGAGTCTAGAGGCCTCATGGGAAAGTCTGACAATCTGCTAGGTTTCACCCTCAGAGAAACCTGATATTGAATACAGGCTCCTCCTGAGACCTGGACCTGTCTGGTCTCAGAAAATCTGATTGGGGTAATCAAGGAAACCAGATGCCTAGACAACAAAAAAGTTTGAATCACACTAGAAAAAATAAAGATATGGCTCAAAGGAACAAACTTACACTTCAAATGAGATACAGGAGTTGAAACAACTAATTAAAGATCTTCAAACAAATATGCTAAATCAATTCAAAATTCAAATCAATGAGTTGAGGGAAGATATGGCAAAATAGATGAAGGATATAAAGACATAGGGCAAACATAAGGAAGAACTTGAAAGTTCCATTAATTATTTTAATTCCTAAATGGGTTTAATATGAATAGGGCTGTGATTCAACAGTAATAGTTTGAAATCTAATATACACAGAGTATTCAGGAAACAATAATATCCACTACTGTATTCCAGTCCTCGTATTTCAACTGATCAGACCCTATTTTGTAATTTCCAATTTCCTATGTCCTGCGCATGTTATGTAAGCCTTTCCAAGATGTTGATTCTGCAAAGCACACACTACTTTATGTCTGAGAAGAGCAGAGATGACAGTTGTTTCCCAATCCACTGTTAGATTTCAAGAGTCTTGCTAAGAAAAACATGCAAGTACACACATTTTGTCCATTCATCCTCTTTGCAGAATCTTAAGACATCTTTTCTGACCTAACCCAAGGCAATATATAAACAAAACAAAACAGAACAAAGAAACAAACAAACAAAAACACACAAATTCTCTCACCCAAACTTTTAACTTTTGGTAGCTGTGCCAGTTTGGATGGACTATGTCCCCCAAAATGCCACATTCTTTGATGTCATCTTGTGGGGACAGACGGATTAGTGTTGATTAGGTTGGAAATCCTTTGATTGAGTATTTCCATGGAGATGTGACTCAATCAACTGTGGATGAGACTTTTGATTGGATAATTTCCATGGAGGTGTTAGCCCACCCATTCAGGGTGGGTGTTAATGGAATCACTGGAGTCCTATAAAAGTGTTCACAGACAGAAGGAGGCACTGCAGGCAAGAGAGACACTTTGAAGAATGCATGGCTGCTGAGGGTGGAGCTGGAACACAACATGGGTTTAGCAGACACCAGCCACATTACTTCCCAGCTAACAGACGTTTTCCAGAAGCCAATGGCCTTACTTTGGACACTTCATGGCCTTCAGATTTGTAACTTTGTAATCAAATAAACCTCCTTTATAAAAGCCAATCCATTTTTTTTTGCATTTTGCATTCTGGCAGCATTAGCAAACTGGAACAGTAGCTAAAAACATGAATTTTCCGACTCAGTGCATTGCCAGTGATGTTCCGTTTGAATAACTTCAGTTCACTTGCATCTACTCATTCACTTATTTTTAGCTCATTACATTGAAAATTGGAAAATATGGAAAATGTTTCATTTCATTGGTTTATATAAAATTAGTGCTTCAAAATGTTTAACTGTGGGAACCAGGGCCCAGGCCCCCTCCCCTCCATAGTGAATTCACATAGCCACCTACTTGACCAGGACAAACATTAAAAGTCATCAGACTTCCCCAGGGGAGTTAAAAATTGTATTGTTAAGAAAGCACTGAAACTCCCCTCCCCTGGTCACTGCTGATAACAATCGCCACACTCCTGTGTCACAAGACCCCGTCAAAACTCTATTCCTACACCCTCCTTGTCCTAACCCTTATAAACCACCCCCTGGCACCTCATGTTTTTTCTGAGTGCTAACTTCCATCTTTCCCAGTCTGCTGTGGAACAAATCATCTCCTGTAAGTAAGTCCTATTAAACTTATGTCTAACTCCATGCCTGGCATGTTCTGGGTCCTAGGGCTATACTGGGTTGTGACAGTAATATATGGAATATTTGCTTTACATAAATTAATATAAGGCTTGTAGTGTGCTTGGTATATTCAATGTATTCAAAAACAATATGATCTAACATCAACCACAAACAAAACATTTTCCTCCTTCCTAGAGTCTGTTCTCACCGAGCATATATATATTCCTAAACTCCTGTAATTTGCTAATAACCTGATTCAATTGCTTTTATTTTGTTTTTTTTCATTATGTGACCCAAGTAAGTTTAATATGTGGAAGTATCTGGGGTAATGCCTTTCCTGTAGTGTGAGCTCAAGAAAATCTACATTCTTTTGGTGTATTCTCAAAGTGCAAGTATTTTGTACTTTCCCTAAAGATGAAAAGACAGTAAGTTTTTAAAGTCTTCCTTATATGCCAGATATTCTGATAATCACTTTACATAACTTATTTAATTCTCACAAGCACCTGTGACAAAGTCCTATCAAATGTATATGACATCCATTTTTTCACATCATTAATTAGTGTAGTCATTTAATTAACAACTTTTTGCAACTATCATAATGTGACAGGCCCCTGTTTAATGACACATACAAAGGTTGTTTGTTTATGGTCTTTATCTTCAGCTTTCATTGCCTAGCAGTTGGAAATAGCAACACATAGAAAATACAGGAATAGAAAGTAATAAGTCTCCTAATTAAAATATGTAGAGGATATTGTGCAAGAACTGATAAAGAAATAGTCAAATCTAAGGAAAAGAGAGATTGCATTCCTGTGAATAGTTGTTAGAATCAACTCATAACATAGTCAATGGTCAATAATAATTAAAAAATAATTTTAGTATTACAATTATTTTTATTCCTAACAATGCTTCATTTCCAGTTGGTATAGCACAGTATAAGTGACCCCATTTCTCAAGTGGTATTCTAGTTTCCTTCAGCAATAAACATAAAATACTATTAATACAAGGTCCACAGAATTGCTGGAATATTTTAATTATTTTTACTATTAATATATTGCTGAATTAACATCCTAATCTGCAAGACTCAAACAGATTTGTGCCTGGCCTATCTGTAATGAATTTCAAGAAATGAATGGACATGTTTAGCAATTAATAGTGTTCCATACCAGAATCCCTCCCATTTTTTCTTCGCTTCTCTTATAATCATGAGTTTTTAGGCCTTGAAAGTGATATGATAATAATAATCCCAATGTCAAATGTTATAATTTCCTAGACTTTTAGAGTTGGAAGGATGATAATTAATTGTGGGTGTGAGTTATTTTGATGTGAACTTTGAAGTTTACCTAAATACATACCTAATTTGAAGAATTTAAAAGATAATTATTGGTGACAGAACAATATGGTTATGAAAAATTGAACTCAGAGTTCAACTAGTCCTCCTCCATCTCTCTCCAGTGCGATATCAGATACCATATACTTTAATTTTGCAGTATGATAATTGCAGTAATAAATATTTGTTTTGATAAATTCAACTAGACATTATTAATGGTGCATATTCAAAGGTCCACATTCTTACACTTCTATGATCTTATTTATCTCAATCAATCATTATCAAAGGCATTTCTCAGGTTAGTCAGATCTGTTTGAAGTCAGACAAATTCTACACTTAGAAAACTTGGATTCTATGAATGTGGATGAAGAATGATTCAGCGAGCTGTCTGTTATCAAATTTTCCAGGGTTGAGTGGAGAATAAAACTGACCAGGGCCAAGAATCTAATTCCCTAGCCAGATGTAGCTAACTCGTTTAAGAGAAAATTCCTTTATCTATAATTACCTACTACTTTTAGCTCTCCTAACATCCGCCAGCAGGAGTTTCCTAATTTTATAAGTGACCCCACTATTAATAGATTTCAGTGCTTTTTTTTTCAGTTTTCTTTTTCCAGTGAGTCCTTTGAAAGAGAAATATAAACATCTTTCCCCTTCTCTTATTCCCAAACTGCCACTGCTTCTCAAACTGTAATCAATAGAGCAGTATGAAAGAGTGATGGATTTGGATAACATCTACCCACTCCCAAATTTTACACCGATGCTCTATTATCTTTATAATACAGTCAGTGGCAAAAGCTGTGCTAGTTGCTAGAATGATTTCCTTAAGAACTTCAGTCTTAAATTTCCTAAATTAAAACAGTGTTACTAGAGTGTCATTGCAAATACATGCCCAATTTATCAATTGCCCAGTTATCAGATGAATGTACTGAACCATCTATATACTATGAGGAATACAACAACAAAAATGATTTGCCTCTAAATTATGAGATTTTATGACTTGGAGGAAGGTATAAAACAGACATATGAACTAGAAATAGAGTATTATGTGGATTTAAAATAGATGTTGTGTTATGGGTATTCACAGATTTAAGTTTACCCATCTGTTTATCTATCTTTGCATCTATCCATCATCCTTCTAGATTTAATGTATTTATGATCTCCAATTCAGACATTAAATGGATGAAAGGACAAAATATACAAGAAAAAGCAAATATTAAACTAACAATTGGGCCTGGGGAAAATATGAATAAAAATACCATATGAAGACAAAATAAAGAAAAACAAAAATAACAGAAGCAATACTGCTTAATGATTAACAGCAAGGATTTAAGGCTGATGGTCTGGGTTCAAATCCCAACTTTAACATTGGAGATTATATATTTATATAACTTTAGGCAAGTTTGGCAGCAATTTCCTCATTTAGCCTCATAATTAGTAGTGAAAACTAAATAAGTTAATATATAAAATATGCAGGTATTAAAAGCATCAGTTGTTTTCATAACTGAATTAAAATATGGCACTACTCTTTCTTGTAATACAAGTGCAAATATTCAATTTTTATATGGTTTCTCTGAGCCTCACTTTTGTCATGTGAAAATTCCTGATTCACTGGCTTGTTTTAAGGATTATAAAGTATAAAATTATAGTCTGGCATATAGTCAATATTTATCAACTGTTTATGAAAAAAAAACAAGAAAGGTTTCAACAACTTTTATATTATTCTTGGTGATATTGTCCAGAAATTGAGTATGTACCATAGTTAAATAGTTGTCATGTGTCTAAAGCCCAGCAGATTTTACTATAAAATGATGATTTTCAAAGTATGGTCCAAGACCTGTAGGATTCCCAGAGGCTTTTTTCAAGAAGTCTACAAAGATCATTTTCAGAAAATATACAAAGAAGTTATTTAGTTATTTACTGTTTTCACTGTGTTAATGTTTGTACTCATGATGCAAAAACAAAATGTGGCAACAAATTGTATTCAAAGCATATTGTAGTCTTCACCATGCATTCAAGATAAGAAATTTGCAAACAAAAACAAAAACATCTCACACAGGACTATTAATTATAAAGGAATAAAAATCACTAAATTATTAAGCCTCAACCCTCAAGTGCCATCTTTTTAATATTCTGCCGCAATGGGAAGTGTGTATAAAGCACTCTGCCACATGCATGCCAGCACCCTGGTTGTCTTGAGAAAACACACATGCCATTGCTTGAATTGCAATCTGAATTAGCTACTTTTTTTCCATGTAATGCAATTTTTACTTGAAAAAGATTTGATACACAAATTGTGATTACTCAGAGACGGGCATCTGGCAGGCAGCTTTTCTTAAAGGAATTTTTTTAATGGAAAAAAAAACTGACATCACTTCTTGTCAATGGTGAATATTTTTGATCAAAATCTTCACAGTTAATTTGTATATCCAAAAACTATTAGGTCACTGTCTTTTTTTTTTTTTTCATTTTTATTGAGATATATTCACATAGCATGGAGTCATACAAAACAAAGCACACACTCAATTTTTTACAGTACCATTATGTAGTTGTGTATTCATCATCAAAATTAATTTCTGACATTTTCATTACCACACACACAAAAATAATAAGAATAAAAGTTAAAGTGAAAATCAACAATTAAAGTAAAAAAGAGCACTGGGTGCCTTTTTTTTTTTATTCTTTCCCCCATTTTTCTACTCATTCATCCATAAACTAGACAAAGGGGAGTGTGGTCCATATGGCTTTCCCAATCACATTGTCACCCCTCACAAGCCACATTTTTATACAATGTTCTTCAAGATTCATGGGTTCTGGGTTGTAGTTTGATAGTTTCAGGTATTTACTGCTAGCTACTCCAATTCATTAGAACCTAAAAAGGGTTGTCTATATTGTGCATAAGAGTGCCCACCAGAGTGACCTCTTGGTTCCTTTTGGAATCTCTCTGCCACTGAAGCTTATTTTATCTCCTTTCACATTCCCCTTTTGGTCAAGAAGATGTTCTCCATTCCATGATGCCAGGTCTAGATTCCTCCCCAGGAGTCATATTCCACATTGCCAGGGAGATTCATTCCCCGGGGTGTCAGATCCCATGTAGTGGGGAGGGCAGTGATTTCACCTGCCAAGTTGGCTTGGCTAGAGAGAGAGAGCCACATCAGAGCAACAAAGAGGCATTCAGGAGGAGGCTCTTAGGCACAATTATAGGGAGTCCTAGCCTCTCCTTTGCAGCAATAGTCTTCCCAAAGACAAGTCCTGTGGTAGAGGGCTCCGCACATCAAACCACCAGTCCCCTATGTCTGTGAGCACATCAGCGACCATTGAGGTGGGGAAGCCCAACATCCCTGCATTTTCCACCAACTCCTCAAAGGGGCTTTGCATATTTTTTTCACTGTTTTTTTTTTTTTAATTAACTCTTTTTTTTAAATCAACTATATCAAAAAAAAAAATTTTTAAAATACAATAAAAGAAAAACATTTCAAACAAACCATAAAAAGGGAGTAAGAAAAAGACAACTAACCAAAGATAACTACTTTACTTCCAACATGTTCCTACTCTACCCCAAGAAAGTAACTTAATATAGCAACATTTCTGTGAACTTGTTCCTAGCATACCCATTAGAAATTAACAGTAGGTCATTGTCTTTTAACACAGCTAGAAATTTGGAAAGCTTACATTCACGATTGTGACTTTGACAACTTCCCAATATTTAAAACTTTTCTGATGAGATCAATGGCGATATTAATAATTGTACTCTTTTTAAAAAAAGTTTCTATAACAAAATTTGTTAAATATCTTTATAAGATCGTCATTCTGCACTGAACCAGTATTTCCCAGATGACCAATGCATAATATTACAAAATCATGTATGAATAAATGTTTCATTGGAAGTGCAAAATAAACCAATGGATTTTAATGTGGCAGAGGACAAAGTATGTTTTGATAAGATTTCAGATACTATCTCACAATTAACCTCTAAGAAACTGTGCCAGTTTGGATGTATTATGTTCCCCAAAATGCCATTATCTTTGATGCAATCTTATGGGGGCAGACATATTAGTGTTGATTAGGAATGTTGGACTCCTTTGATTGAGTGTTTCCATGAAGATGTGACTCAATCAACTGTGAGTGAAATGTCTGATTGGAAAATTTCCATGGAGTTGTGAACCCCACCCATTTAGGGTGGGTTTTTGATATAATTACTGGGGCCCTATGAAAGCAGAAAAACAGATGGACTTGAGAGAAACTGCAGCTGAGAGATGTATTTTGAAGGCAGCCATTGAAAGCTGATGCCATTTTGAAATGCAACCTGGGATGAAGCAGATGCCAGCCATGTGCCTTCCCAACTAACAGATTTTCCAGATGCCAATGGCCTTTCTCCAACAAAGGTACCCTATTGTTGATGGACACTTTATGGCCTTAAGACTGTAACTGTGTAACCATATAAAACCCCTTTATAAAAGCCAATTCATTTCTGGTGTTTGCAAAACAGCACATTAGCAAACTGAAACAGAAACTAACACTTGTTGAGTTTTGGTACAGTTTCAAAGAATACTTACAATCCTGAAAAGGATATTGGAGGAAGCATTTAGGTGCATCACTCAGATCTATCTTCAAGAAGAAAACTTGCAGTGAGTTGTTTAGTTAACTGAGGAGCCCTCAGCTGCCACCCTCTGAGATCCACTGCAATAATCAGGCTCAGGCTTTGCTCTCCTGCAGGCACTTCCAGTTGATGATTGAGCAGTATGGGTACTAGAGTTAGCCCATTTCTGTTTTATATGGAACTCTTCTCTTGTGAAGTGTTTATTTGGGTGTTCCCCATTGGCTTAGCCCCAGTTTTCTACGACTTGTGCTGCAGTGTGTGGCTCTCCTACCAGGTCATTGTTCCCTCATTTTCTCCTTTCTCAGGTGTCAGACCAGCATTACAGTTTGGAAGCTCTCCAGACACACTCTTGCTTCCTTTCCTCTTTATCTTTCAATGAGGTCTCCCCACTAAATCTCTTGTACTTCCAATTCTATCTTTTGATTTGCTTCCTGGGAGACATGAACTGGCACACTAGTCAGGTGCTTTCCATTTTCCAACTAAATAACTATATAAGGTGGAATGTCTTCATACAGGCCATCTAAAATGATATGTTACAATAGAGTGAACATAAGCAGATTTGAAAATTGAGCTTTTATTAAGACAGACATTGAAGAAATTGCAAAACCAAGAGATAATGCCATGCTTCTCATTATATGTTTGGATATGTAGATAATTTCCATTAAGTAAGTTATTGGTTTTAATATATAATCTATCTATCATTGTTTATATATATATTAATAAATATTTTACAATATTTGGATCCAGTGTGTATTAATTTCCTATTGCTGTTCTAACAAATTACCACAAACTTAGTGGCTTAAAACAACACAAACTTATTACCTTATAGTTCAGGAGTTCAGAAATCTGAAAATGGTCTTATTGGGCTAAAATCAAGGTGTCAGCAGGTATGTATTTCTTCTGGAGTAGAGGAGATGCATTTTCTGCCTTTTCTAGCTGTTAAAGAGAGACCACATTTCTTGGCTCCTGGTCTCTTCCCAGTCATCACATTACTTGTATCTCTGCTTCAGTCATCACATCATCACCTCCTTCTCTGACTACCCCTCTGGCTTCTCTGTCTCCTTCTTTCATCTTTTGATGATCTTTGTGATCCTATTGGGCCCACTGAGATAATCCAGAATAATCTCACCATCTCAAAATCCTTAACTTAAGCACATCTGCCAAAGCACTTTTTCCATTATAAGGTAAAATATTCTCATGTTCCAAGGGTTATGGTGTGGACAACATTAGGGGGTCATTATTCTATCCATTATACAGTACAAGAAATGAAAGGGCTTTTGGGAATAGGTTATGATCTTGGTTGGAAAATCATGATACTGTTTGAATAAGGATGGTGAAGAACGTAAAATGTTGTCATTGCAATTGTGTCTAGGTTAACTACATTTAGGCATTTGCAAATGTTTATGCCAAGGAAGAACATGAAGTTATCATTCTTTCAGAATTGCGGAAGGCCGGGCTTCTTAAACAGTCCATTGCTTTTATAAATTATTTTTCATATCAATTATTTATCTCCTGAAAAATTATGTTATGCTAACATCTTGAGCCACTTTATCCTTAAGCCCATCTAGGAAAATATCCTTGTTTTTCCCCTTCAGAATCAAAGAAAAAACCTCCTCTAATTTCCAACGCTGTATAAAACTCCTTTTCTTTGGGTTAGCTAATACTTCTCCTGCAAAAAAAGACTTTTAAATAGATTTGTTCCCACTTTCAATGCTTGGGAAATAGTATTTTCACTGGGGCTTGGGGGAAAAAAGAAGTGACACAGGGAGATAAGGATGATGATGAGGGAGTATCATAATTTACCACTGACCATTTATCAGTAGCCAAAATATTTGACCTGAAGTTTAGGCAGCTGCTTAACTTGATATCTCTCAGTATGCTTTTAACCATGAGCTCAATTACAATTTCATCTGAAAATCAAAAATGTTATCATATGTATCTACATGAAATGGTGAAAATAGCACTGTACTATGAAGCTCTGTAGCTTTTACCAAGTTATTCACCTTTAAGTCTTGGTTTCCCCATGTGTGTTGACAGGTGCTTCCCTGCTGTTCTTTTAGGGTTTCTTGAATAATGGATAGCATCATTTGTGTGAAAGTATCTTGGTAATGGTAAATTCTTACCATTAAAGCTACTGCCAGTAGTCAGGGAGCTTTTATTTAATTATTTTCCTACTCTCTCTGTAAATATTACTGCACCAAGAATCTCAGAGACTAATTATGTTATTTATTACCAAAGGAAATAGGTGACATTATTTCACTAGATACTAAGTCAGAATTGTGAGTCACTTCTATAAATCAGATTTTATTCATTTTCAGATGCTCTCAATTATTTAAAAAGAATAAATTATTTTTTAAAAAATCTTCATATAATTATTTTCAAGTATTTGTCCAAAGGCTAAGTTAAAATTCTGAAGTCAGTTGTGTTGACAAGTTGCCAAGCATTGTTGGTTTAAACAATTTTTGTTTAATTATAAATAAAATAATTATTTTAAGCCAGTATTTTAATTATAAAAATAAATTATCTTCACAGATCTGTATAGAATTTAAATATACACGTTAGGAGAGTGGAAATTCTTCTTTAGTACTGATGAACTACCAACCTGTAAGTATTTTCTTTAAGTATAGATTTAATAAATAATTAAATAACTCATCCACAAAGTAGATTATTTTAGGAAAATGGTCTTATGAAAATAATGGTAATTGTATGTGAAGCTAATCTCTTCCTGATACATAAAGTCATCTTTCCTGTGCAGTACTTCAATTAAAAAAAAGTAATCTGTATGTGCAGGTTTGAAACTGTTATGGATCCCAGAAGAATTTAACCCAAACTTGTTGGGTGGAAACTTTTAACCCAATGTTGTTGGGTGGAAACTTTTGATTGAGTGTTTCCATGGCGATGTGACACCCCCAACTGTGGAAGAGGCCTCTGATTATATTATTTCCATGGAGATGTGGCCCCGCCCCTTCAGGGTGGGTCTTGATTAGTTCACGGGAGTACTTAAGAGAGCTGAGAAGCAGACAGGGATTCTTAGAGATATTTGGAGATGTTTTGGAGAGTTTTCCCCAGAGAAGTGACCTCCACATACTTAGAGGGAAACATCCTGGGAGAAAGAACCAAGGATGCAGAGGAGCTGAGAGAGAGGAGCTAAGATAGATGCTCAGAGACATTTTGGAGAAAGCCATTTTGAAACACCACCCAGGAACAAAGGACCAGCATATGTCAGCCACGTCTTCCCAGCAGACAGAGGTGTTCCAGACTCCATCAGCCATTCTTCAGTGAAGGTATCATCTTGTTGATGCCTCAGTTTGGACACTTTTATGGCCTCAGAACTGAAAATTTGCAACCTAATAAATCCCCTTTATAAAAGCCAATCCATTTCTGGTATTTTGCATAACAGAAGCTCTAGCAAACCAGAACACTGTAAGAATGCCGGTTATTAGATTCCTTGCATGCAACCTATAACACATACTATATATTCTTTCTAAATGCATATTTAGAGACAAACACCATAAATTTTGCCAGTGATTACTGCCTGTCCTAATACATTAATATTTTCAAATAAGAGGCATGATTTGCTAGTGATTCTATGATAGAATATTTCAGAAAGCAATTTCTGCAAATATTTTCCCTTTGATAACAATCCAGGCTTATGCATTTTTGTCTTTATACAGAGGATTACAAGGAACCTAATTTCCATTATACTGTTGAATGGAATATTTGAAATATATTCATTAATCTTATTATATACATGTTCTTATTTGTAATCATAAATTTAAAATATATTAACTGGATCGTGGTTGTGGCCAGGGGGAAGTGAATGGTTTTACCCAGAGGGCCGTGCGCCGCCTTTCTCCGCTCCCATCTGAGCTGCTCGCTGCTCCTCCCCGCCCATGGCGTTCACGTTCGCGGCCTTCTGCTATATGCTGGCATTGCTGCTCACCGCTGCGCTTATCTTTTTCACCATCTGGCACATTATAGCATTTGATGAACTGAAGACTGATTACAAGAATCCTATAGACCAGTGTAATACCCTGAACCCTCTTGTGCTTCCAGAGTACCTCATCCATGCTTTCTTCTGTGTCATGTTTCTTTGTGCAGCAGAATGGCTCACACTGGGTCTCAATATGCCCCTCTTGGCATATCATATTTGGAGGTATATGAGTCGACCAGTGATGAGTGGACCGGGACTCTATGACCCTACAACCATCATGAATGCAGATATTCTAGCATATTGTCAGAAAGAAGGATGGTGCAAATTAGCTTTTTATCTCCTAGCATTTTTTTACTACCTGTACGGCATGATCTATGTTTTGGTGAGCTCTTAGAACAACACACAGAAGAATTGATCCAGTTAAGTGCATGCAAAAGCCACCACGTGAAGGGATTCTATCCAGCAAGATCTTGTTTCCAGGAGTAGCCTATGGAATCTGATCAGTTACTTTAAAAAATGACTCCTTATTTTTTAAATGTTTCCACATTTTTTGCTTGTGGAAAGACTGTTTTCATATGTTATACTAGGATAAAGAATTTAAATGGAATTATGTATAAATTAATATAAAATGTTTACCTCTGGTGTTGACAGGTTTGAACTTGCACTCCTTAAGGAACAGCCATAATCCTCTGAATGATTGTGTTAATTACTGATTGTCCTTAGTCCATTGGAAGCTTTTGTTTATAGGACCTTGTAGGGCTCATTTTGGTTTTATTGAGATGCCACGTACTTATAAATTAGCTGTAGGTATCAGGTGCTTTTGATGAACTGAAAATGTATACCTGACCTGTGGGAAACGCCATGGTTTCCTCATCTATCATGTAGATGATTATATATGGATACATTTACAAACATAAGAGTAGGATTTTTTCCCCTTTGACTTGAAAATTATCCCTGTATATTGCATGAATGAGAGATTTCCCATATTTCCATCAGAGTAATATACTTGCTTTAATTCTTAAGCATAAGTGAATATGATATAAAAATATATATTGAATTACTTGTGAAGAATGCATTTAAAACTATTTTAAATGTGTTTTTATTTGTAAGACATTACTAAGAAATTGGTTATTATACTTACTGTTCTAATCTGGTGGTAAAAGTATTCTTAAGAATTTGCAAGTACCTTAGATTTTCAAAACTGAATGAGAGAGAACATTGTATAACCATCCTGCTGTTCCTTTAGTGCAATACAATAAAACCCTGAAATTAAAAAAAAATAAAAAATAAAATACATTAACTATGTATGCAACCAAGTGGTCATTATCTATATTACCTCATATAACCTAATATCCCTTCCATATTGGTCATCACCAGGGGGTGACCAAGAGGAGATGGTCTCTGTTTGGGGATGTCCACATTTATTAACCAAACTGTCTCCCTAAGGTGTGGTCCAGGAGGAGGTGAGAGGGGTAGAGTCAAATCTTTTCAAGATGATGTTTGAAAAGATATTTTTGACAATAAAAAATACCACTCTGATGCTGAGTGGTCTTTGCAACAATATGAACAGATTGTGAGACTGTAAAAGGCTTGGAAAACATAAAACAGATTACTGGGGACGAGAAATGTTGAGTAAGAGGAGGCTGATTGAACTGGAATACTAACAGGTGTAGCAGGCAGAAACTGTGATTTCACCCAAGATTTCCCACCTTCCACCCTTATGTATAATTTCTGGTACTGTAAATATGTTGGATTTTTTCCCCATGTTTGGGTTATGTTATGTGGCACACTTGAATTTAAAATAGGAACATTATCCAGGTGGGCCTGACCTAATCACAGAGTTTTCTCTGGCTGATATCAGAAGAGGAAGTCAGAAATTCAAACCATGAAAGGGATTTGACTTGGAGCTGCTGGCTTCAAGATAGAGGAGACTATGAGTCAAGGAATGCTGATGTCCTCTAGAACCTGAGGCTCACCTCCAACTGACAGGCAACAAGGAGGCAGGGACTTCAATCTTACAATTGTAAGAAGTAGAATTCTGCCATCCAGAATAATGAGCCTGAAATTAGATTTTCCCCCAGATGGCCCAGAAGGGAACTCAATCTAGCTGACACCTTGATTTCGGCCTTGGGTTACTCTGAACAGAGAACCCAGATTCATCAAGCAAGACTTATGACCCACAGAACTGTCATCTAATAAATGGACAGTTTTAAGATGCTATATCTGTGATAATTTGCTACACAGCAATAGGAAACAAATATGGTAGTATAGGCTGAAAAAGTGCCAAAATGATGAGGTACCATTAGTAACCCCCAGAGTGGTCAAATGTCCTATGTAGTCAATTTGCCAGGAGAAGGAAGGGGCCACATTCTGTGGAATGCATCTTCCTTCACTATGAGCAAATGGACTGACATGTGGTAGCAGTCATAATTCTGGCATAAAATATTGGCTCTGGATCAGGAATATATAGTCCATGCATTGGCCATGATCAGTCCAATAACAAATCCAGATGGCAATGGCTGTGATCTGGGCAGTGCAGGTTTGATCAGCAGCTTGATTCTAGTTAGTCACTTCAGACACTTTACTGTAGGGATCAACATGAGTGACCCAGACTGTCCAATCAGCATACTCAGTTTAATCTGCCAGTCTGTAGTCTTTTCAACTGGTAAACCAAATACCTAGGTCATTGACAACAGACTAGGAGTAAATAAAAATATGACAACGTAGTATATCAATGGTGATATTGGCCAGAACTATGAAAATAGCCTTGAGTTCTAGCCAGTGTGCAGAACAGACATGTCTGTTTTTGGTTTTACTTAACAGGCACTGATGTTGAACAATAAGAGTGGCACAATGGCCACTTCCATGTTTGAACTTAAACAAACCAGCAATTTCCTCCAAAAGAAATGCTCAAGTCTTAACTTCTAGTCCTGTAAAGGTGAACTTAGTTGTAAGCAGGACCTTTGAAAACATTACGAGATAAGATGAGGCCAAACTGAATTCGATTGGGTCCTAATCCCATATGACAGTGTCCTTTAAAGGGAAGGAAATTTGGACAGAGACAGAGAGAGATGGCCATATGATGGAGGCAGAGATTAAGTTATGCTATCACAAACCAAGGAATGTCATGGATTGCCAGCCACCCACCCAACTCAAGAGAGGCATAGAAGAAATTTTACCCTTTAATAGAAAGCATGACCTTTATAACACCTTTATTTTGGATTTCTAGCCTCCAGAACAGTGAGACAACACATTTTTGTTGTTTAAACCAACTTCTCTGTATATTTTGTTATATCGGCCCTGGCAAACTAAGATATAAACCAACAGGACCTCATCTATATGATAAATGTTTTTGATATCAGAGGGTACAGGTACTTACCTACATAAGTCTTGAAACCCTAACTGTGACATAAGACAGGGAAGTTTAAGTATCCTTTGGGGGATTATTGAAAATGCATACTGGAGACCTTGTCATGTGAATATGACTTAGTCTGGAACAGCTAGAGCTCTAGGAGTTGCAACTGAATTGAACTGATGATAATCTGCTCTAAGTCTCCAGCCTTTTTCATTGTACCCACAGGGCTGTTGTATTGCTATGTTGCATCTCTTGTTACTCCTGCTACCTTTTATTCCATAATTAGGGATGTGATTTCCCTTTCCCCTCTATTGTTTCTGTTGGATGACATGAGAGAGGACAGGGAGCACCTCTTCATATGCAGCACTTTATGAATGTTTAAAATACTAGTATATAAAACATATTAATAACAACTATACATTTTTGCAACAGTACATTGAATCAGCATCAACAAATTCACTTTAGTTTACCAAATTCTAAAAGTTGAATTTGTGCATGTGTGTGTATTTGTGCTTTTTTTTTTTGCCAAAGGAACACAAAGGATTTTAACATGCTTCCCTAGGGGAGTGCAGAGCCAGCAGGAGGGCCAAGGTGTCTAGCCTGTGGGAAATGGCAGGGAGGCTTTTTTCTTTTAGCTTCTTGCTTCAGCAGCAGCACTGCCCCTTTTACTCAGGCCTAGGGGTTAATTTTGCCACCCCACCCCTCCATTTCTGTGGCTTTATCCTGTAGCCTTAGCTCTTCCAGAGCCCTCAATCACTTCTGAACATAGCACCTCAAGGGCCTCAACTATATTGCCTGTCAGATGGGGAGTGGATATTGCTGTCTCACTGTCATGATAACATCTCTCTTTTTTTCCCATTCACAGGGGATTAAGCAAAAATCAAAGCACCATTCTGGTGTCTTGTTTTAATCTTAACTCTTATTGCTTAGCCTGTAAATATTCACAGGTAGCACAGAGGGGGATCCTTACTTCAGTCAGGTCCTGGGGGATGAGGAAGGAGATGGTTTGGTGTCCACTCTCTAAATAAAATAAATGTCATAAGAAAATCTTATTGTGGTGTACGTTTAGTCGGACTTGAGACTTAGAGCTGCAGATAGCCAGAGCAATTTTTACTGTCTTTGTATATATTTCATAGGTAAAACCCATGGGATTTGCTGATGGATTGGATGTGAAGTGCAAGAGCAAGTAAAGAGTGAAAAATGACTCCAGGGATTTTCATGTGGTCTGCTGCACAGATGGAGTTGCTTTTAAAAAGTTGGAAAATATTATAAGAGGATTTCCTTTACAGGTGGAAGATCCAAGAATTGGGGTTTTTACAAACCTATATGGCAAACTCATAATGGCTTAAGGAAATTGAGGGTAAGAGTGTAATTATACAGATCAGCCATGGAATTAAAGTGAACAAAAAGGAAGTGAGAATTTGGTGATATTTAAGAATTATGAAGAGAGAATGGAAATAATGAGTTGTAAATTCTGACAGCATTAAAAATAGGTGATGACATTCTGGAAGGAATTATCTAGAAATACAAGAGATGATAAACAGTGGAATTATTAAAATTGACAATATAAGATAATATCAGTAATGAAAATGATTAGTGGCCGATTATAATTTTTTTTTTTTTATTGCTGCATAACATATTATCACAAATTTAACAGCTTAAAACAACCTATGGGACTTCTGGGGAAGATGGAGGAGTAGGGAGCTCCAGGACTCAGCCCTTCCACCAAAAACTATTAAAGAGGCAGGAACTGCCTGAAAAATTTATTTTGAAGAGGCCAGAAGAAAACTGTAAGCCTCCAAGGAAGAGTGTGAGGAAGAGGTTGATAAATTAAGTAAAGAACTGTAAATTTCTCTGTCTGCATGGTGGTTAGCAGCATCCAACCCCCACTCTCACAGTACGCCACTGAGGAGTCCAGTCATTGGCTAGCTGCTGGTGACAAAAAGGGATGTAAAATTCCTCTTCCCCAAGAACAGGGGTGGGCATGGCTGATGGCTAATCACTGATCACAGCTTTTCACTAGCAAATTCAGAATGCTGGGTCTTGGCTCTGCGTGCAGCTATTGTTTCAACCTGCCCCAGACAAGGCAGTGGTGCCATTGTTTCAACCCTCCCTTGACAATGGCAGAGGCAGGGGAGATTTAAAGATGCCATGCTTCCTCAGGGGTGAGGGGAACAGTTATCTGAAGGGCTGCACTTGCTGGACAAGCTGGGAAACCTCAGCTTTGGGGAACCATTGGAGAAGATTTTAGTGCCTTCCTGATCCCCTCTTCAAGGCACTTTGAAGCCAGTAAGTGCCACCTCCATGAGTCCCTGGCCCTATTTTGGCTGGGAGACTGACCTGGGAAAGTCATTCCCAGGGTGACCCTCCTCCAAAAATCTGCCCTGCTGGCAAAAGCAGCATGAGACAGTGAAAGAAGTGTGAAATACTATAGATGCAGACAGGCTGAGAAGAAGGTCTGCTAGCTTCAAATGCCCAGATGGCTTCTCAGTGAATTCTACAAACCATTCCAAGAAGACTTAACTCAATTCTGCTCAAACTCTTCCAAAAAATTAGAGAGAACACACTGTAACTCATTCTATGAGGCCCACATCACCCTCATACCAAAGTGTGATAAAGATAACACAAGAAAAGAAAACTACAGACCAATATCTCACAAATATAGATGCAAAAATCCTCAATAAAATACTAGAAAACTGAATCCAAGAGCATATTAAAAAATTTGTACACTATGATCAACTAGGATTTATCCCTGGTATGCAAGATTGGGTCAACATAAGTATTCTGGTTTGCCAATGCTGCTAGAATGCAAAATACCAGAAATGGATTGACTTTGATAAAGGGGGTTTATTTGGTTACAAAGTTATAGCCTTAAGGCTATAAAGTGTCCAAGGTAAAACATCAAAAATAGGGTACCTTCACTGAAGGCTGGCCGATGGTGTCTGGAAAACCTCTGTTAGCTGGGGAGGCATGTGGCTGGTGTCCACTTTGGAGTTCTGGTTTCAAAATGGCTTTCTCCCAGAATGTTCCTCTCTTGGTGTCTGCTTGCTCCTAGGTTGTGTTCTCAAAAATGCCTCTGTAAACGGCAGCACTTCCTTCTGTCTGTGAACACTTTTGTATGGCTCCAGTGATTCCATTAAGACCCACCCTGAATGGGTGGGGTAACACCTCCATGGAAATTATCTAATCAAAGTTCTCACCAGTTTATTGAGTCACATCTCCATGGAAACAATCAAATGATTCTAACCTAATCAACACTAATATGTCTGCCCCCACAAGGTTGCATCAAAGAACATGGCATTTTGGGGGACATAATACAACCAAACTGGCACAAAAAGTAAATCAATTAATGTAATACACCACATGTTCCAGTTTGCTAATGCTGCCAGAATGCAAAACACCAGAAATGGATTAGCTTTTATAAAGGGGGTTTATTTGGTTACAGAGTTACAGTCTTAAGGCCATAAAGTGTCCAAGGTCATGCATCAACAGTAGGGTACCTTTACTGAAGGATGGCTATTGGTGCCTGGAAAACCTCTGTTAGCTGGGAAGGCATGTGGTTGGCATCTGCTCTGGAGTTCTGGCTTTGAAATGGCTTTCTCCCAGGATGTTTCTCTCTAGGTGTCTGGGGGTGTTCTCTTAGTTTCTCCCAGGCAAACTCTGAACGAGCAAAAGTCTACTTTCAATGGCCATCTTCAAAATGTTTGTCTCAGTTGCTGCTCTTCCAAAATGTCACTCTTAGTTGCTCTCCAAAATATCACTCTTAGCTGCTCTGTTCCTTCTGTCTGTGAACACTTTTATATGACTCCAGTGATCCAATTAGCACCCACCCAGAATGGGTGGGGTAACAACTCCATTGAAAATTATCCAATCAAATGTTTCATTCACAGTTGATTGAGTCACAGCTCCATGGAAACACTCAATCAAAGGGTTCCAATCTAATCAACACTAATACATCCGCCCCCACAAAATTGCATCAAAGATAATGGCATTTGGGGGGACATAATACATCCAAATTGGCACACCATATTAACAGAATTGTTTCAGTTTGCTAAAGCAGAATACCAGAAATGGATTGGTTTTTACAATGGGGGTTTATTAGTTCACAAATTTACAGTTCTAAGGCCATGAAAATGTCCCAATTAAGGTAGTGACAGGACAATACCTTTATGGGAAGGCACATAGCCAGAGCCTACTGTGCCTCTTTCAGGGTTAGATTCTCATTTCCATTGTTTTCTCCAAAATGTCTCTGGGCTTCTGTCTTAGCTTCCCTCTTTCAGCTCCGGTGCATCCTTGCTTGTTTCTCCCAGGGTGTTTCTCTCTAAGTGTCTGGGGGCCCTCTCTTAGCTTCCCCAGGGCAAACTCTGGATTTCATCTTTTAGCTTCTCTCCTGGTTCTGTTTTTCATGGCTGTCTCCAAATGTCTCTGGACTCAAACTTCCTGATCTTAAAGCTTATTACAAAGCCATAGTAGTCAAAACAGCATGGTACTGACACAAGGACAGACATACAGACCAATGAGATAGAGAGAATTCAGAAATCAACCCTCACATTTATAGCCATCTGATTTTTGACAAGGTGTCAAAGACCAATCAATTGGGAAAGAATAGTCTTTTCAACAAATGGTGCCAGAAAAAAAAACAAAAAAAAAAAACCAAGAAAACAACTATCTCACTCTATAAACAAAAAGCAACTAAAAATCAATCAAACTTTAATATAAGGGATAGAACTATCAAACTCCTAGAAGAAAATGTAAGGAAGCATTTTCAGGACCATGTGTTTGCATGGTTTCTTAGACTTTACACCAAAATCACAAGGAATAAAACAAACAAAAGAGAGAAATGAGACCTCATCAAAATTTAAAACCTTTGTGCCTCAAAGGACTTTATCATGAAAGTAAAACTTCAACCTACGCAATGGGAGAAAATATTTGGAAACCACACATCCAATAAAGGATTAATATTCAGAATATATGAATAAATCCTTCAACTTAACAACAAAAGGACACACAAACAAATTTTAAAATATGCAAAAGACCTGGACAGACATCTCTCCAATGAAGGTATGCAAATGGCCAGAAAGCACATGAAAAGATGCTCAACATCATTAGCCATCAAGGAAAAGCAAATCAAAACTACAATAAGATACCATTTCACACCCATTAGAATGGCTTCTATACAAAACAAAAACAACAACAAAACTGGAAAATAACAAGTGTTGTAGAGGATGTGGAGAAATAGGAACACTCATTCAATTGCTGGTGGTTATGTAAAATGGTGCAGCTGCTGTGGAAGACAATTTGGCACTTCCTCAGAAAGCTAAGTATAGAACTACCGTATGACTCTGCAATCCCACTACTAGGTATATAACCAAAAGAATTGAAAGCATGGACTTGAAGAGAGTTTTTACACCAATATTCATAGAAGCATCATGCACAATTGCCAAAAGGCAGAAGCAACTCAAGTATCCACCAACCGATGAATGGATAAATAAAATGCGGTATATGCAAAAAAATGGAATATTTTTCAGCCATAAAAGGGAATTTAATTCCTGATCATGCAACAATATGGGTCAATCTGGTAGACATCATGTTGAGTGAAATAAACCAGACACAAAAGGACAAATATTGCACAATCTCACTGATTTGAAATAATTAGAAGAAGCAAACTCATAGAGTCAAAATCTAAAATATAGTTTACCAGGGGATGGGGTGGGAATAGGGAATGGAAAGTTAAGATTTAACATGTACTGGGTTCCTATTTAGAATGATAGAAATGTTTTGGTAATGGATGGTGGTGATGATAGCACAACATTATGAAAGCAATTAACACACTGAAATATATATCTAAATGTGATTAAAAGGGGAAATGTTAGATTGTATGTATGGTAACAAAGTGAAATTAAAAAAAAAAATCCATGGAAATACACTATACAAACAGTGAACCCTAAGTTAAACCATGGACTTTAATTAATAGTACAATTATAAAAATATGTTATCATCAATTTCAATAAATAACCCACACCAATTCAAGGTGTTGGTGGTGAGGTGGTATAACGGGAATCCTTTATTTTATGCATGATTGTTCTGTAAATGCATAATTTCTTTAATAATGAAAAAAGTAGTAATAAAAATATGAAAAACAAAACAAAGAATTAAAAAAAGAAAAACCCAGTTATTTACTGAGCAGTCCAGGCACACTGAATCCTCTGCTTAGATTCTCACAATGTTGCACAGCGTGGGCCAGGCTACTATCCCATCCAGAGGCTCGTGTAGGGAAGGGAAGACTCTTTGGGTTGTGGTCAGAATTCATTTTCTTAGGGTCTTATGACTGAGGTCCCTGTCCTTCTTACTGGCTGTAGACTGGAGAGCACCCTCATATCCTAGAGACCTCCGACTGTTTCCCATCATGTGGCCTTCTCCAAAGGCAGTTTCCATCATGTCTGCAAGAAAAGCTCTCATACAAATCTTCTCATATGAAGTCTTAAGTTAAATATAATCTTGCCAGTGACATCCCGTCATCTTTGACATATAATGTAACCTAATCAAGGCAATGACATCCCATCATCACCTCTGTCACATTCTGTTGGTTAAAAGAAAGTTTCTGGTTCTGCTCACACTCAAAGGGAGAAGACTCACTGTGGGTCACCTTAAGTCATACCTGCCACAAAAAGTGCTGAGGATGGATTTTTTCATAATTGACCAATAGTAGATAAATCATGGGGAAGATATTATCAGGCATATAGATCTGAAACTTTACATGTCAACTCTATGAATAATTTTTCTTTCTGTTATTGAATATAAAAATTCCACTTTAACACTGACTTTCAACTAATATGTTATCTACAAATGAGATGTTAGTTTATTAAATGGATATAATAAACCCAACATTATTTGTTATTTTTTATTGAGTATTTTTGATGCAATGTCCACAAAGCAGTTTAAAATTCTTAGCCACAGAATTTCAAGTAGAAAGGCGATATAAAAATACTTTAAAAATTCACAGTGGGAAAAGGAAATGGGCCAAGGCTTTGTAAGTTATCCTCTTTATAGAAACAATCTGCAAAGGGAATTTCTGGTGCTGTACAAAATAGAAATATATTTAAAATACTATTCTAATGTATATTGATGACATACTTTCAAAATTTTAGAATTTCTCAAATATAATTCATTTTGGAATATTTCTAAGTTTTCAGATCTTGTTCCTCCTAGCCTCTTCTTCAGGAAAGAAAAAAAAAATCTTTCCTGTGGAAGAGAATTTAAAATATTTTCATATAAGTAAATAGTTGCTTCGAAGGAACATTAAATATAATACAACTGCTATGGATTTAATTGTGTCTCTTCTCCACCCCCACCCACCCACCCCACACACTCAAAGATATGTTCAATCCTAAACTCTGGTCTCATTAATATGATCCTATCTGGAAATAGGATCCTTGAAGATGTCATTAGTTGAGAAGAGACCAATGTGGATTAAGGTGAGCCCTAATCCTATATAACTGGTGCCCTTGTAAGAAGAAGAAATAGGTCACAAATAGAAAGAGAAACACAGACACAGGGGAGAAAGGGATTGCCTAAAAGCTACAATCAAAAGCTAGAAAGGCATAAAACAGATTCTTTCCTATGAACTTCAAAGGAAGATCTCATTGAGATGTGGCCAAATTAAATGAGAGTGGGTGTTAATCCACATGACTGGAGGTCTTATTAAGACAGGCAATTCAGACACAGCCAAAGGAGCCAGAAGCTGGAAATCAGCAGAAACTGCAAGAATGGACATAAGAAAAGACCTAGGACATCACCATATGATGGGAGACAGAGATATGTGTCAAAGGATCCCAATAAAGCAGCAAGCCAGCGCTAGAACCCCACAGACTTAAGGAAGAAATCATGGTCTTGTTGATGCTTTGATTTCGGACTTCTGTCATCTAAAACTGGGAGCCAATGAATTGTTGTTGTTTGAGTCAACTTGTTATACAGCATTTGTCATAGTACTCTGACACACTAGAATATTGACTAAACAAAAATAAACAGTAACAGAAAATCATGCAATGTTTAAAACTACTTGGTAATTGATTTTTTAGTTGTAAAAATTGTTAGCATATATTATTTTAGATTAAATCATTATTAATAGGAATTCTTCTAGACAATTGCTGAGAAATGCATCTAGAATGAACAATAGGATATGTAATAGGATGTAAATCTAAAAATGGTATAGCATAATTTTCAGAAAATAAAAAACAATTGAATAAGTAGATACATCCAAAAACTTTAGAAAGGAAAAGTATATGTGAATATATAAATATAGCATGTGTGTATTCTAAATTTAAAAGTTGCAGATATACAAGTACTAAACCAAAATCATCCACATATTCTACTAACTGAAAATCATTCCCCACCTCAAAATCCAGAATTTATGACGTTCCCAAATTTCTCACAATCTGAAAATTGCAGTACTCTCTTTATATATTTTCCGCAACTCGCTATAGTTCAATAGATTCACATGACCCAAGAAAGAAGTGATGCTAATAAAACTGGAAACTCATTGAGTTTTAAAAGGTGATGACCATGGAAATAGCAAGGCAGTGTTTCAAACTGACAGTGTAGTATAAATCAAGCTTTAAATGCAGACATGTCACAGATAAAACTGTGGACTGAGAGAAAGAGAATCACTAAATGGTAGTACCCTCATCAGAGGAGAAAAAATGGTGTGAAAAGGAAATTCCTGTAAGTGAGGGTGCTTAACTTTTTCTTCGTAATCATTAGAAGAAAGGCAATCACTTGATTTTATTATGAACACTACCAGTGTGTAATTGACTTCTTCACAAAATTTCTTATTCTACACTCATTTTATCTGCTTGAGTCTAAGTTAAGATCATGTGTTTTGTATGTTGGGGAGAGGGGTTTAACCATGTACATATTATCTGAATCAGAAAATATTCATTTTAGAGAATATATTTAAATATTGGCTTTTCATTAAAAAAAAATCTCTTTCACATCTCTGCAGTCAACTACCAACATATAGAAAGATCTTTTTCTTTATGGGCTAATTTTTAAGTTAATAAATCTTTAAAAATCTGACATTGTTTACCTGCATTTATACCTAAACAAACAAAAGCACGTTAGTAGTTCATATTAAATGACAAAAGCTGTAACATGAAATAAATAGTTTCACATTTCTAAAACATTTTAAAAAGTGCTGTTTTTAAGCTGACTTTTACTGTTGTTTTAAGTATTTAAAAGGAATAACTCCTAAATTATTTTTTAATCAGTGTGAACCAGTGTATATTGGTTTTCTTTAGCTGCTGTAACAATTTACTACAGATTTAGTGACTTAAGACAACACAAATTCATTCTTACAGTTCTAGAGATCAGAAGTCTGAAATGGGTTTCCCTGGGCCAAAATCAAGGTGTTGGCAGAATCCCTTTCTCTCCAGAATCTCTAGGGGAAAATCTGTTTCCATGTATTTTCTAGCTTCTGGAGCTGTATTTCTTGCATTACTTGTATTGTGGCCTGGCTTATGGCCTTTTCTTATATCTTCAAAATCAGCAGCATAGCATCTTCAAATTCCTCTCTGCTTCCATTTTCACATCAACTTCTCTCTTTATAAAGATCTTTGTGATTACACTGGGTCTATCAGGATTATCCAGGATCATCTCTTATCTCAAGATCCTTAACTTAATCCATTTGCAAAGTCTCTTTTGATAAATAAGGTAATGATTCACAGATTTCAGAGATGAGATGAGATTGGATTAAAAAGATTATTAAGCCTATCTGGCACTGTTAGGCATAACTGAGATGTATGTATATATCCTATCCAGTTTCTAATTTACTAGATCTAAATACCCTAAGTATCATAATAAATCACTTGGAAAAACCAAAGGATATTTTCATGTAGATTATAAGAGCTAATATGTACTCTATTAGTTTTCTTTTACATTTTCAAAGACCTTCCTTTTCATTTCTCTAAATATTGATATAAAGCATTTTACTCATACAGACATTTCAAAAAACACAAATTAATACAGTAAGGAACAGTATATGAAAGAGAACAAGCAGGCAATGTGATTTTATATTATGATGGTCTTTATAGATAATAAGTACATAGATGACTACATAAAAAACAGTCATTGGCATTTTTTTTCATGTACAACCTTTGAATAATCTTTTAGAAAGTCATTATCAAAAGTCATTATCAAAAGCTGCAAAATTAACAACTAAACAAATTGTAGAAACCCTATTCAATAGCATGCTAGTATGTGATATATTAGTAGGTGAGGGGAATCTAAATGTAAGTATTTGAAAGAATTGAAAAGAATGAACACAACAAAACACAAGCTTCAGAGAAGTAAAAGAAATTTATAACCCCCAAAAGAATCACATATATATTCAGTTATTTAAAGTTTGAGAGAAATTAATGTGTGTACATAAACTTTATTGCATTGGTTGAAAAGTATCATCTAATCACTAATTAGTCAGCTTTACAAAAACATTTATGTATATAATACATTGATTTTAAATACATTATAAATTGGTGATTTATTAATATATGAGAAATTATTATACCAATACTAATTTTATTTGAAAGGTGCAAATTCTAAGTAATAATATGAACAAAATTGGCAAGGTAAAAAACCTTGAGTTCCAAGTAAACACAGAGAAGAAAAGGTAAGTTTATAATCCCTTTGTCATTTGTCACATCTAAAACAGATTGATAACATAGTTTGCTTTCTTTAAAAAATAATTTCATGTGAACCAATTATTTATTATAAAAAATCCCACTGTAACTGTATAATTTAGGAACCTAAAATCTATTACTCATATCTTTTAAAATGATCTTGGATAAATACTTCTCTTAAAGAGAAAAAACTCACTTTTTGAGACAAATTCTTTTTTTTAATGTATTCAAAAACCAGTAAAGTTCACATAACAAAAGTTGAAGATGCAGATTTTAATGGATTCTGTGAAAAGCCCCTTTCATTTAGGAGGTACATTGAATTATTCCAGAATTCTAGTCTAGTGATAGTTTATAGCAGTCCTTCAGGCATGCAAAAGATACAAATTTTGGATATGTGCATTTTAAGACCGTGGTAAACTAGTTTTTTTCTTGAAGGTGGTGTGCTGTTTTGGATGTACTATGTCCCACAAAATGCCATTATCTTTGATGCAGTCTTGTGTGGCAGGAAACTACTGGTGTTGATTGGATTGGAGACTGTTGATTGGATGTTTCCATGGAGATGTGATCACTAAACTGTGGGCAAGATCTTTCATTGGATAATTTCCATGGAGGTGTTACCCCACCCATTCAGCTTGGGCCTTGATTAGTTCACTGGAGCACTATATAAGCTCAGACAGAAGGAGTGAGCTTGCTACAGCCAAGAGGGACGCTTTGAAGAATGCACAGCAGCTGAGAGAGGAACTGCAGTTTACAAAGACATTTTGGAAACGGCATTTGAAAGCAGACTTTTGGTCTGGAGAAGCTAAAAGAGGACAAATGCCCCAAGAGCAACTGAGAGTGACATTTTGGAGAGATGTTGAAGTCTAGAGAGGAACATCCTGGGAGAAAGCCATTTTGAAACCAGAACTCCAGAGCAGATGCCAGCCACGTGCCTTCCCAGCTAACAGAGGTTTTCCGCACACCATTGGCCATCCTCCAGTGAAGGTACCCGATTGTTGATTATTACCTTGGACACTTTATGGCTTTAAGACTGTAACTGTGTAACTGTGTAATCAAACAAACCCCCTTTTATAAAAGCCAATCCATTTCTGGTGTTTTGCATTCCAGCAGCATTAGAAACCAGAACAGGTGGGGCTTAAAAGCCATACATTTTAAAAAATGCTTTTTTTAGGTAAAAAAGTTCTATATAACTTATAAAACCATGTACTGGGTGGAGCCGTAGGTTGTTTGTTCCCTGAGTGTATGAACCTTATATTGACCAAGAGGACATTGAGTCAATGTTTGTGAATTACACTGAAATTATTTTAAATGATGAAATTAAATTAACACTTCATAAAAATCAATTTTCTGATAACTTGCAGGGGTATGTTTTCTGCCTAGCTTTCTGAATCCCAAAGTGGAAAAATTCCCACAGCATAATAATGGAGGGCATGTCTTTATTGTAGTAAAAAGCTGTTCAGTAATTCCAAAGCCTTGAAGAAGCATGAATATAATCTATTTCAAAATTCTTCCATTCTAGCAACTCAATTTCAGTCTTTCCTTAACAACAGGTTTTGTAAGTTTTCTAGTCACAATAAAATGAAAAGATTCTTAACTATGTATGCAATTTA
Organism: Choloepus didactylus; assembly: GCF_015220235.1. Taxonomy (NCBI): domain Eukaryota; kingdom Metazoa; phylum Chordata; class Mammalia; order Pilosa; family Megalonychidae; genus Choloepus; species Choloepus didactylus. Next base: position 68,698,278 of record NC_051318.1, read on the forward strand.
TTTCAACAAAGGCACCATGTATCATTCATCCCTGTGCAAATTCAAATTGATAATTATGCCTTTTGATATATCATCTTCATATGTATTGGTTCAGTCAACATCCCAGTATGACATTCATTTAGAGAAAATTTGAAAAATATCTTACAAGTCATGGTTGAAATAAAACTTTAACAGGCTCTAATTGTGCCTTCAAGAATAAAAGACTAGGAGAGATAAAAAGAAGCTACAGCTTATGCCAACATCAGACAAAACAGTCATTACCTTATTCAACAACTATATATTGAATAAATATATAAACTGCTATCATTGTTTAAGAAATGCACAACTATAAACTGCTATTATTGTTTAAGAATTGTACACCCAGATCATAAGAGAAAGAAGGTAAAACCTATTTTTATGGAACTAAATTATTCAAGGGAAGAGACAGTATTTCTTAATGACCGTATTCTGCATTAATACATAGTGAATTTCCTGTGTGTATTATGTATCATATGTATACAAGTGGGTGTGTTTCACTCAGGGGTGTATATACATGAAGTGTGTGAATGTGTGGGGTGTATGGATGTGTGTGCGAGTGTATTGTGTGTGCATGTGTGTATGCATGAGTGACTATGTGGATGTGGGAGGCGTGGGTATGTCTGTATATGGGTATTTTCGGGGTGTGGGAATGTGTATGTGTGCATGTGTGCATTAACTGTGTGCATGTGAGGAGTACACTCATGTCAATGGTGCTCAACCAGGGACCATTCCAACCCCCACCCTGGGAACATTTGACATTGCCTGGATTCATTTTTGGTTGTCACAAGTTGGAGGAGAGATGTGATCTGGCTTCTAGTGGGCATACCTGAGCATCTATTCACTGGATGCCGCCAACCTTCCTGTTATGCACAGGATATTCCCCCAGAACAAAGAATTATGCAGTAATGTCAATAGTTCCCAGCTGGGAAACTCTGTGTGTGTGTGTGTATGTATTGTATGTGTGTATCTGTGTGGGTGAGAGACAGAGAGATTGTTCTTTACAAGGATGCTCTCAAACTTTCAAAGAGTAAGCAATCAATAACCTTTTCTGTGATTTTATGCTTCATATCATAAACAAAACTTGAGCCTATCTCATCATGTTCCTTTTCATCATTGTTTTCCAACACTCCTGAGAAGGTGCTTGCTATTTTTGCCTGACAAACCAGCTACAAAGAAACATTTAGTACATCCTTTAATGTGAGTTGGAGACTTATGAATTTTTCCAAAACCATAAACAAATGTATCCTAACAAGCATTTGTTTTTTACAGATCCTCAGAGAAGCAACTTTTTAGCTACAGTAATAAACCCATTATATTCTGGTAACAAAGGAATAAATAATGTCTATTTAAATAAGAATTCTGGCATGTGTAAGATTAAGAGTCTCTATGGAAATGGTAGATTAATTATTATTTTCTTTATTACTTTATAGATAATTGAATTTATTTTATATTTAAAATCTGTATTATTGGGTTTAGCATATTAAATATATCAAATGTAAAATCATCTTTTATTTATACTTTTTTTGTTCATGGTCCATGAAAAGCTTTCTGGTATTAAATGTGCTGCCATTCAATAATTAGGTCTGTTTGTTTCCAGGAAAGTTCTCTTTTTTAGCCACATCATAATCTATGCACTTGGTAGATGATTTAGTGCCACTAGTTTCATTATGACTTCTATTTTCTTCCTTTCCTTTCCTTTCAGGCTCATCCTCATAGAAGAAAAGGCTGAAAATGATATCTCCAATTTATTACTGCATTTGTCTAGGGGCACTTTTCTGATTGAAATGACAGTAAATCCACTGGGAAGTAGAAAGGGTGGACTTGATGAGAAGGCTGCCCACACAGCGCTGATCACACCTTTGACTCTGTTACTACAGCTGTCAAAATAAACTGGTGTGAAAGATGAAAAAAAGACTTCTCATTTTTAACTGCAGAAACACTGCTATAACTCTTTAAAAATATTTTCTGTTCATTATATAAAAGATACATATTTTTCTGTCATAAAATTGTAAAATGTCTGCTATATAGAGAATTTACTATGTCAAAGGCAAGTTTATCAGCAGAAGGACATGTGTGCTGCATACAATCTGATGGATAAGGTTATTTCTGGCAGCCTGTATGCAGTTTATTTATTAAAGCATGTATTTATAGTAGCTATGTGCTATCAATTTTTTTTTCCCGATATGATTATGCAGGATGTCACAGTAGATATTTAGCTAGTATCACTATACATTCTTCTATATACAGAATACTTTTACCCTGAGGTTTGGAAGAATACTAACTGCATGCCTTTCGGGGATTCAGAAGAAAATTTACTTTTTTTGTACTTTATCTCACATCTCTAATGGGATCCAAGTGGAAATACAATCGTTAGGGTAGTTTTCCATCCATTTTCTAAAAAATTTACTACTTTCAGTCAACCCACTGTGGCATCCTCCCATTATGCCTGGCTCACACACCCCATCCCTCCCTCTCACCTTCCATTCCCTCTCTCTCTCACTCACAAACACACACACACACACACACACACACACACACACACACACACATTCAACATTACAGAATTCCTCTACCTCTCCTGATTCATTTTTACTTGTCTAGAGTAAGCCAGCCAATGTAAGTAAATTATTTGATATACTGAGTTTGTTGGTTGTTTTTGGTTAGGCTAAAATTCTACAGTTTTCTTCTCTTTAAAAACATCTCATGAATTCTCTAAAAAGGAATCAAAGAGAGTGGACAGGAAAATCAAACTAATCTCATGCCCATGAGCTCTCTTTAATACTTTATTATCTGTCTAGTTTTTAATTTTTTTTATTTTGATAAGCAAAGCACTCTAGACAATACTAAAGTCATTTATCTCTTGAGGCTTCAACCAGCACATTGCTGCTTCTTTGATGAGCAAACATATTGACTGGAGGGAAAGACACAATGACATTTTAATTTAGGTTAAATAGGATTAGACAAAGTAGTTATAAACTGTCAATCACAAATCATTGGAAATAAAAATGTCCTGTTTTTTTTTCTACTGAAATTTCTGGATTTAGGCTTATTTCATAATTAGGAAAATTTAGCATAAAATAGGATAGTAAATACCCCATTGAGTGGGGACAGTTTTTTAAGTTATGCAAATTGTTGAAGAATGTCAAGTGACATATGAAAAATAGCTTTCAGAGAGCAGTTAGCAGATAAAAAACTATAGAATCCTGAAGCTTATTCACAAACACTTTTTAGTCAGTGCAGTGGAGTTTCTAATGATGATAGAGGGATCAGTCCCATATTGACATCCAATTATCCATGTAAAAGTTTGGTGGGTGTGTTCTTTTATTTTTCCTATTTCTTTTATATTCACCAGGTTCTTGAAACTGATTTTTCAGTAAGAGGATAAACAGAGCCCCAGCTACCCAAAATGGACAAAATGGAGAGTGACCGTGCTCTATTCTATACAATACAGAGAACTGTTTATGTTACCATCAGCATGCTAGATTAAGAGATTTAATTTTAAAATTACTACAAATATTAAAATCAGGTATTTCCTTCCCTGTTAATAATATATCTGGATTAATATTTGAAGAAAATCATTATTAAAAGCAACTTACTTTAATTTAAGGTCCATCTAAATATGTAATGAGGGCAAAATAAAGAAAGAAAACCATGAGGGTACAAAATGCTAAAGGTCATTTTCATAATTTGGGGGAAAATAACAAATTTAAATTGGTAAGATTTATACCATGAAATCATTGGTAGTTCCTTCAATAAAAATATATTATGTAAAGCCATTAATAATTGAATTAAAGTTTGTCTTTTAAATAGCTTAAAGATCTAAGTCTATTGGTGTAACTAATTATAATTAATGGAGTAACTGTTCACTTATTTTAGATCTAGAAATGCATCCTGAATATACCTTCTCTCAATTGCATATCAGACACAAAGTAGAAGGAACATGGTGCCAATTCCAATTCCCTTATTTTATAGAAATTTCTAGAGTAGTAAGCTTAGGTATGTTACTTTGTTTGAGTCTCCATTTATTCATCTATAAAATACAGGAAGTAATACTGAACATGCAAGAATTATTGTGATGACAAAATGAGACAAAATGTGTTAAAATATTAGGTATATTATCAGAGACTTAAAATGTCCAAATTTGAACAGTGTCAGAAACTATGCTGATGCTGGGAAACACACAAATTAAATAAAAATAGCTCTTGCAATCAAGGGAGAGAAATTCATAGACAAAAGTTTCATCAGAATTTATTAAAATCTAACAAATTTCAGTTAAATGACTCACCTCCAACTAAGTTCCCACTGGGTTTAAATATTACTGCAAAGATATGATCCCTACCTTAAAATATTTTAGCATAAAGCCTTTATGCTATCCCCAATATTTATCATTGTGTTCATTTGAATCCTTCAGCTTGGAAAAACAATCTTTGAGTATTTCTTCTAGCTCTGGTCTGATAACAGTAAATTCTCCAGGTCTTTGTTTTAGTTACCTAGGCTGCTTAAGCAAATCTCATTCATTGGGTTGGATTAAACAGGATTAAACAGTTGAGATTCATTCACTCATGGTTTAAGGCTGGGAAAAAGTCCAAATCAAGGCATCATCAAAGTGATGTTTTCTACCTGAAGACTGGCATTCTGGGGCTGGCTGCCAGTGATCCTTGGCTCATCTGTCACATGGCAAGACACATGTCAGTGTCTTCTTGGTCTCTTCCTTCTCTTTCTTATATCTGAATACACTACCTCAAAAAGGATTCCACTAACAGGATTAAGGTTCATCCTAATTGAGGTGAGTCACACCTTTACTGAAGTAACCTCATCAAAAGGTCCTACTTACAACTGGTTCACACCCACAGGAATGGGTTAGTTTTAAAAACATGTTTTTCTTGGGTACATACAGCCTCAAACCACAGTCTTCTTTTATTTGCAAAGGTTATTCTATAGCCACTGTTTGAAAATTATTCTGGTAAAATATATATAACATAAAATTTCCCATTTTAACCACCTACATGTGAACAATTCAGTAATATCAATTACATTCACAATATTGTGGCCACTTCACCATCATCCCAGAAAGAAACTTTGTATCCATTAAGCAATAACTCCACATTCCCCCACCTCCAGCCCCTGATAACCTGTAATCTATTTTACATCTCTATGAAGTTGCTTATTCTCGGTATTTCATATCAGTGAAATCATACAATATTTGTCCTGTTGTATCTAGCTTATTTCACTCAACATGATGTCTTCAAGGTTCTTCCATGTGGTAGCATGTACCAGAACTTCATTCCTTTTTATGGATAAATAACATGCTGTTGTAAGCATATACCACATTTTGTTTATCCATTCATCTGTTGATAGACACTTGGATTGATTCCTCCTTTTAGCTATTGTGAACATTTCTGTTATGAACATTGGCATAAAAATATCTGTTTAGGATGCCATTTGCAATTTATATGGATTCTTTAAGGCTATTTTTGCTGGATAAAAGATTCTGGATTGACAGTTGTTGTTTCTCTTTCAGCATTTAAAATTGTTGCTCCACTATCTATTGTCCTCTATTATACCTGAAGAGAAGTGAGAAATATTTATAGCATTATTTTCTTGCATATAATGGGTCTCTCTCTGGCTCATTTCAATATTTTCTCTTAATATTTGATTTTCAGCAGTTTTTGACTATGACACACCTAAGTGTGGTTTTCTTTGTATTTATCCTGGTTAGCATTCACTGTTCTTCAAGAATCTTGAAATTTAAGGCTTCAACAGATTGAAAAATTCTCAACCAATATGTATTTAAATATTTTTTTTTTTTTGCTTTCCCAGTCTCTGTTTTCCCTCTGTGATTCTAAATATATATATATCTAGCTCTATAATTATATCTATATCTATAACCTTACCTTACCTATTTATATATCATCTATACCTATATATCTATGTATCTGATTTTCCATGAATCCCCTGTTTACTTTTTCCACCTTTTCTCTTTTTCTTTCAAATAGAGAATTTTTATTAATGGATCTACATGTTTACTGATTGTTTTTTTCCACTTGCATCACCATTCCTCTGTTTAGCCTATCCATAGAATGTTTTTATACCGATACTGTAGTTTTCAGTTCTAGAATTTCCATTTTTTAAATAGTTTCTATTTCTCTGTTGGTCTTTTCATTTATTATTAGCATATTTAATTTTTTGCTTGAGTATAATTATAATAGCTACTAATTTACTAATTCTACCATCTGGATCATCATGAATTCAGTTCCATTAATAATGTTTTCTCATTAGAATGTATCACATTTTCCCATTTCTTTGGATGTTGAACAACCTTCATGTTGTGAGGGTTATACTTGTAGATTCTGGTTTCTCTTGTAGTCCTTCAAATAGGCTTTCATCCTTTCTTCCTTTTGTCCTTCCTCTCATTCTCTTCTTTCCCTCCGCTCCCTCTCTTTTCTTCTTTCTCCTTTTCTCTCTTTTTTCTTTCTCACTCTCTTTTTCTCATTTTATTTATTTCTTTTGTGTTTCTTTCTTTCATCTTTTTGTCTTCTTTATATTTCTTTTAGCAGACAATCAACTTTGTAAAACTGAAAATACCATCTTTGGGGTATAGCTTAAATCTCAGTTCAATTGTTTTATCCATAGCTAGACTGGTTGAAATCTTCCCTAAAATGTATGGTTCAGTAGTCACCCCCATTTGTGTATTTGGACAGAATTTATTCATTGCCTTTGGGACTCTCTTCCTCTGCCTCTTTCCTTCCCAGAATTCCCCCACCTCCACCCATATCCAGTGATTGTGGTAACCTAAACTCTTTCCTCTGTTTTTTTCAGGGCAGAAACACTTTGGGACTTTGGTTGGAATTTTAGTCACATGGTGTTATGCAGACTGGTCTACCCTTGGGCTAGAAGCCAGGAAAGTGGAAATTACCCAAAGTTATTCCCTTATTCTAAATGTTAACTTCCTCCAGAAACTGCCTACATTTGGTTGCTCTCCAATGCTATAAGTAGTTGATCATTTGCCTTTTGTTCATATTTTGTTGTTGCTATCTACAGGAAGATTAGACTTATAGGATCTTACTCAGATGAAATGGAATTGGAAGTCTCTCAAAATCATAACTAATACTTTTTTTTTCAGAAAAGTTGAAATAAGATATACACATTACACTGAAAATATAAAAAATATAAAATATTTTTCTGATACAAAAATGATCCTCTCTTTCTCTATCTTAAAAAAGCAGAGATTGTGAAAATCAGATATATTAGATGAGAAAAATAAGCTTTTACTCACTACTTTCCAGAAATCTAGTCAGACTAAAAGCAACAGCTACCATTACAAAAGAATATACCTATCCTTAAGGTAAAACAACATGAAGTATATATTCCTCATTGTGAAATACTGATCAAAGTGAAGATGACCCTGGGAGTTTACATATTCATCTTTAAGCTGTTTATCCAGTTATAAACTTCTTATGTTTTAATTTGTTGGTTGTTCCTGTCATCATAGCACAGTAGTAGCACTTTGTTCTAGCCCAGAGCTTCATTTGGCATTTCTAACCAAGCTTCTTCATGTACAGCCATAAATATGACAGTGCAATAGTACTTGGATGTTAAGTTATTTAAAGACTTCAGAAACTCTTGGTAAAATCTATTTCTGTGCAATCACATGCTACTTTGATCAAGCTGAACTATCTCCTAGGAATATTTTGAATTTCATTTTTAAATTAAAAAGGTTTGTGCTGGTTTGAATGAATTATGGCCCCCAAAATGCCATTATCTTTGATGCAATCTTGTGGAGGCAGATGTATCACTGTTGATTAGGTTGGAACATATTGGTTCAGTGTTTCCATGGAGATGTGATTCAATCAGCTGTGGGTGAGAACTTTCATTGGATTATTTCTATGGTGGTGTTGCTCCACCCATTCAAAGCGAGTCTTTATTGGATCACTGGAGTAGTTTAAAAATAGCCACACAGCCCCAGATGCAGAGCAGCTAAGAGTGACATTCTGGAAGAGCTGCAGCTAAGAGAGGGCAAAATGCCCCAAGAGCAACATTTGGAGAATGTCATTATATATATATATGTTTAGTTAACTTTTTATTGAGATTGTTCACATACCACACAACTATCCAAAGATCCAAAGTGTACAGTCAATTGTCCATGGTACCATCATACAGATGTGCAACTATCGACACAATTACTTTTTTTTTTTAATTTTTAGAACATTTTCATTACTTCAGAAAAGAAATAAAGACAAAAAAGGGAAATTCAAATCCTCCCATACCCCCTAACCATGCCCCCCTCGATTACCGATTCATAGTTTTCATATAGTAGATTTGTTACTTTGATGAAAGAATGTTAAAATACTACTAACTGTAGTATATAGTTTGCAATAGCTATATATTTTTTTCCTATATGGCTTTCTATTATTAACTTCTATTTATAGTGTCATACATTTGTTCTAGTTCATGAAAGAGATTTGTAATAATTGTGTAGTTAATCATGGACATTGTGCACCACAAGATTCACTGTTTTAAACATTCCCATCTTTTAACCCCCAACTTTCCTTCTGGTGACATACATGACTCTGAGCTTACCCTTTCCACCACCTACACACCTTTCAGCACTGTTAGTTATTCTCACAACATGCTACCATCACCCCTGTCCATATCCAAATGTTTAAGTTCACCCTATGTGAACATTCTGCTCAAATAAGCAATCTCTCCCCATTCTTTAGCCTCATTCTGTATCCTGATAACTCATATTTCATGTTTATAAGTTTACATATTATAATTAGTTCATATCAGTGAGACCCTACAATATTTGTCCTTATGTGTCTGTCTTATTTCACTCAGTATAGTGCCCTCAAGTTTTCTTCATCAACCCCTTTCTTTTAAGATGGTTTTGTTCGGACACCATACATTCTCTCCTAAGTAAACAATCATTGGCTCCCTGTATAGTCATGGATTTATGTATTCAGCACCATCACCACTCTCTATGTAAGGACATCTCCATTTCTTCCACAAAGAAGGAGGAAGAGTCAAAGAAGGCAGAGAGACAAGAGAAAGAAAAGAGAAAGTGAGAGAGAGACAAAAAAATAAAAACCAAACCAAACCAAACAAACAAACAAAAAAACCCCACAAAACTTGACAGCTAGGAATCAAAAAAGGAAAGATAGCATTAACCTAAGGTAGAATAAAGAGTCAGACAACGCCACCAATGCCAGGAGTCCCATTCTGTTCCCCTGTTCCCCACCCCTACCCCCATATGCATTTAGCTTTGGTATATTGTCTTTGTTATATTAAAGGAAGCATAATGCAATGTTTCTGTAAATTGTAGACTCTAGTTTGCATTGATTGTATTTTCCCCCAATCCCACCCTATTTTTAACACCTTGCAATGTTGACATTCATCTGTTCTACCTCATGTAAAAACATATTTGTACCTTTTATTACAATTGTTGAGCACCCTAGGTTTCCCTGAGTTACGCAGTCCCAGTCTTTATCCTTCATCTTTTGTTCTAGTGTCCCACATGGTCCCAACCTTCCTCTTTCAACCATATGTACAGTCATCTTTGTTCAGTGTACTTACATTGCTGTGCTACTATCTCCCAAAATTGTTTTCCAAACCTCTCACTCCTGTCTTTTCCTTTCTGTCTGCAGTATGCCTTTTAGTGTTTCCTGTAGAGCAGGTATCTTGTTCACAAACTCTGTCATTGTCTGTTTGTCAGAGGATATTTTAAGCTCTGCCTCATATTTGAAGGATAGTTTTGCCAGATATAGGATTCTTGGTTGGTGGTTTTTCTCTTTCAGTATCTTAAATATATCACCCCACTTCCTTCTTGCCTCTGTATTTTCTATTGAGATATCTGCACATAGTCTTATCAAGCTTCCTTTGTATGTGATGGATGGCTTTTCTCTTGCTGCTTTCAGGATTCTCTTTTTACCTTTTATGTTTGATAAGCTGATTATTAAGTGTCTTGGCATAGGCCTATTCAGTTCTATTCTGTTTGGGTACACTGTGCTTCTTGGATCCGTAATTTTATGTCTTTCATAAGAGATGGGAACTTTTTGTTGATTATTTCCTCTATTATTGCTTCTGCCCCTTTTCCCTGCTCTTCTCCTTTTGGGACACCAATGACATGTACATTCTTCCTTTTCATTGTGTCCTTAAGTTCCCAGAGATCTGCTAGTATTTTTCCATTCTTTTCTCTATCTGTTCTTTTATGTGTAGGCTTTCAGGTGCCTTGTTCTCCAGTTCCTGAGTGTTTTCTTCTGCCTCTTGAGATCTGCTGTTTTATGTTTCCATTGTGTCTTTCATCTCTTGTGTTGTGCCTTTCATTTCCATAGATTCTGCCAGTTGGTTTTTTTGAACTTTCAATTCCTACCTTATGTACGCCCAGTGTTTTCATTACATGGTTCACCTTGTTCACCATATCTTCCCTATTTGAATTGACTTATTATTAGTTGTTTCAATTCCTGTATCTGAATTGAAGTGTAAGTTCATTCCTTTGACTGGGCCATAACTTTGTTTCTTAGCGTAGGTTGTAGTTTTCTTTTGTCTAGGCATGGTTTCCTTGGTTACCCCAATCCGGTTTTCCCAGACCAGAATGGGCTCAGGTGCCAGAAGGAAGAAATATTCAGTATTCGGTTTCCCTGAGGGAGTGTCTTAGAAAATTGGTACACACTATAAGGCCTCAGGTCATTGTGCTTTTCTGCCCAGCAGGTAGTGCCTGTTAGCTTGTAGCTCCAGACTGGTATTAGGTGGCATGGCCCATGGCTGTTTTCCCCCAGGCTTTGGGGTCTGCTTCTGAATGGAAGGTGGGTAGTAGAGCTGGCCCTATCCCTTTCCTCTTAGGGAAGATAACCCCCCTAGGGAGAGGTCATTAGCATTTGAATAGACTCTGCCTGTGCTACCTCCACCTTTGTCTAGGTCAGAGTGCTGAGAACTGAAAATGGCTGAGGCTTTCTCCACTGAGCTGAAACAGGGACAGAAAGCCCCCTTCAGGGCCAATCCATGGCCAACCTCTGGCTCTCCAAGGTCAGTCACCACCCAAAGCCTCTGTCTGCTTGTTTGGGATTCATAGCTTTTAGCAAGCAATCTACGCTTGTTAATTAAAACCCCAGTTGGAGCTCAGCTGAGCTATATTTGCTTGCTGGGAGAGCTCTTCTCTCTAACACCACAAGGCTTTGCAGCTCGGGTTGTGGAGGGGGCTCCTGGCATGGATCCTCAGTTTTTACTTACAGATTTTATCCTGCTTTCTCAGGCATTCCTCCCAATGGTGTATGATGAGTGGATGGTCACATTTGTCCCCCCGCAGTTATTCTGGATCATTTACTAGTTGTTCCTGATTGTATGTTAGTTGTTCCGGGGGACTAACTAGCTTCCACTCCCTATGCCACCATCTTAGATCCTCTGGAGAATGCCATTTTAAAAAGCAACCTGACAGCAAGCAGATGTCAGCCACATGCCTTCCCAGCTAACAGAGGTTTTCCAGATGCCAGTCACCTTTTTCCAGTGAAGGTTCCTATTGTTGAAGCCTTACCTTGGACACTTTATGGCCTTAAGACTATAAGTTTGTAATCAAGTAAACCTTCTTTATAAAACCAAATCCATTTTTGGTGTTTTGTATAATGGCAGCATTAGAAAACTGGAACAAGGTTGTTGAAGTAAACAACACATAGGAAAAGAAACACAGATCATAACTGTGTTATATTCTTTTTGTTATGGTGTGAATTGTATTTTTCCCAAACAGTAAATCAATTGAGCTGATTCCTGAATCTGATTAGAAAGTTCCCAAAATTTTACCTAATGTATAAAGTTTGCTTTAGTTTTTTGGTGGCTAGCCTGTATCAGACAAAATATGTTTTCTTCTGTTGCAAGTTTGCTAAGGTTTATTTATTTATTTTTTATCATGAATTTAAAAAAAAATTCACATAAATGTTGAATTTTATCACATTCTCTAGCTCTCTTCTTCCATGAAGATAACATTATTTTTTCCTCTAGCTAATGTTAAGATTTTCCCTTTGGATTTGCTTTGTAGTAGTTTTGCTTGAGGAGGTTAGCTGTAGTTTTCTTTTCATATATCTTGCTAGTGGTTCTTAACAATTCTTGAATTTGTGAAGACATTTATTTTGACAGCTTTGAAAAATTCTCACCCTTTGTGTTTTCTTTTTTTTTTTTTGTTTGTTTGTTTTGTTTTGTTTTTATTTCTGTTCAATTGTTTCCCCTAAATCCTTCTTGATTTTACATAATACATAGCCACTTGGGGAATAAATGGCATAGTATGGATGGAGCATTTGGACTGCAAGGAAGGGTTTATTAATTTTGCACCAATATTTTGGGATCCAAAACATTTTTCTTTTAATCTGGATTATTTGGTTTAACTGTATGCATGATATTACTGTCAGATTTATTTTGTGTTGCCTCAGCTTCCCTTTCCCTTTGGCTGAGCCACTTGCCTGGACACTGACCTTTGGCCTCATTAATAAGCCTCTTCCAGCCCTGTGGGCATAAACTTCCCCAGAGCCTTGAACCTGTGGCCTCCTCCGCCCCAAACCCAGAGCTGCTCCCAAAGGATAAGCTCACTACTCTACTGCCCAAGGACCCTGTCCCTTCCCTCTCCACGTGCCTTTGCTCTAAGCCAACCGATCCTTGACTCCCGTGGGAAACCGAGTGACCTCCTGCCCTGCGCGGTGGAGGCGCTGGCCCGGGACCCTCTGGCTCTGCCTGTGCGCCCCCGACCCGCTGGCTGCGCCCTGAGCCACTGGCACCTCCCGCCGGCCCCCAGTGCCCACCCCCTCCCTCTGGGACCTAGGGGTAGCAAACTGCCTTTTCCCATGGCTTCTGGCCTCAGTTTGCCATTGTGTCGCTCCTGAACTCCGCCCACACCCAAATTTAATATCCAGCTTCGTGAGTTTGGAACAACGTGCCAGGGTTGACAATGTTAACACACAGGTTTTGTTATGCTGCTACTGGTTTGCTGAATGGACCAGTTACAAACATGAGGAAACTAAATTCATGCAGGGGGAAAGATCTGTGCAAGCTGTGCAGAGAAAATGATATAAAATATGGGAAACTATTATATATGGTATGAGGTACTTCCCCTTTTTTTTTTATGATAGAAAGCAATAGACAAATCTGAATGTTTACCATAGAGCATTTTCTCAATTAAATATCTACTTATATTCTCTATGAAAAAAATAATAAATTTGTGACATTTTAAGTAATCAAAGTGACAGGAAAGAGAATTATGTGGCAATATTTAAAACATTTGTAACTTATCAAATGGAAAAGAATACAAAATGTTGTATCCTCTGATTAAAAATCTAAAACTCTATTCCAATGAGTGGGTATATATATCAAAATAATAGTAATGACAGTGAATCTTCCCATATAATGTGAAAATTAGCCACATATGCTTTTCATATTGTAATAATATTAATGTTATCCATAAAAGTGCATTGGGTTAACGCCCAGCATTATGTGATCCATTTGCTTAGAAAATTATCCCACTGCTTTCTCTGCATCTCACTTACCTGGACATAGAAGGCTGGTCTAACTCTGTCTGTGCTTATCAACTTCTATTTTTTTTTTTAATTAAATCTTCATTTTATTGAGATATATTCACATACCACGCAGTCATAGAAAACAAATCGTACATTCGATTGTTCACAGTACCATTACATAGTTGTACATTCATCACCTAAATCAATCCCTGACACCTTCATTAGCACACACACAAAAATAACAAGAATAATAATTAAAGTGAAAAAGAGCAGTTAAAGTAAAAAAGAACACTGGGTACCTTTGTCTGTTTGTTGGTTTCCTTCCCTTATTTTTCTACTCATCCATCCATCAACTAGACAAAGGGGAGTGTGGTCCTTATGGCTTTCCCAATCCCATTGTCACCACTCATAAGCTACATTTTTATACAATTGTCTTCGAGATTCATGGGTTCTGGGTTGTAGTTTGATAGTTTCAGGTATCCACCACCAGCTACCCCAATTCTTTAGAACCTAAAAAGGGTTGTCTAAAGTGTGCGTAAGAGTGCCCACCAGAGTGACCTCTCGGCTCCTTTTGGAATCTCTCTGCCACTGAAGCTTATTTCATTTCCTTTCACATCCCCCTTTTGGTCAAGAAGATGTTCTCCATCCCACGATGCCAGATCTACATTCCGCCCTGGGAGTCATATTCCATGTTGCCAGGGAGATTCACTCCCCTGGGTGTCTGATCCCACGTAGTGGGGACGGCAGTGATTTCACCTTTCAAGTTGGCTTAGCTAGAGAGAAAGGGCCACATCTGAGCAACAAAGAGGCATTTGGGAGGAGGCTCTTAGGCACAAATACAGGGAGGCCTAGCCCCTCCTTTACAGCAACTGTCTTCCCAAGGGAAAAACCTATGGTAGGGGGCTCAACCCATCAAACCACCAGTTCCCTATGTCTGTGGTCATGTTAGCAAACATCGAGGTGGGGTAGGCCAATACCCCTGTATTCTCCACAGGCTCCTCAAGGGGACTCTACATATTTTTTTCCTTTTTTTTTTTTTTAACTTTTTTTTTTCTTTTTTAAATCAACTGTATGAAAAAAAAAAAATACAATAAAAGAACATTTCAAAGAGACCATAACAAGGGAGTAAGAGAAAGACAACTAACCTAAGATAACTTCTTTACTTCCAACCTGTTCCTACTTTACCCTAAGAAAGTTACCTAATATAACGACATTTCTGTGAACTTGTTCCTACTATATCCATCAGAAATTAACAGACCATAGTCATTCCTGGGCATCCCCAGAACGTTAAATAGCTTATCTGTTCTTCTTGGATTATTGTTCCCCCTTCCTTAATTGCTCTCTATCGCTAGTTCCCCTACATTCTACATTATAAAACATTTGTTTTACATTTTTCAAAGTTCACATTAGTGGTAGCATATAATATTTCTCTTTTTGTGCCTGGCTTATTTCGCTCAGCATTATGTCTTCAGGGTTCATCCATGTTGTCATATATTTCACGAGATCGTTCCTTCTTACTGCCGCGTAGTATTCCATCGTGTGTATATACCACATTTTATTTATCCACTTATCTGTTGAAGGACATTTGGGTTGTTTCCATATCTTGGAAATTGTGAATAATGCTGCTATGAACATTGGCATGCAGATATCTGTTCGTGTCACTGCTTTCCGATCTTCCGGGTATATACTGAGAAGTGCAATCTCTGGATCACATGGTAACTCTATATCTAGTTTTCTAAGGAACTGCCAGACTGACTTCCAGAGTGGCTGAACCATTATACAGTCCCACCAACAATGAATAAGAGTTCCAATTTCTCCACATCCCCTCCAGCATTTGTAGTTTCCTGTATGTTTAATGGCAGCCACTCTAATCGGTGTTAGATGGTATCTCATTGTGGTCTTAATTTGCATCTCTCTAATAGCTAGTGAAGCTGAACATTTTTTCATGTGTTTCTTGGCCATTTATATTTGCTCTTCAGAGAACTGTCTTTTCATATCTTTTGCCCATTTTATAATTGGGCTGTCTGTACTACTGTCTTTGAGTTGTAGGATTTCTTTATATATGCAAGATATCAATCTTTTGTCAGATACATGGTTTCCAAAAATTTTTTCCCATTGAGTTGGCTGCCTCTTTACCTTTTTGAGAAATTCCTTTGAGGTGCAGAAACTTCTAAGCTTGAGGAGTTCCCATTTATCTATTTTCTCTTTTGTTGCTTGTGCTTTGGGTGTAAAGTCTAGGAAGTGGCCGCCTAATACAAGGTCTTGAAGATGTTTTCCTACATTATCTTCTAGGAGTTTTATGGTACTTTCTTTTGTATTGAGATCTTTGGTCCATTTTGAGTTAATTTTTGTGTAGGGTGTGAGGTAGGGGTCTTCTTTCATTCTTTTGGATATGGATATCCAACTCTCCCAGCCCCGTTTGTTGAGAAGACCATTATGACTCAGTTCAGTGATTTTGGGGGCCTTATCAAAGATCAGTTGGCCATAGATCTGAGGGTCTATCTCTGAATTCTCAAGTCTATTCCATTGATCTATATGTCTATCTTTGTGCCAGTACCATGCTGTTTTGACCACTGTGGCATTATAATAAGCTTCAAAGTCAGGGAGTGTAAGTCCTCCCACTTCGTTTTTCTTTTTCAGAGTGTCTTTAGCAATTCGAGGCATCTTCCCTTTCCAAATAAATTTGATAACTAGCTTTTCCAGGTCTGCAAAGTAGGTTGTTGGAATTTTGATTGGGATTGCATTGAATCTGTAGATGAGTTTGGGTAGAATTGACATCTTAATGACATTTAGCCTTCCTATCCATGAACATGGAATATTTTTCCATCTTTTAAGTTCCCCTTCTATTTCTTTTAGTAGAGTTATGTAGTTTTCTTTGTATAGGTCTTTTACATTTTGGTTAAGTTTTTTCCTAGGTACTTGAATTTTTAAGTTGCTATTGAAAATGGTATCTTTTCCTTGAGTGTCTCTTCAGTTTGTTCATTTCTAGCATATAGAAACATTAATGACTTATGTGCATTAACCTTGTATCCCGCTACTTTGCTAAATTTGTTTATTAGCTCTAGTAGCTGTATCATCATTTTCTCAGGGTTTTCCAGATATAAGATCATATCATCTGCAAACAATGACAGTTTTACTTCTTCTTTTCCAATTTGGATGCATTTTATTTCTTTGTCTTGCCGGATTGCCCTGGCTAGCACTTCCAGCACCAGGTTGAATAACAGTGGTGACAGCGGGCATCCTTGTCTTGTTCCTGATCTTAGAGGGAAGGCTTTCAGTCTCTCACCATTGAGTACTATGCTGGCTGTGGGTTTTTCATATATGCTCTTTATCATATTGAGGAAGTTTCCTTCAATTCCTACCTTTTGAAGTGTTTTTATCATAAAGGGATGTTGGATTTTGTCAAATGCTTTTTCAGCATCTATTGAGATGATCAATTGATTTTTCCCTTTCGAGTTTTTAATGTGTTGTAATACATTGATTGTTTTTCTTATGTTGAACCATCCTTGCATGCCTGGAATGAACCCCACTTGGTCATGGTGTATGATTTTTTTAATGTGTCTTTGGATTCGATTTGCAAGTATTTTGTTGAGGATTTTTGCATCTATATTCATTAGGGAGATTGGCCGGTAGTTTTCCTTTTTTGTAGCATCTTTGCCTGGTTTTGGTATTAGATTGATGTTAGCTTCATAAAATGAGTTAGGTAGTGTTCCATTTTCTTCAATGGTTTGAAAGAGTTTGAGTAAGATTGGTGTCAGTTCTTTGTGGAAAGTTTGGTAGAATTCCCCTGTGAAGCCATCTGGCCCTGAGCATTTATTTGTGGGAAGACTTTTGATGACTGATTGGATCTCTTTGCTTGTGATGGGTTGATTGAGGTCTTCTATTTCTTCCCTGGTCTGTCTAGGTTGTTCATATGTTTCCAGGAACTTGTCCATTTCCTCTACATTATCCAGTTTGTTGCCATACAGTTGTTCATAGTATCCTCTTATAATTTTTTTTAATTTCTTCAGGATCTGCAGTTATGTCACCTTTTTCATTCGTTATTTTGTTTATATGGGTCTTCCTCTTTTTGATTTTGTCAGTCTAGCTAGGGACTTGTCAATCTTGTTGATCTTCTCAAAGAACCAACTTTTGGTAATATTTATCCTCTATACTGTTTTTTTGTTCTCTATGTCATCTATTTCTGCTTTAATCCTTGTTATTTCTTTTCTTCTACTTGGTTTAGGATTGGTTTTCTGTTCATTTTCTAGCTTCTTCAGTTGATCCATTAGTTCTTTGATTTTGGCTCTTTCTTCCTTTTTAATATATGCTTTTAGTGCTATAAATTTCCCCCTTAGCACTGCTTTTGCTGCATCCCATAGGTTTTGGTATGTTGTGTTCTCATTTTCATTCGTCTCTATATATTTAGCAATTTCTATTGCTATTTCTTCTTTAACCCACTGATTGTTTAGGAATGTGTTGTTTAACCTCCAGGCATTTGTGAATTTTCTAAGTCTCTGATGGTTACTGACTTCTAATTGTATTCCATTGTGGTCAGAGAATGTGCTTTCAATAATGTCAATCTTTTTAAATTTATTGAGGCTTGTTTTATGTCTCAGCATATGATCTATTCTGGAGAAAGTTCCATGAGCACTAGAAAAGTATGTGTATCCTGGTGATTTGGGATGTAATGTTCTGTATATGTCTGTTAAATCTAATTCATTTATCAGATTGTTTAGGTTTTCAATTTCCTTATTGGTCTTCTGTCTGGTTGATCTATCTATAGGAGACAGTGATGTGTTGAAGTCTCCCACAATTATTGTGGAAACATCAATTGCTTCCTTTAGTTTTGCCAGTATTTCTCTCATGTATTTTGTGGCACCTTGATTGGGTGCAT
Organism: Choloepus didactylus; assembly: GCF_015220235.1. Taxonomy (NCBI): domain Eukaryota; kingdom Metazoa; phylum Chordata; class Mammalia; order Pilosa; family Megalonychidae; genus Choloepus; species Choloepus didactylus. The sequence continues at coordinate 68,716,662 of NC_051318.1, forward strand.
AGACATTTATGACTGTTATTTCTTCTTGTTGAATTGCCCCTTTTATTAGTATGTAGTGGCTTTCTTTGTCTCTCAAAACATCCCTGCATTTAAAGTCTATTTTATCTGAGATTAATATTGCTACACCTGCTTTCTTTTGCCTGTAGCTTGCATGAAATATTTTTTTCCATCCTTTCACTTTCAATTTCTTTGTGTCCCTGTGTCTAAGATGAGTCTCTTGTATGCAACATATTGATGGTTCATTTTTTTTTGATCCATTCTGTGAATCTATATCTTTTAATTGGGGAGTTTAATCCATTTACATTCAACGTTATAACCATGAAGGCATTTCTTGAATCAGCCATCTAATCCTTTGGTTTATGTTTGTCATATATATTTTTCCCCTCTCTCTATTAATATCCTTTATTGTACCCATACCGAATCTCTTTAGTACTGAACCTTTCTCCAAGTCTCTCTGTCCTTTCTTTGTTTCTCTGTTTGTAGGGCTCTCTTTAGTATCTCCAGTAGGGCAGGTCTCTTGTTAGCAAATTCTCTCAGCATTTGTTTGTCTGTGAAAAATTTAAGCTCTCCCTCAAATTTGAAGGAGAGCTTTGCTGGATAAAGTATTCTTGGTTGGAAATTTTTCTCACTCAGAATTTTAAATATATCGTGCGACTGCCTTCTCCCCTCCATGGTGGCTGCTGAGTAGTCACTACTTAGTCTTATGCTGTTTCCTTTGTATGTGGTGAATTGCTTTTCTCTTGCTGCTTTCAGAACTTGCTCCTTCTCTTCCGTGTTTGACAGTGTGATCAGAATATGTCTTGGAGTGGGTTTATTTGGATTTATTCTATTTGGAGTTCGCTGAGCATTTATGATTTGTGTATTTATGTTGATTAGAAGATTTGGGAAGTTTTCCTCAACAATTTCTTTGAATACTCTTCCTAGACCTTTACCCTTTTCTTCCCTTTCTGGAACACCAATGAGTCTTATATTTGGACGTTCTATATTATCTATCATATCCCTGAGGTCTGTTTAGATTTTTTCAATTTTTTTCCCCATTCTTTCTTTTATGCTTTCATTTTCCATTCTGTCATCTTCCAGGTCACTGATTCATTGTTCACCTTCCTCTAGTCTTGTACTATGAGTTTCCAGAATCTTTCTAATTTGGTCAACAGTTTCTTTAATTTCCATAAGATCATCCATTTTTTTTATTTAGTCTTGCAATGTCTTCTTTATGCTCTTCTAGGGTCTTCCTGATATCCTTTGTATCCCGTACTATGGTCTCATTGTTCATCTTTAGTTCTTTGAGTAGCTGCTCTAGGTGCTGTGTCTCTTCCGATATTTTGATTTGGGTGTTTGGGCTTGGGTTATACATATCGTTTGGTTTTTTCATATGCTTTATAATTTTCTGTTGTTTTTGGCCTCTTGGCATTTGCTTAACTTGATAGGGTTCTTTTAGGATTTGCAGACCAATTGAAGTCCTTATCTCTAATTTATCAGATCTACAGCTTCGTGCAGTACACTTTCTCTAAATAACCAGCAGGTGGCGTCCACGAGCCACCTGTTCTCCACAAGCCAGTTCTCCCCTGCTTTGCCTTTGTGGTGAGTGGGGGAGTGAGTCTTGTGGGGTCCAATTGGTGTACCAAGCTTGCGTGTGTAGTTGGTGTTGCCTGCCCTGTATATGGGGCGTGTTTCTGGGCAGTCAGGGAGGGGGGTGGCTCTAACAATCAAATCTCCCTGGTGATCCTGGAGTTTTAAAGCTGCTGCAATAGTCTAATCTTTCAGTTCAGTCCTGCCACAGTTTGTCTCTGACACTGACCCACAAGTCCTTGGTATTGGAGTATGGCTCCTGAGACTTGTGAGTGGATCCCTCTTCCAGGCCGTGCACCCCTGGTCCTCTTTTGAGGGATGATTGTGCTATGTCACAGGTGAGTGCTGTCGCCCCCAGGGCGGTTCTGGGCTGCTGGGCTGTGTAGGGAGGCTCCCAGTCTGCTGAAATGATGGCTGAATGGGGCTTTGTTAATTCACACAGTTCCACCTTCCCAACTCTGGGACAATCAGCTGAGGTTGCAGGGAAGGCTAATGTCCACGCCCAGTTTTGTGGTGTGTGCCTGTTATCTGAAGCATTTCCATCACACTGGGTTGTCTGGGGCAGCTATGGGGCTGGCGATGGGCAGGAGTGTTTCCTGTCCACCAGGATGATGGCTGTGAGCGGACACCCTCTTTTTCTTGGGAAGTTGTGGTGTTTAGTGAATTTTCTCAGCCACTGGATTATTGCCTTTTGTCTCAGAGCTCTCTTAGTTCTGCTCTTGTCTTGACCTGCCCAAATTGCAAGTCTTTGAAGCTTTCTGTATTGGGCTTCTTAGAGTAGTTGTTTTAGAAAAAGAAAAAAGGATTAAAAAAAAGGGCCCTCCTCAGAGATCTAATGGGTTATTGAAATGGTAGAGACAGAGCAATTAGGGCCATTAAGGAAAGGTCCACAGGGCAGAGAGATCAGCTTTTCTTCAGGATTTGCATATGAGCCTCAGGGCCTGAGCTCTGCCCTTCCCCTTTCTATGTTCACCAGAACTCCAAAAATCCTCCGCTTTTATTTTGGAGTTTTTCTTGCTGTTTTTTTTTTTTCTATGCCTGTCTCCTCTCTGCTGGGCTGGCTGCTCTCAGATTCTCTGGTGTCTGGTCTCAGTCTGTCTATGGTTGGAGTTTGGATCAGTAGAATGAGTTCCTGATAAGAGCTGCCACTGCAGTTCTCCCTTCTCCTTCCCGGAGCTGACAGGCCCTCCTCCCACGGGACTGAGCCTGGCAGGGAGGGTTGCAGGACCCCTGGCCACAAAAACTTACAGATTTTGCTGATCTCAGCAGTTCCACATTTTCATGAGTGTTTTATGAAGTATGCCCAAATTCAGATTGCTCTGTGGTGTCCAGTCCATGCAGTTCCTCGCTTTCTACCTACTTTCCTGGAGGAGTAAGTAAAACATACAGCTCACCAGTCTGCCATCTTGCCCCGCCTCCCCCCTTTGTGTTTTCAGGTACTGCTTCTGCCTCCTTATTTTCTGTCTTTCAGGTGGTTCTCCAAACATACATAAGTCTGACCTGTTCACTGACTCCCATGTCTCATAAATCGTTTTCTGTATCTTTCTTTCCTCTATTTTTTCCCATGCTTTACTCTGTATATTTTCTACTAACCTATCATTCAGTTTATTATTTCTCTCTTCAAGGGAAACTAATTTACTTTTGTATTCTTCTTATCGTCAGTCTATATATTTTCAGTCCTTAAAATTCCATTTCTTCTTTTTATTCTATAACCCCTGTTATTCAAATTCTCCTTGAAATATTGTAATATATATTTTTAACACATTAATCATAGTTTCATTAAAATACACATGTAATTATTCAAATTCTTGATCTCTGTTACATTTCTTTCTATGTTTTATTTCTCTTCAATTTTGGTAAAATCTTGTTTTTTCATATGCTTGGCTACTTTGATTCAATGTTGGCACACTGTGTATAACTAAATTTAAGGATAACTTAAGGCATAGATGATATTATTTTCCTTCAGAGATGATTCACTTTTTCTTATATAATGCAGTTAGGTTAAAGGCAGAAAAATTCAATCAGGAAGTAAGCTGATTTGAATCTTGGCTTGTCTTTGTGATGGCTCTGCCCTTATAGTTTCATCCTTACATCTTGTGTGTAGCCCTTCAAGGATACCTGAATACCTGGTTGTGTAATAGGATTCTTCCTGCTTCCTAGATGCTAAACTCAAATTTGGTCTCTCCTGTCCCATGAGATTGGTGTAAACTCTGCCCAGATTCTCAGCTTCTCCATTTCTACTATGTATTGCAAAAACCTCAAGGGAACAAGTGGTGCCTGATGTTGGTCTCACCTTCCTGGATTCCCCTTTTCTTTTGATTCTTGGGCACTGAGTTTTTTCTAACTTTGTGGTTCTTAAATGCTCTCAAATATGTTTTTGAAAAATTTTGTCTACCTTTTCTGCCTGTTCTTTGCAGTGGATTTGGAAAGGAGTCAGTCCACCATTTTGTAATTCCAGATTATACTTAAAAAAAGAAATAACATGCCTCTAGATTATTGGAAGTAAATGGAGCTTATTAATCATTTTATTGAAATGTTTTTATCTTTGGTTATGTTTGAACAAAGGAAAACTCTTGATTTTTTTATTTTTGGGATTTTATTTTTGTAAGATTTTACTTTGTATAATTTTAGACTATATTAGGTGTAATTTTTCTTGAGTAATAAAAATGTTCTAAAATTGGATTAGAGTAATGGCTGTACAACTCTGTAAGTATACTAAAATCCAGTGAATTTTACACTTTAAACAGGTGAATGTATGGTATGTAAATTATATTTCAGTTAACTGTTAAAATTTTTAAAATATATTAAATGAAAATACATTTCAAAATTATTACACAGTTTTTTGCTACTAATGTTTTTAATAGCATAGGGAATTCACCTTTGTTACTGTGCCGGTTTGAATGTATCATGTCCCCCAAAATGCCATTATCTTTGATGTAATCTTGTGTGGGCAGATCTATCAGTGTTGATTAGATTGTAATTCTCTGAGTGTTTCCATGGAGATGCAACCCACCCAACTGTGGGTGATGACTCTAATTGGATAATTTCCATGGAAGTGTGGCCCCACCTATTCAGCATGGGCCTTGATTAGTTTACTAGAGCACTATATAAGCTCAGACAGAAGGAGTGAGCTTGCTACAGCCAAGAGGGACACCTTGAAGAATGCACAGGACCTGAGAAGAGAGGAGCTGCAGATGAGAGACAGTTTGAAGATGGCCATTGAAAGCAGATTTTTGCTCCAGAGAAACTAAGAGAGGAAAAATGCCCAAAGAGCAACTATGAGTGACATTTTTGAGGAACTGCAGCCTAGAGAGGAACATCCTGGGAGAAAGTTATTTTGAAACCAGAACTCTGGAGCATATGTCAGCCACATGCCTTCCCAGCTCACAGAGGTTTTCTGGACACCATTGGCCATCCTCCAATGAAGGTACCTGATTGCTGATGTGCTACATTGGACACTTTATAGCCTTAAGACTGTAACTTTGTAACCAAATAAACCCCCTTTATGAAAGCCAATCCATCTCTGGTGTTTTGCATTCTGGAAGTATTAGCAAACTAGAACAGTTACCCATACCAATTGTTCTGGTTTGCTAATGCTGCTGTTAAGCAAAATACCAGAAATGGATTGGCTTTTATAAAGGGGGTTTATTTGTTTACAAAGTTACTTCTTAAGGCTACAAAGTGTCCCAGGTGAGGGGGTACCTTCACTGAAGGATGACCAATGTTGTCTGAAAAACCTCAGTTAGCTGGGAAGGTATGTGGCTGGTGTCGGCTCCAGAGTTCTGGTTTCAAAATGGCTTTCTCCCAGGATGATCCTCTCTAGGCTACAGCTACTCAGAAATGTCATTCTTAGTTCCTCTTGGGGTGTTTGTCCTCTCTTAGCTTCTCTGGAGCAAAAGTCTGCTTTCAAAGGCCATCTCCAAAATGTCTCTGTAAGCTGCAGCTCCTCTCTCAGCTCCTATGTGTTCTTCAAAGTGTCCCTCTTGGCTGTAGCAAGCTTGCTCCTTGTCTCTGAGCTTTTATAGGGCTTCAGTGAACTAATGAAGGCCCATTTTGAATGGGTGGGTCCAAGCCTCCATGGAAATTATCTAATTTTATCATCTAAAATTGGGTGGGTCACTTCTCCATGGAAACAATCAAAGAATTACAATCTAATCAACACTAATATGTCTGCCCACACAAGACTACATCAAAGATAATGGTGTTTGGGGGAATATAATACATTCAAATCTGGCACACTACTTATCCCTTAAATTACATTTTGGTTGATATTAAAATTGCTATTACAAAATTTTATTTATTAATGTTGAGGGCACATCTTTGTTTTTGTCTTTCTTATAATTCTTAAATGTGTCTCATAACAATAAAAATTGCTGACATTCAAATTTTATCTGTGCTTTAAACACATTTTAGTAAGAATTAAGCACAATTAGTATAGTTTTGAATAATATATTTTCTTTGTTTTTTTTCCCCCTCATTCACCAAATTCTACTAAATAGATCTGATTTTCTTCTCCAGGTTTTAAAGCTATACAATTCTTAGTTTTTAAATGATTATTATTCCTACTTTAATTGGACCTATATAATACCTTATTATTTTTTGTCAAAGCTTAATGTATTGTACTGTGTAGGAAGCTAAAAGTTGGAGAATTTGAGTGAATTGCCCAAAAATACACAAGAAGAATGCCCAAACCAGAGCTAAATATCTACACTTTCCATTTTATAATGTCTTCTTTCCACACTATTCTTTCAGCTTCTGTAAATACATGTGACTTTGGGCAAAGTGTAATTTGGAATTGCAGTCCCAGATAATATGATTAAATCATGTGAAGTAGGGTATTGCAAAATAACATGGCTCTTATTTTAAAAGCAAAGATGTTATAGGCAATAATTAATTATTGACATTGACATATACTAGAAGTGTAAATATATTCCTTGGAAAGTAAATTTTAACCACTAAATAAAATTTAAAACATCTTATCATTTGTTAGTAACATGTTAGAAAATGTTGAAAGCATACTGGAGAAAAATATAAAAGTAAATTAACGTTTATTGGACAACTTTTGCAAGATATTTTTAAGTGGTCAGTCTCACATATTTCTGGGAAATTCATGAAAAATAGCAATTATCATTTCCATTTCTAAGTATGAAAAATTATGTTTATGATAGGTACATATGACATATGTTCATATCAAAATGTTAGTTAGCTAAAATTTGAACTCATATTTTGTGATTTCAAATCCATATGGTGTTTGTTTCTTTTTATTTTATGCTCCTTTTAAAATTATGATCCTTTTCATTATAGATGGGTGGGAGCTTACTGAATTTTTCACCCCATTTTATTCATATTTCTCCAGAGCAATCTTTTCTAAACCAGGGTTTTTTTTTTTTTTTTTTTCTTTCTTTTTTTTTTTTTTTTGCTTAAATTAAAAATTTCCATCAACCACCCACCCATATCAAAAGCTCAACAGACTTGAAGCTGTCCTCTTACTGCCAGATTCTTCCCAAGAAATATTCTCTCAAGAGACAACAGATCATTTTTGTATGAAAAATCAAATGGATGTGTCATACAGGAGGGAACTGTCAAGCAGGAAAAAATGCAAAGAAATACGTTCTCCCAGTTTCTTGTTATTTTTTACATCCTATTCCATAGGCTTTATTTTAGTCATCAGGCAAGCTTTAAAAAAAAATTGTAAGAACTAAAAAGTCAATCATGTGATTAACAGTAAAAATAAAAAGTCTTTTTCTTTTACGTACATTTATCCAAGTATTGGTTACAGTATAATTTTGGACACATGATCAAATATTTGATTACGTAAACCAATTATATATTTTTATATAACTTGTTATGCATTCTGCTTCAAGCTATAAATTATTCTAGAGCAGTACTCAAGGGAAAGGATGCTATACCCAGAAATATCTCAGCAACTCAACAACAATTTAGCATTTCTAGGAGTGAGGGAAGAGTTTTAAAAGGCGCATTAGTCAGCTTTAATTGTCTTATAATGAATTTTTAACAACTCAGCCTCTCGAGGGTTTAAAACAACAACAGCAAATAGTTATTTATTGGTCCATAATATGAAGTTTGTAGACACTTCAAATCGGCTGGACTCAACGAGGCTTGGTGGTTTGGCTTCACATGTTTCCCTATTTCCTTCCCAAACCTAGGCTGCAGGGGTAGCTATGGAAATGGAAAGAAAAAAAAAAAGTCTTGTTTTTGCTCAGTCTTTACTTTAATTTAGGATGAGGGCCTAAATTAAAGGACAAATTTTAAACTTGAAAAAATATCTGAAAAGATAGTGAAAAATTTTCTTTCCTTGAAGTATGAGTTTACATTTCAAAAAGGGATAAAACCCATAGCCATGGAACTAATTGTTTACATTCTAAAGTATTCTAAATGACTAGGGAGGAAAGACATCTCTTCCCCTGTCAGAAGAGGAAGAGGAGCAGCTGTCTCACTACAAAGTAAACAGCTAGATTCATAATTTCAGAGTTCCTCACCTGTGGCACAACAAACCTACTTTGTACATGTCAGTCTGACCGTCTGGATCTCCTCATATTGCCACAGAAAAAGTATGGGGAACCAATGTAGTTATTGCTGTAAGTAATAATTATCTGCTCCTGTTCCAGAAACCTTGTGTTTACTGTCCGGATAATATAAATAACTATAGATAGTAAAACTTATTGGTAGCCGCTGGTCTTACAGTGACGAGGAGCAATGAGAGTGGCACAAATATGCCATGTCTCCTAAAGCTTCTGCTTGGAACTGTCACACTGTCACCTCTGTTTTCATGCTAATGGGCTGGAGTAAGTAACCCACCCCAGCACAAAGTCAGTGGGACCAGAGAGGCGTGGCAAAGGTTTGGTGAGGAGATGAATATTAAGAAGTCCACCACAGTCCATTGGTCTTAAATATCTACCTCCATCCTGCACACAAAATATGCTTACTGTTCTAGTTTGCTAATGCTGCTGTTAAGCAAAATACCAGAAATGGATTGGCTTTTATAAAAGGAGTTTATTTGGTTACAAAGTTAATGCCATAAAGTGTCCAAGGTAAGGCATCAACAATAGGGTACCTTCACTGTAGAAAGGCCATTGGTGACCAAAAAACCTCTATTAGCTCTGAAGGCATGTGGCTGGGGTCTGCTTGCTTCCAGGTTGTGTTTCAAAATGGTGTTCCCCAAAATGTTACTCTTGGGGTGTTTTGTCCTCTCTAACTGCAACTCTTCTTCAAAATATCACTCTCAGTTGCTCTCTGCTCCTTCTGCCTGCGAACTATTTTTATAGGACTCCAGTGATTTAATAAAGGTAACACCTCCATGGAAATTATCCAGTCAAACCTTTCAGCCACAGATGACTGAGTCACATCTCCATGGAAACACTCAATCAGATACCAACCTAATCAACACTAATACGTCTGCCCCCATAAAATTGCATCAAACATAATGGCATTTGGGGGACAAAATACATCCAAACTGGCACACTTACACATTTTTGAAATATCCCCCAAAGTCATATCCAATTACAACATAAAGTTTGCAATCAAGGTTGTGGTTAAATCAAGTCTGGATCTAAATCATGTCTATACTGGTGTATCTTGATCCTGAAAACCAAGAAACAAAACAAAACAAATCATCTTCCTCACAGATACTCAATACCCTTTGGGGGAAGAGAGAGACAGGATGATAGCTATAAATTATCACAGCAACAAATGTGAATAATAGGAAGTACATACTTCAAAGAAATTTTGAAATCCTGTTGAGCAAATTTTGCAAAGTCATCCTATTCTTGAGTTAGTCAGTGGTCTCTGGGCCCTAGTTCTGACATGGAGGTTATGTATGCATTCCTTTATTCTTCATAGCTATTCGTTCCACACTTCAAGAAATCCTACTTCCATTATCCTTTCTGACCACATCTGAAGAAAGTGCTGAGAAGTACACCCTTGGCAGCTGAGCTGCTTTCTTTTCCTGCTTCCTGCCAAAGATATTTGAGGGCTCTATACCAAAGATGGAGAAAAAAAAAAAAAAGTCAGGGTCTCTTTAACCCCAAATAAAGGTACTTTTTACAATATCACTCTTGAAAAAATTGATGTTTTTGATGTATTTTAATCCATTTAATGTCATGTGCAAATAGCCACATCTGTAATCCTTTTCAAAACATCTATCTCATCCTCTTTCTCTTTATTAGAGACTTTATTAGGGATACTTTGAGCTTACCATGCTTTCATGGGATGATACTCTTTGACTCTCTTCCTAGGCCATTTTATTCAACTAAAAATATGTACCATACTTTATTCAAATCAAAGATTATTTAAAAATACCTAAGAGTCATATCCTTGATTTGGTCTTTGCTCCTATGTTGTGTCATAATTTAGAATGCTGTAAAAACAATCTTCTTTTAGACAGATACTATAAAATTCTTTTACTCAAACCTGAATATGAAAATGCATGAAAAGCACAAAATCTCTTTGCTAACCTAGGAAGATAAATTCTTCTTTACAATTTTCAGATGCTGTTTATACTAAATTTTTTGCCAAATGCTTTCATAATAGCATTGTATTAATTAAAATTTGGAGAATTTTTAAACAAACATAATTTTTCCTGTGTTCTTCCTTTAAAACAGTGATGAAGCAAATCTTTGTTTTACCTAATGGCCATTTTAAGAAGCCTAAATATAGTTTTGGCATAAATGATATTGAGGGTTTTATTATTCACAATTTGAGAAAGGCATAATCAAGAATATCTCTTAGGGAGATAAAATATAAGTTATAAGTAAGTAAAGACAGAAAGGAAGGTAATGATAAAAATAAATTGTAATGAAAAGTAATGACTATTAGCAACTTAATCCTTTAAAGAAAGGGATATTTTAATAATGTTTTAAAAGAATGTGTAAAAGCACTAAGAGTTAACAGAATAACTTTGTGACAGAAAGAGAATTCTACTTATCTGAGCATAAAATAACTTTACAGAAAAATAGACCTCACTCCTAATCTCATTTGTTTTTACATTACTTGTGTAACAATTTGCTGTGAAGGATTTATTATTATACCTTTACATGCATGTTTAAGTAGACTCAGTAATAAAAACAGGTAAATTATAAAAGTTAAAGCTTTTAAATTTAACTGTAAAATATAAACTCATCAGTATATAAAATATAGCAATGAATATTTCATATTAAAACTCCCATCAGATAAACTGGAGCAACTTTTTCAATAGATAAAATAAATAGATCAATTTTCTTATATTTATATTCATATTTTTCTCAAATTGTTGCATCAAGTGTAATTAACTGTTATTATCACGTTTAATGAAATGAGCAAAGTTTCTTTTTTCTAAACCCAAGAAAAACCTAAAGGATATAAAATTAAAAATTGCTTAGGTACTTTTTTCTCCGTAAACACTTATTTCATATTATAAAATTTGAGGAAGGCTAAGTAAACAATTTAAGCCAGCCAGCAAATGGTTTTGCTTTAGCAAACACTTCTTGGTACACTTACACACTACAATGCAAGTTGAGCAGTCCTGGACTAGGCTAAAAACAAAACAAAACTGAAAATATTTTACTCACTAAATCACACAGTTAAATTCTGGGCCATATTTTAATTGCCTTTATGGTCTAGGACCCTAGCTTCAAGGCTTCTTCCACAAACTGATAACTATTGTTTTGGCTCTGGCAGTTGCCCCTGTCACAGATGACCAACGTATTGTGCCCAGAGTCTTAAATGACACTGAGCAGCCACTGTCACATCAGAGGATCCAGCAACCCAACTGGGAACAAAAGTAGCAGGGAGATTAATCCAAGTCCAGCTACAGACAACATTTTCTGCACAAACTCCTAATCAGCAAAATTCTGACAGTGGTGAAAACTTAGATATCAGAGATGAATGTCATGGGGAGTGACCTTATTGGCCTTTGACCAACAGGAAGGGAGGGGGTTGTTATGAAGAGAGGAGGGAGGATGGGAAGGACTGAGGAAGAGGAAAACAGCTCCTGATATGCAGGAGATGGCCTGGTGTTAACAATTAGGCCCTGGTGGTGTTAGAAGCTGACCAGGCATTCACATCTAGACTGTGGTGTTCTTTTGAATACCAACATCAGAGGAGGTGATGAAGAGACCAAGATAAAGACAAAAGATAAAAACACCTAATATTCCTGTGTAGTCACAGCAAAAATTAAGGTCACTAAAAACTACAAAAACATTGATACCCTTTTATACCAATTAATATGATTGACTGTTGCTTCTTTACAAATTAAAGATTTAACCTCCATTTATTCCTCACTCCTTCTACATAGATTTATTAAGAAGCCCAGTCATAGAAATTCCCTGCTTCATGACTGCATCCAAGTAAAAGCAAAAACCCTCTTGCTTGAACCATTCCCCAAATGACCTAACATACCCCCAAATCCTATAAGTTTTTTTCTAATGTCTGCTTATTGAATATCCCTTCATAGACCTACATTCCTAAGAAGTTTTTTTTTTCTCTATTGCAGTAAGCAATAAACCTAACATTTTTCAAATATAGGTATGTTCTTGGTAGTCTTTTGCCAGAAGGTACTGACAGCATTGGATATTTTTTCCAATCTTTTATTTTCATCCTTTCTCTAAACTTGTAGAGTTTATCTCTCATAAGCAGCAATATTTCTGTTTTTGAAAATCTTTTCTTTTAACTAAAATATTTAGTCAACTTACATTGAATATAATTATATTTATCTAGCTGTTTAAAGACACAGTTTTATTATTTAGTTTTTACTTGTTTCACCTGCTCAATGGTGGATAGGTGGATGAAATTAGAGTTTTTAAATTAATATTTTAAAAATTCCATTTTCTCCCCTATTTGATTTGTAATTACACACTGATAAACTATTATTTAAGTAGTTATCCTATTTATTTCAACATGTACCATTACAGTATAATGTAAATTATTGGTCGCATAATTTCCTGAATAATACATGATCCTCATGTCATTCTACTACCATTTACCCCTGCATCATTTTATATTATAGTTGCCATATATTTTAATTTGCATGTATTTTAGACTGTCAAAGTCTTGTTATTATTGTTTTATAAAGTTGTTATTGATTTAGACCTGTCCACCTATTTATCACTTTGTTTGCTGTTCATTCTTTCATGAATCTCCATCCTTCCCCCTATACATGTCTTCTAGCTAAACAATTCTCTCTAGGTTTTCCTTACATGCAGACCTGGTGTTGATAAATTCTCATGGGTATTGTCTAAAATTTTTTCAGGAATTATTTTCACAAGTTTTTGGATTCTAGGTTTGTATTATTTTACTGAAGCAATTGAAAGTGTCACCACTTTATCTTCTAGCTTCTATCATTTCTGTTGATTTAGTGTGAAACTGGGCTTCAGTTATTATATAAACTTGTATATTTCCAGTTGGTTCTTATTCTTAGCTCTTTACATTCCTATGTGAATGTTTGGCATTTTTACCTGAGATCTTCTTCCTGGAGGTTGTCTACAGCTCTACTTAGCTTACCTGCTGCTGAGCTTCAATGTTGCTAGTCAGCTCCAACTTTCCGCTGATTTCTCAGCTACTTGTTGTCTTGAACTTGATGATTATCGATTAATAAGCACCACAAAGCAAATACTCTGCTGCATTTCAGGCTCATCTCTATGCTTTCCTTTCTTTCTGAAATCTTGGCCCCTTCAATCTTTGCTGCCTTGGTAGTTATCTATTAAGTTTATCTATAGTTTTGTGTTGTTTTCAGTTAATGGTTGTTCTAACTGATCTGTTTAAAGCTAATACAGAGGAGCTAAAAGCTAAATTCTTATTTATTCATTAAACATGAAGTATTCAACTGAATTTGTTTACAAATGTACACTGGTTTCATAAATCTTTATAAGCAAAGTGCAACAATTTCACCACTACCTTTATTTTTGTTAAGGAATCTGAAAGCATGATATTAATATCTAATAAGTAAAATCATTAAAGTGAGGATCATTATCTTGTTCTATTAAACATTTGTGGAATGATGAGCCTGTGGTTCTTTGATGGTTTTTCCTAATAGAATTTTTTATTTCAAGAAATAGAAATATATATTTTCCATTGTATTAAATGATAAGTAAGTTTGCATGCTTAAATAACAACAACAGATCACCTCTATTTAGCATAATACTCTTTAATTTCCAGGGTAATTGAAAGGAACATGGGCATTTAGCATTCATTTATGAATTCTAAGATACGCTGTGGTTAAAATATAGCATACGTGTTTTAGCTGACGAAGTGCAATATACCAGAAATGGGTTGGCTTTTACAATGGGGATTTATTACCTTTCAAGTTTACAGTTCTGAGACTGTGAAAATGTCCAAATCAAGGCAATATTAGGTGATAGCTTCTCCCAAAAGACCAGCTACCTGTAGTATTCAGCTCCTCTGGCACATGGCCAGACCTATGGTGACGTCTGCTGGTCTCTCCCTTCTCTCCTGGGTTTCATTGCTTCCAGCTTCTGGCTTCAGTGGCTTCCTCTCTGTATCTTTGGTTTCTTTCTGTTTTCTGTGTGTCCTTTCTCACCTTCTCTGGCTTTTCTATCTCAGCTTCTCCATGGCTTTTTTCCTGTGTATTCTCTGTACTTTTATACTCTTATAAAGGATTCCACTCTGAATGAGATGGATCACATCTCAAGTTATGATCCAATTCACCAAAAGATCCTACTTGCAATGGGTCCATACCCACAGGAATGGATTAGCTTTAAGAACATGCTTTTTTTAAGAACATGGGTACACTCAACCCATCACAATAAGCATCCCTTTAAATTTTTTGATTTGTATATTATTTTAAAAAAGCTGTAATTGTCAGAAGTACCTATTAAAAATATTGATTAGATTGCCCTTGAAAAAGAAGAATTAAGAATCATGAGGAAGTTGAAAATGCTTATGTTTGGAAAACATCTATTTCAATTCTGAAAATAGGTAAAGCTTTACTCTTATCAGGAGATCCTCCAATCTCTATTTAGTATCACTAACCTTGGCCTAAAAATTCACTAAAATTTAAAATGAACACACAGATAGTGAAATCGATAAAAACAGACCTTAGCTTGTAATGCTTTAGGATTAAGAATGTCTTAATCTTTTAGGGGTAAAACTATTGGGTAAAATGGGCCTTTGAGAATCAAACTCATACTTAACAGAGAAGTATGAAGAATAAAGAATGAGGAATAAAGAAACTTTTGCAAATGTTTTAAACTCCAATCATAAACTTAAAGTGACCTAATTTTTAGTTACAGCCTTGACAAATTTAGTGAAATCTTGTTTTGTCAAATGTCAGACATAGTCTACAATAGCTCATTTTGTTACATTCATCTACTATATCAGTCCAGAAAGAAAACATCTACACCACGAAACCATCATGGTTAGTGTGAACAGTGTTTGATTTTACTCTCGAATGGTTTCTCCTCATATCCTAATCAGTGGGTATCTTTTTAAGATTCTGGGTATTATGGATGTGTAATTTGATCCTCTCATGCTAGCAAGGATAGGAACAGTCTTAGTTTGTCCCATATTTGTTTCTTTTGATGATTTAGGATCATCCAGAAAAAAAAAAATGGCTATGTAACTGAAAGAGTTATAATGTCTGGCTCAAGTTGTATATTATTATTATTAATATAATCCTTCTCTAAAATAAACATTTCTACCTAATTCTATACATTTCTTTCTCTTTTACCATTGTTTCATACTATTTGATTTTTCACATTTGACAAGATTACATGTTTAGTGAAAATGTAATGATTTTTGTCAATGTGTCCACTTAGTCAATTCTCTATGATGATTTAATTTTGCACATATCTGGGATGTTTTTAATATTGAAGAGCTGTCAGGAAAAATAAAATACATTTGAATTAAATAATACACCAAAATTTGGAAATACTCATCTCATGCAAAATTACATATTCATGGAATGAATGATTAAATCTTAATTCTTATGGCAATCATTTTATACCAGTGGAGGAGAAATGCTTCAGTAAAACATATTCTCTTTCTATAAGTCCACTAGAATCAAGAAATACAATTAGAGAATGATTCTGACTAAACAACATTGTAACTAAACAAAATCAACCTTCCTGGATATGTGTTATATCTATTATTATGATGAATAAAATGCACATTTTGATGAGGAAAACCTACTAAAATAATCAAGAAAGGTGGTCTTTTTCATTCAGCTTTTCAAATGACAATCACATTTCATATCAACATAAAAAGTATCAATAAAGATTATATTAATAACATCTACTAATATATATTGAGTGTACCTTTAAATCACGAACACTTTTGACTCCCAAATCCTTGTAAGTCTGAGATAAGTACTATTATTATCCTCATTTGAAATAATTGGAAAATGAAGAACAGATTGATTACATAGTGGATAAGATACAGACTCAGAAAACAAAATTGTTCCATTTCTTTACAAGTGTTCTTTTTTACTGACTTTATGTGAAATTTACACTTATTAGATAGATCATTTTGCAATTAGGATTTTAGTTTATAATGGGGGAGGAATCTTGTAACCCAGCCATTACCTTTGTTTTGCTGGTAAGTAGCATGAGTCAATGAGAAATTCAATGAATGGCATATGATTATGTACTGGCAAAGCCACTAGACGATTCAGTGTACCCCAATTTCCTTATGAGAAATGGTCAAACAGCACATTGGTTATGGACAAAAATGGAAAGCAAGACCATGTCTGACCCCTATTTCTGATATATATAAACCTTGTTATACTTTATCATTCTTTCCATTCACCCTAGCCTTAGCCACCCATACTTTGCATTCTTTTGCAGATAATCAATCACCTCCTTCAAGTTCCAAATCACCACTCTATCCTATCAATATTCTGTAACTAGCTTTCTGTAATCCTATCAATATTCTGTAACTAGCTTTCTGCAATTGCTTTGTTTAGCAGCACATGGCTATTGTGTTTGTTGAGCCATCCTTGAGAAATCCAGCCAAACACCTGCTTCTTGAAAGAAGACTACAAAGACCAACAGCATTTACTAACCAAAAGAGCAAAAATATTAGAAAGTTTTAGATCAGTACTGTTCAATAGAACTTTCTGCGTTGACGGGCATGTCCTCTGTCTAATGTGGTAACCAGTAGCCACATGTGCCCAGTGAACACTTGAAATGTGATAGCACAGCCCAGGAAATTAATTTTTAACTGTATTTAATTTTAATTCATTAAAATATAAATGGTCACACATGGCTAGTGGCTGCTGTATTGAATGGCAGTTCTGTATATAAACAATTGCAGGAATGATTTCCTGAGAAATCATCATGAAGTAGACAATTATATTGAAATGGACCTCCTCATACTGGTGATTTTTTCCTAAATTCTTATGAGAGTAGAATTAAAATCCAAGAGTAAAACTGGGATGAGTATTAGAATTACTGAATCTCCTTTTTCCTACCCCAAAATCAAATGCATGGTTCGACGACACCAAGTTCGAGTATCACCAAAATCAGTGATCAGACAGAGGACAGAGTAGGGCAGGGTGGAGTAGTTTGCTTGGACTATTGATCAATTGCCTTCTGTGTCCAACATCACATATTCATTGTATAGGATTAGATTAGGTCTGTAATGATTGAAGTTGCTTCCTCTACTCCCCAGTCCACAGGATGACACACAAGCTTCTGCCTTGCGTTCTCAAATGTCATAGAATATCCTTCTTAGGATTTTTATAAAGATGTCTTTTATAAAGATGTCTTTTATACCTCATCCAAACAATTTCAGTTTTATGTCATAGAGAATATTTAAATTGAAACATCATGATTGTAGATTGGTGTTAGGCAGTTTGCACATATTAATATATTATTATAGGAATTCTGGTAACATTTCACACATACATAAGTGCCTGGACATTCTGATAACTTTCATGAATGACGTATAATTTATCTCTAGTGTATGATTCAAAACAATAAAACAAAAGTTTGTTAATTATTATATATAAACAAACATATATGTATACACACATGTCTCCATAATTTATCAGTGTTTAAATATTTTTGTCCTTAGACATCCTTATTTACTTTATTCCTTATGACTTGATTCGCTCCTAAGAAATAGAACAAATACCTAGTCTCTATACATATATGAATTTTCCAATAAAATAAATTTCCAATAAAATAATACTTTTTTGCAATAATACTTTCATATTTTTTATTCTCAGGGTTATATTTATCTAATTTATTCCTAAAATATATCAGCTTTTAATCTTTATTTTGTTTTCTTTTATGTTTTTCTAATTTCACAAATAGACCTAAAATGTAGAAACATATTTGTACATAATTTTCACAAAGATCTTAACCAGTGCCAAATATAGACAAATAATTTACTCACTTTTGTAAGTTATAATTCTTTCAATAAACTACATTATCATGCTAGACTCTTCCTGAGAGACTGTTTTTTTTTAAGGAAACAATTCTAAACTCCTACTTCCTCAGGCAATTTTCTATTTCTAATCAGAGTTAAAAAAAAAAAAAAGAAAACTAAAACAAATAAAATGATAAGCAGTGAAATAATAAAAATTAATCAACTTAGAATGTCATTTGAAATTAACTCTGGCAGCTCTTTGTTTTGTAACACACCACCTTTAACCTAGTGTTGCTCAACGGGACAAATGACATGTGTAGATAAAACATTCTTAAAATTCTACTCAGATGAACTTTTAAAATTTTTTTAATTTGATATTTTAAGAATATTTTCAAACAGGCATCTCTATCCCATACACCAACTTCGGCTTTTTTGACAAGTGACATTTCACTCAGTGAAAAATTGAATATACATTTGAAAGCATATTCGTGGAGATAAATATAAATAGTTATTTAGATAAATTGCCCTTATGACGAAAGATACAAACCCATTCAAAATATTTAAAACATTCTTAAATGGTATTGTCATCAATGTTTGTAACTTTAAACATCTTGTCTTACTAATTATAGGTTATTGTTATAGATTTGGAATTTTCCCCTAAAACACTTAGTTCTACCTACTTTATTGCATCCTTCCTAATACAGTTATTTCCTATGAATTTATTTTGTATTTTGCTTAAGTTGTTGTTATAGTCCTTTTATTTTCTTCTTTGAATTATAAATGTTTACAAACATATTTTTATGTTCATATCTAGGTTTGATTTAAATTATCTGACAAAAAGATGCCCTGCCATGGCACAATTCCTGAAGAAAATTTATGTGTATAAGCCACTCAAATTTAGAATACAACTCCGCTGTCTGTTTACCCAGTTGGATCACTGGTTTGCAAAAGCTCATGTTTTAATGCAGGTGCTTTGAGTTTTTCCCTCTGAGCACTAGCTTTAGATCAGCTACAGGAAGCCTTTATCAAGGCTGTATTTAACAAATAGACATTATCTATTTCTGCAGTAGTCACACTTGCTCTTCAACTTTCCTGTATCATGGATGTGCAGTCCATTTTAAACTGAATGTACTCTCAGGTACTTAAAGAGGGGCTTGTTTGCTGGGGTTTGATGGCTATAATATACAATTTTAAGTGAAGCAACTGAGTGTGCATCTCTCTCATAATCAGGAGAAAGCAAGCCCAGGCAGGACAGGGACAGATGCTCTGTGCCTAGGAGTGACGGACTTGAATACAGATGATAGACATTCTCTGTAGACATGGACTTAATTAATATTTAATGATTTACTGTTCTATTCATCAACTGGCAGAAGCAGGAGAATTAAATTACCCCCAGATATTTCCCAACAGTAGGGCATAGCACCAACTCAGTCTCTGATCCATTTCCTGAGTTCAAGATTCTTACTCTCTTTCTCTAGTTTCCATTGCCATAAATCTGAGCTAGTTTCTCAGTGAGCCATCTTTTTCAAGTAAAGCCTTATTTCTTATTGATGAAACTATTTTTTATATTTCTTAGAATAGCCATATATATCAACATTTTTTTAACCACGAAAACACATAAGAGTACTTCTGGAAATAAAAAGGTATGTTAGGCTCACACATTTCTTCATTGCCAATGTAAGACATGGTAGTCACATTTCTTTTGACTCCAGCTCCCTCTCTAGATACATGCTCTTTCTTTCTTTGCCCATCCTTGTCTCCCATTGGAGACTGATTTCCATGGACTACATCAACCAGGTTCACTTGTCCTCTGGTTAGTTTCTGTTCAATGGAGATAAGAGCAGAAATCAGAAGGTGGGCAAAGAAGAAACGGGGAATGTATTCCCGCTGTGCCTGGCATCTCATCACCATTCTTGCAATGGCTATAGCTCCCTCACTCTGTTCTTTCACGCTTCTGATGGTCACAGCTCTGAACTCCTGCTAGCTGCTGGGGATCTCGCCATCCTTGTCAGTCTCCCTTAATCCTGACCACTCCTTTACATCTTTTGTGAGTAGGCACTTTGAATATACTATTTGCTTCCTGTTGTTTCTAACTGCATATTAATCCAAAAGCTTTCCAGAGAAACTCTTTAAACTGACATCTTATATTTCTTACTAGATTTTAAACTCCATTAGAATGGGTATAATTATTTGGTTTCATTAATACAACCCCATGATGTCTTAGAACACAACTTTGCACATAGGAAATGTTCAATAAATGCTCATTTGAATTCTTTTCCCTTCCTTTTTATCACTTCTAATCAGTCATTCATCTCATTTTCTCATCCAGCCATTCTCTTTAAATTCATATACCGATCACTCATATAGTGATCCTCTCACTCAGTTATTTGTGTTGAACCCCAGAAATAGACTCTGAGGCTGAGATATGACATGCAGAAGCTTTATTAGGAGATTCCATTATATAAGGAAATGAAGAAAGCAGAATTGGGCATATAGGGAATCTGACCTGTAAGGCTATTATAAAAGAGGCTTCTATTGATTTTTCCAGGCATTTTGAAGCTGAAATGGTCCTTCACCCTTGTTTCAAATTGAGGCCAGAAGGTGGTCGGCTTCAGCCAGTCACTGTACACAGACCATCTACTAAGGGGTCATAACTTCGGTCAAGACAGTGCCTTGTGGACCAGGGCAATTTTCAATGAAGGACACAACTATGACTGTCAGCAGGCAATATCCCCATCAAGGCGAGGGCTGGATGTGTAGTTCCTAATGAGGGCATCTTGTGGGACATTGCAATACTGACTAATAGCATTTTCCTATATTTTAATAATTCTTTAAAACATCATTTTTGGGGTGCATAAAGTTTCTATCTATGGAACATCAAATATTAATTAACCATTATCCTATCATTGTGAATTTAGATTATTACATAACTATGTAATTTCAGCATCTATTTATGATTTATTAGATTTTACACTAATTTAATTTACAATGGTAGGCCTCTGCTCAATATTTGTGATTACAGCATTGTGTATTACACATTGGTTCATCTATTCCAAAAAGATAATTTCTCCCAGCATTTGATAGATAATGTAACAATATCTTTAATGCCATTACTGATGCTGCTATTAGCTAGGCTGGTTTTGTAAACTTTTAATGGTATTCCCATGGGAAATGGGCATGGGCAAATCAGACAAATACCTCCAGCCAATACCATCACTCAGAAAGCTCAAGAGTCATTTCTCAAATTGTGCAATATGTTGTCATACTCTTGACCAAATCTCTTTAAAAGTACATTTTCAAGGGGGAAATGGCAGATTAAAATAACAATTAAAATAGCAATATCTGACCAATAAATGAGAATATGTATGAAGTTGGAGAAGTAAAGGAAACAGTACAGATGGTATGGCAGCAATGGAAAACTCACTTTTTGCCTCAGAAGGAGGTAATTTTAAATGGCATAAAGTGATTTTTTGTAGTGACATTTATTGGTCTCAAGAGAACATGTTAGTAATTAACTCAGAGATTCCATATAGTAAGCATCTTTCACATGTTAAGCAGATTTTTTATTTTCTCTACCCCTCGAGTGACATTAGGATGTGTGTGAGCCAGTGATACATTCTTTCATGTTCTGTCCTTTTAACAACCAACACAGATACACTTGCTCTTCTGAGTGCTTGTATTCTGATGGTCTTTTGTTCTCAAATTTATCTAACATTCTCATATTTGAATTTCTCACATATGATTTCTTACTATATGCAGACAGGAGTCTGAGCCTATAAAACACTGTAGTCTAGTTATACCCCTTAGCAAAATATGCTATCTTTATTTCAAAACCATTCCTCCAAAAAAAAAAAAAAAAAAAAAAAAAAAAGGGATTTCTCCAGTGCAGCAGGATAAGTCAAGGAATAATGAGGTCCAGGCATTCTATGATTCCAATTTAGACTTCTCGGGATTTTCTAACTGGTTTGGAGAACCAAATATTATTTATTGTTAACACATACTACATGAAAAAGAATTTCTCTCACACTATTGCCAGTAGAAACCTCATACATTCCTATTTAGTTTAAATCTGCACATTTAAAAAGACTCCAGAAAAGCCAATCAGAGACTTATTCTTGTTAATAAATGGTCCTAAACTCCCTTTAGCTCAGAGATTTTAAAAACTTTTATTTTTCTTTTAAGGTCTCATGATTCACACCATGTTAGAAGAGAAACTTAAATCCTTTCCACACCTATAGCTACTTGACAGTCTCTTTCATTCTCCCTATCACCACTGCTTTTTGATCCCTATGATATAATGTTCCAAAAAAAGGAAGAGAAAGAGAGAGAGAAAATGTTATTTTATCCTCTATGCAAAGGTTAAGTTTTACTTTAACCAGAAGAGAGTGTAATGACATCTTCAGAGTCAAATTTCTGTGGAAAAATCAGTCAGCATTTATGTATGTCAGAAAAATCTATCATTTAACAAAGAGGATCAAAGTTTTTGATTTAAAGAAACTAATAGATTTCTTAACACCAGACCCTCACAAAAGTGACTTTCAAAAGGAAAATTGTCCCAGAAGGAAAGTGCCAGAAAAGATCTCTAAAAGAAAAGGGTAATATTTTTAAAGACTATAAAGAAGAATAATGACATCATATTTGAAAGTTTAAACCAGTACTTGGAACAAAATATCACATAAATCATAAGAAAGACCTGGTCAGAAATTATTAGCAATAACCTTACCCATATTTTTGTGATCTCCTGTAACAGGTGTTGGTAAATCTGGTCCATCACCTGTTTTTGGATGGCCCAGAATAATATTTCATAACATATGAATATTATATATAATTCAAGTGTCTGTAAACAAAGTTTTATTGGAGCACAACACAATACTTGATTGTGTTGACTAATTTTGTATGACTTTTTGTATGACAGCAAAGCCTGAAATATTTGCTATGTTGTCCTTTGCAGAAAAAAGGTTTGTGAACTTCTTTTTTATAACCCCAGCCTCATTTGCTGGTATTTATGATGAAGTTCTGTATTCCGGCCAGTTCAGACTTCATCACCAGAGTTCCACACTGGTTTTGGACTCCACCAAAGATGTAGACTCCATTAAGATTTAGAAAAAAATACAAGAGAGGCAGAAGTCACTGGAGAAAAATATGTATCACAATTTCAGACCTGGCCCCAAATATTGTGTGCAATATCCTAATTCTTTTCTTCCTTTCCACAATTGGGGGAACTGAAAGAAAAGTCCTCCAAAAGGAGGAACAATATGATAGAAAAAGCACAGATCCCTAAGACAAAAGTTACCCAAGGAGTTGCCTAATCTCCACTGGACTTTGATACTGGAGAAAAATAAACTAATATTTTATAATGCCAATTACATTCTGGTGCTTATTGTAATAGCACCTAGCATATTTACTCTTAATAATCAAGAAAGTAAATAAATGAGGTTCACATTCTTTTGCAACCCTAGTAATGATCAGTTTCCCATGATTTATCTTAGAAGATGTGCTAGAAAAACACCCAGAGAATATGAATACAGATAGGTGTGGGGTCAGTGGAATTGATGGTATTACAATTTAGAAGCTGAGTTTGGGAAGGCTGGCAAGAGGACTGATGAAACTCAAGAGTTGTAAGAAAAGATTTGAAGTATTGCAAAACCTCATGAGAAAGGGACATAGAAGGTAAATAAAGAGTCTACTTTAATAATTCCATAGGGCACAAAGAATGTATGGTTTTTCAGAAAATATGATTAAAGATGTGAAACATGATACAATTTTTTAAAATAAAGCAAGCAGAATCCAGTGAAAGAAAAAAAAAAACTATACAGTAATTTGTGGGAATAAATTGGGAATTTTATAGAGGATAAATTGTTAGGAAGCAATATAGCAACTAAGTCTGAACTCTTGCTCAGCCACTTCTATGTGACTCAGTTTCAGTGTCTTCATTTTGAAAATGAGATAATATAGTGTATTTCTCAAAGTGCTATACAATTTTAATTGAACATGTGCAATTTTTGCATTGTAAGCATGTAACTATTAATGTGACTTTAACTTAAGAATGATATACACAGAAGGTAAAACTATTTTAATGACAATAACTCCATTAATAAGAGGAATGCCTCTTAGAAATGTCTTAAACTCTCTTCTTATAACATTTAAAAATTTTTTAATACTTTCCAACATTGAAGAAAATATCAGGTAAAACATTCAACAATATGATATCTACTATTAAACTTTTCTTTATAAATGTGAGTTTATATTTATTTAAAAACACAATGAAAGCATATTTTTAAAAACCTAAGTGGACTATTAACTTACATAAGATGAATTTCCCAATAAGGACCCAGGAATCAAAAAGTTCATCATAAAATAATTTGAGGCACTTAAGGTCAAATTCTATTCACAGACTAATACCAAGTTTTGTGTTCACTTGCATTTAAGCTGCTCCATTACCTTCGTCATGTTTTATTTGATGACAGTCTATAAAATAATGCCTCCATTTTAACATTTTCCAGAATTGATATTTTACATTTCATTAGTCAGCATCCTGTGTGTGTGTCTGTATGTGTGTGCATATAATCCAAGTATTATGGCTGAAAACAACAAAGAAAAAAATCAATATATTCTTAAAAATTCAATTTCAGATTTCAGCTCTGATTTATAGAGTTAGAAATTGTTATTCCCATCCCTACAAGAAAAAGGTGAAAAACTATAAATGGATGAATTTCCTTGGACCCCCTTAGAGACCCGAAATTGCCCTCCCCAAATCTGGAATGGTAGGTTAATCCAGAAAAATCACAGCTAAGAACTTACCTGGAGGAGAAGCCTTTGGAGCCATAACTGGTAGGAAGACTTAAATGGCAATTTTGACAAATTGCTAGAGGCTGAGTATGGACTAGACGAGAGTGAAAAAATCATGAGGGCTATGTTCTTTTGGGGACCACCACACTCTCAAGGGCTTTACCTGCAGGAACCCCAATAGGTTGTCACAGTTAGTAAATGAGAAGGATCTCTACATGGTCCTGGCAGGGGGAGGGAAAGAGTAGTCAGTGTGAAATAAAATCAGGGCGTTCTCCATAATAAAGGCCTAGTGTCCAAGGGAAAAGGCCTTGCCGGAGCTTTATCCCAGGTGGGGAATGGGCATTGCACCCAGTCCATCAACTTCTAGTGTCTTTGTCTCACCTAAATGAAGACAAAAGCTATACCATTGTAGAGAAACTTGGGAAGGTCACATCCCACACAGACCCACTGAAAGACCAAGGTAATCGCACCTTACTGCCACCCCAACAGGGCCCCAGTGTAACAAAAGTGGATTACAGTAAATAGAACTGCATGATACAGACAAATGTGAAGAGAAGTTCTTAGGGAAGACCAAAAGACAATAAGGGAAACAAAAACAAGGACACTTGAGGAATTTGAAATCTCTGACCCCTAAAGCTACCATATTAAACATGGGTCCCTCTTAGTCCAATTATCATAAAACTTCAGTTCCTATTACCTTTCACATCATGTCTATTTTCAACCAAAAATTTACAGGCTGTGCCAAAAGTCAAGAAAAAATACAGGCTGAACGGACAAAGCAAGGACAGAACCAGACTTTGTGACACAGATATTGGAACTGTCAGACATAGAATTTAAAATAACTATGAATAGCATCCAATTTAGCAAAGAATTCAGAATGTTATAAAGACTTCATTTTGTAAAGGACTTAATGAAAATATGTAGGATAATAACAGAGGATTGTTAAGTGATCTGGAAACATTTAATGCAGAATTTTGTAAGAAGTGATAAGAAATGAGATTAAACCCAATGAATTAGTACTTTCCTGCATACTAGTAAAAGTCATTGCTGAAAAATCATACATGTTAGTCAAGTTCTAGTGTTATATATACTTCTAAACACATAGATTTAGATCAGTTAGAAAATAACTTTGAATAAACTTCAAACTGTAAAAGTAAACTGAAACATTTGGTACACAAAACAATGAATCTTAACTATTATTTTTATGCTATAATTATATGTATGTGGCAAAGATGAAAGCAAATGTGGGTAAATAAACCCACTGAGTCACTAGAAAAAAACAATAACTATGAATATATATTAAGGGCTCAAGGTGAAAAGTAAAGAACATGAGGGAAGAGATGGGTAATGTAGGCAGACTTGGAAACTCTAAGAAAGAACCTAAAGCAAATGCTTAAAATTAAAAAAAAAAAAAATCTGCAAAAGAATTGAAGAATGCCTTTAATGAACAATGCCAAGGAAGAATGAGTGAACTTGAAGAAATGTCACTAGAAACTTTACAGACTGAAATGCAAAGGGAAAAAGAACAACCACCAAAGACAAAAAATAAAAAAGAATATCCAAGAACTGTGGGACAATTTCAAAAGGTATAACATATGCATGATTGGAATGGCAGAAAAAGAAAGAGAATGAAGCAGAAGAAATATTTAAAGTAGTAACAGCAAAAGATTTTTCAAAATTAATAGCAGACACCAAACCATAGATCTGGAATCTCAGGAAACATCCAGCATGACTGATGCAAAAACAAAAACAAAAACAAAAACTACAACTGGGAATAACATAATTAAACTAAAGAAAATCAAAGACAGAGGAAATCTTTCAAGAAACTGGGGGTGGGGGAACCAATGTATATGGAGAGGGATTCTTGTTCCTGTAAGGTTACTGAAGATTTCTTGACAGAAACCATGCAATTATGAAGAAAGTGGAGTAAAATATTTAAAGTTTTGAAAAAATTCACCAACTTAGGATTCTATATCCAGTGAAGTTGTCCTTAAAGAGAAGGAGAAATAAAGACGTTCTTAGATAAACAAAAACTGAATAAATAGTGAACTTCATCACCAGCTGACTTGCACTCTAAGAAATGTTAAAAGAAGTTCTTAGGAAGAAAAATATGGTATAGGTCAGAAACTCAGATCTATACAAAGAAAGAGTGCCAGGTAAAAAATAAAAGCAAGTAAACAAAAAAATTTTATTTTTTATTGTTTAAATTAGTATGATAGATAATGTTCAAACTAAATAGAGTAACAATATAGCATATGGATAATTTAAGCAAATGAAAGCAACATTATAAAGTATGGGATTGAAAATTGGGAATACTCTGGTAGATTACAAAGCACCTGAATGAACAAAGCAGTATAGTGTTATTTAAACTGGTCTTAAATTGACTGAAATGTATACTGCAAACACAAAGGCATCAATAAAAATATTAAAAAGATGTACAAATGAAATTTTAGGAGAGAAGAGAAAATAGAAATCATGTAAGATGTTCAATTAAAACTAGGAAAGGCAGAAAAATAGGGGAAGAATAAAAAACAGAAAATGTGCAACAAATGGAAAATAATTATGAAAATGGTAGATATTAATCCAACTGTATCTTTAGTCATGTTCAATGTAAATAACCTAAAAACAGCAATTAAAATACAGAGATTGTCAGACTGCATAAAAAGCAAGACCCAACTATATTTTGTCTATAAGAAACTCACTTTAAATTACAAAAATACAGATAGGTTAGAAGTAAAGGGATGAAGAAAGATGTACCATGTTAATAATCAAAAGAAAACTGAAGTAGCTATACTAATTTTAGTCAATGCAGACTTCAGAATATAGAAAATAATCAAGGATGAAGAGAGGCGTTAAAGTGTTCAATTCTCTAAGAAGACACAAGAAACTTTAAGGTGCATGAACCTAACAACAGAACATCAAAATACATGAGGCAAAACTGATACAACTGCAAGAGACAAATCCACTGTTATACTTAGAGACTTCAATACCCCTCTTTCAGTAATTAGTAGATCAAGGAGAAAATCGGTAAGGACATATATGACTGGAACAGCACCATCAATAACTTGATCTAATTGATGTTTATAGACTACCACATCCAACTACAGTGGAATACACATTCTTCTAGAGCTTGCATGGGGCATTCACCAAGATAGACTATATGCTTAGCTATAAAACACACTTTAACAAAATTAAAAGAATAGAAATCATAAAAGTATGTTCACAAACCACAATGGAATAACATTATAAATTAATAACAGAAAGACACCTGGAAAAGCTAAATATTTGGAGATTAAACAAAAGACTTCTAAAGAGCAATGTAATAGTGTCTAGGAAAGCAGCAACACAATAGGAAAGAATCATTATGAATAAAAAGATGATTTTTTAAATAGGTAAAGGAATTTGATAAACCTCTAGTAAGGTACACCAAGAAAAAAGAGAAAGCATACATTACCAATTTCAGAAATGTTGGAAGGTTCATCAATAATGAACTAATAGAAATTAAATGGATAATAAGAAATACTGTAAAAAGCTCCAGGCCCACAAATTTGATAACTTGGATGAAATGAACCAATTCCTTAAAAAACACAAGTTACCATACTCACAAAAGGAGAAATAGATAATCTGAATGGGTCTATATCTAGTAATGAAATTTAATCAACAATTAATAACCTCCTAAAAAATAAAGCAGCAGGCCAAGATGGTCTCACTGGTGAATTCTACTATATATTTAAGGAATAAATAATACCAATTCCCCACAATCTCTTCTTGAAAATAGATG
This sequence comes from Choloepus didactylus, assembly GCF_015220235.1. Classification (NCBI taxonomy): domain Eukaryota; kingdom Metazoa; phylum Chordata; class Mammalia; order Pilosa; family Megalonychidae; genus Choloepus; species Choloepus didactylus. Next base: position 68,745,124 of record NC_051318.1, read on the forward strand.
CAGAGTTCCACTTCCTAACTCTTTCTATGAGGTTACCATCACCCCAGTGCCAAATCCATATAAAGACATTACAGGAAAGAAAAACAGCAGGGCAATATCTCTTATGAACATAGATGCAAAAATCCTCAAGAAAATAGTAGCAAATTAAATCTAACAAACTATTAAAATAATTATATCCTACAACCAAATGGGGTTTATTCCAGATGTGGCAGGTTCAACATTCAAAAATCAATGTAATCCTTACATTGGTAGGCTAAAGAAGAAAATCATATGATCACATCAATTGATGCAGAAGAAGCATTTGACAAAATCCAGCACTGATTCCTGATAAAAACCTCTTAGCAAGCTAGGAATAGAACATACTTTATAGATTTGATAAATGGTACCTACCAAAAAAGTACACCTAATGTCATACTTACTAGTGAGAAATCAGATGTTTTCCCCCTAAGACTGGTAAATGCAAGAAGAAAAGAGAATAAGAGAATTCAATAAATGGTGCTAGAACAATTGAACATCCAAATGCAAAAAAAAAAAAAAAAAAAAAAAAGAAGACCAAGATATAGGCCTTACACATTTCCAAAAATTTACTTAAATTGAACCATGACCTAAATTAAAAATGTAGAACCATAAATCTTCTAGGGGAAACAGTATGTGACCTTGGGTTTGATGATATGTATTAGATAATACACAAAAAGTATGATTCACGGAAGGAAAAATATAAGCTGAGTTTTATTAAAATTAAAACCTTCTCTACAAAATGCACTGTTAAGAAAATGAAAAGACAATCATAGACTGAATTGTATTTGCAAAACACCTATGGAAAAAGTCTTGTATCCAGAATAGAAAAAGAACACTTAAAATGCAACAATAATTTTTAAAAAGTAGAACTTGGGTAAAAGATCTAAACAGACACATCACTAATGAAGATTTACATATGGAAAATAAGCATATGAAAAGATGCCCAACATCTTTTGTCATTAGGCAACTGAAAATTAAAATGAGTTTCACTACATACATTTTAAAATGTCTAATATCCCCAAAACTTAACAATACCAATTGCTGGCAAACATGCAAAGCAACATGAGCTCTCAGCCATTGCTGGAAGGAAGGTAAATTGTTATAGCCTCTTTGGAAGACATTTTAGCAGTTTCTTACAAAACTGAACATAGTCTTACCATATGATGCTGCAATTATACTCAGGTATTTCCAACTGATTTGAAAACTTATATCCACAAACAAACAAACAACAAAATGCACACAAATGTTTATAGTAGCTTTACTCATAATCACCAAAAATTGGGAGCAACCAAGATGTCCTTCAATAGGTGAATGGATAAATAAATAGTGGAATATTATTCAGCAATACAAAAGAATCAAATGACAGAAAGGCATTGAGGAAGCTTACATGCATATGGATAAGTGAAATAAATCAGTCTGAAAAGGAACATACTAATATGACTCCAGTTATATGACATTCTGGAAAATGCAAAAATTATACTGACAGTAAACAGACCAGTTGTTTCTATCATTTGATTTTTTAGAGCACTGAAATTATTTTGTATGATACTGCAATAGTGGATATATGTATCCTTGTCTAAAACCATGGAATACTGCAAAACAAAGGTTGAACCATAATGTATGCAAATTAAAAAAAAAAAAACATAAGAAGTTGGGAGTCCCTGTAAGGAGTGAAGACTTTGACAGGAGAATCTAACTTTATGAAAAATCTATGAAAGGATATTATTGAAGCAGATGGCAGAGTTGGGAGGGTGCTAACTTAACGTAACTTTAGTAAATGAGTGGAGTCTGTTATACTGAGTGCAAAAGTATCTGAATATAAATATTTTACTCTGGATCATAAAGTTTTTCCCTTTGCAGAAAGGGTTAACAATTCTGATTCCACTATGCATGCATACTGTCTTTGAAAAATTAAGTAAATAGGTGACAGATGAGATGATCTAGGTTTCTCATTGTTGATGTGGTTATCCACAGATAAGCTAAGGGAGGAGGCTAGAATGATACATGCGGTAATGGGTTAGAGTTTGGGACTTCATTAAGAACTTACGGTTAGGTTAATATAGATACTGATGGTTACATACAGAATATTTTTAAATGTGTTCATACATACAGAATAGTTTGCACACATATATTTCCTTGATTTGTCAGCTGAGAGGGCCTAGAAGCAATGACACCCCAGTACCACAAACACACTTGGCACACAGATCTTAGTTTCTAATTCCATTCTTCAGAAATGCCAGAAAGTAGTGACAGAAAGTAAGAAAGTACTCAGGAAAAAAAAAAAAAATACCACCAGGATGGGTTAAGTTAAAGGGATAAGGGGCCAATTGAATGAGCTCCCAATGGCCAAAGATAAATATATTTGAGCAATGGTTAAATGAAGTAATAATATTGGATTATAACACAAATACAAATAAATATTCATGTGTCTATACTGATATAAGTAAATGACTGAAAAAATAAAGAAATAGGGGAAAATAGACAAATCTCATGCCAAGAATTCCAAATAATTTATGTAGCTACTTCAACCTCAACATGAAGCATAACTCTTTACTACTTAAGTGTGGGATGCACACAGTGACAGCTTTCCAAAGAATATAGAATGAAAAGGGGATGAAAGAGTAACTTTACAGTAGAGAAATCTATCAAACACTATCTTATCCAAGGGATCAAGGTTAACACCGAAAGACAGTGGGCACACTTAATTTGAGATGAAAATGGCATTTTGCCTCTTTGACCTTCCTCTCTGAAATACATAACCCTATTTTGATCATGAGGAAAACATCAGACAAATCCAACTGAGTAACATTCTACAGAATTCTGGACCAGTATTCCTTAATACTGCAAGATCTTCAAAAACAAGAGAAGTCTGAGAAACTGTCAGAGCCATATGGGGCCTATGGAGACATGACTACTAAATTTAATATTGAATCCTAGTTGGAATCCTAGAACAGGAAAAAAAGATTCTGGAAATATGAATAAATTATAGACATTAGTTAATTATAATAAACATGCCATACTAATGTAATTTGTTAATAATAAGGATAACTGGGTATGGGGTATATGGGAACCCTCTGGACTATCTTTGCCATTATTTTTTAATCTTAAACCATTTTAAGAAAAAGTTTATTTAAAAAATAACTCATAATATGAATGCTTTACAGATATTAGCTGCAAAAAACACCATTATGTGTATTTAATATAATTACTTATTATTTTATGTAATGAAATTGATTATTCATCACTGATGAATTGAGAGCTCAACACTAATATGCTTTTGACTTGTATGAGGTAACTTTTGCTAGTGAATGCAATTTGGTATTTTACCTCATATTAATAATTCATCTTTATGGAAATGTAATATTAAACTGACAATTAAATGTGCATGATGGATGTCTATCTGAAATTACTCTTGAGATTTAAATTATGGATTTCACACCTGATGTGTTCCAGTGTGTGCTGATAACAAATGGAAATCACCTCTGTATCATGGCCAGCTAAATGATCTCTATTAACTCCATGGTAAATATCCCTTCATGCTGTGTTTGCACAAAGCACAATGTACATTACCAATCAGGTGTATGAGAGATATATTTAATTGGATATTAGTGAGACTGACATGCACATGAAAAACACATCATTAACTTAGAAGATAATTTGAAGGTTACCTAAATCTTTTTGTACAAGGAATTTGTATGAATTAATAGCTTTCTTTTGTATTTATATAATGCTCAGGAGGGTCATGCTTAAATTTAAAACAACAGCAACATGGACAAAAGATACACCAGTTATAAAAAGCAACTGTGTAAGTCTGTACTAACAGACCTACTTTCTTGCAGTCACTGCCTTAAAATGTCTTTGAGTGCTTATTATAAGCTACTATAAGACAATTACGTAACTGATCATTCTAATATTGAAATAAACAAATTAATCATTAAATCAATCCATATCACAAAAGTAGGAACACACAGGAAGTAGAGGTAGGGTATGTCTTTTATAATAAGGACAGGGAAGAATTCATAAAACAAATAAATTATTCAAATATATAAACACATTGCAGAATGGAAAAAAAAAATAGGTGTCTTTACAAAAAAAAGTTCTCTTCCTTTAAGTGGTAAATCTTGTTTCATGTCATGGTCCATTATTCCAAGGCGCTGGGCAGGCTGACCTTTTTAAATTAGAGTCAGATTAGATTCCAGATCAAATATATTTAAGATCTGGGATTTGTTCATCTTCCCAATGCATTCCAATAATTAGAAAATAGCAGAATTTTGCTAACATCTGTTCCTCATGGACTAAGAGAGTGGGAAGAAAGGATTTAAAAGACATTTTCAGTTAGCATAGCTGATAGGGGAAAGGGCAGTAGTAGGATCTGCTCAGCTTCCCCTGAGCTTCCAATTCTTTCAGTTTTTCTTTAAAAAAATAATTTGGACTTACATTTACACACTCTCTTCCCATTATCCTGACAAAAAAAGTGGAAAAAACAAAAAAAGTTAATAATTTCTATTAAAAAATTCAGTAATTTTGGAAATTACACTGAAGTCTATGCCAGTGTTTCCCAAATTTACCAAATTATGAGAATCACTTGCCATACTTGTTAAACTTAGATTTCTGGGCATGGCCCTAGACCTCCTTAATCAGAAACCTGGGGGAGGATTCTGAATGTTCAGTTGATTCTTATCAACAGATGAATATAAAATGCCTTGATTTTCCAGTAGATTTAAACCTGATCTCTCGATTACACTACTGCAATTAAAATTATTTCAATATTTTCAAACATTAATTTATACTGGGCCCAAGTGTATTCTATCCAAAATCTGCTAGACAAGTCATTTCTAGCATCAGCTGGCTACTCTGCCAAAAGTTTTTCCTCATAGAATGCCTATAAATAACATTTCTTCATTTACCAGGGGTTTCCTAGGTTACAGAAAACTTGTTAAAGAAGTTTATAATATAATACAGGAGGCAACAGATCCCTCACCTTCTCTGACACTCTTTAATGAGATTTTGATGCTAACACAGTCATCCTTATACTTCTTCATAAAGTCAGATGTACTGAGGTGGATTTTACATCAATAAAATTTACACATTGTAAGTATACAATTCTATGCAGCTAGAAAATGCATGCAGTTTTGCTACTACCATCATGATCAAAGCTTCCCACAAAATTCCCTAATGCCCTTTCCAGTCTTATATTTAAATCATAAGTTAGAAATCATCACCCACTGTCATGGGTTGAATTGTGTACATCAAAGAGACATGTTCAAGTCATAACCACTGGTCCTGTAAATGTGACCTTATTTGGAAATTAGGGTCTTTTAAGATGCTATTAGTTAAGATACGGCCAAACTGGACTGGGGGGGGTCTTATTCCAGTATTACTGGTGTCCTTATAAGATGAGGACAGGAGAAATAGAACTGGACACAGGGAAGAGCACTATCTGAGTAAGGATACGAGAAAGAAGACCATGTGGGGAGAGATGCAGAGATGTATTTACAAAGAATGGAATGCCAAGGATTCCCCCCAAATTCCTGAAGCTAGAAGTGGCAAAGAGGAATTCTCCCTTACAGGATTCAGGTAGAACATGGTCTTGCTGACACACTTCTAGTCTCCTGAATTGTGAGACAATACTTTTTTTTTATTGAGATTGTTCACCTACCATACAACTATCCAAATATCCAAAGTGTACAATAAATTGCCCATGATATGTAACATCATACAGCTGTGCATCCATCACCACAATTATTTTTTTTCAATTTTTAGAACATTTTCATTACTCCAGAAAAGAAATAAAGACCAAAAAAAAAAAAAAAAAAAAAAAAAAAACGAAAGAAACTCAAACCCTCCCATACTCTCACTAACCACCCCCCTCCACTATTGTTTCATAGTTTTGGTATAGTACATTTGTTACTGTTGATGAAAGAAGGTTAAAATACTACTAATGGTGGTACATAGTTTGCAGTAGGTATATTCTTTTTCCTATATGGCCCTCTATTATTAACTTCTAGTTATAGTGTCATACATTTGTTCTACTTCATGAGATGGATTTCTAATATTTGTACAGTTAATCACAGACATTGTCCACCACAAGTTCACTGTTTTATACATTCCCATCTTTTAACCTCCAACTTTCCTTCTGGTGACATGCATGACTCTGAGCTTACCCTTTACACCACCCTCACACACCATTCAGAACTGTTAGTTATTCTCACAATGTGCTACCATCACCTCTGTCCATTTCCAAACATTTAAGTTCACCCGAGTTGAACATTCTGCTCATAATAAGCAATCTCGCCCCATTCTTTAGTCTCATTCTATATCCTGGTAACTTATATTTCATGTCTATGAGTTTACATATTGAAATTAGTTTATATCAGTGAGACCCTGCAATATTTGTCCTTATGTGTCTGTCTTATTTCACTCAATATAGTGTGCTCAAGGTTTCTTCATCAACCCATTTTTTTTAAGATGGTTTTGTTCACACACCATATATTCCGTCCTAAGTAAACAATCATTGATTCCCTCTATAGTCACATATTTATGTATTCAGCACCAGCACCACTATCTATACAAGGACATCTCCATTTCTTCCACAAAGGAGGCAAGTCAAAGAAAGGTAGAGAGACAAAAGTAAAAGAAAAAAGAAAGAGAGAGAAAACAAAGCATGACAGCTAGAAAGCAACAAAAGGAAAGATAGCATTAAACTAAAGTAGAATAAAGAGTCAGACAACATCACCAATTCCAGGAGTCCCACAGTCTTCCCCTATGTGCCCCCATATGCATTTAGCTTTCATAAATTGCCTTTGTTATATTAAAAGTAGCACAATACAATGTTTCTGTTAATCATAGTCTCTAGTTTACATTGATTGTATTTTTCCCCCAATCCCACCCTATTTTTAACACCTTGCAATGCTGACATTCATTTATTCTACCCCTAGGTTTCACCGAGTTTTACAGTCCCAGTCTTTACCTTTCATCTTTTGTTCTAGTGTCCCACATGGTCGTAACCTTCCTCTTTCAGCCATACTCACAGTCATCTTTGTTCAATGCACTTACATTGCTTTGCTACTATCTCCCAAAATTGTTTTCCAAATCTCTCACTCCTGTCTTTTCCTTTCTGTCTGCAGTGCTTCCTTTAGTGTTTCCCGCAGAGCAGGTATCTTGTTCACAAACTCTGTCATTGTCTGTTTGTCAGAGAATATTTTAAGCTCTCCCTCATATTTGAAGGATAGTTTTGCTGGATATAGGATTCTTGGTTGGTGGTTCTTCTCTTTCAGTATCTTAAATATATCACCCCACATCCTTCTTGCCTCCATGGTTTCTATTGAGAAATCCACACATAGTCTTATCAAGCTTCCTTTGTATGTGATGGATCGCTTTTCTCTTGATGCTTTCAGGATTCTCTCTTTATCCTTAACATTTGATAATTTGACTATTAAGTGCCTTGGTGTAGACCTATTCAGATCTATTCTGTTTGGGGTATGCTGCACTTCTTTGATTTGTAATTTTATGTATTTCATAAGAGGTGGGAATCTTCATTGATTATTTCCTCTATTATTGCTTCTGCCTCTTTTCCCTTCTCTTCTCCTTCTGGGACATGAATGACATGTTCATTCCTGCATTTTATTTTGTCCTTAAGTTCCTGGAGACATTGCTTATATTTTTCCATTCTTTTCTCTATCACTTCTTTTGTGTGTAGGCTTTTAGGTGCCTTGTTCTCCAGTTTCTGAGTGTTCTCTTCTGCCTCTTGAGATTTGCTGTTGTATGTTTCCATTGTGTCTTTCATCTCTTGTGTTGTGCCTTTCATTTTCATAGATACTGCCAGTTGTTTTTTCAAATTTTCAGTTTCTACCTTATGTATGCCTAGTGTTTTCATTATATGCTTTATCTCTTTTGCCATATCTTCCCTAAACTTTTTGAATTGATTTAGCATTAGTTGCTTCAATTCCTGTATCTCAGTTAAAGAGTAAGTTTGTTCCTGTGACTGGGCCATAAGTTCATTTTTCTTAGTGTAGGTTGCAGTATTCTGTTGTCTAGGCATCTGGTTTCCTTGGTTACCCCAATCAGGTTTTCCCAGACCAGAAGAGGCTCAGGTCTTAGAAGGAGGCAATAGTATCAGGTCTTCCTGAGGATGTGTCTTAGAAGATTGGTACACCTCATGAGACCTCAAGTCACTGTGCTTTTCCACCCAGCTGGTGGCACCTGTCAGCCTATAGCTCCAGACTGGTGTAAGAAGGTGTGGCCCGTGGCTGTTTTCCCCCAAGATCTGGGGTCTGGTTCTGAATGGAATGTGAGTAATAGAGCTTGGCACCACCTTCTTCCTCTTAGAGAAGATGCACCCCCTAGGGAAAGGTCATTTACATTTGAATAGTCTCTCTGCCTGTGCTATCTCCACTCTTATCTGGGTCAGAGTACTGGGAACTGAAAATGGCTGAGGCTTCCTCCACTGAGCCAAAAAAGGTACAGCTAGCCCCCTTCAGGGACAGTCTGCAGCGACCCTCCAGCTCTCCAAGGTCAATTGTCACCAAAAGCTTCTGTCTGCTTGTTGGGGATTCATAGCTTGTATTGAGCAGTCCACATTTGCTAATTTAAACCCCAGTTGGGGCTCAGCAGAGTTATATCCACTTGCTCAGAGAGTGCTACTCTCTAGCACCGTGATGCTTTGCAGTTTGGGCCGTGAGGAGAGGGGTCTCCTGGCTTGCATCCACAGTTTTTATTTACAGATTTTATGCTGAGGTCTCAGGCATTCTTCCCAATTCAGGTTGGTGTATGATTAGTGGACAGTCATGTTTGTCCCTCCACAGTTATTCCAAATTATTTACTAGTTGTTCCTGGTTGTTTATTAGTTGTTCCAGGGGGACAAGCTAGCTTCCACTCCTCTCTATGCCACCATCTTCTTCTGTCTCAAGACAATACATTTTTGCTGTTTTTAAGACATCTGGTGTAGTACATTTTTATGGCAGCCCTAGCAAACACAAGACCCATAAATGCAAATTAAGTCTAGTTGCCCAACGGATCACCCCACCTTGGGATTTCAAAAATAATCAGAGTTGTTTACTATAACAATAGAAGTCTGTGCTTATTGTCCTAACAATTTCACTCTAGAGTAGAAACTGAGATTCACCCAAATATTCCAAATTACTATAAAGTGCTTACCTTGAAAATAGTTCTGGTTACTCCAGAAACATTGCTTTTTTCTCAAACACAGCCAAGAAGTATGGGATCCTCACATAGAGGGGTGTGCATAGGAATGAGGGTATTATGTATTACCCTACATCCAATGGTGTGCTGGCAAATGTTTGACTGGTTTTCCGAAAAAAAAGCCCTAATTTACAGTGTTTACCAAATTCCTTGATGTGAATTCTCGTGCTTGGTCAATGCCAACAATAGCCAACTCCACCAGCATACCACTGCTCACACCTCAAAACAGAAATACCTTCCCTGACATAATAAATTATAAATGGAAATAAAAGCATAAATAAGAATAGTACTGAGAATTGGGGATACCTGGGTCCATAGAACTTTATAATGTGTATGGAGAATTGAGACCTGCTGTAAATACTTTTTACAACTGATAAAAAGTACAAACCAATAAATAACTCCACTATTTATCAGGAAATTCCCACAAACAAATTTGTTCATGAAAATAACTTGCATCTCTCTGCAAACTTATCCAATCAGAACAATATATTGCTCATCTGGCTAAAAAGTTTGCTTATTAGACAAGAGTTTGTATATTGAGACTCACTTCAAGACCTCATCTAACAGTGTCCAATGATCCTAAACTATTATGTCACAATATGTTTCCTAACCTAATCAGTTCCCCACCTTAATGACCTGCATTAAATCACTTGAGTCAATTAACCTCAACCTCATAAGAATCTTCCCTCACCAGCCCCTTCTGAATATTACTAAGGCTTGATCACAGTGGTGTCCTCCCTTTTTAACAATGTTGCAGTTTGCCAATGCTGCCATTTGCAAAATAGCAGGAAATGGATTGGCTTTTATAAAGGGGGTTTATTTGGTTACACAGTTACAGTCTTAAGGTCATTAACTGTCCAAGGGAAGGCATCAACAACAGGTACCTTCACTGAAAAAAAGGTCACTAGTGTCCAGAAAACCTCTGTTAGCTGGGAAGGCATATGGCTGGCATCCACTTGCTCCCAGGTTGCGTTTCAAAATGTCATTCTCCAAAATGTTGCTCTCGGGTCATTTTGTCCTCTCTTAGCTGCAGCTCCTCTTCAAAATGTCACTCTCAGTTGCTTTACAAAATGTCACTCACAGCTGCTCCAGCATCTGGGCTGTGTGGCTCTTGTTAAAGTACTCCAGTGATCCAATTAAGACCCATCCTGAATGGGTGGGGCAACACCTCCATGGAAATTATCCAATGAAAGGTCTTGCCCACAACTGATTGAGTCACATCTCCATGGAAACACTGAATCAATAGGTTCCAACCGAATCAACACCAATACATCTGCCCCCACAAGATTGCATCAAAGAACATGGTGATTTGGGGAACATAATACATCCAAACTGGCACAAACAGTTAAAACAAAACTTAGCTTTGCTTGAACAAAGGGTTTTCTGTGGACTTTTGTGGGAATCAACAGTTCACAATTAGGTGCATTCAGGCACCAAGGATTACAAACTTACATGGATTCAGCTCTTGCACTCACCAATATTGGAAACTTTGACCAAAAGGTCTGGACTGCAGAATTGTACATTGTTATTCTGATTCCCCTCTGTTTGTTGTCATTGAAGGGAAAGCTGCACACTGCCACTTGCTTGAGCTTGGGAAGATCATAGAGATGAGGCAGAGCTCAGTTACCTACCCTGGTGATTCCTAATGCCACACCTGCTTCCAGGTTAGAATTCCACCAATTCACATGATCACCACGGTCCTTCAAAGGATATCCTTCCATTAAACTTGTCTATAATGACCTGGACCTCAAGAATTACACTTCTGGATATACATCTCATAGCCAAACTCCTTAAGGAATAAGACTCTCCTCAGGACGTCAAAGTTGGGACAAATTTGATAAGCAGCTTGCATTACAGAGCCAGAACCAACAATCTCATGAGCTGTTGACCTAGGCAGCAGAAACCAGGGCTCCCATCTCCTCCAATGATCACTGCGAGTTCTCTGCATTTGGCCTCAAGTTCTGCAATGTTGCCTTGGGAAGACCACCTCAATCTATCAGATAATTATAATTTTGAATAAAAAGGAAGGGTCATATCAATATTCCTTTCAGAAGATCCTTCTGCTTCTAGTCTATGTAAATGTGTGGGTGCAAATAGATTGTTGAATAAAAAGGCTACATCCAACCCTTCATTTACTTATTTACTTAGAATATATATGTATACGTATATGTGTATATCTGTGTGCACACAAACACATGCACGTACCTGTACATATACATAAACATAAAATTAGGGCACAGATTGTGACATAATAGTTTAAGATCATTGGACATCGTAAGGTGATGGTCCTGAGATTAGATAGATAGAGAGATAGATAGATAGATAGAAAGATAGATAAATAGATAGAAGATAGATGCAGATAGATGGGTAGATATAATAAATATGTTAGATTAGGGAAAATTCAGCCAGCCTGTATATCTATATATTCTATATCCCTAACTCTGAGGCAAAATACCCTCATAAACATATATATTTTGTGTGTATGTGTGTGTGTCTGTATCCATTAGTTTTCCAGTTTATTAAAGCTGCCAAAATGCAATATAGCAGAAATGGATTGGCTTTTACAATGGGGGTTTGCTGGTTCACAAATATGCAGTTGAAAGGTCATGAAAATGTCCCAATAAAGGCATCAACAGGATGATACTTTCTCTGAAGAAAAGCCACTGGCATCTGGGGTTTCTTTGTCCCATGGGAAGGCACATGGCTGAAGTCCACTTGTCCTCTTCTGGGTTTAGCTTCTGGTTTCCATGGCTTTCTCCAAAATGTCTCTGGGCTTCTGTCTTAGCTTCTGTCTTAGCTTCTCTGGGGGCAGACTCTAGATTACATTTTTAGCTTCTCTGAGTTCTCTCCAAAATGTCTCTGCATTTTGTCATCTCATATAGTACTCCAGCAAAGGAACCAAGACCTACCTTGAATAGGCAAGGTCACATCTTCATGGGAAGAATCTAATCAAAAGGTCCCATCCACAATAGGTCTGCCCCCACAAGATTGAATTAAAATAACATGGCCTTTTATGGGGTACATAACAGATCTAAACCAGCACAATTAGGTTTGTAAATTAGAAAACCAGAGAACTCAGCTTCCTTTGCTTGACTGTAATACAATTTGTAATGAGTGAAATGGCCATTAACTATCAAATTATAGTTAATGCTACAGGGAATATAAAACCAGCCAAATAGGAAAATGTATTTCTTTTCTCTCAGGTAGCAAATCATTGGAATAATATGTATAAGCAAACTATGCTTCCACATTTATTTAATGCTCCCCTAAAAATGTTATAAACTAATGTTCCTGATTCTATGCAGATCCAATTATTTTTCCCTTGGTAGAAATCATGTTTATTCATGAATGAATAAAAGCAGAATCAATGAAAACTAATAGTCACTCATGATCCTGGTGACCTTATTCACTCCTCACAATAGCATATGGTTGGTATTATATTCCCTATTTTTATAAATAAAGAAATGGAATGTAGCAAAGGTAAGGTGACTATTTTCACTTTAATATTTGATGCTGTATCTGTTCAGATAGCTTAGGTTGAATTGCAGGGAAAACAAGCCAAAGATCTCAGTGACCTCCTACAGCACAAGTTTATTTTTTTTGCTCACATTTGTGTCCATGTCACATCAGTGGGTAGGGGCTTAGGGAGTGCAAGGCATCTGACTTATATCATCCTCATTCAGGGACCTGGGTTGGACTAGGCTCCACAGGGAATATTGCTGGGTTCTAGAAGGTGCAAAGGGAGAGAACAAGGCTAGTCACACACTGGAACTTAAAGTTTGCCACCAAAAGTGACCAGCACCCTCCTTTTCATTTGCTAAAGCAAGTCATATGGTCATGCTTAACTTCATAGAGTCAAGGAAGTGCACTCTATCATCCATGTGGCCAAAAAGAGGAGAACGGAATATATTTGTTAATAAATTTAATGAAGTCCACAGGTACTATGCAAAGCCATGTGTGAAAACAAGGAGCCCAGTTTAAAAATACAAGAACGCTTTCATTTGAAGTTGTATAGTTAAAGATTATATACTCGCACTTAATCTCCACATGCACAATTTCTACATTCCTGGGCATTGTGACCTAGTCAATAGAAATACACTGAGTAATTCTTAGAAATCAAAATTTTAAAATATTGGTTGGGGACTCATGAGTTAGAGAGCTCTGTGGACCTGCAGGAATCAGTCATGGGGCCTGGGTTGCTTAATACCCAGGAAGGCAGTAGTGAGAGAAGAAAAGTCCAGCAGGGGGAACCACAAACTCAGTCACTGGTTCTGATATGCTACAGTTATGTTTGTATGTAAACCAACCTCTTTCTGCTGTCACCCCACAAGTAGTAACTAGAATGGGCTAAGAGATAGAGTTGCCCTTCCTATACTTCTATATACACCATAGTATAATATAAGAATACGCTATAATCTTCATTTTTCTTTTCCAAATATGACCAGCCCTCAAGAGTATTCTGCCTCTGACTTATAAAACACCCATTGATTTCTCTACACACCAGTAATTCAGGAATGAAAACTTCATTCAATAATTTTCATTTAAAAGTATATTCCAAACACCCTCCCAGAGAAGGAAAAAATGAAAGATGACTTATAAATTATTCCTGCCCTGGAGGAGCTTTCTGTGAGAGCTGTAGGAGAAATGCAGATATCTTACAACACGGTACAGTTAGTGCTATCACAAAATCTCAAACCACTACTGAGGTGACCAAAAATGAGGGGACAATTAATTCTACTTGGAGGAGTTGAAGGATTTTTCCATGAAACTGACTCTATAGTTGGAGGAGGAGTTTGTCAAGTGGAAAAGGTAGAGAAGGTCTTTACAAGGAAGAAACTAATATATTCAGAGATACATTGTAACACAATCCTGGTGGTACAGATCAGAGAGTAATGAGTGAATTAGAGAGAGACAGAGATGGAGAGAGAATGGCAAAGCAAAAGTAGAAGAGAAAGGAAGAAGTCAGAGAAAGGAGGATAGAGTGAAGAGATAGATTCAGACACTCTGTGAAGGGCTTTAAATACCAAAAATTGGATTTTATCCTTCATACCATGAGGAATTAACAGATATTTTAATGTTGCTGCTATTAAAATTGCAGTTGTATTAATTAAAGGATCTAAGTGATCAGTCTTATTTCAAAGGAAAAGAATTCCCTAGGAAAAGAATTCCCTTAACATTTACCTTTTCTTCTTATTTAACTATGCCAGTGAGTGTATCTGTTTCCTGCCCAATCCCCTCACTGTTTATATTACCTCCATTTCAAGCTACTAATTCCTCTTGATATTCTCATATCCACGGACATATATTTTCTTCTTTGCTCACCATGTCTACAAAATTTCACAGGTAATCTCCCTCTTTCTTCCCCAGACCCACATGCACTCTCTGCTATTTCAGTCTCATTCCTCATCTCCTTTCCCTTTCTCTTCCCACTTTTTGTTTGCTTGATGGCTTTGGGACCATGTATGTTTTACTATTCTTGATCAAAGCTGTCCTTCTGGATATTTTTTCCTAGATTTTATCTTGATAAAATTATCTTAGAGGGAAGGCAAATAGTATTATTGCCCCCCCCCCCCTTTTTGGAAGCCACCAAGGTAAAGCATTTTTTGAAACATCACACCTTATTTGGAGGCTTCTCTCTCACATAATTAACTGCTTACTAGTTTTGCTTTAGTGAAAACCAAAGACAGTGAAAAGAAATTTGCCCTCCCCTCCCACACATTCTGCTGCCAACAGCACATTGTGTGTCAAACAGGATTAACGTATCAAAAATATAACAGCAAGTTACAAAAGGTGACCAAACAACTGCCAGAAAATCTTGATATATAGCATACAGGATGGTACACTTCCTACACCCCTGGACAGTTTCATTTTGCATATTAATGCAATCAAATATGATAAAAATTTGCTAATTGATTATTTAACACTACAAACAGATTACAGAAATAGTAATGAATCTTCTCCTTTTAAACATGGCACTACTTAATATTAGAGTTTACCTCACCTATCATAACTTGGAGTATTCTGTAGTCATTATCCTACCTGGGAGTCAGAGTTTTATCCGTAAGTGATCAGAAGTATAATAATGTTTGTCCTTGAATCTCCACCTGCACGTTAAAAGTCTCCTTCAAAGTTAATACACATTTATTTAGCTCTAACTGGACATGAGGTATATTGTTATATTTGGTTTAAAAGGCAAGATTACCACACCTTATTTTTCCTATTCACAACCAGATGGAGCATTAAATCATTTGCCCAGGAAATACTATTTGGTGTGGATTTATATTTCATATACTAACACATTATCTCCATGACTCATTCCCTCTAAGAATTCCTCTACCAATGCCCTGTTTCCTCAAGGTTTGAAAATGTCATAGAATCATCCACCATCCTCCTATGTGGTGATCTGACCCTTCACATAAGTAGATCAAATACTGTGCAGAGTTTTTCAAATGGAGTCAGCCCCTGACTTACAGATAATGATTATATATACTTTATCCTTCCTCAATTAAATAATTTCTGCCAAGGCCATTTCTGCCATTGCTGTGGAAACCATCAAGGAAATAAGCACACTGAATGAAGCTGTCCCCAGAAAGGAATGGTCTACCTTTGACCACATCCTATGTCACGATTAGAATGAAAGTGGTAGAGAGTTTATAGACCTCTTGAAGACTCGGAATTCCACCCTGACCATTTCTAAGCATGATGTTTCCTTCTTTTTCCTAACGTCAATTCCATGCGGGCCTCATTGTTACCTCTTCCAGGTCGCAGCCTTACCAAAAGGAGGCCTAGGGAATTCAAATTTCAATCTCTTTCAAAAACCTGGATTCTCTTGTTGAATTGATGTGGTCCTAGACCATAGTATACTGGTAATTTGTTTGAGTACACTGCTCTCCCACTCACCCTATACTAGCCCACACAGGCCAAAGTAGGAACATATTGGCTTTCTGTAAATTTTACAGAAATACTCTTGTCATTCTTTCACCAAGCATCTTTGATCAAAATGCTTCAGTGAAGGTAGGAGATGACTAGAAGATAAGCTATGTTGTAGGTACTGGAATGGGATACACTGATGTTCCAGTTTGCTAATGCTGCCATTTTGTAAAATACCAGAAATGGATTAGCGTTTATAAAGGGGGTTTATTTGGTTACAAAGCTACAGTCTGAAGGCCATGAAAATGTCCAACTGAAGGCATCAACACAGGTAAACCTTCACCGAAGGAAGGCCAATAGCATCCGGAAAACCTGTTAGCTGGGAAGGCACGTGGCTGGTGTCTGCTGATCCCAGGTTATGTTCCAGCTCCTCTCTCAGCTCCTGTGCATTCTTCAAAATGTTGCTTTTGGGGTGTTTGTCCTCTCTTAGCTTCTCCAGAGCAAACTCTGGGCTAGCATAAGTCTGCTTTCAATGGCCGTCTCCAAAATGTCTCTCTCAGTTGCTCTCCATGATGTCACTCTTAGCTGCTCTGAGATCCTTCTGTTTGTCAGCTCTTTTATATGGCTTCAGTGAATAAATTCAGACCCACCCTGAATGGATGGGGTAAAACATCTCCATGGAAATTATCCAATTAAAGGTCTTGTCCACAGTTGACTGAGTCACATCTCCATGGAAACACTCAATCAGTAGGTTCCAACCAAATCAACACGTCTGCCCCCACAAGATTGCATCAAGGAACATGGCTTTTTGGGGGACATAATACGTCCAAACTGGCACAACTGATTTTGTTGTAGTGGAGTGAAAACAATAGACTTGGCACCTGGAGGTGGATATCTAGACCCAGGAGGTACAAGTGAAGAAGGATCTTCAATGACCTTAGTCTTTGAGAATAACCCCTGGAGCCCTCCTCAAGAAGAAAATGCTTTGCTCTGGGTCTTCCAAACTGTTGCAGTCCCCTTAAATTTATCTCAGTCTTGAGTCTCTCATCCATCAGAAGGCTCTGACCATGATTTTATTGCTAATCACCTTAACCTAAGAAATACATCAGAAATAACAGAGCTTGGCATCTAGATTCTGTACCTCCTTCCAAAACACCTGCCAAGACCTCTGGATGTCTTTCCTATCTCCAATCTTATAGTCATTGTCTCAGTCATTCCATGAGGTGGATGACATGGACAAAGAGGACAGTTTGGATTGATTTTCCTCAGCAGTCCCTTCAAAAACAAGGTCTTTCTAGCTTCCATTATTAGACGTGAACTGGGAGACCTTAGAAAAGGCAGGCAGTTAGGAGGCCATGTTGGAGACACTGACTCCTCCCAATTTTAAACAACACTTTCTTTTCAAGGCTACCATGTACACTATTGGGACTGTATTTCTTGTATGGAATCCAGGCATAAACTTGTCTCTGATTTAAAAATGGTGACTTACACATTAGGTTTGAGAATATACCACCAGATGATCACATAGTCCTTAGAAAACTGTAAAGGCCTCTTCAAAATGTGGCCATCTTATGCTGGGAAGCTTCCTCACTAGTTATGTCCTCTCTGGAGACAGGTATGAATACATGGAAGTGACTCAATTAGAAATGGCAGTACAAATTTGTCCTTGACTCTAATTGAGGTGATCAGTGACACAATTTCAGCATAGAAAACGCATTCAGGTCAGCTTCAACTCACTTGCCAGGGCTGTTATGGTTGACAGAATTGCCCCAGACTTCCTCCTTGCAAGCCAAGGTGTGAGCAACTGGCTTATACTTCTGGGTCTACCTTGATTAATGCCTTGGAAGAAGTGAAAATGCCATTATAGAAATTTAGGACAAAGCCACCTGGCTTTTGAAGGAAGAGCGTAATAGTTTATGGATTTTATTTTATTTTATTTTTGGCTTTTAGGGTCTGTTTCTTGGGCAACATGGATGAATTCAGTATAACAGGTTGGCCTCATTCTTTTGCTGGCAGCCCTATTGACAGCCACCTTAATTAAATGCTGTCAAATTGAATAAATTTGGTCATCAGAGTGGCTGATGGAATGGTGTACTCATGGAGAAAATTGCAAAAACCAAGACAGTATAGAAAGGAAGTTCAGAAATTGTTGGGAGAAAATTGTCCATACATCTTTCATGTTTCTACACATCTCAGGGGCAGTGGCACTCATTGCTTTTGGTTGCAATCTATCTTTTCAAGAATGTTCATGTGAAAAACAGTCTTAGAACAATGTGATTGGGAAAGCCATGTGGATCTGGATATGGATGGATGAGTAGAAAAATGGGGGCAAAAAAAAAAAAAAGGGCACCCAGTGTTCTTTTTTACTTTAATTGTTCTTTTTCACTTTAATTTTTATTCTCATTACTTTTGTGTTTGTGGTAATGAAAATGTTCAAAAATTAATTTTGGTGATGAATGCACAGCTATATAATAGTACTGTGAACAACTGAATGTATGCTTTGTATGACTGCATGGCATGTGAATATATCTCAATAAAATTGAATTAAAAAAATAAAAGTCACATTTCCATCTCAAAAAAAAAAAAAAAACAAAAAAAACCAGTCTTAGAAGATGAAGATGCTCTTCTCTGTAGCAAATGACAGGCTTGCTTACTGCTCATTATAAAATGTTTGAGTTCCCTAAGCCCAGGGCTGTCTCCTATAACACTCTCCACTGCATGTGCAAGCGTCACCTGGCCCTCTTTCCGTCACCTTATAGAAATTGCAGCTCAAGGAATTGGCACAAGAAAATGATGGTATTCTGGCTACTGCTATTGCTGGGGGTAATAATGCCCTTTGTCTTTGATCTAGGTTTCTTGTATCTTCTGCCATCGTGCATTAAACTGTGACAGGCTAGCTTTTTAGCTTGGGGTAGAAAAAAGTCTGAAACCCTTCACAGTTCCTCAAATGAACCAACGTCAAATTTCAAGACCACTTTTCTTCCTCCATAATATGTTTTAATTCCATCCACTGTTTACATCTCTTCTACTACTACCTATTCCAAGCCATCACTTCCTCTCTGAAATACTGCAAAATCCTTTCTTTTCTTTATACTTTTATGTCCCATTTATACTCAATACAGCAAAGTAAATATATTAAACTTGAATAAACTATGTTATTCCCCTTGTTACAACACTCCAGTGCTTTTTTTTTTAACTTAGAACTTAACCTTCTCACTTTCCATGACAAAAACTGGTTCTTGCTAGTCTTTGCAAATTTAAATTATAACTCTCCTCCTTGCACACTAGGCTGCTCTAGCAATACCAGCCTACTTATATGTCCTTGAGTACACGCAACATTTTTTCTCATCCCAGGGTCTTATTATGTGATGTTGTTACACCTGATAGGAAAGGATTCCTGGGGCCATTGAGTGGCTCATCCTACTTCATTACCTCCTTGGATCCCAAATTTCTCTTTATTGTAAAATCCAGTTCTTTTTTATTTCTTTAATAACTCTTATCATGACTGGTATTTGCTTTACAAATGTATTTAACTTACATATAAATAATCTGCCCCCATTAAAATGTAAAAACTTCTTTGGGAATTTATCTCTTTTACTCCTGGCTATATCCCTACAAGTTAGCACAGTGTTACAACACAATAGATAGTCAATTTATAATTATTAAATGAAAAAATGCATAATTCATCTATTTCATAATACTCATGTCTGAACTACCAAAAAATTATTTTGATCTTCATCATTCCTAAATAAAAAAGTAACTCTTTTCATTAAAAAATGTTACCAAGTGAACTTTATCAAAAAAAAAAGAAAAAAAACAAGGAAGATTGATGATGTACTCTGTATTGCTGACAATGTTAAAGATGAAGTCTATGAGATGGCAAAGCTCTTGATAAATGATGATACTGTTTTATCTTTAGGATTTTTGAATGATGGGACCTACAGCCAGTGATATCACAATATTTGTTTTATCAGCACAAACAAGTCTGGCTTAATGAACAGAATGCCAAAGTGTTGAAAACATCTTTCTCTGAGATATTTTATTGAATGGAATATTTATGGGTTTTTATCATCTTTTTTTTTTAGGAACAAATTTTGCCCTGGGTCAGGATATGAATTTGTTCTAATGACTCTTCTCTTTAAAGATTCTTTTCCTTTCATCATAACTAAAATTGCCCAGTGTCCTTTTCTAGCCTTTTCACTTGATAACATCTGCCTTCAGGAAAGCATCAGACATCAGATATATATTCCTCAATATGAATTACTGTTTAACTGTTCCTAGGAATGTTTGTATATTAAGCCACATCTTCAACTGTGCAATGGAAAGGCCTTGTTATAAAAAAAAGCTCAGGCATAAGATTTTGGAGATAGAAAGAACTCCTTTGGAACCCTAAAGATATAAAAGTGCACTTTGCCTCTCCAAATACCAAGTGTAAATCTAATGCACTCCATTGAAAAGGAAAGGACCTGCCAATTTACACAGCATTTCTTCCAAGGAGACTCATAGTCTCTGCCATCCAATAGTTTACTTTTGACACAATTTTGATGCTTGTGTCAGTCAGCCACCATGGCCCACAGTTGATTAGACCAGGGATAGTCAACTTACTTGAAGAAACAACTTCCATTGCCTTATGTGGTTGCAAATGGAAATTACTCCCTTTAGATAAACTGTTTACTGGGTTGCAATGTATAAAACCAAGAATTTTCTCTGAGACCTTGGATATGAGACATGGATGAGGGCTGAATGGGCAGATAGTGAAGCAGAAAGAGATATATGCTGTAAAGTAATACAGAGTAGAGACATTCATTTATTTCATGTTCAACAGATACTTCTTAAGTATATGTTGGGAACTGTGCTAGATACTAGAAATCAAGAAAAAAAGAGGTCAGTTACCACAAACCCTGAGCAGGAGAAGCCATGGGGCAATAAAAAACAGAATCTAAGAAGTATAACTTGCTTAAAAATTAAAAATAACATGACCAATTGTTTATTATACATAGTTAAATAGAATATTGTAATAAATCTCCAATATGCATCACCCTGCTTCAATATTCAAAAATCTGTGGCCAGCCTTATTTCATCTACACACTATTCACTACATAACTACCCTCCTCCCCACACTATTTTGAATCAAATCTCAGAAATCAAATTATATCATTTGAATATTTCATCTATTTCTAAATATTTGGACTCAAAAATAAAAGGCTACAGTATCATTATTTCACTTAAGATAGTTAGCAAGGATTTTTCAATAATATCATATACCCAGTCAATTTTTATATATCCCTGATTATTCAATACAGTGGTTATAAACTATGTAGTTTCAGGAAGTCTTTACACTCTTAAAAATTAATGAAGACTCAAACATCTTTTGTAGATGTGGGTTATATCTATCATATATACTTTATCAGAAATTAAAACTAGGAAATTAATTATTCATTTATTGTTTAACAAATACAACAGTAAGCCAAATTCATGTTAGCACAAACACCATATTTGTTCCCCAAAAATGAGAAAAGTGGCATTACTTGACATTTTTGCAAATCTCTTTAATGTTTGATTTAATAGAAGACTGTTCCATTCTCACATCTGCTTCTGCATTCAATATATTCTCACATGTTGTTTAGGTTGAAGGACGTGAAGAAGTTATATCTTCCCACAGATATGCAGTTGGAAAAGGGAGACATATTTTGAGCAGCTTTTTTATTTAGTAGTAGATATTCTTCTTTAACACTACACTAAACAGGGACAAGTGGGAATTTCTTAAAGATTACTTGCCATGTGAAATCTAAACTATATCAATAAAAAATATGTACTATGTTAATTTAAAATCCATTGGGCTGTTTTGTACTTTGAATAAATTTTTTGCTTGTCCATTTTGTAATATCAAGCAGTCATTTTTGGACATATTTGTTTACTGCATTATGCAGGTCTTCCAAATGTTAACACATTTCAAGATAGAATATTAAAAAATCACATTCATTGCTGTTATCAAAGATCTCATCCTATATGTTGTTAAGAATTGGAATGATGTCAAGTTCATGGTGGTGAGCCAAGATTTAAAATTTCTGTTTGTTTGAAAACTCAAGTGGTATCAATGGCAACAAATATTGTCCTGTCCTTGATATGGCAGGCTCTCTTTGTTCATTTTCACGAAAGTATGTGTCAAATAACCAAGTATAAATAACCATAGTTTGTCAGTTTCTTTGTTCTGTGAAAAGAAGAGGCAAATTCAGCTTGCATCTAAAATAATAAGTGCCTTTTTCTCTAGATAAACACAGTGCTTCAGTAAGCAGACAATTTTTTCATACCCTCCATTTATTCACACAGAACATTGAAAAGATACATACTCAAGGGTTGAAATTTAATGGAATTAAAGATTTGTATGGCTTCAACAAGGATATTAAGTGAAACTTGCTTTGTTTTTCAGATAGTTCAAACATTTATTATATATAATCACTTTTAAATGAACTTTTACCTGAGAATAATTTTAGATTTTCAGAGAAGTTATGAAGATAGTACAGGAAGTTTGTTCATATCCCACAACCATTTTCCTCATTAACATCTTATATTTGTATGATACATTTGTCATAACTAATGAACCAATCCAACATTTATAAATTATTATTAACTAAAGTGCATATGTTATTCAAATTTGCTTAGTTTTAACCTAATGCCCTTTCTCTATTCCAGAACCCATCCAGAATACCACATTACATTTAGCAGTCATGTTTCTTTATGCTTCTCTTGACTGTGATGGTTTCTCAGACTTTCCTTGTTTTTGATGACCTTGAGAGTTTTTAGTAGTACTGGTTAGGTATTTTGTAGAATGTGGCATTTGTCTGATGCTTTTCTTATGATTAGACCAGGGTCATGGGTTTAGATAATGTGACATTTTCTCACAACATATCACGGGTATATTCTATCAACACGATGCATCACCTTGATAACC
The DNA here is from genome assembly GCF_015220235.1 of Choloepus didactylus. Lineage (NCBI taxonomy): Eukaryota > Metazoa > Chordata > Mammalia > Pilosa > Megalonychidae > Choloepus > Choloepus didactylus. Next base: position 68,768,165 of record NC_051318.1, read on the forward strand.
TGGCTGAGGTCGTGCTTGTAGGGTTTCTCCATGGTAAAGTTACTCTCTTTTTCCCTTTTATCTACTGTACTCTTTGAAAGAAAATCACTGTGCAGTCCAAACTTAAGGACTTGGTGGTTATACTCCTTGATGATGGAGTGACTTTATAAAATATTTGTAATTCTTCTGTATGGGAGATCTGTCTTGTCTCCCTATTTATTTAATTATATGTTTCTTTTTTGCTTTGACCCAAGCTAAGGTGTCAGCACATTAACCCACCATTGCTACTGCAATATCTGTACAAATATCAGAACAGTGGTAAAAGACAAATAACATCTTAGTATTATTATGAAAATAGTTTTGATATCACGAATGCTCTGTAACGTTCTTATTTATTCCTGAAGTCTATGGGCCCTCTTTGAGAACTACTGACCTAAAATATATGTTTTGGTTTTATTGTATTGGTTTTGTTTTACTTTACGGTTAATATCTTATGTTTGGTTAACATACAAAGTCTTTTTAATTTGTAAGTTCTCCTCTATTTCTCTTTTTTTCTTTGTTATTTCTTCCTTGCCATGTTTATTGAATAAACTGGATTGTTAGTACCATAGTATTTTTCACCTTGTGGACTCTGCTGATTGCATTCTTGTGATCTCATTTAATTAATCCCTCTGTCCCCTGTATATACGTATATTGGTGGTTCCTTCCACGGGTTCAGCCAGTTTCATGTTCGATTTTAATTTTTCAACATTGCTTCACATATATTATGGGTTTTTCTCAGGTATCACATAATACATAGGGCCACCTCTCTTTTCATGATCTCAATGGTCATTTATGATTATTGCCTAGATAGATATTTTATTTTTTAATTGTAGACCATCCAAATGGAAAATTGCCTGAGTTGTGGGAAGGGTCGAAAAAGATTAGGCATATTAAGGCATTTAACATTTAAATTTCAGCATAATCCTTCCAGGTAGATAATGTTAGAATCCATATTATACAAGGGAGAAAACTGAACATAAGGAAGGCTAAGTGGTTTTCCCATAATTACAACTTTAATAAGGGTTAGAGATGGGATTTGAACCCAGTGTCTGTATTCTTTCCACTCCAACACTGGTTTTCAGGAAGGCAAGGGAAAAATATAAACAGTGTGTTAGGATAAGAGCACAGAATAAAACTGAAATATTACTAATATAATGGTATATGGTTTGAAGGATTATGTAGAACATTAAAGCATGTTGATTTTTTATGATTAGTACGATTATTAGCAAAATTTCCTTTTCATCCCTAGCAATATTAATTATGATCTTATTTAATGAATAACAATATTAATATCTTGATCTTTAGAAACACTTTGAAGTACTTTCGAATGTAGAAATGTATGGAATTTTGGGGTAGTGAACAAATATTCAGAGATGAAGTACCCCTTTTCTAAAAAAAGATGGCTGTTGATTGAGATTACCTAATTTTATGATTTGGTTATTTTATTCACAGTCTAAAAGTATGTTTGACTTTTCCCCACCTTTAACTGACAATACTAATAATGTGAGGCTAGCTACCAATAAAAAAATTTATCAGTTATATAAAAAAAGAAACTCTACGCTTTAGACTATATAGTTTGACATAGATATAGATGATATAGATGTAGATATAAACACACATATAATTTAAATCTCACAGCAATATTACAATTAAGGTACTGTTCATTTTAGAGGGAAAGAAAATGAGAAGAAGAAAATGAGGTTCTGAAGAGATCAAGGTCAATCAGCTAGTAAGTGGCAGAACTAAAATGGCATCTATAATTGTCAGCTTCCAATGGATATTGTAACCATCATACCATTTTAAAAGATTATATGCAGAGCTACAAATTGCTTGGGAGGCGGGGGGAGCTTTCTTCAGCTATTTTGGTTATTGTTACAGTGTAGTTAGAAGAATAATGTGCATACCATATATTAAGTTTCATGTAAAGCATTTGATAATATGAAAGTCCTAGGACATTAGAAGGGAGGAATTAATTTCATTAAAGATTAGCTTTATAGGGATAATTTCCTTTTATATATCAACCAATAATTACATTCTGTACTGTGAGTCATTCATTTTAATCAACCTAACAAGTTTATTCTTTTATTGGGAATTTCTCTATGAGGGAAATTAACTGTCAGTAGGGGATCTATAAAAGTATAATGCAATGTGCTGTGAAGATCTTTTGTCCTTTTACTGTTTGTTTCTATAAAAATCTTTGAGTTTAGAAACAAAGAGATGAGATCTTACCAACTCTCTGAATCAAATAATCAAAATTGTTTCTGGAAAGAGGAAATCAGTAAAAAATATAAGATTTGATTTAGCCATAAACCACTTATTAAAGAATATTTTAGTGTGTCTTCAATAACACACAAACAACATGAGAATAAAGGTAATTTTGAAAACCTAGTGAATCATAAGGAACACCTGAATTCATGAATGTTCATTCCCTCTAAATTTATAAATAAATCAATATATAATAATATCAATCTTGGTTTGATTAGTAAACATAAATTATGGAATATTTTGCATAGAAATATTTATTACAGATGACTAGTGGCTTACACAACAGTTAGAAGCTCTGAGGAAAGAAAGTCAGGAAGGCTATTTTAGGAAATGTGAGAGTGCAGGGATTCATAGATCTAGGGAAACAAGCCACAATGTTACTGGCTGCCTCTCAGAACTAAAGGGAATTATTCTCAGGAGGACACTCAGAGCCCTTGGAAGTAGGCTTGCCAGATAATATGCAGGATCCTCAATTAAATTTGAATTTCAGATAAATGGAAATTTTTCTATAAGCATGTTCAGAATACTTGAACTAAAAAGTTTTCATTATTTTATGAAATTCAAATTTTATTGAGCATCCTATATTATTATTTACTCTGGTAACCTATCTAGAAGTCACCATAGATGACCCCAACTGTCTGCAGCTCTGCAATATACAAAAGGACCTCTGGGAGCCAGAAGAAGCCACCACCAGTGATCTCAGCTGACTGTCCATAGCTGCTGCCAGGGAACAATGACTTCTCCTTTTTGGAAAAGGATTTTTAAGCTTCTCTTCTAGGTAGAGTTGATGTAGAATTGACAACATTCAAAGTCTTACAGTAGTTTGCATAGTTAAAACACAAATAAGCATTCTGATATCTTGCTGAAATTATGCATTGGCTTTTCTTTATTTTGCTTCCTCAGTATTATCATTTTCATGAATGCACATTATCTTATCAACCTGAATTGCAATCATTTTTAACTTCTTCCCTTATTATTAGAAATTTAAGTTGCTATTAAAAGCTATTTAAAGCAAAATGAATGGAATTAAACATTAATGATAATAAGCAGAGGGTCAGAGATGATTTTCCAAGTGAAATAAAATGTTAGACAGCCACAGCAAATAGCACAAAAGCAAATGAATTTCCAATATTTTGTAGCAACATGGATGAATCTTGAAGATATGCTTCGTGAAATAAGCCAGACAAAATAGGACAAATATTGTCTGATCTCAGTGATATGAAATAATTAGAATAAGCAAATTCACAGAATCAGATACTAGAATATGGGTTATCAGGGGCCATGGTGTGGGTAGGGAATGGGGAGTTAATGATTAAATTATCAGCATTTTTATTTGAGTTGATGGAAAAGTTTTGTTAATCAATGGTGATGATGATAGCACAACATTGTGAACATAATTAACATCACTGAGTCATATATTTAATATGGTTAAGGAGGAAATTTTAGGTTGTATATATGATATTAGAATAAAAATTGTAATTTTTTTTCACAAATAGTGAACCCAATGTAAACCATGGACTGCAGTTGATAGTACAATTATAAAAATGTCCTTTCATCCATTGTAACAAATATACCCCGCTAACGCAAAATGTTAACGATCGGGTGGTATACGGGAACTCTATTTTATGCATGATTTTTCTGTAAACTTACAAATTTTCTAATTGAAAAAAAAACTATTGAATGTTCCATACAACTTAAAAATCCCAAAACAGTTACTTAAAATGCAGTTATCTGAATAAAGAAAGGCTTACCCTAGGAAGAGTCATCAGGTTGACTTTTGTCCTCAGGCATATGCCATGATATCTGATCCTACACCAACCTGCTGGTACCCTACATCCTCAACCACACACTAACAGCACTGTTTTCCCACAGATTATAATACTCATTTACAGTGATCACTGGAGTAATACTGCTCTGAGCAAAATATAACTTAGCAAAGTTGTATATTTTCTTTTGACTAGTCACCAAACTGTCCTAAGTGTTCTTTTCACTTAGAAATTTGTAGACACAAAGAAAAGTAACCACATGCTTGTATATCACCTGGTTCAGTGAAGAGAAAAATGCTCCCTATGAAACATTTATTTTCAATTGGAAGACCCAAAGTGTCCATTCATTTTATTGTGCTTTAGAACTAATACAACATGAAGTTTCACAGCAGATAAAGATAGATGGGTGAAGTTTCAAGCCCATTAGGAAAGTTATGCTCACAGGTTGAAAAATAGCATCATATATTGTGGTTGACAAATGGCTCCTGTAAAAATATTTTTTTTAATAGAAGTGGGCTTGATTTCTCATCTACCCATTTTCCAAATATGATTGTAAAAAGCAATACTCAATCTTCATGGAAAAATTGTATGTATTGAGAGTGCATTAGAAGTAAAATCATGGGAAGTGCTATGTTTGTTCTACATTTAGTTATATGTAAATGACAACAATTGCTAGTTAAATTCAAGTTAGTCTACAATCTCTCCATCAATCAGTTCCCTTAGAGGAAATTAGAATATATGCAAATGCATTGATATATACTTTTTTTTTCCAACAGTGAGAATTTTAGTTTCAGTAGGTATGAAGTCAGTCAACTTTGGGAATAGGAAGGAGGTTATGAATAGATAAAGAAGGTGGCTAAGCAGAAGAAGAGGTTCTTTTTTTCTTCCTAAGTTTTAGGAAAAATCAAAGGAAAGCGGAGGAAGATGAATGTGGTACCTAGCACTAAGAAATATATACATTAGGCAGCAAAGACTTGAAGGTGCTGATAATTGCTGTTTTGATCATATTTTAGAAGATAAGGGAGTAAAGCATGGTTTAAAAAAAAAAAGACTTCTCAGCTATTCTGAATTATTTAAATACCATTTGTGCCAGTTTGGATATATTATATTCCCCCAAAAGCCATATTCTTTAATGCAACCTTATGGGGGCAGATTTAGTAATCTTTTTGATTAGGGTGTGACCTCTTGCTTGAATCTTTCCATGGAGATTTGACCCCATCCATTCAGGGTAGGTCTTGATTAGTTCACTGGACTACTTACAAGGGCTCCAGGCCCAGAAGCTTGCTGCAGTTTTGAGATGCTAGCCCACATTTTGCTCTGGAGAAGCTAAGAAGCTAAAACGCTCCAGTATATGCTAAGCCAGGAGACCCAGACACTTGCTGATGCTTGGAGATGCTTGGAGATGCTAAACAAAGAGATGAAGCCCAGAGACATTTTGGAGAGTACCATTTTGAAATGCAACCCAGGAGCAAAAAAACACAGACGCCAGCCACATGCCTACCCAGCAGAGTTGTCCCAGGTGCCATCAGTCTTTCTTCAGTGAAGGTATCATCTTGTTGATGCCTTAGTTTGGACACTCTTATGGCCTTAGGACTGTAAACTTGTAACCAAATAAACCCCCTTTATAAAAGCCAATCCATTTCTAGTATTTTGCATAATGGCAGCATTAGCAAACCAAAACACCGTTTATCTATCTATATTTTTCTATTTCAAGGATCTAATTTTCCTATATATCTGGACCACAGTGGGAACTGGGAAGCTAATATAAATCACTCCAAATCTTAACATATGGATTAAGGACCAGATAAAAAAAGATATCCTTAATATTGATGTTAAATATGGAAAACATATACAATTTATAAGCAATATACTAAAACAAAGGGAAGATATATAATCAAAATTTTGGAAAGTAATATATAGTAAATGTAAATTCATCATTATTACTAACAGATGTGTAAAATATTATTTGGTGTTTTTTGTTAAGAGTAGGGCTTTACTTATTTATTTTACTGGATAAGGAAAACCATATATGAAAAGGTCTTCATAGGTTTACTGATTACCTCAGACTCCAAAATCTTATGTTATTTTAATCAAATTATATATTAATCAAGGAATTATTGAATACTTAATATATACCAGGCACTAGGGATATACTGATCAATAAGACACCATCCTTAGTTTCATACAGCTAATCTTTCCTTTTCTTTCTTTTTTTTTCTTTGTATTTTTTTTCTTTATAATTTCTTCTTCAGATTTTGGTATTTGGGCTATGGTTCTTTCTCTATTTATTGGAAGAGGTGTTTTTTTTTAAGATTTATACCATTTTTTCTTTAAAATGAGCCTACCACACAGTTTTTATTATAGTGATTTTTATACTTTGATTGACTAACTGATGAATCTAATCCCATTTCATAATTTTCTATGTTATCCAAGTAATGCATGCATATTTGCATTTTACAAATTATATAATTATAGAATAAATAGTAAACTATAATAGACAGTGCCAAATAGCATCAATGTGTCCATAAAAACATATTGATATTTTCATTGGAATTTAATTCATAGAGGGACATATTTCTGAATATCAAATTGTCCTGTCTACCTATAAGGGATTATTTTTATTGATTCAGGTCAGCTTTTATTCCTTTAAAAGGTGTTTATAAAGTTTTACACATTTTTTGTTACGTATATCTAAGTAGTCCATCATTATTGTTTCCATCATAAATGGCATTCTCTCTATTATCATGTCTTCTAACTGATTACTGCTTTCTGTTTGAAAGACATTGATCTAAGTATAGTAATTTTATACTGATATTTACTAAATTGTTTTATTGCTTTACTTAATTCTGCATAGATTTTCTTGGTTTTTAAAGGTACACAATCATACAATGAAATTGTCTGCAAATCAAAAACTTCTCCTACTCCTCCTTCTACTCCTCCACCTTCTTCCTCCTCATTGTCATTCTCACACCTATACGTATTGCCAGTTCTTATGCCTCTCAATTATTTTACTTATTTAAGACACCGTTCAGAGGTCTAAAGCCCCGGTAAACACCTGACTACTATCACATAAGAGACTGCAAATGAGAACTGTCCACCTGAACAGGTCAATTCATAGAATTGTGAAAGATTCAAATAAATTGTTGCTTTAAGCTGGTAAGTTTGGGATTTTTAAAATATATTTTAAAATATAAGTAGCAATAATTTGGGATGTAATGTTAAAACACAGCTTGCAAAAATTTTTCATTAGCTACATTTGTTTTACCTAATTTAAATTATTCAAATATGCTAATACACACATTAATATATGTACAATGTCATAATATATTACACAATAGAACACATGAATATATTGTAATAATGATATATTAATTATCTAATATCATATTTGAATGTATATACATTTCTGTGTGTGCATATTCAATTTCAATACAGAAACTGAATTAGAAATATATAATCAAAAAGTTTATTTTAATTTATGAAAATATTAATTTATCTAAAATAAAGTATCTGTTCTTAAGATTCATGCCAGATGAGATCAAACACGTTTTCAAACTTCAAATCTTTAACATTATATACTAAAGCAATATTACAAATTTTATGAGACAACAATCTACCATGAAAATTCTGTCACTTTTGGTGTTGTTTAATTTACCTTAAGCTTAGTCCAAAAACAATCAATCATACAGCAATGTTACAAAGAATTTATTGTCTAAAATTGCAATTAAAAGGAATGAATATAAATATGATACATAGATCAATAGATAAGGATGGATGATAGATAGATGATAACTAGCTAGCTAGCTAGATAAAGTAGATCGATAGATAGATAAGTAGATAGATTTATGTTTACTTTAGAGAAAGAATAAAGATAGTTCTATTGGTAAATTATTATAAATAGTGGCAAAGAGCCAAAATATATGGTAATTTATGTAACTGAATATTCATGAAACTTTTAAAATACATTTTATAAAGGAAATAGGATGAACCTGTCTTAAACATTGTTTATATTTGAATTTCCCCACTGCCTTGAAATAAATATCAATTTCAAATTGTTCTCATGGTTTTAATAATAAAATGTTTTTACCCAAATAGTGAAGAGTACCACCTAGTCTGTATTAGATAAAATTTGTGAAAATAAATGCTGTTGTTAAAACTCATTTAACAGATTCAATTGCATACTTGCTATTTCATCAGCTAGATTAAAAACATTTGGTTTGATAGCACCTTCATTTTTTTGAGATACTATCTAACAAATAGAGTCATACAATACTAGCAATGCTTGCTCTTTATTGAAATGACTCTTCTATCATTAATATTTAATCAATTAATTAATGTGGCTTAGTAATAAAATCAAGAATCATAACAGTGGCGCACTAGAGCATTATATTTTAGCTCTCAACAATAAAATTATTAATAAGCAGGGATGTTTGCACATATTAAAGTGAAGTAACAGCACAATTTTTCAGGCACATCACTAAATAAGCCATGAAGGCAAATCAAATTTTGCAGTTTGAATTCTTCAATAGCCTTTTCAGTCTAACAAGTAAGTCCCTTACTGTGAGAGAAGAATCATTTAGTATTGGTTAGTACATGATGCTACGATGCTGTGCTAAGACAAGGAAAGGTAAAATTAAAGTAAGTTATGAAACTTGAAAATTAATTTTGTCTTTAAACTGTTAATGTTGAATTTACATAAGCAAATCAGATTAGTCAAGAAATTTAACGTTATGTTAAACCTTACAACACTTTTACTATGGTAACAGTATTCATGATAATATATTGTAACTATACTGTGACAACATACATCAAAGTTTATTTTCACTTATGTACTAATTTAGTTGAACCTCTGATAAGATGATTTCTAAGAGTCTAGTTAGGCAATTGTATTAGAGTTCTCCAGAGAAATAGAACAAACTGGATATATATAAGGAGATTTGTTATGAGGAATTGGTTCATGTGACCATGGAAGCTTGCAAGTCCGAACTCTCCATGACAGGCCACAAGTTAGAAACCCTCAAGATAATGTTGAAGTCCTTAGTCTGAATACCCCAGAGAAGCTGCTGACTGGAAAGTCCAGCAAGAGTCAATAAAGAAGTTGAGGCAGAAATTCTTCTGACCTTTGAAACCATCAATTCTGGCTTTTAAGACTTCCAACTGATTAGGTGAGAAGAGTACCCACATTGCTGAGGGCAATCACCTTTATTGATTGTAGATGCAATAACTGATGTATATAAAATCAACTATTATAGATGCAAAGCGCATCTGTGAAAAGCACTCATAGTAACAAACAAGCCAGTACTTGACCAAACAACTGGACATCCATTAACTAGCCAATCTGACACATGAAATTAACCATCACAGGCAAAAAGTTAAGATACATTAAAAATAAATACAAAAGTACCTTCTAATAAAATTCATGCTTGATGATTAATTGTATATTATTCAAAGCACTGTTAACAGAGGAATACATTTATAATGAGAGTTGATTATATCTGACTTCTTAAACTTTAGGTATTATAATATCCACTGAGGTATATAATCATATTATATATATATGTATATGTATGTGTTTATATGTATTTGTATATTTGTGACCAATGAGATATGGAGATCATGGATAGATAGACTAATGTAACTCCTACAGTTAGTGTGAGAGCAAGCTAACAAATATCTAAGTGTGCTATGAAATAAGGGATTTATTATAGGAATTTGACCTTATGTAATTACGTGAGATATTAGAGAAGATATTCTAAAATGGCTTGGTTAGAACATCAGAGAAAAGTCACCCAACCAGAACTTCGATTGGGATCTGAGGAGGAAGTCTAGGGAAGGCTGTTGCCTCTGCATCTGGTGATGAGCTTGACATGGCATTAGAGCAGCATGGCTGACAGTTGGAAATGCTGGGTATGAACTCAGGGAGAGAAATGGGAAATAGAAACTTGCAAAGCCAAACTGGACCCACAAGTACAAACTGGACATGGGTCTCTCTTACTAGCTCTATCCTCCATGATACAAGTAACCTGCAGGCAAAACTGGTGTCTCTCAACACAGTGCTCACAGGAATCTACTTGAGGACTTAGAGAAACTGAGAGAAGAGCACTGATGGGAGCTAGAGGAGCTTCAGTCCTGCCTGCTGTCCACACCAATAAAATAAGCTAGAAGATCAGGGACAACATGCATGAGCTGCAGTGATGCCTGATTCCCTACACTGACTTTAAAGCAGAATGGCAGCAGCTTCACTTTCACATTTGGAACCTTTCTCAAATTGCTCTGTGATCAACTCTAAAGTGGGACCATTAAGGGAAGGAAATTCTGTAAATGTTGATACAATACAAAGCCAACAGAGTCCACTCATTGTCAGCTTGATATAATACTTCTTGCAACCATATCTAAATTCCAAATAAGGGTAATGGCAAAATCATACTTCTGCCTAATATGAAGTTACTATCTTTGTATAAGCAGAAAGATCCTAATATTCTCATTATCTGAGGCTCTGGAGTTATATTTGTCACTTCATTTGTCTGTGAGTAATGGTCATTCTTCATCTAGCAAAGCCACATTGGCCTGTGATATCCTGTAACTTTAATAACGAAGTTAAAGGTTATACAATATCAACACACTGCATGTTAGATGGAAAGGAAATAGGATAAAGGAAAAGAAAATTTGATGAGTGTATGCCTAAATATATTATTAGCAAAAAAAAAAAAAGAAGTAATATCCATAACTATTACAGTCTTCATTTCTGCAATTTTTTTTTTCTGGCCGCAGCTGGTTTTATAGCTTCCTTTATCATTACCTGTTCCAATTTCCTTTTGCCCACAGCAAGGTATTAGAACCATCATGGTTACTTGTCTGGTGTTCTGACCCCAATTTTTATTCCTGAACGGTTTGGGCCATCATCAGTCTCCCTGTATTGAGTTATTTTAATTTTTTGTTAACTTTTATTGCAGGTCATGGGAATACTAAGAACCATTCCTGGGGATTCCCTGCATTACAGATATACTGTTTCTTTCCGACATTGTATAGTAGTTACCTGAGTTCCCTTTTAAAGTCAGAATCAGTCATCCTAGACATTACAATAAACTTATGTTTTACAAGTGGTTTCACTGGCACAAGGAGTCCAAAGTGGTTGGGTAGAAATCTCACATTCTAGTTTAATGGTCTCACTCCTGATTTCCCTGAATGAAGATTTTCTCCTTTGGGAACCAACAATTCTAGATTGCCATAGCCCAAAGTTGAGTTGATTGCCAAGGCCATAGTAAGCCTGCTTTTGCCATATTTAGGAGACAATATCTTAATTTTCCAAAGCTGTTGGTTATAAAAACATTCATGAAAAGATAGTCCTGACAAAACCACAGTCAATTCCTTACTCACAAGACATTCAGAAATGTGAAAAATATATATAGAGTAATCTCCTAACAATATGCCCCTCTCATTTCTATATCATTTGGCTCCTGGTAAATTTTCACAAATGTATGCCACTATATTGGCCTCTTTGATTAACCTGACTGACAAAAGCTGCAGCCAAAATGATTCAATTTATATCATATGGCAAGTAGTTTAAACTAATGTCAAAAGGATGCTAATCAGCAGTGCAAGGCCAAGTTGCAGTGTTGATCTCAACCATACTTCTTGGGTCTTAGTCCCAAACAGCTATATAACTCTCACATAGCATCAGGGTCTACTTTAGAAATCCAGGTGGATTCCTCCTTAAATTTCTGCATTGACCTTGCCACTTGTCCCAAGGCACTAGCCGAGTTACAGCAGGAAGTATTAGCAATTTCCCAGATTCTACCTTGACTCACAAGGAACAAGACTAGGACAATTCTTTCATCCATAATAACCCTGGCCAGTGAGCTGAAGCTGACGTCAATGACCTCCAAGGTTGAAGTGATAACAAAGATCACTCTGGAAATGTCAGGGACACATTACATAAAATCTTTTCTACTTTCAAGACCTCCATTCTAGGTGTAACTGTCTAAAAGATGCACATAAATATCCATACAGGAAATTCCTCTGCGTTGCCACAGGTTGCCTCATGTTGAAGAGATCTCTTTTGCCAACTAAGGGTTACATGATCTACTGATGTTGCTTACTTAAACAATTGAAAAGTGTCTTATGATAACCCCTAATGTGTAAGTCATCATATTTTCAGAAGGAAGTTGATGCCTGACTCCCACACAATAATTATAGTCCTGAGAGTGTATAAGGTAGCCCTTAAAAGAAAGTGTTATTTAAAATTGTTGTGAGTCCCCTAATGGGAAGAGCAGTAATTGAGAGGCATAGCTTGTCATTGCCTCCCAGCTGGCTGGTAGCCTTGGGACTTCAAGCTCAGTTTGAGTAATTGAGTCTAGTCTTTGTTCTTTGAAGGACTGCATAAGGGCATCCACCATGCAAACAACTAGATGGTATCCTTCTGACTCACAGAAGGTTTGAACAATGTCTACAGGAATAGTAACTTGAAGGTATTCAAAGATACTTGCAGGTGTTTATGTTGGAAGCATCCAAAGTGGGGTCCTTCCCAGCTGTTTCCGATAGTCTCCCAGGTAAAGATAAAGGAAATGGTAAACAAATCCTGGTGAGAGTTGTCTGGCTGGCAGTTAAATTCAAGGCTTTGCAACATTTAATAGAGCTGAATCAGGGTGTTTTCATTCATGAAGAAGATTCCAGGGGCTGTTCTAAAAGACCAAGATTATTTTTGAACCCCCTATCTTCAGGTTCTATGGTGTTTCCTTCCTAGGTGCTGAGGTTGTTGGTTTCTCTAAATTGCCACAAAATTCATATTTTCCATTAATGTATTCCCAGAAACGATTTTTCTCCCATCTATCTCACTCACACCCAGACCTTTAATTTGGAAAGGTCAGGTATAAGAGGGCGGAAAGCATTTTTTACAAAACTTACAGGGACCCATTAAATCCTACAATTTATCCCACTTAGACCACTGTAGTAGCACTATTCCAAAGTGTACTCAACTAAGTGGTCAATATACTTATGATCAGGACCATGTCAATCCAAAAAGAGACTCGAGGTGACTGAATCAGTGTTGAGTTTGAGTCCCCTAGACCTTCTTTGGCCATGTTGACACCTTGAGTTTATAACAACTAGGGTGGCCTGGAGTTGTTAATAGGAGAAAGAAAGAAACATCATCTTGCCCAAGAATGGTCTGTGCATCTTTTTGTCCCATACATTAACAAAGAGGTGACCAAGAAGGGTGATCCCTTTTTGTGGACTGCCACATAACAATTGCCAGTATGTCTTTCTAAAGTATGTAGGCCAAGAGAAGATGATGGAGATAGAGCCAAGATGATTTTAGTTTGTTTTTTGAAATCTAACACTCAGTTATGACAACTGACTATGGGTGGTAGGAGGCATGGAAATTCCAGTAAATACCTTCACAATCAGCCCATTGTTATATGGTATCTGCAATAAAAGACACACCATTATTGCACTGACAATGATCAGGAAAGCTGAACACATAATACAGATTTGTTTCAAGGATTGCAATGATGTGGCAAGAGTCAGATAATTGGACTGTAAGAGCAACTCTGATTTATGAATAATATGTCTGGATACATGATTTTGTTTAAAAAGAATATTCTTCTGATAAAACAAGAGAGAACAAAAGACATGTTTTGAGGAATGAGGGAGATATGTGCATGTAGACTTCTCTGCAAAGGAGAAACAATTGATAAAACATCTCCTTTTAGCAGTATGACCTGTCATATTTCAGAGACTTGGTTAGAAATTAGTTTCAAATAGGTTATCAAAATTTTGCCTTACAATATTTCAGTGGCTAAGGATACAAATAAATCATTATATTAAATTTAATCATTTTCTGTCATATATTCAAGGATTATATTAAAAATATTTTACAATTAGTACTGATCTGCACAGACTACTAAAAATGGATGCAATGATTAATCAGATTGGACGTCAGCTATGAACAACCAGTCAGTGGTACTGGTGTGTACTGGGTTAAATGAAATCAGAATGGCAAGACAAGTACTCATTTACGTAGAAACAGACATTTAGAAATTTGCAGTGATGATTTGCTTCACTGATGAATCTTAAAAAATTACTCAGATGGAAACTATTTTTAGAATCCCACAAAGTATTCATGGCAAAATGTCATTGGGATGATGCACTTAATAGTGCTGAAATTTAGGAGCTTGATGACACAGGAAAATAACATTTCAGGTGATATTTTAATTTTTGCTAATGATATAATATGACTAGAGCATGGTTTCTTTTCAGATCCTTTTTATCGTGTTTCAGATTCTGGTTGATTAGCACAAGTGTCTGACTGGAAATTGGGTATGTGTGTGTGCATGAATTTACAACAAAAGAGAGTTATTGGATGCATTCTAATCACAACTTTCATACTGATATAATATCAGCATAATGAAAATGTATTTCAACAAAGAAAATATGAAAAAATAAAATGGCAAGTATTTTCAATTTTGACTTCAAAATGAATCAGCTTGAAAAGAATTCATGATAGAGATGAAAAAGGGCTTTATTACAGTCCTTTGCCTTTAAAATATTTTGCAAATATGTATCAGAATGATAATAGGTGTGATAGCATGCAAAAATCAGATATTTACTATCACTTGGTTTGAAAAACTGTTTTTTATTAAATAGCACAACAGTAATGTTAGAATGTTATCTAACATTAATCATATCTTAAAATATTTTTAATCAGATTCAGAGTGAAAGATGTTGGATTATGCTACTCTGGCTCTGGCAGTCATTAAACAGTAAATAATACTAAAATGTGTGTATGTAAGCCACAGAGTTCTTGTCCACAAAGAGCAGGTAAATTCAAATAACCATCAAAAGCATTCAGGGAGCAAGTATAAGAAATTACAAAAAGCACCTTGAATATTTTAACGTAAATAATTTTGGTTTTGCCATTGTGAGTCAAGTAGACTTTAAAACTGTGTGATAAAAGTAGTATGATCTTTCTAATTTATAGATATATGTATATTATTACTGTCATAGCCAGAAACATGTGCTTAGATGTTTGATCATAGGTGTTTTTAACTAAGTAAAATGGAGTCCACATCCTTATCTGTTAAGTTTAGAATTACAGGACATTTTCTTATAACTGTTTTATTTAATTGGTTTCCATTTATGTCCTTAAACAAATTAAAGTATTTAATAGTTTCAGAATGTTAAATATTCCTCATTTGAAAATATTTTTCCACAAATGCCTGATAAATAAATTTCCTGTAATTAATAGTGAGAAGCAGGTCCGATGAAAACTGCAAATAAGATTTAATGTTGTGAAATAATAACTGTGAATTGAGTTCTAATGCTTGTCCTAGACCAGTGAGGTAGCCATATGACCTTGAGAAAAATCACTTAATAGATATCTTTCCAATGTTCATTACTTGTAACATGAGGGAATGTACCATTTATATCTAAATTTATATTCTTTTTCATTCTAAATTATGAAGGGATGTGAAATGCTTAAAAATTTCTTTACAGTTACAGTTTAAATATTTTAGGATATTTTGGCACCAGTTCAATTCCCTACTCTGGGAAAATAACTTTGCACCATGTAAAAGTAGGGAGTCAAGAAGAATGGGGCTAATTCCACCTCCCATCTACCCAACTAATCTCTTTTATCCTTTGTGTATAAAGGAGTGTCCAATGGAGCTCCATATCAGGGAATCAGACATGATTTTTCCACCTGATTAAAGCTTCTCAGCCCCTAAATTAGTTATAAAGATGATCACTTCATTCTTAGGGAATGTTGTACTATTTAACTGCCATTGAATTCCACCAACCAGATATGCCTAAGTTATTTTAGAGCAACTGGTCTTCTGGGGTTCTACCAAAATATTTCTGCCTTGAAGTTTCTCTGAGTATGTGGAACAAATTTGTTTTGAGATTACTTTTTTAATCATCTGACTTTTATAAACCATGAAAGCAGTCACCTATCCTGACCCATGTGTTCCCTATCCACAAATAACCTCTATGGTCAATTAATATTACTGACCTTGATTAGCCCCTGTGATAGCCACCAGTTCTAAAACTTATGTATACTGATTTTTGACCAGGCAGCAGTTTCCTTTCCTGAGGTCCTATTATTGGAGGCTCATCACTTCATGCTTAAAATTATTCAATGTCAGTCTTCTTAACTACAAGATGTAAACTCCCAGAAGGAAGTAGATTCTCTTCCTTATGCATGCTCCTCCAACAGCACCTGTCATAGTTGGGTGCTCTGTAAACATTTATGGAATGAATGAATCACTGCTGGGGAAGAAGCAATAATAATCTACCCCTTACATATGGTCTACATTTTCCTTTGGGTGGTTAATATTCATAATATTTTGTTTTAATTATTGCTGCTGTTTTTTTTTGTGTGTGTGTATGCTTCATTACTGATATCATAAAACAGAAATGAGAGTAGACCAAAAGCTTTGGAAAATCCTTTATTTTTCAGATACCACTAGGCACAATTACAGAGATTTAATATATTCTAATTCAATAACTGACCATTGTTATCTATTAAACTGTGATTTAAATTGCTGCAACATGCATTACATACATGAGCTCCTTTCAATCTCACAACTCCTATAATATAGATAGTATCCCCTTTGACTTAATAAATGATATTCAAATCTGTGTATATTTAGTCATGATTACCAATGATCTTTTGAAAATTTTAATGTATTTATTTGTTTCATTTACATAAACATTTTATATTTGTCATAATTGTCCAAAAAATATACTTATATTTGATGATCATCTGCATATAAGGAATTATATTTTTGCACTGGAGAAATTGATAAAAAATTAGTACATAACATGAGTGAGTGTATAAGCATGAGGGATTCCAGAAGATTATTAACAATTGTGTATTTCAACATACATACTTAGGAGATAATCAAGACCCACAAATTATGGTAGCAGAAGCGGGCAAAAGGCAAATATATTCAAATAATTTATTCTTTCCAGTATTCCGCAATCACAATTTTTGCTAAAATGTCATATTTTCCAAGTTGTTGTGTTCATCTGTGACAGCAGTTTGAGACCACTTTCTATTTTTAAAGGGTTCAGACTAAAAAGAACTTTGCCCAAATCTGTATCATATGCCAACATCTTCAACTGAACTTGTGAAGGAAACAAAACTTGTGCTGCCTTAGTGGGGAAGGCAGCAAGGGGAGCGCCCCAAGTTCAAGTAGCTGAGGGCATCCTTGTTCTTTGTCGATGTGCTACTGTGGCCAGCATCAGAGGCTTGATCCTCTTGTGGCCCAATTAACTGTGCATTGTTCCATAGCTGCTGGTGGTGCAATTCATTTCATTCTTTTTAGGATGATACTTTTACAAAGATTTTTTTTTTTTTTTTTTTGGTTTGTTCATCTCTCTTATAGAGAGTTTTTGGTTTCAAGAGGAAATTGTATTTAGAATTAACTGCTTTTATATTAAAGGGATACCATAGAAGTATTAATCAGTGACAGAAGGAAGACTGAGTATTTTAGAAGTCGAAATTTTGTAATATGTGAAATTAGACATAGAGATTTGAAGAGGCAGTTCTCCATCTTCTGTGTTGTTACCATAACATCTCTGAAAGATCTGCTCTCAAATGGTGTGTGTGTGAAGAAATGAAAATGTTCATTTTCAACCATGAACACCAGACACCAATATGTCTGCCCACAAAAGACTGCATCAAAGATAATGGCATTTTGGGGGACACAATACATTCAAATTGGCACAGATGGTGTTGGGGAAAAAACATAATCAATATGACTGGAGTCTATGTTAACAGTAACATTGTAATATGCTCCCGTTAAATGTAACAAAGGCAACATACCAAAGCTAAATATCTATGAGATGGAGATATAAGGGAGGGGTAAGGGAATCTTGTTAATCGTGCTGTTGTCTGACCTTATAGTTGTATTGTATTTTATTGTGTTTCATTTTTATTTTTTCTTTTATCTTTTTTGTTCTTTTTTTTAATAAAAAAAATTTTTTTTTGAGTAATGAATATATTCAAGTGCTGATTGTGGTGATGAATGCACAACTATATGATGATACTGTGAACAACTGATTGTACACTGTGTACATAGGGATACAAGTGCTGGAGAAAATGTGGAGAGAGGGATGTACCTATTCACTGTTGGTTGGGAAGTACAATGGTGAAGCCTATCTGGAGGACAGTGTGGTGGTTCCACAAGAAGATAAGTATGTGGGTGCCATAAGGTCCTGCAACCTCATTATTGGGTATATACTTGGAAGATCTGAGAGCAGGGGCATGAATGGACACATTTATGGTGGCAGTATTTGCGATTTACAGCGGATAGAGGTGGACTAAGGGTACATCGACTGATGAACAGAATGGTGAACTGTGGTGTATGCATACGATAGGAAATTGAGTAACTGCAAGAAGGAATGAAGTTGTGAGAAATGCAACTAGGTGAATGGATTTTGAGGACAGCATTTTGAGTGAAGTATGCCAGAAACAAAAAGACAAACATTATGATGCCTCACTAATAAGGACTAACTATAATTTGTAAACTCTGAGAATTGAATCTTAGAGCACAGATTATCAGGGGAATGCTTATTATAAAGGTCTCTAGATTTCAAGCTCTTACAGCAGTTACATCTATTACTGAGTTGTAATGGTCATCTCTAAATTCTGAGATGCTGAGTTCTTTGAGTATAACCTGGTCTATCTCTGAATCTTTGAGTATCTGTGTGACACTTGAAACTCAGAGCTAGAGCTCAGAAGCTATGAATGTTAGTATTACCCCACATGGCAACTGTCAAAAAAGCTGAAAAAGAGTTCAGACTTCAATTAGAGATATGAATGAAGTGGATCTGGTTAGGACTAAGGCAAATCAAGCCAAGGGGTAAAGGACAATATTGACTGTGTTTTAAAACTTAAACTTCTGTGTGAGACCCAGGGAAGAGATGTTTATTTGGTGCAGGATCTATATCTTTGGTAGCATACTAAATAATTTAACTTGTATGGTCAGTTTATTCAAACACCATAATTACATGAAAGTTTGAATAGGAAGTGAGAACTTGTGGGTTCATACAGGTTAGGGTGAAATCCCAATACATCCCAAAGTAATTTCGGCAGAGAATAAAAATGTATTTGCAGGGCCCCCCGAGGAACCGGGGGGAAATGCAGAAATGTTGGACCTCCCCACCTGGATTATTACTGATATTCTCACAAATATTGAGGACTGCCAGTTTGGTGCGCTGAACCCTTGACCTGGGGGCTTTCCCTTATGAAGCTTGTTAGTACAAAGGAGAACCTAAGCCTACTTACAACTTTGCCTAAGTGCCTCCCCCAGAGAACCTCTTTGTTGCTTAGATGTGGCCTTTCTCTCTCTAAGCCCATGTGGCAGGTAAACTCACTTCCCTCCCCTCTACATGGGACATGACTCCCTGGGGTGTAAATCCTCCTGGCAACGTGGGACATGACTCCCTGGGGTGTAAATCCTCCTGGAAATGTGGGACATGACTCCCAGGGATGAACCTGGACCCGGCATCGTGGGATTGAGAAAATCTTCTTGACCAAAAGTAAGAAGCAAAATGAAACAAAATAAAGTTTCAGTGGCTGAGAGATTTCAAATGGAGAGCATTCTCATGTGCTATAAAGATATCCTTTTGTAGCTTTTAGTGTGTTGGAATGGCTAGAGGGAAATATCTGAAGCTGTCGACTGCAACCCAGTAGCCTTGATTCTTGAAGACGATTGTATGACTATGAAGTTTACACAGTGTGACTGTATGATTGTGAAAACCTTGTGGCTCACACTCCCTTTATCCAGTATATGAACAGACGAGTAGAAAAATGGGGACAAAAATTAAATGAAAAACAGGGTGGGATGGGGGGGATGGAATGTTTTAGGTATTCTTTTTAACTTTTATTTTGTTATTTTTGGGAGTGAGGAAAATGTTCAAAAATTGATTGTGGTGATGAATGCACAACTCTGTGATGGCACTGTGAACAACTGATTGTACACTGTGGATGATTATAGTTATGTGAATATATCTCAATAAAACTGTATTTAAAAGAAAAAACTAAACTTGTTATTTAAGAGGAAAATAATTGGAGAAAAATGAAAAGCATATTAAAATACTATTTCAAAAATGTTATATAGGAAAATAAAGACTATATATCTCCACATAACGGAAATTTACATTCTGGAAAATTAGACATTATCTCAAAATGTTTAAGTTGCTTCGAAAATACATATTTGACTTTTTTCCTAAAATTCCAATGGATTGATTGGTATCATATGAGTAAACACATTGATATCATGGTGTTATTGTGAGGATCTTATAAAATACATTTTAAATTAAAAATGGGATCTCTTTCAATGGCAGGATTATAAAATCTCTATGATTTCCATACTATTAAACATCAAGGACAAAGTATTAAAAAGCATGATTTATCCATGTGATTTATAGAGGCACAGGAATCCCATTTTATTATTAATCTGTTAATGCCAATCTTCATTAATACAGATTCTGTAAGTCTAATCTTATAAATAGTAGATCTGTGGCAAACATTCCATGATGGTTTCATATCTTTAAAATTGCAATTCAACCATTTTTATTTTCTTCATTAAATTAAGAGATGATCATAAAAATTAATAGCAATGTTAGACTATCTGTTCTACATTTTTTAAAATACCAGGCAGCATATTTAAAAAAAAATCAAAATACAAATTTAAATTAGGCATAATTCAAACAGTTTTTCTGCAGTACTTCTGGTAGATGATACTTCATGCAGTAAAGAGTGAGCATCTAATTTCCATATTCTTTTATAAAGTTAAAAGAGGTCTGCTATAAAGAGTACATGTAATCAATATGAATGCAGCTATAAAAGTTACTACACATGGCACCCTGCAATTTAATTCTTTCTTCATAATTACTGCTGCTACTAGTCTTACATTTAGAGTGTACATCAGTTATGAATGCTTTGGTGCCAAACAAAAAAACTCTATTTTATTATGATTTTAACCAAACAGATAATTTCTGAAATCAACATTTCAAAAAAATGTTTCTTCTTAAGAAGAAAACAAATTTGTGCTAATTTTTTTTAATTTTTTTAACAGAAAAAAATAGACATTTCTTCTTTTATAAAGAGAAAACATAGATTTAGCTGGGAGAAACATGGAAATCAGTGATAAATACTTTTAAAATTCAAATTAGTAAAAAGTACTATAGAAACAACAACAACAAAAAAAACGCATTTTGGGGAAAAAAAGAACCTGATATTCCTGAAAGTAGCCAGCACATGCAAATAGGTTCACTTTTACATCAGTCACTTGTAATAGGCTGTTTCTGCAATGAATTACCACAGTGGATCACCTGGTCTTACATATGGTCAAAAGAAATATTTACTACTTAATGGTTTTCTAAACATTGTCTTCATAAATCAGCACTTGGCTACAGTTCTATAAGGAAATAAACATAAAATATTGAACACAAACCCTATGCCAGACATTTTGCTAACAATCTTTACAAATGTATAAGGTAGATACTATTGTAATCCAAATATTATGCAAGAATATATGACAGATCAAATAAGACTCTCAAAGTTACACAGAGTGGGAAAAATTGGAAAGCAGTAATACAAACTCAGGCAGTCTAATTTACGGGATCCACCCATTGAACCCATGGCTTTTTAGTCATATTTATGTTATGTACTCTATCCTAAAATTCTAAAAACAAATGTCATTTGAGACCATATCCACTTTAAATTTATTCAGACAGATCATTATTCAACATAGAAAAGAGGAATTTTTTTCAGAAAGGAAAAAAAGCATTCAAAAATCAACCAGTATTTATTGTGCTCCCTACTGTGTGCTTTAAAGGCACAAGACTTTCTAGCTTTTAAAATAATAATCTCAGTTGCTATTAGAGCTTTAAGAGAAGTAGTTATAATAACTATCAGTATTATGGTTTATCAATATTTTGTAAAATAAAGAACAGTATACATTAAGCCTACCTTTAAAATATAGTTATTAAACTGTATTTATTAATTCTTATTATATTTTATTCATCAAACTTGAAAAAAAATCCCACTTCTCTGGGAATTGAACCCCCTTCCCCACTTTAGCGCTAACCTTCTTTTATCTTAAATATGCATTCTGATCATTGTTTCAGGATGTCTACTCCACCTTTAAATATTTTTTAAACCATTATATAACCCCAATGGAGCTAGTACGTTCATTATTTCTTAACTAGGTACTCTTAAACCTTTGACTTTTTTTTTTTAATAATAAATTTTATTTTGAAATAAGTTCAATCTTACAGGAACAGTTGTAAAAACAGTACAAACCCCATACATAGAACTCCATCATACCCCGACCCCCCTCCCCCAATACCCTGATCCATCACCTTTAAGATCCTGTCACACCACTGTCTCTTTCTTTCCCTCCCTCTCTCCCTCCCTAACATCCATCATCTATTGCTCTGTCCTCTGAACATATGAGAGCAAGCTGCACACATCCTTGAACAAACAATATAATTCACATATACCTTTCCCATGAACAAGAACATTATTTTATGCAATCTCATTAAACGCAGCTAAGAAGTTCAAGAAATTCAACATTGATATGAAGCTTACATTCTATATTTCCTTTTTTATTTTTTTTCTTGTGTCCCATCTGTGTCCCTTTGAGCCTCCTTTCCTCTGACCTCAGATCCCATCCAGGATCATCCTTGGCACTTAACTGTCATCTATTTAGACTGCCTTATTTTTTTTTTTTCAATTGTGGAAAGATATATATAGTCTAACACCTCTCCCTAGCATTCCCTTAGTGGGATTAATCACATTTAGAATGTTGCAATGCTATCACCTTCTGACCATCCATTTCTAGAAGTTTCCTTTCACCCCAAACCAAAACCCCTACTCTCATTTCTTAACTCCCCATTGCCCCTTCCCCCACTTCTTGGAACCCCTACTCTATTTTTCATCTCTTTGGTCATATTCTCTGATACTTTCTTTGTGTTTACCATGGGGCTTAAATTTAACCTCTTAAATCTGTAACAATCTTGTTTTTCTTTGATACCAACTTAACTTCAATAGGACACATAAACTGTGTTCCTATACTCCTCCATTCCCCCACCTTTATGTAGTTCTTGTCAAGAATTACATATTTTACATTGAGTCCAAAACCACCGATTTATCATTACAGTTTATGTATTTTAGATCCTGTAGGAAGTAAATAGTGGAGTTATAAATCAACAATACAGTAGTATTGGTCTTTATATTTACCATGTGATCCTTACTGGAAATCTTTATTTCTTCATGTGGTTTCAGTCAATTGTTTAGCGTCCCTTCCTTTCAACCTGCTTAAGACTGATCTACTGGTGATGAAGTTCCTCAGCTTTTGATTGTCCAGGAATGTTTTCATCTCCCTCTCAATTTTTATCCTTCAGGTGTTTGTGAATTTTCCAAGTCTCTGATGGTTATTGACTTCTATTTGTATTCCATTGTGGTCAGAGAATGTGCTTTGAACAAATTCATTTTTTTATTTTTTATTTTATTGAGACTTGTTTTTATGTCCCCACATACAGTCCATTCTGGAGAAAGATCCGTGATCACTAGTGAAGAACGTGTGTCCCAGTGACCTAGGATGTAATATTCTGTATATGTCTGTTAAAAGTCTCTATATCTCTCTCTCATTTCTTTGTTTCTCTGTTGGTAGGGCTCGCTTTAGGATCTGAAGTAGAGCAGGTCTTTTATTAGCAAATTCTCTCAGCATTTGTTTGTCTGTGAAAAATGTAAGCTCTCCCTCAAATTTGAAGGAGAGTTTTGCAGGATAAAGTATTCTTGGTTGGAAATTTTCCTCTCTCAGAATTTTCAATATGTCATGCCACTGCCTTCTCACCTCCATGGTAGTCATTACTTAGTCTTATGTTGTTTCCTTTGTATGTGGTGAATTGCTTTTCTCTTGCTGCTTTCAGAACTTGCTCCTTCTCTTCAGTATTTGATGGTCTGATCAGAATATGTCTTGGAGTGGGTTTGTTTGAATTTATTCTATTTGGAGTTTGCTGGGCATTTATGCTTTGTGTATTTATATTGTGCAGAAGGTTTGGGAAGTTTTCCCCAACAATTTCCTTGAATACTCTTTCTAGACCATTACCCTTCTCTTCTCCTTCTGGGACATGAATGAGTCTTAAATTTGGACGTTTTATTTTATCTA
This sequence comes from Choloepus didactylus, assembly GCF_015220235.1. Taxonomy (NCBI): domain Eukaryota; kingdom Metazoa; phylum Chordata; class Mammalia; order Pilosa; family Megalonychidae; genus Choloepus; species Choloepus didactylus. The sequence goes on from NC_051318.1 coordinate 68,792,400, forward strand.
TCATATCCCTGAGATCCATTTCAATTTTTTTAATTTTTTTCCCCATTCTTTCTTTTGTTTTTTCATTTTCTGTTCTGTGCACCTTGAGGAGGCTGAGTTGTTGTTCAGCTTCCTCTAATCTTGTATTATGAGTACCCAGAGTCTTTTTAATTTGGCCTACAGTTTCTTTAAATTCCATAAGATCTTCTTTTTTTTTTTATTTACTCTTGCAATATCTTCTTTATGCTCTTCTAGGGTCTTCTTTATGTCTTTTATATTCTGTGCTATGCTCTTCTTCAAGACTTTTATATCCCGTGCCATGCTTTCATTGCCTGTCTGTAGTTCTTTGATTAATTCTGCCAGGAACTGTGTCTTTGGATCTTTTGATTTGAGTGTTTGGGTTTGGGTTCTCCATGTTGTCTGGTTTTGTCATATGCTTTAAGATTTTCTGTTGTTTTTGGCCTCTTGGCATTTGCTTTACTTGATCTTTAATTTGTTAGAATTGCAGCTTGATGACATACACTTTGTCTAACTAACCAGCAGATGGCATCCGTGAGTCACTTATTCCCCTCAAGTCAGTTCTCCCCAACTTTGTGGTATGTGGGGATCTGATTCTTTTGGAGTCCAATTGATGCACTTAATTTGGGTGTGTTGTCGGTGCTGTCTGCCCTTAATGAGGGGTGTGCGTCTGAGCGGTTAGGGAGGAAGGGCAGGTTAATCAAACCTCCCAGGTGTTCCCGGAGATTTAAGGCTGTTCTCTGCCACTGACACAAAAGTCCTTGGTATTGGCATAGGTTCCCTGGGATTTCCGAGCAGTTCCCCCCTCCCTGCTGTGCTTTTCCAGGACCTCTGCTGAGGGGGGGCGGGCCGTGCCACGTCACAAGTGAGCCCCGGCCTCCAGGAAAGCCCTGGGCCACCGGTCTGTGTAGGGGCGTTCCCAGCCGGCTTCAAAGATGGTTGAATGGGACGCATTAACTTCCTCCTTTCCACACAGCTCCGCTCTCCCAGCTCTGGGACAATCAGCCGTGGGTGTATTCAAGGCCACTGTCCACAGCCGATATTGTGTCGTATGAGTGCTGCTGCGGGAAAGACTCCCTGTCAGGCTGGGTATCTTGGCTCGGCTCTGTGCTGTGTGTTCGGCCCCAGGCAGGAGTAGCCCCGCCTGCTGGGGAGACGGCTGCAAGTTGTGCGTCTCCCCTTTGCTCCCCTGGACCCGAGACAATCAGCAGTGGGTATGGGAAGGGGTATCCTCCACCCCAGACACCGAGGCGTTAGTCCAGACCACTCCTGTCTTATCTGCAGCTGTTCCCGGGCTTCTTTTTTTTTTTTAAAAAAAAAAAACACCAACGCACCTTTTCCCCACAGCACTGCATGGCCCAGGGATTCAGCCTACTCACTCACTCATTTCAGAATGCAGACTCCTGGTTTCACCAAATGCACGTTCCCTGTGGCTTTAGCAGAACTTGTCCGGCTGGTGCTACTCTGGAAGTGGTGTTCTGGGTCCTTTCTGGTTTTTTATCTAGTGTTTTCCATGGAGGTGTATTTTTCTCTGTCTCACCTAGTCGCCATCTTAGGTTCCTCCCCCAATCTTTGACTTTTATAAAACAGTCATCATCTACAGTCATTTAAAATCTCTAATTCTTCTAAAATCCTTTTTTTGCTACAGAAAACTTAACAACCAAAAATTCCTCTATATCCACCATTTTTCAGTGCACTCCTCTGAGAACTTGGTAGGCATTTTGTACCTCACAATCTTTCTTATTAAAATCATTCTTATCTGGGTCATCTGGGGTATGCTTCTGCAAGCCTCTGGCAATTGCTTAGTATTAAAATCCTTCAGCCTATTACTTTAAACCCCTCACATTCCAAATATTACAACTTACAAATCAAAACTCCAATGCGTCAGTAGTGTGTTCATGCCTAAGAGAAATCAGGCAGAAAACCTAGAAGCATGTAAGTACACTCTCTTCCCACTTGTTTTTAAAAATGGCAGACTTCTATTTGAGCAGGGAAAGACATGGTCACTAAACCAAATGTAAGTGTAGAGTTCTTTAGAATCTTGTTTCAGCAAAATTTACTCATTAAGATCTTGCTCTTCATGTTAAAATCCTTCCATCTGTTGCTCTTTGTATTTCATTGAAATTCCTTGGGATGGTGGGATTGGAAGTGGGTTACTGGGGAATTCCTTTTGAATATTTATTTTTGCAACTGAAAAGAGCAAAGCTCTGAAAAGACGGTTATGACAACAGGTACAGCAATTGAATAGGGGAGCCATTTTGTCTCCTTCGAAATCATAAAAATAAAAAGCAACAGCAAGCCTAGACCTTTAGTAGTGGATTTCTCAGAGGAAATTTTTCAGGGGTAATAATTTGAAAATTCAACCTGTCTGGATATTTTTATTCTTTTAAAAAGCCTGCTAAAAGAAATAAATTCAGACCTAAGATACATGCAAAGGACGACTATGGCTTCAATATTCTCATTTACCCAAGATTCACATACATATGTATGGTAATAACTGTATTTGTGTATTTGTTACACAGTTTTAAATTACATTCTCAATTGTTATTTGATTTGTCCAACATTATTACCATATAAAAATTAGGGAATATGAGGTTAAGTGACTTGTTTGGTTTATGACCAAATAATTGAGCTTATCTAGCTTTAGGCTCTGGAATTTGCATGAGACTGAGCCATATTACAATGGGTTTACAAATTTTCTATTGAAAATAAGTAATTTTGTATACAAATTGCTTGCATATCTTAAAGTAATCAGATATAATTACTACCATGACAAATGATGGTTTATTCTGAACAAGTGTAGCAACCAGTGTGGCAAGGAATTCAAGTAACTTATAGTGGTATTTGTTTTACATTTTTACAGAGGTAAATCCGATGCTAAATATTTCATTTTAAGAAAAACAATGATTCAGAAACATACAGAAAATACTTCACTTTTTCCTACACAGTATATCTTTGCATACCCACTTATGTTGGAAATAAATAAATGTGTCTCTGAGTTTGCATAGACCTTTCTCCAGCCGTCCCCAGAGTTTCTGACTTAAAGAAACATGTAATTATTCAGAGTTTAGAAGGTTGTTTTATAATTGGAAGCTTTAATTTCACCATATAAAAATGGTGAATTTTCTGTTAGCAATACTTAATGCATGGCAATGTATTATAAGAAACATAAAGATGACAGTCTCAAATTATAACAAGTTTCACTTTTTTTCTCTGAACTGCAAATCTAAGAAACCTCTTTCATCAGTAATGGTATGAACACAGCAATGATTTCTTTTGAGTATGCTTTGGGAAAACCTCCTCTTTCCCCTTCCGCTCCCCCTCCCCCTTTTTTTAATTGAGATTGTTCACATACCATACAATTATCCAAAGATCCAAAGTGTACAATCACTTTCCCTGGTACCGTCATACAGATGTGCATCCATCACCACCATTAATTGTTTTTTTCAATTTTTGGAACATTTTTGTTACTCCAGAAAGGAAATAAAGACAAAAAAAGGAAATTCAAATCCTCCCATACCCCTAACCACTGCCCCCTCTGTTGTTGATTCATAGAATTGGTATAGTACATTTGTTACTGTCGATGAAAGAACATTAAAATACTACTAACTGTAATATATAGTTTGCAATAGATATATTTTTCCCTATATGCCCCTCTTTTATTAACTTTTACTTACAGTGTCATACATTTGGTTCATGAAAGAGGTTTCTAATATTTGTACAGTTAATCATGGACATTGCCCACCACAATGCTCGCTGTTTTATATATTCCCATCTTTTAACCTCCAACTTTCCTTCTGGTGACATACATGACTCTGAGCTTCCCCTTTCCACCACATTCACACACCATTCAGCACTGTTAGTTATTCTCACAACATGCTACCATCATCTCTGACCTTTTCCAAACATTTAAATTCAACCTAGTTGAACATTCTGCTCATAATAAGCAACTACTCTTCATTCTTCAGCCTCATTCTATATCCTGGTAACTTATATTTTGTGTCTATGGGTTTACATATTATAATTAGTTCCTATCAGTAAGACCTTGCAATATTTGTCCTTATGTGTCTGTCTTATTTCACTCAATACAGTGTCCTCAAGGTTTCTTCATCAACCCATTTTTTTTTAAGATGGTTTTGTTCACACACCATACATCCCATCCTGAATAAACAATTGATGGTTCCCTGTATAGTAACATATTCATGTATTCACCACCATCACCACTATCTATATAAGGACATCTCCATTTCTTCCACAAAGCAGGAGGAAGAGTCAAAGAAGGTAGAGAGAAAACAGAAAAAGAAAAAAGAAAGAGAGAGAGAAAAAAAACATGACAGCTGAGAATCAACAAAAGGAAAGAGCTTAAGCTAAAGTAGGATAGCATTAGACAACATCACCAATAACAAGAGTCCCATACGTCTCCCTTATGCCCCGTCTTATATGCATTTAACTTTGATATATTGCCTTTGTTACATTAAAGGAAGTATAATACAATGTTTCTGTTAATTATAGTCTCTAGTTTGCATTGATTGTATTTGTCCCCAACACCTCCCTATCTTTAACACCTTGCAAGGTTGACATTCATTTGTTCTTCCTCATGAAAAAAAAAACATAGTTTTACATTTTATCACAATTGTTGAGCACTCAAGGTTTCACTGAGTTATACAGTCCCAGTCTCTTATCTTTCCTCTTTCCTTTTGGTGTCCCACATCCTCCTAATCTTCCTCTTTCAACCATACTCACAGTCATTTTTGTTCAGTGTACTTACATTGCTGTGCTACCATCACCCAAAACTGTGCTCCAAACCTTTCATTCTTGTCTTTTCCTATCTTTCTGTAGTGCTCCCTTTAGTATTACATGTAGAGCAGGTATTTTGTTCACAAACTCTGTCGTTGTCTGTTTGTCAGAGAAAATTTTAATCTTTCCCTCATATTTGAAGGACAGTTTTGCCAGATATAGGATTCTTGGTTGGCAGTTTTTCTCTCAGTATTTTAAATATATCACACCACTTCCTTCTTACCTCCATGGTTTCTGCTGAGAAACCTGCACATAGTCTTATCAAGCTTCATTGTTATGTGATGGATAACTTTTCTCTTGCTGCTTTCAGAATTCTCTCTGTCTTTGATGTTTGAAAATCTCATTATTAAGTGTCTTGGCATAGGCCTATTCAGATCTACTCTGTTTGGGGTACTCTGTATTTCTTGGATCTGAATTTTATGTCTTTCATAAGAAATGGGAAATTTTCATTGATTATTTCTTCTATTATTGCTTCTGCCCCTTTTCCCTTCTCTTCTCCCTCTGGAACCCTCATGACATGTACATTCAAGCATTTCATGTTGTCATTCAATTCTCTGAGATGTTGCTCACACTTTTCCATTCTTTTCCCCATCTCTTCTTCCATATGTAGGATTTCAGGTGTCTTGTTCTCCAGCTCCTGTGTGTTTTCTTCTGCCTCTTGAGATCTGTTACATGTCTCCATTGTGTCTTTCATCTCTTTGTGTTGTGCCTTTTATTTCCACAGATTCTGGCAGTTTTTTTTTTTTTGAACTTTCAATTTCTACCTTATGTTTGCCAAGTGTTTTCATTATACGCTTCATTTCTTTTGCCATATTTTCCCTAAACTTTTTAAATTGACTTAGCATCAGTTGTTTCAATTCTTGTATCTCAGTTGAAGTGTAAGTTTGTTCCTTTTACTGGGCCATACCTTCATTTTTCTTAGTGTAGATTGCAGTTTTCTATTGTTTAGGCATCTGATTTCCTTGGTTACCCCAATCAGGTTTTCCCAGACTGGAACTGGCTCAGATCCCAGAAGGAGGAAGTATTCAGAACCAGGTTTCCCTGAGGGTGTGTCTTAGAAGATTGGCACACTCTGAGAGGACTCAAGGCACTGTGCTTTTCCTAATCTGCCCAGCAGGTGGTGCCTGTCAGCCCGTCACTCCTGACTGGTATAATGAGGGGTGGCCCCTTTAATTCTTAGCTTAAGTTGTTTCTGGTTAGACTGTTTTCTCCCAGGCCCTGGGGTCTGGTTCTGAATGGAAGGTGGGTGGTAGAGCTAGGCAACATGTTTCTCCTCTTAGGGAAGATACACCCCCTAGAGGATTTTCATTTGCATTTAAATAGGTTCTTTGTCACCGCTATCTCCACTCTCGTCTCGGTCAGAGCACTGCAAACTGAAAATGGCTGAGGCTTTCTCCACTGAGCTGCTCAGGTTGAGAGAGAGAAAAAGGGACAGAAAGCCCCCTTTCCAGGTCAGTCCATGGCCCTGGTTTCACCCATCTGCGAGAGATAGCACCCGGTCTTCTGCGCTCCCCCTCCCAAGACAGAGAAATCCCCTGGTTCTTCAAGGTCAGTCATCACTAAAAGCCTCTGTCTGCTTGTTGGGGATTTGCAGCCTGCATTGAGCAGTCTATGTTTGCCAATTAATACCCCAGTTGGAGCTGGCCTGAGGTATATTTACTTGTTCAGAGGGTGCTGCTCTCTATCTCAGCAAGGCTTTGCACTTTGTATTGTCATGGGGTGAGGGGGCTTCCAGCTCACATCCTCAGTTTCTACTCACAGATTCCACACTGCAATCTCAGACATTCCTCCCAATCCCGGTTGGTGCACAATGTGTGGACAGTCACAGTTGTCCCTCGGCAGTTATTTCAGATCATTTACTAGTTGTTCCTGGTTGTTTATTAGTTGCTCTGGGGGGACTAACTAACTTTCACTCTTTTCTGTGCTGCCATCTTCTTCCATCTCCTCCTCCCCTTTCTTTTATTTGTATGTTAATATATTCTGTTTCTTAGAACCCAATGGTGGGGAATTGGAGAGAGAAGATATTTTTCATCAGGAGTTCACATACTTTACAACTCCTATTTGGTGGATAATATTGCTTAATAAAAATTTTCATACACTACTGTAGGATCATGACTATCTCTGAAATTATTATTTTTTTAAATGTAATTTTATTTAAATATTTTCACAGACCAAATAATTATCCAAAGTGTACAATCAATTGTTCATAATTTCATCATATAATTGTGCATTCATCACCACAATTATTGAACATTTTCATTACTCCAAACAATAAAAATAAAAATGAAAATAAAAAAGAACTCCCAAAACATACCACACCCCTTATTCTTCTCCCCCACTATTTATTTACTTTTTGTTCTTATTTTCTTACTCATTTGTCCATACACAGGATAAAGGAAGTGTCAGTTGCAAGGTTTTCACAATTACACAGTCACACCTTAAAAGTTATATAGTTATACAATCATCTTCAAGAATCAAGGCTACTGGGTTACAGTTCAAGTTTCAGTTATTTCCTTCTAGCTATTCTAATACACTAGAAACTAAAAAGGGATATCTATATAATGCATAAGAATAACCTCAAGAATGACCTCTTGACTCTATTTTAAATCTCTATGTGATTGAAACTTGTTTTGTTTCATTTCTCTTCCCCCTTTTGGTCCAAGAAGGCTTTCTCAATTACAAGATGCCAGGGCCAGGCTCATTCCTGAATTATTTTTGAAGCCCAATTACTCTCATGTAATTTTTTGATATTTTCATTATGCATTAAATATATAAGTAGGGTAACTATTAGTCAAAATTACATTCAATTTAAACTATATTACAAAAAAAAGAGGTGTATATAGAAGAATTGCACCCTGCAATTTTTGCACTTGAAATAATATTGTTAAAAAATATAATAGACAAGAAATAGAGTCTGCTTAGAGCTTAAGTTTCATGCACACTGCATAACTTACTATTACTTTCTCTTGCCAACCTGATTCATATTTATAGATTGCTTTTGGAAACTGAAAATGCAATGTAATATTATGGGTACCAACTTCACTCATAAAGAAAAACAAATGCGTCAAATTTCTTTCCGTTTCCACTTAATGGGAAAAAAAGAAAAGAAAAGAAAAGAAACTCCATGAGAGCGTGTTTCCTGTACTGTCAGTTTCCCTATTATTATTCAGTCAGGTACTTTATTTTGCATTCCCTTCCACACTCAAGATTTGGTTTTATGTTTCCTATTTCAGCATCTTGAAACAGAAAAAGAGAAGTGAACTCTCATTAAAGAAAAAGTAAATCTCATTTATATTTCTGTCAACTGAAATAATTTTAGGGTATGAAATGTGAGGAAATTCATTAAGGGTTGTCATTCAGCAATTCTTTTACAATTCCAAGAATCTTCAAGATGAATGAACTCAGTGCATTTGAAGTAGGCTCACTTTTAAATGAGCATTGAATGTACTTTGATCTTTACCTCATAAATAATGTTATTTTCCCTTAAAGCTTTCTGTAGACTTTAATTTTTTTGGTAAAAAAACATACCTAAAGACACACCTTATTTTAATGTATCAATATAAGTTACCTGCAATAGAAATTTAAGAGGCAAATTGTAAAGTGTTTTATATTCTTATTAAAAATCCTTTTGCTATAATCTACTTAAATTTATATAAACACTTCACAGATTTCTAATAGCTCTAACTTAATGCAATAGCAGGTGTATTTGGTGGATTAGGGGTAACCAATATTTACTCTCCATTTCTCGAAGGCAGGATTGAAAGTTGATTACTTAGAACCCTAAAAAGTATCTCCTTTTCATGGCCTGTTTGGTGAATATATTCCTTATTTTTCCCAGCATGGAACTTGTTATATATTCATACATTTCTTCCACATCCTGCATTCCTGATCTCTTCAGTATTCATGTGTGGTGAATGTCTATTTCATTTTTAGTTGTCACAAAGGAGATATATGATGCAGCTATATTTGATTTTGTATTCTTGCCATGGAATATGATATCCACTCACTAATTATTCTATTAAATGCAGAAATTATAACTGTGTAATAATTCACTATTTGAATTAAGACATGGCATTATTACTAGGACTTGGTATATTCTAATTTCTTTTTTCCCAGTGTTTTACTTCTGCTCCCAAGCCATCTAATACAGAGAGAGATTACATAGATTAACAAATGTAACCACTAGACTGTAAATTTTCATAAATCATGGAGTAAATATAAAATTCTAAGGACACCATTATTCACAAAGAAAATAGCAATCTTTGTGTTTAACAGCTATTTTGACAAATTGAATTTACAAAAAAATATCAAGGACATCATTATTTTTATAGGAAATAACCAACCTTGTGATTTTCAGATATTCTGCAAGCTAGAGATTGTTTCATGTATATGAGAGCACTTGGGTAACATTCAATGTCTTCTTTATCTAAGCCAGTACAAGAAAACTACCGAAATGCACCCATCAGTTAAGCAGGGCATAATGTTGTCTTATCATAGATTGCAGTTGTCTTGCATGAGTAGTATATAAACTGAACTTATCTTTGGAGTTACAGCTTGACTGTCCCCTACAGTTCTAATCCTCCATTCCAAAGTACAAGGATCTGGAAACATTGAAAGGAATTTATATCTGCAAACCTGCTTCCCAGGAAGTTTGCTCCCTGGAATAAATCCAGCTTTCTTCTTTGCCCTCCACATTCTCTGAGTCTTTTGTAAGTTTCCTTTCTGCTTATCTTTCACTGCCATTAGTGAGGTGAGTGATGCAGACTATGTCCTTGATGGCTCCTCAGTTTTCTTAGCCCACTTCCTGGTGGTTTAGTTTTGGAAACACAGAAATTTCTTCAGGGATATAACTGTCAAAAGCTGTTTTTGCTGGACTGATGTGGGCATATAATTTCCCCCATATAATAGTATGTTTATAACTTATTTGCTTTCAGTAGTCAATCCAAGTAATCATATCCAAAGAGCTTATATAGATAAAGTATTTAATATTGAGGACTCTTATGTTTCTCAATCTCTGTTCATTTCCCATCCACGCCTCCCTGAAATAACGAGCTTGGAAAGAAAAGCAACATGTTTAACCCTATCTTGCTACCAGGATCACAATATTTCTGTAGCTTAATGCTGCTGAAGTTGTGACTTTGCTATCCACCATCTATCTATCTATCTATCTATCTATCTATCTATCTATGCATCCATCTATCCATCCATACACACACACTCATACACGCACACCATATCTTCAGGCACAAAAGCCATCCATTGCCTTTTTCAAACTGCCAAGTCTCCAAAATGAAGAACTCCCAACTCTGTCTTGGGCTGAGTTCATCACTCTTTTGTAGGACTATACTAAAATCAGCATGCAGCCATCATAAGGTAAACTTCTGAATCCCTGCTACAACTCCACTTAATGCTACCATGTTGGTCAGCATGTAGAGTGCCCTTGAAAGCAGAGAAAGAGACATTTTGCCAAAAAATACTTTGCCAATGCAAAACAAAGGTTGAGATCACTAGCTTTTCAGGTGAATTCAGCATCCAGGTCTTTGCTTGCCTCACATTTCTACAGTTAACAAAGGTTGACAGGGAATCACTTAAGTATGTGATTACATACATATTACAGCCAGCAGGTAGTGAAAAGAGGAAAGAAGAAGAAACACTCCTGAAAGTACCATAAAATTGACACATCTCAATCACCAGATCTAAGTTTAAACATCCCACCTAGCTGAAAAGTAGACTGTTGAATTTTGACCAGTAGCTGGGCCCATTACTGCCCTGGAGAAATTTAAAAAAGGAAAAAAAGAGGATCTGTTAAAAAAGAAGATGGGAAGAATAGATGTTCATTAGGCAACTAGCAATCTGTGTGACACTGATCATTTTAGTATTATATGTAACACAAAAAGAAAATGTAAATGACCAAAATAGCCATTAATATGGGGACTATCAAACTATACATAAATCATAAACAGAGTTACATAAACTGACATAGAAAGATCTTCAAGAATAATTGAGGCAAGGCATATTATAAAAAAATATATAATATGTATGCAAAAATTTATACAAACAAGAACACATATTAATAATATATCTCTTGCACAGGGAAGGTAACAGATTTGGGAGAAGTGGAACAAGTGGACCCTTAATACCTTTTGATGACATTAAGTTCCAGTAGTTTATTCAGGAAATTTTTTAATACAAAAAGTTTAATGGATTTTGAACTTCTTTGAATTCATATATAATAATACATACAAGTATACCATATATATAACAAATATAGTTTTTTTAGTTGTTACATAGAAGTTTAAATTTAGTTATATATGTTAATCATTTTAGTCTTTTTTACAGCACAGGTTTAAGAAGGTATTTAATATTCTTTGAGGGAACAAGTCAACCTATAATAGGTAGCATATAATCTAAAAATGTATTTCTACATATACTGATAAGAGTGAGATATATATTAATGAACATGTTCATTCATACTAATGGCTACATACTAAATATCCAGAGTACACCTTATATGTGTTACAAATTAATTATATATGTTAATATGCTGATGTTTTACAGTTTCAGGTATATATCCACACATACATGCACATATTGTTAGCACACAGTTTTCTGCCTTTGTTTTGTTTCATTTTGTTTTATATGTCATTTTACGGAACTGAGAAAGCAACTGTTCTACTGTCCTGCCAAGGAGCAATTAAGTTTTTGTTTATCTATTTACAATCTGTGTATTGTATTTCTATCAACTAACTTAAATTTGTGAGGCTTAAATTCAAGAATTGGAAATTATTCAGACAAAATTTCATGAAAAAGAAATTTAGAGTAAAAATTTTGGTTTCCAGGGGATGATTTACCACAGAATAACTAAATCTAGAGGAGAAGACTAAGAAAAACCAATTAAAGTCTAACATTTCTGAAGCAAAACTTCTAAAAAAATTCAGCAGGAACTAAATTTTTATCTTTAATCACAGATCAATCTGAATGGTTACTAAATAACAGGCAAATTTTCTGATTTATGTTCTTGGGATACATATTTTAGAAAAAAGTTTTTTGTAAAAATGGATTAGCTTCCACCTTGAACTTACTGTTTTTTTATTATTATTATTTTAACATCTCCAATTCTGAATTTTCAAATAAAATTTTAAAAAAGCAGCAACAGAGTAATCAAAAAATGAAACTGGATCAAGTTCTCCCAATTAATATTTCATAAGGTATAATAAGCTTCCAAAATTTATAAAATAAAATTCTTCCTCTGAATATACTGCACAGATTGTAGAAAAGATAAAACTTAACTGCTCCTTGGAAGGATAATAGGACACATGTTTTCTCAGTTCCATAAAATGGCATATAAAACAAAACAAAAAGGCAGAAGGTACAGTAATAATTATAAAATAAACTATTGTATAATAAATAATTGCATAATAAAGAGATTTATTTTAAGGAACTGGAACTGGCAAGAATAGGTGTAGGAAAAAGCTTGGAAATTCTGTTAAGAGTGATGATGAAGTCTTGGGTCTGAATTCCTTGGGCTGGAAATTCAGCAAGAAGCAGCATTCCTTCTTGCCTCTGGAGCCATCGGTTCTCCTTCTTAAAACCACCAGCTGATTGGATGAGGTACACCCACATTAGTGAGGGTAGTTTCAACATTCCTGGTAACTTCATTGACTCTAGAATCTCTATACACTGAGAAGGAGAGTAAAAGAGTAGCCAAGGTGTAGGGGGATTCTGTTTTCCTGAAGAACCTTGACAGATACAATGGGCAAAGAATATGCACCAACATTTTACAAAAGATAAACAAATGGACCAATTAACACGTGAAAAAATGCCCAATATAATTAGCCATTATTGAAATGCAAATCAGTACCACAAGATTCTAAGTTTCTACCACAGGCCTATAGGATGCCTGTAATAAAAAAGATGGTCAAGATAAAGTGTTAGCAATGATGTGGATAAATTAGATCCCTTATACATTGCTGGTGGGAAGGCAGAATGGTGCAGATTCTTTTGAAGCCAGTTTGATGGTTCCTTAAAAAATTAAACATGCTCCATCAACTCCACTCAAACCAAGAAGGATTAAAAATGTGTGTTCTCACAAAAACTTGTGCAAGAATGTACATAGCAGCAATATTCATAATAACCAAAAATAGAAACAACTCAAAAAATTTGTCAGTACATCCTGGTGTGTTCATACAATGAATGTTATTTAGACATAAAAAGAATGAAGCATTGATGTCTGCTACAATGTGGATGAACCTTGAAAACATTAAGCTAAGTGAAAGCAGCCAGACACAAATGACCACATATTGTAAGATTCCATTTATATTCAACATGCAAAACAGGCAAATCTGTAAAGACAGAAAGTAGATTAGAGGTTGCCTAGTGGGCTGGGGATAGAGAAAGTGTAGGAGGCAGGGATTGGGAGTGACTTCTAATGAGTATGGGGTTTCTTTTTAGGAGGACAGAAATATTCTAAAATTAAGTTGTAGCGATGATTTCACAACCCTGTGACTATACTAAAAAAACATTGTATTGTGCACTTTGAATGGGTGAATTGTATGTTAAGCGAATTTTATCTAAAAAAAATCTGTTAAAGTTGTAAATGAACCATATAATTTTGAAGTTATAATTATTACTCCCTTGTCATGCTTGCAGAAACTCTAGATAGTTCCAAGACACTATAAATAAATTTCTTATAAATCAAAGGGACCAAGCAATGAATAAGGAAAGACAGTCAATCTACAATTCCTAAGTGGACACAATATCTTCAACCTAAAATTGATTAAATCAGTTCATATGTTTATCATTTAAAATTATTTGAAGTAATAGTTTATGTCTTCAACATACAGTTCTAAATTTCAATGCCTTATTATTTGATTTTTTGAAAGATGTCCCTAAAACCCTTAAAATGGGATTTTGATAAAAACCCATCTTAACTGAAGTTTATAAAATCTATTGAAGTTTATAAGTACCATATAAAGTGAATATATTTATATCAAAACCTTAGTTTAGAAAATCTTTTGTAGAGAAGAAATTGTTATAGGCTTTCAAAAGTAATTTATTTTAAAAATAATTTAGCAAACTTAGTTTCCTGAAATAGCAATTGATATGTTTTATGAAACTTTTGTGTGTTTAGAAACAAAGGACAGATCTGTGTTACCCAGTATGCCATGTTTCTCCAGACATTCATGTTTACTTTTATGACAGAGCATGGCGTTTCTACAGTGTACTTGCTCACAGACCCTGCAACAGTTGCTTGATTCATCATTTTGATAGCACAGGTATTTGGAGTAATCATCCAAGAAAATAATCAACTTTATTTCCTAAAGGTAAACTTTCAAAAGCTGCTAAGTGGTCTGAGTCTTTTCAGCTTCTTGTAGTCGACTGAATAATGTGCTCCACAAAGACATGCTCAGGACCAAATCCTTGGTTCTGTGGATGTGCACTCATTTGTAAGTAGCATCTTCGAAGATCCTATTAACAGGAGGTCAAACTACACCAGAGTGAGCCTTGATCCGGTATAACCAGAGTCCTTATAAGCAAAGGAAATTTGGACATGGAAGAACCAGCCATGTGAGGATGCCCTGTGATTGCCAGCCAGCCACCACCGTATTGCTGCAGATTTGGGAAGAAGGCATGAACTGCCATTACTTTTTTTTGGACCCCTTGTCTCCAAACTGTGAGTCAATAAATTCCTGTTGTTTAAACCAACCAGTTTATGGTATCTTGTTATAGCAGCCTGACAAACTAAAACACTTCATTTATGTCAAGTATCTTTCTTTTACTCAGCATTCATATTCTCATGATTAAAAAGAAGGCTAAGAAAAATCTGTATAAATACTCTTCTGCTCAATTTTATTTCTAAATGAACATTTAGACCAATCATAGTTTAAACAACACTAGTCCTGAGGTATTCTAGAGGAGTTTATTATGTATGTGTCCTTTCTTGAATAATAAACTATCAAGATTTTGATGACAATGTTGCTATAATTTGTACAAAGGTCTATGTATTTATACACTGCCATAAACATGAAAGACTAAAATTTATGTTCTGCATGTGTAAATACATTTCATATTCACTTTACTGTTTTCAGAACTAAAGATTTAGTTAGCTAAATTGCTTCCTGTAGTGTTCTAAAATCAATTAAACACTTCCTGGGAATTTCATAGAGGCCACATAAATACCTTTGGTTTAACATTCACTCATACAGGGAAATGGCACACTCCAAGGCCTGCATGTTAGAAACACTGTTAGAACCCACTATGTTAGTCAAAATTCAGCCTGATGTCTGTAAAAGTTTTTGTCTCCAAATATTACACTGTCAGTCATACTAAGAGAGCCAATACAGTATCCAAGTGTCATTTGCTCAAATAGGCAAAGATAAATCCATGCAGAGGAAGCTGAATGAGGAGAAACACTCAACACAAGAGAAAGCATTTCTATTTCAGGGAAATGAAAGTAGCAGAGAATTCCTGGGCCACAGAGTACCAGGGATACAACAGAAAACAACTAAATAGGCAAGAGCAGATCGGTGACCCTGTGATAGGACATGGAAATTTTTATCCTGATGTAATGGGGAGCCAATAGGTAGTAGTAAAGCCATGCCAGGTAGATTTCATCAAGCAGTAGAAAATAAGGGGGTCAAGTAAGAGATATGAGAAAATTCATGCTGTCAGTGACCTCCACATTGCCAACTCTCAGTCCTCATCTTATCAACAAACATTGCAGGTCACAAGCTGACATCTCTCTCCTGGAAATTTTTTCTTCCTATGGCTTTTATGGCACTTTCTTTCTTGGTTTTCCTCCTCCCTCATTTTCCATCTCCTTTGCCAGATTCTTCTCCTCTTCCTGGGGCTGGAAGGGTCCAAGGCTCAGTTTTGTGACCTCTTTTCTTCTCAGAATATTTGGATTCTCTATTTCTACCACTGACCCAGGCCATCTCAGTCTATTCTCCATAAAGCAGCCAGAGCGATATTTTAAATCACAAGTCAGATGCTGTCATTGCCTTGTTTAAAATGTCCTGTGACTTCCAAATCCATTCAGAATGAAATATGAGTTCTTAGAATATCCTATGAGGTGCTGCCTGATCTGCCATAAGCTAATTTTGTAGTCTCATCTCCCTATATCTCCCTCTCACTAATTCTGCTTTACCCACATTGGACCCTTGTTTTTTTCCAAGCACATAATTCACACTTCTTGTTCAGGTCCTTTGCACTTACTACATGTTCTGTCTAGAATATGCTTCTTCCAAAAAATTACAGACTGGTTTGGAGCCTCACATTTTTCTGGTTGCTTATCAAATGTCACAAATCAGAAGCATTCATATACGGCCTCCATATAACCCCCATCACTTACCTGGGCTTACTTTTCTTCATTACAATTATCACCCATGATATATTATTTTCTGTTTCCTCAGCACAGAATATGAACAACACCAGAGCAGGAAATGTTTCTGTTTTGTCCTCTGAACAATCCCTGGCATCTATAGTAGTACCTGACATCTAACAGGTTCTTAATTGATAATTCTTGAAAGACTAACTGAGTAAATGTCATTACGATCCAGGAAGATAGAGAGGAATCTGTAAAGGGAGCTGAGAAGATAACAGGCTGTATCTATCAAAGTTCATGGTTGCAATAAACAAAAACTGCTTTAGCTGAAGCAGGAAAGGAATTTATTTAAAGATATCTGGTGGCTCAGAGAATCTCCTGGAAGGACAGAGTCAAGCTCAATGACAGTTCCTGAATGATACCCAGAAAACACTGCGGTGTTGCTCCAGCAAAAAAAACCTCTGCCACCACTGTGCACAAACGTTCCAGTAGATACTGCTCACATTGGGAAGTGGATACTAGAGCTTCTGCATGAGTGCTCTAGAAAGCCTTACCAGAAGAATATATTCCCTGTGTTGCCCTTTTCCTCATACTGCTTGCCACTAAGTCTTATTCAGATGCACCCTAATTGGTGGAGCTCAGGTCACAAGACGGCATCTCTACACAAGCGAGTCAGGCAAAATGAGTTATTTGGGAGGTTTTGTAAGATGGGAAACTGGAATATATGGGAAAGGCATTCAAATGTTATTTGGAAACCACTAGAAGGAAGAATGAGAAGTGTGGGAGCAAAAATCTTGGGCATCAAATAAGGAGGAGTTGGCTGTCAGATGTGAATATTATAAAGAAGCAATTCATTCTTGCAAGAAATGTTATTGAGTGCTTCTTAGGAAGCTCCTATTCTGTAGGAGCTGGCAATGTGGTGGGAAAGACAACTAAGCAATTACCTGTGTTATAAATACTTTGCCAAGAAAATTACATGTTGTTGCAGGTGCCTCTAACCAAGTATGTAGGGCAAGGGAAGAATTCTTTGTGAAAATAATATTCTAAAAGATCATTTAAAAATGAATGGTTTTTGGTTTAGTGAAGAGATGGGAAAGAGGGAGTGGAAGTGATAAGGGTGAAACTTTGATAAGATATAGTATAGATTTTTCCCTCAAAGACCTGACAGTGAGATGGAAATTTTGAATAAATAATATAACATCCTTATGCACAAAACCCATCCTTTAGGGTTCACAACTAAATGGTGTTTGTTGACTTTTTCTGGAGCAGTTTTAGAAAATATTCAAATGGAATGGTTCAATGCATTGGGATGTAACAAAATAGTAACAGTGAATGTATAGAGGTAAGTTTATTTAAAAACTTAAATGCTAAAGGAAGGAAAGCAGAGTGAGAAAAAGGATCAGGTTGATTTTAAAAGATGTTTACATGTTGAGAGGAATGAGCCAGTGGTGAGAAATTTTTAAGGTAAGAAAATTTAGGAGTTGAATAATGTTCATTTAAAATTCTCATTAAAAACAAAAGGCAACCTTAGCTAATACCCCAGTAGTAGAATTTACTTGGTAAAGGAAGGGGGTCAAATCATCACTGAAATTAGGAAGATGAAAGAATATTATGAAAATCTTAAAAACATGATCTATTACAGAACTAAATTACGGAAATCATATCTACACCTTCACAAATACTTTCACTCAAAGTTATTTTCTGTCTTATACATAAGAGGCAATCCAGATTTGTTTCTTATAGTACGGTGTTTCTAGCAAGGCAATGCTAATCAAAGTTTCTCCTCGAGCAGTGGTTTTTATACTTTGAGGTATATTAGAAACACCTGGGAGCTTATTAAAAATATAAACTTTCTGAATGCCAGAGATTAAGTACCATGGCCTTAGTGAAAAGCAAACCTTAGTTTATGGGGATTTTCCAAGAAAGATTTTCTTGAAAGTGGTTCAAGTAAATTGACTGCAAAAGTGCACTTTGTCATGGAGAAGAGGTAAATAGGGATATAGCCATCTCATAGTATTCTCCCATTAAGCAACATAAGAATGCCAAAAGGCTTTCCCCAAAAGATAGAATATTGCCCTCTTGTGACTTTATCTCCTTTGAGGGTGATTTTGAGTATCTTTCTAAGATATACGCTCTTGATAGAATGCTTGTAGCATTGAGAACCTACAGTGATCTATTGTTTGTCTCATGCCAACACAGCTTTTTCTTTCCCCTCATCCTCTAATTTTCTTATCTGCTGTGAAAACCTCACACGTATCTCACTGTTTTTTGATGGCACATGACATTAATTCTCTCAAAATAATATTTCAGATTTTTAATCATCTTTTTTTCAAATGAATGGCAAACAGGAGTCATTTCATTTGTGCATTTACATGGCTACAATATCCTAAATTCCCCAAAAGGTGATGCCCACTTCTAACTTGAGTTATTCATTAATTCTTCTGAAACAAATTTATTGCTAGATGCTATTATATCCTAAGCCCTGTTCATGGCAATGGGGAGCAAAGAGGAAGGTACCTACTGCGTACTTAAGAACATTAGATGTATTAATGACTATATTTAATAGGAATATCTTACTAACTCTACACTAATACTAGGGATGAATAGCAGCTGATAAGAGCTCTGGGATGTATTATGTTATGATAATTGTTTCAAGTTGAGAGTGATGATTGCACAACTAAGTGAAGATAATGTAAGAAACGATCATTTATTAAGTAGGAACCCACTGCTTAATAAATGAAGCCCTTGACTTGAGACTTGCTCTTTTCAAATTTAGGATTGTAAACAGGAGGCTGAGCCCTCCTATAATTATGCTTAAGAGGCACCTCCAGGCAACCTCTTTGTTGCTCAGATGTGGCCTTTCTCTCTACAAACCCAACTCAGCAAATAAGTTCATTAACCTTCCCCACAAGTGGGACATGACTCCTAGGGGAATGAATCTCCCTGGTGACTTGATTCCCAGGAATGAGCCTGGCCCTGCAGTGAGGGATTGAAAATGCCTACCTGTCCAAACTGGGTAGGGGGGAAATAAAGGTAATAAGCTGAAGTTACAGTGGCTGAGAGATCCCAAATTGAGTCGAGAGGCTGTCTTGGAGGTTTCTCTTATGCAAGCTCCAGCTAGACATCCCAAATGGCCACAGTATGCCATGCCCTTACCAAAAGTAGTCCCCAAATGCCTAGGTCCCTACCTGATATTCTATAAAAGATGCACTCACTAAGTTTTATCTTTCAGACACTTAAATCCACCAGAGTGTTCCTATACCAGACAAGTCCTAAAACCCAGAGGCAACAGTCTCTTTAAGATCAACTATCAGATGCAGCCCCCTTCCCCAAACTGTTGACACCCTCTTTTAATATGAACAAGTTAGGGTGCTCACTGCCTTGACACCCCTGAAGACAGAGAAAGAGATTAAGTGAGAGGAAGGAGTAGTGTCAAACAAGATAAGATTGAATAAAAGTCTATGAATAATAAAACTTTATATAATTATAATTATAATTATATATATATGTTTGGATGCTGGGGTGTTGGAATGGCTGGAAGGAGGTAAATGACATGTTGGAACTGTAGCCTATACCATCCCTTGAGATTTGCTCTATAACTGCTCTTTGAATTGTCCCTTGAAGGTCTTCACCTTTCTGTATGTATTTAATATTACATAATAAGGAAAGAACTGAAATTGTGGAACTGTAACCCACGACATTCTTTGAGATTTGCTCACTAACTACTTGTGAAATTGTACATTGAAAGTTATCACTGTTATGTATATATGTTAAAGTTCACAACAAAAAAAAGGAAAAAAAAGTAAATGAAAACAATGCAAAAAAACAAACAAACAGAAAATTAGATAATACAGGTAATAGGGGAGAATTCAAATTTACAACTAAGGAGTTCTCAAATAGTGACCGGAGATCCAAAGACAGGAGAGAGCATTAGCTCTCTTACTTTCCCTGGAGAATGTGTTCATTTTGTTTCCATTGTTCTCTCGCCTGAGTGGCAGTTTCTTAGCTCACCATTTCTTTGGCTTTAAGCATATTTCAAAAACATGGACTGCTTTGAAAATGAACACACACACATATATATATGAATTTTATTTCCTCCTAAATTGTGATAGTGAAATTTAATATAGGAATAATGTCAAAGTAATTATGATACAATAAAATACATTAAAACCTGCAGACTTTGAAACTCATTGCAATGGAAAGAATACACATGCAAATATTATCATTAATAAAAATCACCTTGAATATTCTGAATACATTAATGCCATAACGGTGAATATGATATAGCTGTGTATTAAATTGTATCAAAGAAAACCTTTTTTAGAATATACTGTAAATAAAATACTTTTAAAACATTTCTATGATTGAAGAAGGGCAGAATTTTCTATAATTGTGACAAGTGAGGTCAAGCTTTGAAAGTGTTTTAATAGATAGGTAAACAATTTCAGTATTTTAGATAAAAATATAAACAAAGTTGATGTGCACTGCACAGTTGTAACAGAAAAGGCAAATATAAATCACAACACTTCTCTTTCCTTCTCTTTCTCTCCATATGTGTGTATGTGTATGAGTATGTGTGTATGCACTTGTGTGCTACAAAAATTGTGGATTCAGGTATCTGGAAAATATTGTTTGCTTATTTTACCAGTCAGGGAATGTCAACATATTGGATTTATTTTTTAAAAGGTTATAAAGTTTTATGTCAGACAATGCTTTGCTCCTTGAACCTCCCAATGACTGCTGATATCTAGCAAGATCATTCTAACAGTTGTCATCTTTCAAATTTGAAGAATAGCAGGTCATTTCCAGTAGACCTCTATTTTCTTCAAAACTCTGCTTTTGTGGTTTAAATGGGGTTGTTGACTATTCTTAGCATTCATTTTGGGTGTATGTGGTAAGCAACTATTGAACAGAAGAGGAAGACAATGACACAGAAAAATGTGTATGTTTGGCCTCAGGAAACATTGCTCCTTTTATCAATGCTGATGACATTTTAGGTCCTATTCCACAGTGCTCCCCCAAAGCCTGATTCACCAAAAGGAAGTGGAGTACAACACTAGGGCACTATGCAGCAATACCTCTCTCAAACAGGTACCACTATTTTTAGTAATCTAAAAACCAGAAGTTTCTTTGGGGATTTTTTTCTTTCCTCTTATTAATCTCTACCTTTTTTCCTTTGCCTGATTTCCAAATATTTTATCATGTCCTTCCTCCCTAATTAACTCTTGCCACAGCAAGGAGCTGAGGCATTGCACTTCTCTCTCCTTCACTGATGTTTCCTATATTGCCACTATTCAGAAACTTCATAATATCATGAAAGTGAAAAGAGAGCATTCTTTAATTGTGACAGATGGGGAAAATAAAGCTGGAATGTTATATATTGGGCCTCAGGTAACAGGTAGAATGGGAGCCCAAAAACTTGGGTGTTCGTTCTGAATCTGTAGGCAAAAGAAATAGATCTTTTTTTTCTTTTTTTCTTTTTTTTTTTTTGTAGAAATCATTATTTTAAACCATCTTGACATTCACATCTGGCATGCCAAGATAGAGATCTTTGAAATATTTGTTTCACCACATGAACCTCCAGCTATCCTCTTTGAATGAAATACAGGGTTTGCCTTAAGGAAAGAGCTCCTGAACCATAATAACTCATTGAGTCAAAGCCTTTATCACTATCCACCAGTGTTAATTCCACTTTCTTTCAAATGCTATCCTGGTGGGGAAATTCTAAGAAGAAAAGAAATGAAAAATCTTAAGTTTATATATGATCTGTCACTCTTCTTTATGGAACATTGAATAACATGGCCTGCAGAGTTCTAAAAAGAAGAATCTAAGCTCATAAAATACTGTCACCCCCAAATATGCAATAGAGTTTGTTAGCATTACTGTTCTAGAATATTCTCACTCTAACTTAATAAAATGGCATGCAATGGGATTCTTAAGAATTTCTCATAGTAACATACAAATGAAAAAATAAAAAGTGGAAGTGAATTTTCAACTAATACTTGATAATTGAAATCAATATCAGTTTTATGTTAGGAACTATAATACTAATCTTAAAATATCGAGGTCTCTGTTAGAGGGTAGGGTGAAGAGTCATCAATGTCATGAATTCAATCTTCCTTTGGAATAAAACCCCTTAGTACATGGCAGCATGTAAAGAAATTTGGAATCCACAGGAAACTATAGAGGCCCATTCTAGTGAGTGTATATGACTGTATTCAAAAAGAATGTATGACAGGAAGGGTAATTTATGTACTTCTTAACAAACCTTATCCTTTAAGATATTGAACTGTGACATTGTAATATAAACACCTTCAAAGATGCTATGTAATATTACTTGGGCAAATCAATTGCAGGCAGGAAAAATGCATCACTACATATGACCATGCGGTGTGCAATGTAAACGTCAATGGACTATATACATAGAAGGTAGCTAGCCCTAGTATTGCCACTTCCAAATGTCAAAGAGAAGAACAGGTATAGTTCAGAGAGAATTTCTCATGAACTCTGTGGCAAACATAAACTAGGTTTAGAATAGGGGGGAACTTGTTGTTTACCAATCCATAATACACATTTTATGATTTAAAGAAAACTGAATCACTTGCCTACTGAGTAAACATTTCATTATACTAATTGATATTTAGTAGAAATAGATCTGAATAAAATTGCTTTCAGCAGTCACCAGTATGACTAACAATGACGATATTCCAGGAGCTGAAGGAGTAGTAAACAGTATGCAGTTATTCACTAAATGAATCATTAATGCATGCTGGGGATTCAGATGAGGGAGGAAAATCACTGGGATAATAAATACAAAGAGTTTCATGAAGGCACCCTGTAGATTCATCTTTATTCTCCTGACTGAGAAAGCTAAGAGGTCATATGTAAAATGATATGGTTAGACAGTTAAATCTTCCCATGTAAGAGAAAGTGGGTACTGAGATAGGCAGAGAAAAACAAGCAAGCGTCACAAACCATGTGCTGTGGATGAGACATTTTTTGTGTTAAAAATATGCAAGATAAATGGAAGATCTGTCTTCTGGGTTTCTACTGCCTTTATTACAATTCTCTTTTATTATGTAATACTAAGTACTTTATTGTATATATTATTTCATTTTATAATGATGAAATTAGTAATTGAGTAGTTTATAAATGGGAGTATACTTTTTTCTATGACTAGAAGCTTATTTTATGACTTTCTTCATTTATAGCTACTAGTGTATCAAAATGAATCATGTATATTGATGACTTTTGATTGTTGTGCTTTTGTTTTACCTTTTTTTTAAACTTTTTTTCTTTTTTAAATCAACTCTATGAAAAAAAAAAAAAATGTACAACAAAAGAACATTTCAAAGAGACCATAACAAGGGAGTAAGAAAAAGAAAACTAACCTAAGATAACTGCTTTACTTCCAACATGTTCCTACTTTACCCCAAGAAAGTTACCTAATATAGCAACATTTCACTGAACTTGTTCCTACTATATCCATCAGAAATTAACAGACCATAGTCATTCCTGGGCATCCCCAGAACGTTAAATAGCTTATCTGTTCTTCTTGGGTTATTGTTCCCCCTTCCTTAATTGCTCTCTATTGCTAGTTCCCCTACATTCTACATTATAAACCATTTGTTTTACATTTTTCAAAGTTCACATTAGTGGTAGCATATAATATTTCTCTTTTTGTGTCTGGCTTATTTCGCTCAGCATTATGTCTTCAAGGTTCATCCATGTTGTCATATGTTTCACCAGATCGTTCCTTCTTACTGTCGTGTAGTATTCCATCGTGTGTATATACCACATTTTATTTATCCACTCATCTGTTGAAGGACATTTGGGTTGTTTCCATCTCTTGGCAATTGTGAATAATGCTGCTATGAACATTGGCGTGCAGATATCTGTTCGTGTCACTGCTTTCCGATCTTCCGGGTATATACCAAGAAGTGCAATCGCTGGATCAAATGGTAACTCTTTATCTAGTTTTCTAAGGAACTGCCAGACTGACTTCCAGAGTGGCTGAACCATTATACAGCCCCACCAACAATGAATAAGACTTCCAATTTCTCCACATCCTCTCCAGCATTTGTAGTTTCCTGTTTGTTTAATGGCAGCCACTCAAATCGGTGTGAGATGGTATCTCATTGTGGTCTTAATTTGCATCTCTCTAATAGCTAGTGAAGCTGAACATTTTTTCATGTGTTTCTTGGACATTTGTATTTCCTCTTCAGAGAACTGTCTTTTCATATCTTTTGCCCATTTTATAATTGGGCTGTCTGTACTATTGTCATTGAGTCGTAGGATTTCTTTATATATGTAAGATATCAGTCTTTTGTCACATACATGGTTTCCAAAAATTTTTTCCCATTGAGTTGGCTGCCTCTTTACCTTTTTGAGAAATTCTTTTGAGGTGCAGAAACTTCTAAGCTTGAGGAGTTCCCATTTATCTATTTTTTCTTTTGTTGCTTGTGCTTTGGGTGTAAAGTCTAGGAAGTGGCTGCCTAATACAAGGTCTTGCAGATGTTTTCCTACATTATCTTCTAGGAGTTTTATGGTACTTTCCTTTATATTGAGATCTTTGGTCCATTTTGAGTTAATTTTTGTGTAGGGGGTGAGGTAGGGGTCCTCTTTCATTCTTTTGGATATGGATATCCAACTCTCCCAGCCCCATTTGTTGAAAAGACCATTATGACTCAGTTCAGTGACTTTGGGGGCCTTATCAAAGATCAGTCAGCCATAGATCTGAGGGTCTATCTCTGAATTCTCAATTCAATTCCATTGATCTATATGTCTATCTTTGTGCCAGTACCATGCTGTTTTGACAACTGTGGCTTTATAATAAGTTTCAAAGTCAGGGAGTGTAAGTCCTCCCACTTCATTTTTCTTTTTTAGAGTGTCTTTAGCAATTCGAGGCATCTTCCCTTTCCAAATAAATTTGATAACTAGCTTTTCCAGGTCTGCAAAGTAGGTTGTTGGAATTTTGATTGGGATTGCATTGAATCTGTAGATGAGTTTGGGTAGAATTGACATCTTAATGACATTTAGCCTTCCTATCCATGAACATGGAATATTTTTCCATCTGTTAAGGTCCCCTTCTATTTCTTTTAGTAGAGTTATGTAGTTTTCTTTGTATAGGTCTTTTACATCCTTGGTTAAGTTTATTCCTAGGTACTTGATTTCCCTGGTTGCTATTGAAAATGGTATCTTTTTCTTGATTGTCTCTTCAGTTTGATCATTTCTAGCATATAGAAACATTACTGACTTACGTGCATTAATCTTGTATCCCGCTACTTTGCTAAATTTGTTTATTAGCTCTAGTAGCTGTGTCGTCAATTTCCCAGGGTTTTCCAGATATAAGATCACATCATCTGCAAACAATGACAGTTTTACTTCTTCTTTTCCAATTTGGATGCCTTTTATTTCTTTGTCTTGCCGGATTGCCCTGGCTAGCACTTCCAGCTCAATGTTGAATAACAGTGGTGACAGCGGGCATCCTTGTCTTGTTCCTGATCTTAGAGGGAAGGCTTTCAGTCTCTCACCATTGAGTACTATGCTGGCTGTGGGTTTTTCATATATGCTCTTTATCATGTTGAGGAAGTTTCCTTCAATTCCTACCTTTTGAAGTGTTTTTATCAAAAACGGTTGTTGGATTTTGTCAAAGGCTTTTTCAGCATCTATTGAGATGATCAATTGATTTTCCCCTTTTGACTTGTTAATGTGTTGTAATACATTGATTGATTTTCTTATGTTGAACCATCCTTGCATGCCTGGAATGGACCCCACTTGGTCATGGTGTATGATTTTTTTAATGTGTCTTTGGATTCGATTTGCAAGTATTTTGTTGACGATTTTTGCATCTATATTCATTAGGGAGATTGGCCGGTAGTTTTCCTTTTTTGTAGCATCTTTGCCTGGTGTTGGTATTAGATTGATGTTAGCTTCATAAAATGAGTTAGGTAGTGTTCCATTTTCTTCAATGTTTTGAAAGAGTTTGAGTAAGACTGGTGTCAGTTCTTTCTGGAAAGTTTGGTAGAATTCCCCTGTGAAGCAATCTGGCCCTGGGCATTTATTTGTGGGAAGACTTTTGATGACTGATTGGATCTCTTTGCTTGTGATGGGTTGGTTGAGGTCTTCTATTTCTTCTCTGGTCAGTCTAGGTTGTTCATATGTTTCCAGGAAATTGTCCATTTCCTCTACATTATCCAGTTTGTTGCCATACAGTTGTTCATAATATCCTCTTATAATTTTTTTAATTTCTTCAGGATCTGCAGTTATGTCACCTTCTTCATTCATTATTTTGTTTATATGGGTCTTCTCTCTTTTTGATTTTGTCAGTCTAGCTAGGGGCTTGTCAATCTTGTTGATCTTCTCAAAGAACCAACTTTTGGTGATATTTATCCTCTCTATTGTTTTTTTGTTCTCTATGTCATTTATTTCTGCTTTAATCCTTGTTATTTCTTTTCTTGTACTTGGTTTAGGATTGGTTTGCTGTTCCTTTTCTAACTTCTTCAGTTGATCCATTAGTTCTTTGATTTTAGCTCTTTCTTCCTTTTTAATATATGCGTTTAGTGCTATAAATTTCCCCCTCAGTATTGCTTTTGCTGCATCCCATAGGTTTTGATATGTTGTGTTCTCATTTTCATTCGTCTCTATATATTTAGCAATTTCTCTTGCTATTTCTTCTTTAACCCATTCATTGTTTAGGAGTGTGTTGTTTAACCTCCAGGTATTTGTGAATTTTCTAAGTCTCTGATGGTTATTGACTTCTAATTGTATTCCATTGTGGTCAGAGAAAGTGCTTTGAATAATTTCAATCTTTTTAAGTTTATTGAGGCTTGTTTTATGTCCCAGCATATGATCTATTCTGGAGTAAGTTCCGTGAGCACTAGAAAAGTATGTGTACCCTGGTGATTTGGGATGTAATGTTCTGTATATGTCTGTTAAATCTAATTCATTTATCAGATTGTTTAGGTTTTCAATTTCCTTATTGGTCTTCTGTCTGGTTGATCTATTTATAGGAGAGAGTGATGTGTTGATGTCTTCCACAATTATTGTGGAAACATCCATTGCTTCCTTTAGTTTTGCCAGTGTTTCTCTCATGTATCTTGTGGCACCTTGATTGGGTGCATAGACATTTATGATTGTTATTTCTTCTTGTTGAATTGCCCCTTTTATTAGTATTAGTGGCCTTCTTTGTCTCTCAAAACATCCCTGCATTTAAAGTTTATTTTATCTGAGATTAATATTGCTACACCTGCTTTCTTTTGGCTGTAGCTTGCATGAAATATTTTTTTCCATCCTTTCACTTTCAATTTCTTTGTGTCCCTGTGTCTAAGATGAGTCTCTTGTATGCAGCATATTGATGGTTCATTTTTCTTGATCCATTCTGCGAATCTATATCTTTTAATTGGGGAGTTTAATCCATTTACATTCAACGTTATAACCGTGAAGGCATTTCGTGAATCAGCCATCTTATCCTTTGGTTTATGTTTGTCATATATATTTTTCCCCCTCTCTCTATTAATATCCTTTATTGTATCCATACCAAATCTCTTTAGTACTGAACCTTTCTCCAAGTCTCTCTGTCCTTTCTTTGTTTCTCTGTCTGTAGGGCTTCCTTTAGTATCTCCAGTAGGGCAGGTCTCTTGTTAGCAAATTCTCTCAGCATTTGTTTGTCTGTGAAAAATTTAAGCTTTCCCTCAAATTTGAAGGAGAGCTTTGCTGGATAAAGTATTCTTGGTTGGAAATTTTTCTCACTCAGAATTCTAAATATATCGTGCCACTGCCTTCTCGCCTCCATGGTGGCTGCTGAGTAGTCACTACTTAGTCTTATGCTGTTTCCTTTGTATGTGGTGAATTGCTTTTCTCTTGCTGCTTTCAGAACTTGCTCCTTCTCTTCCGTGTTTGACAGTGTGATCAGAATATGTCTCGGGGTGGGTTTATTTGGATTTATTCTATTTGGAGTTTGCTGAGCATTTATGATTTGTGTATTTATGTTCTTCAGAAGATCTGGGAAGTTTTCCCCAACAATTTCTTTGAATACTCTTCCTAGACCTTTACCCTTTTCTTCCCCTTCTGGAACACCAATGAGTCTTATATTTGGACGTTTTATATTGTCTATCATATCCCTGAGGTCCATTTCGATTTTTTCAATTTTTTCCCCATTCTTTCTTTTATGCGTTCATTTTCCGTTCTGTCATCTTCCAGGTCACTGATTCGTTGTTCAACTTCCTCTAGTCTTGTACTATGAGTGTCCAGAATCTTTTTAATTTGGTCAACAGTTTCTTTAATTTCCATAAGATCATCTATTTTTTTATTTAGTCTTGCAATGTCTTCTTTATGCTCTTCTAGGGTCTTCTTGATATCCTTTGTATCCTGTACTCTGGTCTTATTGTTCATCTTCAGTTCTTTGAGTAGCTGCTCTAGGTGATGTGTCTCTTCTGACCTTTTGATTTGGGTGCTTGGGCTTGGGTTATCCATATCGTCTGTTTTTTTCATATGCTTTATAATTTTCTGTTGTTTTTGGCCTCTTGACGTTTGCTGAACTTGATAGGGTTCTTTTAGGATTTGTAGACCAATTGAAGTCCTTATGTCTAATTTATCAGATCTACAGCTTCGTGGAGTACACTTTCTCTAACTAACTAGCAGGTGGCGTCCACGAGCCACCTGTTCTCCACAAGCCAGTTCTCCCCTGCTTTGCCTTTGTGGTGAGTGGGGGAGTGAGTCTTGTGTGGTCCAATTGGTGTGCCAAGCTTGCGTTTGTAGTTGGTGGTGCCTGCCGTGTATATGGGGCATGTTTCTGGGCAGTCAGGGAGGGGGGTGGCTCTAACAATCAAGTCTCCCTGGTGATCCTGGAGTTTTAAAGCTGCTGCAATAGTCTAATCCTTCAGTTCAGTCCTGCCACAGTTTGTCTCTGCCACTGATCCACAAGTCCTTGGTATTGGCGTATGGCTCCTGAGACTTGTGAGTGGGTCCCTCTTTCAGGCTGTGCACCCCCTCGTCCTCTGTTGAGGGATGACTGTGCTATGTCACAGGTGAGTGCCATCCCCCCAGGGCGGTTCTGGGCTGCCGGGCTGTGTAGGGAGGCTCCCAGTCTGCTGAAATGATGGCTGAATGGGGCTTTGTTAATTCACCACTTTTGTTTTAAAAGTTATTTTGACATCAACCTCCTACTGACAACTAGACATTTGTTCATTTCCTAGTTATTTTGAAGGCAAAAAAGGTCAATGCACTATTCTGAGAGATGTATGAATATGACATTTGTTGAAGAAAGTGAAAAATATGACTTTTTAATCAATGTAGACAATGTACTAGTAGGGTTTGAGTTTTTATTTTATAATAGTTAAAATTTTAATTTATTTTGTTATATATAACAATTTATTTGCCTAGTGTCCCACAATTTGAAGAACAGACGAAAATACCCTGTCTAGGCTATAACTTTGGCCTAATATTACGAAGTCAGCTCTGCATTGAGGAAATTTTCTTTTCTTAGCCTATATTTCTGGTGTTGGTCATTAATGTCACAGATTCTCCTTATCAAAGAGAGGGAAGAATAACATATTATGGATACCTTGGAATGAATTCACTACTACACATAGAATATATAATGAGAAGAAGGAAGGCTATCATATTTGTTAATTACTTTGTAAAATCAAGAAAAGAACTAGGATGTAAGAGCCATAAAATGTGGATTGATGACCATGTATATATTTCCAAGGTAGAGGATTGAAAAGGAATACATTTTATTGTTAAAACATAACACATAAATACTAGGTCCTTAAAGTGTTTTAAACATTTATAATAATTTAAATGTATTCATCAATTAATAATTTATTAAGCTTTTACCAGTAAAAATTGTGGCCAACATTTAGTGGTTTGCAAGTATTTTACTTACATTGTGTCATGCAATCTTTACCAAAAATCTTAAGAAGTAACTGTTATTAATCCCATTTCATAGATTGAAAAACTGAATTTTAACAGAATTTTGGTAACATTCCAGGAAATAGAGGTAGAGAATTCTGAACACAGTTTCAACTCAGACTTTTCTGATATGAACGATTACAACTTATGATCTTTGGGATGGGGGCAGACGGCAGGGTTGCATCACACAAACGGAAGAGCCCAGAACAGCTGGAGTCCAATGTCACACAACCTTGTATCCACAGTGCCCAGAATGCTAGGCATGCATTGATATCTGGATGTTAAATAGAAATGTTCAACCTTGTTCAAGTCACCCCTGCATTTGGGGTTTCAGAACCTCAATCTTAGATTCATAAGCTGTGTAAACAAACACATAAATTTTCCAAGCATTCTAAGAGATAAAATTTGAATGCTGCCTTTAACTCTTTCTAAAAAGTTCTGTTCTATTAATATTTTAATAGGCCAAATGCCGTGGTGGTATTCTCCTTGCCATTCTTGTTTTCAATAAAATGTTGATCTACGTTGTACAAATATAGATTTTCCAGGTGGGAACAATAAAATGATTTTCAATTTAAATTTAAAAATATGTCCTATCTCGTGAAAAGAGGTTTCAGGTTCTGCATAGCTTCAAAACCAAAATGGAGAAAAATCTTCATGAAGAAGCAAATTGGTAGAAGTAGCCTGGTGATACCAGCACCTATGACACTAGTGACTTTGTAGGACCAATACAGAGAAAATGAAGGTAGCACCATCAATGAGAATAAGAATTGAGAATTCATTTTTAAAAAATAAAGATTTATTCATTATGAAGACAGTTAAATGGCAGGAGAATGACAGGAACCACCACCGTCCATGAGTCATTTAAAATCACAAATAATCAATTTTTACTGAGTAATTAAAGATAAATTAGCTGACAAGCATTCTGACTTTGGTTGACAAACCAAAATCATTTGGTAAACAATCAAAACCCCCAAACCAAACAAAGCATAAGAAAAATGTTTTGGATAATTTATAATTGCTACTATCAGGCATTCATCCTAGAAAATTTGGATTTTCCTTTAAATTCACACACTCTTTCATTCATAAGAAATGTATCAAATCTACCTCTACAATAATTCCTAAATAAGTCTACCAATTTGCATTCCCACTCTCTTTTCCTATTTAAGTCCCTGTAATCTACTACTTAAGCTTTTGCAAAAATATCTGTGATTAAAGGGTTTCTTCATAAAATTCTTCCTTGTTACTCAAGAACTTATGAGAAAATGCAGTTTGCAAATGTTTACAAACATGTGCAGCCATATTAATTGCAGCATTGTTTGCAGAAAAGATATTGCAAAGCAGTCTAAATTTCCATTGGTGGTAGACTTCTTGTATAAAATTGGTACCTCAAAAAAGTAGAATACAATTCTCGTAGAAAAAACTAGCAGACTAACATGAAAATCTCAGGTAAGTATAATGACAACAAAAACAATAACAGCAATTGTGAAAAATCATTGCAAAATGGAATTAGAGAATCATTCCTGTTTGTTATAAATGTAACACATTGTTCGTGCTACACATAAATATGTTATAAACATGCAGTCTTATTATGTCATTGAATGTCCCCCCAACTTACTTTGTAACTTCCTTTCTTTACATCTGGACATGTGTCATATATTCTCGCCACTAACCAAATACAAATCACAATCCATCCCTCAAATATGACCTTCATTTTATAATTGATGTATTTTGCTCACACTTAGTCTCATTGTATTTCCACCCCAAGTCTGCATGTTGAAATCCTATATATTTTTTAACGGTTAACTCAAAATACGGCTTCTTTCAGGAAGCTTTTCATAGTTCCTACAATAAGGTTTCTCAAGTGTGGCGGCACTATTTATGTTTGGGGCCAGAGAATTCTTTGTTGTGGGCTGCCTTGTGTATTGTGTGATGCTTAGCAACACCCTGGATCTCTACGCATTAGACGCCATGGCACTCCCAAATTGTGAAAAGCAAAAACCTCTCCAGATGTTACCAAATTTTGATGAGACTTTGTACTTAGCGTTGTTATTGAAATGACTTAATGCTTTTGGAATGCTGGGATGAAGACATTTTGCATGTGGGAAGTACATGTCTTTTAGGGCTCCAAAGGGCAACTTTCATGGATTGAATTGTGTACCCCAGTTTGGACATGGTCTTCGTTTTGGTCCATATTCAGGTGGATGCATTGCTATGTGACAGGGTACATATGCAGTGCGCCATGTGCATTGCTGTGTGACAGAAAAGTCAAGGTCCAAGGATGACCAGAAGCCAGTGGCAGAATGCCAGAATTTTCTGGGAAAAACATCAACTTCCTGACCCCTCGATTTTGGTCTTCTAGCATCAAAACTGTAAGCCAATAAATCCTCACTGTTTAAGCTGACCCACTGCATTTGTTTTAACAGCTAGGAAACTAAAAGAGTGCTATTATGCTTTTGTGTCAAAAACAGCTCACATTATTACAACTTTGCTAATTAAAACAAAGGTTAGCATGTGTTCTGAATTAGTTACTTTGGATTTTAAATCTGGGTCCAAGTGGAGGTCGGGTGTGATACCATGGGAAACCAAGCCCATAGTTCAAGAGAAAAGACAGCTTGTTAGTCACAGGTCCCAGGAGGAGAGAGAGGTGCCATGAGGGGTCGATGGGAAGCGCAGCCAGCTCAGGAGGCTCAACCAACAGCGGGGGAGCACACAAGCGCAATGAGACGGATGCCTGGGCATGCGTCCCCGAGTGGAGGTTAGCAGGTTTCCCGCAGGAGTCAAGGATTGGTTAGTTTAAAGCAAATAGTGCCTGAAAAGGGAAAGGGACCCCGGGACTGAGGACTGTGGGGATGGTGAGCTTATCATTTAGGACCAGCTGTTTTGGGTGAAGTATGTGAGTGGTGTGTGTGGTGGCTGCAGATGCTGGTTTGGGCTCTGGGGGGGGGGTTAATGCCCCAGGGCTGGAAAACTGCTTATTAACCAGCCCAAAGTTCAATACGAAGGCAAGTGGCTTAGCTGACCTGAGATGGATGCTGAGGCCGCCCACAAAAAAATTGTGATAGTTATAACAGCATGTGTTCTGATTTGATTAATAAATCTCTAGAACACCCATTTTTAAAGTAACTAAGATCTATATTACTTAGATTAAAGATTAATTCTTAGGTTCAACATGGAATTTAAAGTTTGTTCTTTTTTCTCTATTTCTATATATATGTAATGCATGCTAGGAGCAAGATTAAATAACAACACAGAGCATAGATTTCTTTATTTCATGTTTAATCTTTAATGCTGTTCACTGTAACCTTTTTTTTTTTCCAAGTTGAAAATATTTCCATTTTAAACTGAATCTTTCATGTTGGCAGAAACCTTCCTATTGTATACATGACGTTTTGCCTTTTGAACATAAAACAAAAACAACAAACACCTACTAGATTAAGCTCTTGTAAGTTACTTATAACACCCTCATTTGGATAAATATTAATAATTACTTAATATGTTTTATCACTATTTTCTATGCCTATTTTCCTAGAGGAGAAAATAATTATTAATTGGAATGTGGTAAGGATTTTAGGGCCAGGCACACTGGTAGCAAAAAAAAGTGACAGCTTATAGTTGACAAGGTGACATTGACAAAGGAGGTAGGATTTACATTTCTCTATATCTCTCTGGACATACTATGTTGATCACATGGAGTCATCCATGAAAAATTCATATGTGTGTACTATTTCCTGCTTAAGAAAGCAAAAATGTCTATAACATGCTACAGAAAGTATTCTTTCTTAAGATTGAATTTTGACAGTTTTTAATTTTTAAACTGTATTTAAAATAGTGTTTTCAGATGATTTGGAATATTTGAAAAATCTATCCATGTGCATTTACTCATTTCTCTATATTCTTGACTAATAAATAATGGCCAAGTATTCTAGTTAGCTAATGCTGCCAGAATGCAAAACACCAGAAATGGATTGGCTTTTATAAAAGGGGGTTTATTTAGTTACACAGTTACAGTCTTAAGCCCATAAAGTGTCCAAGGTAATACATCAGCAATTGGGTACCTTCACTGGAGGATGGCCAATGGTGTCCAGAAAATGTCTGTTAGCTGGGAAGGCACGTGGCTGGTGTCTGCTCCAAAGTTCTGGTTTCAAAATGGCTTTCTCCCAGGATGTTCCTCTCTAAGCTGTAGTTCCTCAAAAATGTCACTCTTAGTTGCACTTGGAATATCTGTCCTCTCTCAGCTTCTCCAGAGCAAGAGTCTGCTTTCAATGGCTGTTTTCAAACTGTCTCTCATCTGTAGCTCCTGTGCTTTCTTCAAAGTGTCCCTCTTGACTGTAGCTCCTCTTCAAAATGTCACTCTCAGCTGCACTGAGTTCCTTCTGTTTGTCAGCTCATTTATATGGCTCCACTGATCAAGGCCCACCCTGAATGGGTGGGGCCATGCCTCCATGGAAATACCTCATCAGAGTTATCACCTACAGTCAGGTGGGGCTCATTTCCATGCCAACAACCTAATCCAAATGTTCCAACCTAATCCTCACCAATATGTCTGCCCCACAAGATTGCATCAAAGAATATGGCTTTTTCTGGGGGACACAACACATTCAAACCAGCACACCAAGCATAAGACACTAAAAAGTAATATAAATTTGCCTGAAGAGACATCTTCGGCCACCCTAGGCTTCAGCCTTTTTTGTGTGAAAACAATACTCCAGAGATAAGTGGAATTATATTTGAGGGTGAGCAAAGGAGGACTGTATTGTCCTTTGTGGCACAGAAGGTGGTCAGTGTCTGAAGATGAATGACCAGGTGTCTGCAAGAGGACTTCATGTTTGAGATTCTGCTCCCAATGTACTTAATTTCTTTCTGGTTTGCTCATGTTTTAAGTTGTTTTGTTTTGTTTTGTTTTGTTTTGTTTTGTTTCACATTAATTTCCCATACAGTGGCTGCTTTGAAAAATATATTTAACTTTCTAAAATTAAGTTCTTATTTGTCTAGGATTTTTTTTAAAATGGCCTTCCATATCTGGACTAATACCAAGAGTTTGCTAAATATGATCTATAGAAACTAATGTGGCTACCAAGACCCATCTGCTGTTCTCATTCCAACCTCCAAAAACATGACCAGATATCTCTAAATCATTCCTTCTTCTTGACAGGCTTATCTCTGTAAATATCAAAATTTTCCAAACCATGCATATTTTGATCTTTCTCAATCATTAATTCTTTCCAAATAATGAATTATATCCAACATTTGGACAAAGTCCTTTTTTATGTCTTTCCTTCCACTACTCCTTTCCAAGTCTTCCTTTGAGATCCTTTATAATAGGCACAAGAAGAGATTGAATAACTTCTTTGACTTCATACTCTAGATTCCTCCCCAAATATTTTCATGCAAAATAGACTAATTGCTCTAAAAAAGCCTTTAGTCATGTCACCCCTTGTTCTGGTTTGCTAATGCTGCTGTTATGCACAATACCAGAAATGGATTGGCTTTTATAAAGGGGGTTTATTTGGTTACAAAATTTCAGTCTTAAGTCCATAAAATGCCCAAGGTAAGCATCAAAAATAGGGTACCTTCATTGAAGGAAGGCCAATGGTGTCCAGGAAACCTCTGTTAGCTGGGAAGGCACATGGCTGGCATCTGCTTGCTCCCATTTTGCATTTCACAATGGCATTCTCCAAAATGTCAGTGTCAGCTTTCAATGGCGGTCTTCAAAATGTATCTCTCAGCAGCAGCTTCTCTGAGTTCCTTCTGTTTGTCAACTCTTTTATATGGCTCCAGTGATTTAATTAAGACCCACCCTGAATGGGGGGGGTAACACCTCCATGGAAATTATCCAATCAAACATTTCACTCACAGTTGATTGAGTCACATCTCCATGGAACCACTCAATTGAGGATTCCAACCTAATCAACACCAATACATCTGTCCACACAAGATTGCATCAAAGATCATGGTGTTTTGGGGGACATAATACATCCAAAGCACTTCTCAAAATCTTCAATGGCAATAAATATATTAAAGAAATGTCAAGTAAAATATCAATCAGATGTGGTTACATGCTTGTCTGTGGAAAAAATTAAATAGGATTATAATATTTGGTATTGATGAAGGGATAAATTGGTACAATGTGCACACACATATACATGTATATATTATCTAGACCTCCTATTTCAAATATTAATATTTAAGAAGTAACATAATAGGAGTTAGGAGTTCAGAGTCTTTTAAGAATTGTACACTATTAACCCATTCTTTCTCAAAAAAAAAAAAAAAAATCCTAGGAAATAGATGTTACTATCATCACCATTTCAAAAATTAGGGCACAGAGTATTAAAGTGAATATTAGAGACTACATTTCACCAAATCATATGGATGGGATTAAACTTGAGCAGTCTATATCCAGATTCATTTCTTTGCAAGATTCACTAAATCTAATCTCTCACAAATGAAGGGGGAGATTAAGTTCCACCTCCTGTATGGGGGAATATCTATGCAAATTATTTGGAATTCTTCTATAAGGGAGATTTGTGTCTTCTTCCCCATTTATTCTTCCTTCCTTCCTTCCTATAATATTTATATCAGTATGGGCTCATGTATATTGAATTTAGACTATGGGTTAGAAGCCAATGCTATATTGTTGCTAGAATTGTTCCTGCCTTGGCCATTGAGAGAGCTCTTTCAGTTGGCTACTGTATTCCTTTGACACACCCCCATCATCCTGTGTATAGTGTGTTTTTAATCACTTCCTTACTTTCTACTTTCTTGCACTTCAGGATGTTCTAGGCTCATCTTTTATTTTTCCTGTCCAAAGCCTAGAATCAGCCATTCCTTCAAAAAGGCCTTATTCCTTTTATTGGAAAAATGTATTTGGAAACCAAGTCTGGGAGCTAAGTTTGCTCAACATTCTTGGAGTTTCATTGTTTCAAGACCTCCCAGCAGGCAGAGCTAAGTAATATATGTCTAGATATTACCACAAATATATGCTGATATCTATAATTCTTTCTGTGTCTACCCAACTGCATATATGTACATATATACATATATATATATATACATATATGTGTATTTATTTATTTATTTATTTATTTATTTATTTACAAAGCTAAACTTAAGTTTAGAGAGAGAAGGAATGCTTACTATGATCCAGATATTGAGCCTTTGCTATTCATTTATCTCTCACAACAATGCTATGATATGGGTGCTATTCTTTTCTACATTGTATTGATGAAGAAAAAAAGGTCAAAAATATTGAACTATAGAATAGAATAGTAGTTTCTACCAGTCAAAGAGGTATGCCTGCTAATTGGGGTCAAATTGCAGAAGAGCACAAATATATTTCAGGGAGACAAAGGGGAGAAATGAACATTTATTTTTTGAAGAAGAACATAATATTGCCTCTCAACTTTGGGAAAAAATATTTGTCTAGAGCGTAAAGAGCTTAACTGACTTATAGGCAAACTCCCTTTGATTGGAATAAACTGCATGGGTTGCTGTCCTGAAGGTCACAAGGTCATAACTGGGATCTTAGCAGAATGCTGTGATCAATTTTATAATGTCTGCCAAGTACATTTGAAGGGTAAATTACAGTATGCTATAATTAGTAACTTTGTAACAGCCTATTTTCAGTATTCTCTGCTTCCAATTAATCATGTAATTCCCACAACATAAAATTTAGTACACTCTTTTTTCTTAACTCCCTTATATTGCCCACCAAATTGTAAATGTTATGAAAAATATATATGCCCATCTTGTTCATTTTTGTAGCCAGAGTGTCTAGAGCAGTGCAGTGCATGCCATATACATGAAACACAGATGGTAAAATATAGTAGAATAAAATATATAGCTCACTTTGAAGCCCCTTGTGAACAAACAGAACCTTGTTAGGTGAATAATAATTATAGTCTGCTTTTAAATCACTGAGATCTAATAAAAAGTCTCTCAAAGATCATCTGCGTATTGCTAGCATCCTTATGGTTATTTAAATTGAACTGAAAATAACACGTGAAAGTTTCCAATACCAAATCTTTTAATATCAGCGGTAGCAATAGTCCTTTATAACCTCATTATTGCTGCTACAGTTATAAAGTCAATGGCTTGTAAAGTATATGATGTAATGAATATTCATGTTGCCCAGATAGTAATGGAAAGGCTTCCAGAACTCAACCTCTTTTCTAGTATATTCCGGTCACGTAGTGATCTCTCTGGAATAGGTTTTTCACCATATATTAGTTTATTCTTAAATGCATCCAAGCATGGAGATGAATACTGTGACCTGAACAGTTATGAAATATGGCTGCAAAGTATTAAAATAGAATCTTCTGTATCAATTGTGGAATCATACCTTGATGTAGCAGTATGCTACTTCTTTATGATAGACAACAGAAGCAACTTCCATCCCATACAAACGCAGTCATCTATTTACACAGAATAAATGGTGGCAGAGAAAATTACGTATTACATTTCTGTATCTGGAGTCTACACATAAAACCATAGTCACTGACATTTTATTTGTTTATTTCTATATGTTAACCAAATGCAACAAGGTTTTAGTCTTAAAATTAGGATGATTTTATTTCTTTATCCAGTATCCAGAAACTTTGGGTGATATCATGCTTTTAATTCTATCTGCAATATGCCAGAAAAAATGCTATGCATGTATTTGTTCTGTCTGATAAAAATGCTAGAAGAACAAATTATTCTCAATTATTGATAATGAGCAGAAGAATTTTGTGCATTAGAATGTATCTTCTATCAGTGGTTTTATAAATTGTATTCCATTAAAACATATAGAGTGATGGGAATTATGGTAAAGGCAATAAATAGATGGAATTTTTTAAAATGAAATGCTTATTTTTAAAGTAGTTTTATTTGGGTGATTTATTTAATGTTTTCTGTATTTTCCAATTTTTTAACAGTAATTAATGCTCAGAGAAGGAAATTATTTATAATAAAGATATATTTATCAAGAATATTTAATTAAATACAATTTTTACTTGCTAAGAAAAGAATTGACTCAAACTGTGAGTTCAATCAGATGATTTAGGAGAAAGTGTCTAAAATTAATTTGTATTATTGGGCTAGTATAGTTTGAGGGTGTACTGATTTCATTGAGAATTAAAAATGTATAATTGATCTCTTCATGCCTTGATTCAACAGAAGCAATTAAAAAAAGGGATATTACATATAAAATGTGTCCCCTGAAATTCCATTGCTGTTAGTCAATTATATGGCAACTTAAAGAAAATAAAAAGATGAGATGTAATGGATATTTGGAAATTGATGATTTAATAAGACTTTTGTAAAATTTATAGAGTGCTTTGGACTTGAGTATCAACGTTCTCTCAAGGCATGCAGTTTTCTGGATTTTTGTTTTGTTTTGTTATTCAAATGTGCCAGAAAATTTATTGTAGTGATTTACTATTGAAAAGTTTTTTAGCTTCATTTTCATGGAGGTTAACATTTGGTTACAGAGTTCCTGGTCACTTAATACTATCATTTTTATAACCAGTAGCAGAAAGGAAAACAAGTTCTCTCTCAGCTTGTAAATGTCAAGTGGGTTGCTATTTGAATGCATATTCTCAGCCATAAATTAAAGTCTAGAAATAGTTATGATATGTTTCAGTTAGAAGATATTTATCACTTTTCCACCTGGAAACAGCAGGGCATTTATGTGAAGAATTTTTTTTCTGTGTCTATTTCAGTTGTGTAACTGATAGAATGCATAACTATTTGGTTCTTTTGTTATTGTTTAAGATTTTTATCCTGAATTTTATGATCTAGCAGTGTCAAATGTAACCAGAATGTTATGACACTATTATCTTCTTTCTTTCTCCCAGCTGAAGTGATGACCCAGGTAATTTCAAAATAGCATTTTTTTTTTCCTGACAGAAAAATTGCTACTAAAATGAGACAAAACCAGGCTTGCAATTACTTTCAAAAGCACCTAGATCCATCTACAAAATTCACTCAAATAACTGTAGTCATTTTTTCCTAAATAGGAGCATAATTAAAACAAGTAGCCACCAGTCATAAATACAAAGCTTTTTCTCCCTGCATTTTTTAGTTGTCAGTGTTCTTTGAAATATTTCCTCTGAACCTCACAATGAGCTAGTATTATCTTGAACCTTTTTCTCAAGTATGAACATGGGGCTCAAGGATTTGACCAAATGCTAATTACTTAAAAAAAATTTAAAAATTAAAAAAAAAAAAATCAGGTCTCCATCTATCTATTTTAGTATGATTTCCAAGAAACCACCTCAGATTCAGATGACTTCATTTCTTTTTAATTTATCAAAATGTGAGTTCTCAGGGTGTGTATTTTATGTATTTTTAATGCAATTTTGTTGAGATGTATTCACACACTATATAATCCATCCAAAGAATACAATCAGTGGCTCATAGTATCATCATATAGTTGTACATTCATCACCACGATTAATTTTAGAACATTTTCATTACTCCAAGATAAAGATAAAAATAAAAAAAGCACCCCAGGTATCCCAAATCCCCTATCCCCCCCCATTATTTACATATTTTTTGTCTTTATTACTCATCTGTGTGTACACTGGATAAAGGGAGTCCAATGAACCCATTTTTGACGTTTGTCTGCGGACAGCTTTCAAGCTCCCTTCCCCTCTTCCCCAAACCAAGACTAGCTGACAAGAAACCCTGGATACTCTCTCCTCTGGTGCAGGCAATGGAAAGTTCAAATCATGCCCCACCCCAGCGCCATCCCCGAATCACAGTAAAATCCATGCCAGCCTTTTTTCCCCTCTCTCTCTTAAGCTATTTTGGACCAGCTTGAGGGGCTGCCTTGCTCTCCTCTGTAAGTCCCATTATGTGAGTAATAAACCTTTATGCCTTTTTTAAAATTTTCGGCAGAAAAGATTTACTTCTTTTAATGACTTCAGTGACATTTTAGTGTCATCCATCTTAAAATCCAAATCAAATTTTGGGTGTGGTGGGGAGGGAGACCCATCTTAGTCTTATAAGATGTTCACAACCTTGACATAGATCTAAATTTTAATTTTCTATTTGTAGAACAGTCTCTTCCAAATTTCTACAAATAAAATCTCCCTCCAGCTTGTTTCCCATGTGCACTCCTTGCCTATATATCTGCACAAGCTGTTATTATTCTCTTCAAGATTCCTTCTGAAATTGCCTCATGCCAGTGCCCCCTCAACCTACCTTTATCTTCCTTCTATGCCTGCTATCTTACTCAGCCCTGTTTTGGAAAACGGGTGACAATATACAATTATTGATCTACTCACTGCAAATAAAATAGTTACATGAGAACTTATGAACTTGAGATTTTTAAAATGAATTTTTTTCTTTAGATCAGTGTAGGCAATCTTTTTCTCTAAAGGGAAAGAGAGTGAATATATTAGGCTAGTGAGCCATATTGACTCTGTTACAACTACTTAAATCTGATGTTGTAGCACAAAAGATGTCATAAACAATACGTAAAGAAATAGGCATGGCTACATTCCAATAAGACTTGATTTTCAAAACAAGTGCAGGCCATACTTGGCCTGTGAGCTAGTTTGCCAACTTCTGTATTATACCCATGAGGTTTATGGCAAAGAGGGAGAAAGCCAATAAAACAAAAGTCTCACTCAGTATCAGCTTATTTTAATTATAATGTTTAGTTTAGGCTGCAACACTGAAGAAAACAAATGGGATATAGGCTGGATAATAACAATACAGGTGTTGTAAATGAGTTCTGTAATGGTTTTGATCTTGTTCAAGATTATATTCCCAGAATCCATAGCATTTATTAAGCATCCTATAACTGCTTATTAAACAAATGAAATAAGACTCCATCACTCACCACATTATATCAGTCCTAAAAGAATACATTTGGAATTGAAAATGGGAAATAAATCAACAAATCTTCAATGGAAGTAATACAGAATATTGCCCAATGAAAAAATATAAACAGCTCAGCTTTCAATTATATTATACCCATGGAACCAATTAAAATAGACAACTGTGAGCTGATATTGTATATACATAGATCTAACAACCTAATTTTCTTATTCAATAAATATTGTCCTTCATAATTTTAAACACATACATAGTTTCTAAGAAAAATGTACTCACTTCAACAGATTTAAAACATCATTTTGCAACTGTAGTAACACATTCCACTGAGCAATTCTAAAATAACTAAAGCTTTGCTAGTTAAATATGTTTGGATTTGGTTCATGCCCAATAACACATCCAGAAGATTAAATCACCAATAAAACAAGCCAAAGGACTGGAAAGGATATTAAAATAACTGCCTCCTATGCATTTTATTGCTATTTTCCTAAAAATTATCATTTGAATCTAAATCTGAACTCTGAATAATGCTTTTTATTTATCTCCAAGATATTTGATCATCCATATGAAGTGTCTGAAGCATTGTACTTCCTTATCTTTGATCTGAATTCTATTCTCTATTTGGCCATAAGAATAAGCATTTTTGACAAAACAAAACAATTCATGGGGATGGTGTTTGCATACGAAGAAGAGGAGGACAGAGAAGTGTTTCCTATAATACTTATTCATTTGCATTATTCATAAATGTATATTAAACCTCAATATCCCTGGCATTGATACTGTTAGAGATATAAGGGCAAAAGATATGTGTGATTTCTGCTTTTGCAGAGTTTTGAGTTACAGAGAAATGCAGAAAATAAACATGCAATTGCAATAGATGTTGTGGAGAGACATTTTGAGATGCTTGTCTAAGATCCATTTTTATTACCTAACTTTGTCTTTCTCTCTGTTCAGTCATCTTCAGTTTTTGTTTGTTTGTTTGTTTTGTTTTGTTTTGCCTTTGAGAAGAAAGAATGG
Organism: Choloepus didactylus; assembly: GCF_015220235.1. NCBI lineage: Eukaryota > Metazoa > Chordata > Mammalia > Pilosa > Megalonychidae > Choloepus > Choloepus didactylus. The sequence goes on from NC_051318.1 coordinate 68,835,271, forward strand.
ATAGAAATAAAACAGAAATAGCTTTAAAGTCTCTCAGACTTTTCATTTTAAAACCCTGAGCCCTTAGTGAGGCTTCATGTTTTTGTGGAGTAGGTTAAAGATAGATGATTCAGGGAGCTTGGCAAAAGTCTTGGGAAGAAGCAGTGTATGGATGGGACATGATCCTCTCCATAACCAGAAAGAAGCTACCCTGAATAAGAGGGAAGAGAGAAAAGTGAAAAAGATGAAACTCCTTTAGAATGACTGCTAATACTACCTGGGATGTGGTAAGACTCCTGACAAAAAATGAAAGTATAAATGCATTTGGGCACTTGGATCCATGGCAAGTTCCTAGAGAAAGGATCTGTTCCCATGTGAGGTAAGGAAAAAATAAAGAATTACCATGAATCCATTGTCTGTGTTCCATGGGATATTGGACATCTCAGCAGTTTCTGTGAAGACTTGATTCACCCTACAAATCCCAAGATATTATAGGAGTCAGCCCTCTGCAACACTCCAACCACCCCCCCAAAAAATTGCCTTAACTATAGTAAAAAGAGGGAGGCATTTAGAAGAAAATTTTTCAACATCCTGTCTAATGGAAAGTGAAATGAAAATTTAAATCAAATTATAAATATTTTAAATGTAAACTTCTTGGACACTTCCTTTTGGAATCTGCGATTCTTTTCTCTAAATACAATAATTACATATTCAGGATATAAAGAAGACATAATTAGTAATTTAGATGATGACTGGGTCTCAGGATCCTTGTCTAAGTTTTGGACTCAACAATTGGATATATATTCATACTATTCATTCAGATAAGAAAAAAAGGAGGGAGGAGAATGAAAGTAGTTATTTTGGATATGTATGTTTTTAGACAACATTAAAGCACATGAGTGGATGTGAGATTTATATCTCTAAGTCGTAGGCTCAGAGTGTCAACTGAAACCATAGGATGAAATATCCCAGGGGAATTATGAGGACTGAGCAGAGTACAGGGTGCAGTGCAAGTCCCCAAGTGTCTGGTTTTGGAGGGATAAGCAAGGGACAGAAGCCCACAAGGAAGATGGTGAGTGCATAGTCAGAGCTTTGTGGAGGAAATAAAGGAAAGAATTTTATCTCAGAAACCAAAGTCAAAGCACATTCCAAGAAGAACATAGGGGCTGGAAGGGCCAAATGGTGCCAGGAGACCTGGTAAGCCAAGGAATAAAATCTTTCTCATTCATTAGTTACTTGATTGAGAGACGTTTTAGAGAAGTCATAAGGCAGTAGCTTGAAAAGTGGCTGGAAACTGGGAAATGGAGAAAGAAAGTGTAGATAATTTTCTTAAGAAGTTTAGGATTTCCATTTTTCTGTGTTTTCTTTTTTCTAGATTTCTCAAATAAAAAGCAAGAACAAAATAACTATACATTATGTAAAGTTAAACAAACAAAAAAAGAAAGCACTACTAAGTGTGTGAAATATTGGGGCTGCAAAAGAGGATGATCCTTGTTCTATTTGTTCATGAGCAAAATAGAAATAGTGTTGAAGTAACTTCACCAAAAGAGTTGTTAATTGGACAGATCCCAGAACAAATGAATAAGCCTTTCTTTGAACATCAGGTTGGTTGCTAGAAAATTAGGAAGATAGTTTGGTACATTTAAGGAGATAGAACTTATGACAAGGTGGAAAACCCCACACTGACTAAATATGAAGATGTGATCAATCAAAGTCCAGGGGGAGCAGCTCTGCTCATTGAGGGTAATAGAGAACTCAGAGAACTTACTATGTCCTGTATGAAGGAACTTTCTCATGTAGCTGGAATTTACTCTGCCACATGTTCAACACAGGATTTGCATTTACTTTGATTTCTCTAACAATATGTAACTAATTTTGTGTTTTTTCAATATGTAAGTCACACCATGTCATTTCTCTGCTTGAAACCCTCTGGCGGCTTCCTTCTTATTTCTTATAAAAGTCAAAGTCCTTAGCAGAGCTTACATGGTCCTGGATGATGTGGCCCACTTCATTGTCTATGACTCTGCCTTTTATAGCCACAGTTTTCTCCTTCTTCTTCCTTGAATATGTGAGGCATACTCGTGACCCAAGGCTTTTTATTTGCTGGTCACTCTTCCTTAAATTCTTTCTTCAAATATATCAGCCTAACTTGCTTATATGCTTCAAATATTTGCTTAAATATCACCCTACCAATCTATCTTCTTAAATTGCCATCTCAATTCCTGAATTTTTTGAGTTCTGATTTTTACTGCTCTTATCATCTAATATATGACATGTGGCTAGTGGCTACTAATTAGAGAAATTTGCATCCTAGAAGAAAGTTATAATGGACCATGCTGGCATAGAACAATGCCTGGTTTAGGGCTGGAGCTTAGTAAACATTTTCTGATTGAGCGAATCACATTCCTTTTGGTGCATTATACCCAGAAATTAGTATCAACCACTTCCAATAATAGAAAAATGTCTCCCTGTTTCTTGGTGGAGGTTTGAGTGATAAGAAATGTAGTACCTTCAAAATACACCTGTGCTCTTTGTGGCCACAAATTATTTCAGCATGTTAAGGTATCTGTTAATTGCAACATTTTAAAAAATGTTTCTTCCAAACTTTCTGTGAGTGAGTTGCTATATGGTGCATCATGGTAACAGGCTCAGACATAACAGAGACTTTCAGCAAATGACTGCTTTATTACTTATACAACACATGGGGTCCAAAGAGCAGGGGAAGAGATCCCATTGGCCAGTCCCTTGTGTAGACCAACTGCTCGGTTCAAGGTTGGCAGCCCTGCCCACCCCACCTCACATTGAAGATGAGGGGCACTTATGATGCCCTGTGGTTTTTATACACCTCAGGGGAGGGCCCCTGCCAATTATCAAATAGCATGTATCAAGCAACCCCTTGCCCCAGCAAGCAGCTAGGGCTGATTGAAATTTACCATCTTCCCTGGGCTACTTGCAGTCTCTTGCAAAATGGAAATATACTAAATTCATGGACCCAAACAAGCAAAATTGGAAACATACCAAGCACCTGCACACAAACAAGCAAGAGGGAAAAAGGAAGTTGGCAAGTGAAGGCTGGGAGATGTCCACTGAGTGTATCTATGACTTACCCAGCACATTCATAGAAGTAAGTAATGTAGGCAATTAAACAAAAATGTTTTTCCTCCACTCTCCTTTTCACTAGTATACAGACATACACAAACTCACATGCACACTTGTTTTTTTAGGAGGCATAAAAATTATGGTAGCTGTGGGAAGTAAAACTTACAAAAGGCTAGAAAGAAAATTGTGAAGAATTTCCTAACTTAGTAAAGAATGCTCTAGGTTAAAATAGTGCATTTCTAATATGATTTTAAGTCTTACCTTGTAAGAATTAAAGTAAAACAATGTTTTCTGGCTTTGAAACTGCCTACATTCTGGGCAACATAAATGTGATTCATATAAACTAAGACTTATTTTGCCAATGTTTCCATCATCTAAGATTCTGTATATATTCATTTATTCAAATCCTGTCCTATCAGGCAGATCATAATCTCTTCTAGATCAGGGACACATAGTTCTGCTTTCTGTGCAATAATAAGCAGTGGCTGTACTGTATTTTCATACACCAGGTATTCATTGTACATGAATGAATTTAGAAACAGATTGCAAGTTTGGGTTTTTATTGAAATTAGCTGGTTTGTAATTTTTTTTATTAACATAAAGAAGGAGTGCAATAAACATAGCTAGGAAAAGTAGTTAATGATCTGAAAGCTTTGTTTCCCTTAATTACTCTTTAATATTTTCCTTTATAGATATAAGGAAGGGATATACCTAGTGTGGTCAGGAAATTATACACACACATACACACACACACACACACACTATTCTGAGGCCTAGGCAAATAAAATCAAGTCCATGTAAATCAAATGACATTAAAATTACAGTGCTTACAATATTGCCAGCATATACAAGGTGCTCAATATATGCTTTATTTATTTATTTACTTACTTATTACCAAAAGGCTAGCTCCCTCCATGATCTGATGGGCAGTTCATTTCTTTCTCTTTTTCAAGAAGAATTTTATAATTCATATAATCAGTAATACTAGAAATCCATACAATTTGTGTTAGACTAGCCAATTTAATTCTAATATTTGAAATCCCCCTGCTTTTCAATATGATACATATGACCAGGATTGAAAAGATAACATTTGTTTCATTTTTTTGTGTGTGAAAATAATTCCTTAATTTGTATGTAAGGAATTTCCAATTTCTGTCATAAAAATGAGACTGAAAGACTTCAAAGATATGTCTCAGTGGATTATATGCCAAGACACATCTTTTTCTGGTCAGCCTTAAATATGTTTAAGGGTTTCTTTTCATAAATATTCCTAAAATCACTAATTGGAAATTGTGTAGTTTTGCTCCCTACTTAAAACATTTTGCACACATATGCTCATAAAAACAAAAAAATTCTGCCATCACTTCCCTATTGTACAGTATGCACAATCCCATCCTGTATCTTTTTAATGCTAAGAGATTGGAGGAATTAAAACAAATATCATAAACCTGGTATGTTAGTTTGCCAGGACCACTATGAAATATATCCCATAATAGGTTGGCTTAAACAGCAAGAAATGTATTGGTTCATGGTGTTAGAGGTCAGAAGTTCCAAACCAAGGCATCAGCAAAGCCTCGCTTTCTCCCAGGGTCCTTAGCATTCTGGTGATGTCAGTCCTCCATCACATGACAATTTGATTCCTTGGTCTCCTTCTGTGGCTTTCTTTGACTTCTGGCCTCTATGTCTTACGGCTCCTCTGACTTCATCTGAATTTGCTCTCTTTATAAGGTATCCAGTAGTAAGGACTGAGGCCCACCCTGATTCAGTTCAGCCACATCTAAATAGTAGTTAGGAAGATCCTCTTCACAAATGACTCCATACCTTAACTGATACATCTTCAGAGGGCCCTGTTTGCATGTGGGTTCTCATCCACAGGAAGGCAGATAAAGATTTTGAACTTGTCCTTTGCTGTTGTACATGATTTAACCTGCCACATCTAGCAATCTGGTATGAAAATTTAGATTATCTGAGATCAGGACAGTTTCGTCCTTCATACAAGCTCAAATTTTATGTTATTTACTAATACCTTTATATGGTTGTCACTCTTGGTAAAATTTGTTTTGTCATCTGTAAATTGATGAATTTAAGATTTGAGTTATTGCAGAGTAGTTCATTACAATAATGTAAGCATCTTTATCTACTAATGGTATTTCTTGTGCAGTTACTTAACTATTTCGCCCTTGTATTCTCAATAAAATGATTTAAATAGACAGCAGTTAATATATCTATGCTAGTAAGAATTATGCATACTATAGCACTAAATTTTAAGATAAATCCATGTTTATTGAATGTAGTTAATATCAATTTTTGGCCAAAAGGAAAATATGAAATGGAAAATACTGCTTTAAAATTGAGATTTATTGGTATCGATTACCAAATTTTTGACGATGGTGTATTAGATTGCTGTGAATCAGCCTTATTTCTGAGAAAAACTGTATACAAGGGGAAAAACAAACTATTAGAAAAGGCACAAAGGACTTGCATGCCAAGATCTCAAAGATAAAAGAAATCCAGATAAATGAGTTTGACAGTTGGCACTGATTTTCTCATTGAGGCATTTGTCAATTTGAAAGCTGTGAAGAAGCTGAGCGGAACATTCCACAGTCTCACCGGGCTAGAGGAGCAAATGTTGTAGCCCAGGACCTACCAGGTTAGACGGACTCTAGAATAGGCCCCCAGGTATTCAGGCCTCTCAAGGGCTCCACCATAGGGATAAGTGGGAGATAGTGTAATTCTCCCAAAGAATGAAAACCAGCTTCAAATCACCCCCAATGTATTCTACAATCACAGTGAAATTAAGCTAAAAATAGGTAACAAAGATTGCTAACATGAAATAGAATCAAGAAAACCAAAGTTGATACTTGGAAAAGAACTGACACAATTGATGACACCCAGATAAGACTAGCAAGAAGGGAAAAAAAAAAAAAAAAAAAAAGGAGTAAGAATTAACAATATCACATATGAAACACATATCACTAAAAACTTTAAACCTTAAAACAATATTAACCTTTAAAAGGAAATAGACTAGTACACAACTTTGTACCATGAACATAATAATTTTACGAAACTATGCATTCCTTGATATACACAAATTACGAATACACATGAGGAAATAGAAAAACTAGATGATCCTGTACCAATTAAAAATTGAATTCATAATTATAATATTCCCACAGAGAAAACTCATGATGCAGATGTCTTGAATATTAAATTGTTCTTACAATTTAAGGAAGAAACAACACCTCACAACTTACTTGCATTTATCCTTGGGATGTGAGTTTGGATTAACATTTTATAATCAAAATAGTTCACTATTTCAATAAAATATTGGAGGAAAAATAAAACATACAATATTTTTTATTAATGCAGAAATAATTTAACAGCATATAATACAAATATCTTATTTAACAAAAATTTTAGAAACTAGAGCCAAAGTAAATGTTATTTGATAAAAGATATTTGCTTAATATCTAGAGCAAGCATCTTACTCAATCGTGCAATATTGAAAATATGCCCTGAAGCTCAGGAAAAAGAATGTTGGCTATTAACTTTTCTGTTTATAGTTTTGCTGGGGACTGTAATTGGTGCAATAAGATAACAAACCAACAACAACAAAAATAAACATGTAAATGTTCCAGCTATTAAGTAATTTTCTCTCAGCCTTAAGCCTCTTTTTACAGTCTCCTTTGTGATTCTGGACTTGGGAGTAAGGCAAACCACATTTCTCATTTGCCATCCAGCTCATTATAGGTTGTGCCAATAGGGGGAACTACAGAGAGAATGCAAAACTAGAAGAGGAAGGAATTACTTGTTCCTTCCAGTTTGCTTCTCTCTAGGCAGCCAGGCTTCTTCTTCTTCTCCCCCCCTCCCCCCACCCCCAAACATCACCCCTCAAACACTTCTTCACTCTAGAAACAATAGCTCGTTCCAGAAGCATCAGCTGAATCCAGTTTTCAAGGTTTCAAATTAGTTAAGTTGGGTTTTAAATTTGGATCTGGGTGGAGGTCAGGTGCAACACCATGGGAAACCTAGACAACAATGAATGAGAAAAGGTAATTTATTACTCACGGGTCCCAGGAAAAGAGGGGTGCCAACACCTGTGAGAAGGTAAAGGGGTTGGGAATTCCAAGGGTGGTGGGGATGGTTAGCTTATTTCGGGCCATCTGTGGGCTTAGAGTGACATGTGCAGGTGGTGTGGGTGGTGATCGCAGATATGGGTTTGAGCTCTTGGGGAGCCTATGCCCCAGGGATGGAAAGCTGTTCATTAACTAGTCCAAAAGTCGGTGTGGAGGCAAGTGGGAGAAGTGAGGTGGATGCTGAGGCAGCACATAAAAGTTTTGATAGTTATGACACCAACTTTTTCTAAACTTGCAGTCCCAGCCTAGTTATTCCTCCCATCAGAGACATCAGCACCAGATGGCCAGGACTGCTTCTTCAGATATATAGGTCCCAGCTCTGTGAGCTTTCCTAGTATGGTAATATACTAGCATCAGCTGAGCAGTACCCACTATTTGGAGACCTGAGTTACAGCTCCACATAGCCCCATGTAGCCTCTCTTCTAACTTCTGTATGTTATGTATATATAAAAGCATTTTGCTCTTGTAAAGGGTAGCAGAGAAATGTGCAAAAAGAAGTCATAATGGGGCCAAGAGAAAACTACTTTAATACAACATATAGTCACCATGTTGCAGAATATGTTTGTATTCTTCCATGATGATGCATTAGAGAGGGAAAGTAAATGATACAGAGACAGAAGAGAAAATGACTTGAGGGATGTTCTAGATGATGAGATTTCATGTACAAGTAGAGGGATAGGAGCATGAACAGTTCATTTAATACATATAATGCTTTTATAAAATAAAAAGTGTTTTAAAATACATTCCTATATTGTATTTATTTACTTGCAGGGATAAGATTGAATGGGACAAAGGTGTACAGACCATAAGTTGCTATCTGAGGTCAGTAGGATTCGATAATAGAGCATCCTGATACCCATGCGTTCTAGTTTGCTAATGCAGCAGAATGCAAAACACCAGAGACGGATTGGCTTTTATAAAAAGGGGGTTTATTTGGCTACACAGTTACAGTCTTAAGGCCGTAAAGTGTCCAAGGTAACACATCAGTAATCAGGTACCTTCACTGGAGGATGGCCAATGGCGTCCGGAAAACCTCTGTTAGCTGGGAAGGCACGTGGCTGGCATCTGCTCCAAAGTTCTGGTTTCAAAATGGCTTTCTCCCAGGACATTCCTCTCTAGCAAGCTTGCTCCTCTTCAAAACATCACTCACAGCTGCACTGAGTTCCTTCTCTTTGAGTCAGCTCATTTATATGGGTCCACTGATTAAGGCCCACCCTAAATGGGTGGGACCACACCTCCATGGAAATTATCTCATCAGAGTCATCACCCACAGCTGGGTGGGGCACATTCCAAGCAAATCTAATCAGCACCAAAATGTCTGCTTCACAAGACTACATCAAAGATAATGGTGTTTGGGGGACACAATACATTCAAACTGGCACATTCCACCCCCTGGACCCCAAAATGACATTATCTTTCCAAATACAGAATACATTCATTCCATCACAATATCACAAAAACTTAGATCATTTCAGTAACAAAAGTTATGTACAAGATCCTATCAAAATCAATTACAGGTGTGGTGGGTCCTAAAGCATAATTCTCCTTTAGCTTTGGATCTGTGGACGCAGAACAAGTTATGTGCTTCCAATATACAAAGGAGGGACATTCATAGAATAAACATTCCCATTTCCATAAGGAGAAATAGTAAGGAAAACAGGGTTAACAATACCAAAACAGTTCCTAAAACCCGCAGGACAAACTCCATTAGATTTCAAAATCTGAGAGTCATTTACAGAATAACATTGCATCCTTGGGGCTTGAGAGAGCGGGAGTCTCACCCTTCCTAAGGGCCTTTCTGGCAGCCCTCTCCTCTCCAAACGCTTGGGTGAGTGCTCCAACATATCCACACAGTGGGGAGACCACCTTCTTGGCCCCACCCTCCTCAAGCATCGGGGCAGCTCCCGGATTCCCTTCCATCTCCAATGCACATGCTCAACCCCCTCAGAACAGTGTGGTGGCAGCCGGGCTCTCCCCAATTCCCTGGGAATGTGCTCCACCCTCTTTGGGGCTTGGGGTGGCAAGACATTTCCTGAGCACTGAGGCAGAAGGCCCGCCCTCGACCTCCAGGGCAAACTCACCCTTTCCATGCGTGTGGGCCCCTCAACTCTCCCAGCCCAAGACCTCTTGACTCCAGACCTCAATCTCCATGGCTCTGTCTTTGAAGAAATTTTTCCTTCAGTTTGTTCCTTGTCTGTCTTTTCCAGTCCACACTGGCAATGGCTCTGTCTGTAAAGATCTCGCAAAAATTCTGTTGGCTTCGCATGAAGCATGCAGGGGTCAAAGCCATCAGACAATAGGACTTTCCACAAATCCTTTCTGGATAATTCCATCTCCAATCTTGGCTTGTACTGAAATGGCGGCTGGGTTCCATGTTTGGTTAAATCCTCATGTTGTGCCATAGCTTCTGGGGATCCATCCCCTGGAAGCCTGGAATTTTCCAAGCCATCAGCTTCTGGTTTCTTTGAACCCAAGAGTTCAGTTCTAAGTTTATCTCTCTCCACTCACATTTTACTATAAGCTGCAAGAAGAAGCCAGGGTACATCCTCCACATGTAGTCTGGAGATCTCCTCAGTTAAGTATTCCAGGTTGTCGCTTTCAAATTCTTCCTTCCATTTGACACCAGGACTCAATTTTGCCAAATTCTCTGCCACTTTAAAACAAGGATCACCTTTCCTCCAGTTTGCAACAACATATTCATCATTTCTGTTCAAAGCCTCAACAGAAGTATCTTTAGAGTCCGTATTTCCATATACAGTCTCTTTAAAGCAGTTTTGGCCTTTTCTATCAAGCTCCTCACAATTCTTCCAGAATCTTCCCCTTATCCATTTGAAAAGCCATTCTAACATGTTTGGTATTTGCAAACTCAGAGGCAAAAGCACCCCACTCTTGGTACCAAAATCTGTTCTAGTTTGCTAATGCTGCAGAATGCAAAACACCAGAGATGGATTGGCTTTTATAAAAAGGGATTTTATTTGGCTACACAGTTACAGTCTTAAGGCCGTAAAGTGTCCAAGGTAACACATCAGCAATTGGGTACCTTCACTGGAGGATGGCCAATGGTGTCCGGAAAACCTCTGTTAGCTGGGAAGGCACGTGGCTGGCATCTGCTTCAAAGTTCTGGTTTCAAAATGGCTTTCTCCCAGGACATTCCTCTCTAGCAAGCTTGCTCCTCTTCAAAACATCACTCACAGCTGCACTGAGTTCCTTCTCTTTGAGTCAGCTCATTTATATGGCTCCACTGATCAAGGCCCACCCTAAATGGGTGGGACCACACCTCCATGGAAATTATCTCATCAGAGTCATCACCCACAGCTGAGTGGGGCACATCCCAAGCAAATCTAATAAGCCCCAAAATGTCTGCCCCACAAGACTACATCAAAGATAATGGTGTTTGGGGGACACAATACATTCAAATTGGCACACCATGTATGCTCTAGCTGCAAGTGTTATCAGTAGGAAATGCAGTGAAAGATGGAAGCTGGAAAAATAACTTTGCTCACATTTTTCCAAGGGCCAGCAAAGATTGCAGTCTGAGATTCTACTATATTGCTAAAAAGTAAACTAAAAGACCAAATGCTTGTTATTTGGCTTGCACAACTCAAAACAATAAAGTAAATTGATTTATCTTGAATACTGCTATAACAAAATTTACACATTTTGAGGAAAAACAAAATGAGAACAGCACTGTACTAGTTAGGTTAGACTAAGTTATTTCAAGGTGATAAGAACCCTAAAATGCCAGGGCTACTGCAACAAAGGTTTATTTCCTCCTTCTGTAGTGTCCACTTCATGTCAGAATGAATCTTGAGGGCAACATATTTTCTTGTTGGTGGTTGTGGGCAGGGGGTGAGGGGTGCAGTTAATGATCCAGGCAACTTCTGCCTTGTGACAACTCCATCTCAACAGGGGCTTCAAACCTTAGCCATAGTAGGAGCAGGGAATGCTGGCATTTCACACCAGCAATTAAATACTTTGGCCCCAAAAAGACACCCCTCACTTCTGCTCAAGTGTGGACTGCAAGATGGTGGGGGTGGGGGATAGTCTGCTAATAACAAAGCAGAACTGAATATGGGAAAGCACCAGGATTCTCCAGCAGTAGGATCTCAACAACAGAAAAGAAACAAAACATACTCTACACATCCATAATCTCAAATCAAGAATAAAGAAAGGACTATTTGTAAATGATTACTGGTTTGGTTCTACAGAAGGAAAGGATGATCACTAGGATAAACATAAATAAGACAAATTGGAGTTTTCACAAAGGAAATCATTGTTTTCAATATGACCCACTCATATACAGAAACTGTGTTGCAGAACCCTGCAGAGTGAGCACACTGGAACTAGGAAGCAAAACCATCACCTCCTGTAATTTCTCTCAGTAGCCATCTACTGACAAACTTTGGCATTGTGCCAGCAGGAAAAGGAAATTAAACTAAATTTAAAAGGATCACTATTTTCACAGAGCAGACAAAAAGGGTGAATTTGAAGCTGAGTGGCCTTAGATAGACAAACAACTCACCTCTGTTAAGTCACCAATATTTAGAGTCTTGTTAGTAGAGCATAGCTTCACCAATCTGGACCAGAATAAATATGGTAAATATGTATTGTATTGTTATTACCAGTTACTGAGAGTTTTCTATGTGCAAGCCCTCTCTGAGATATTTTGCATATATATTGTGCGAATTAGATTAAGTTTAGCTTTCACACAGGGTGGGGGCAGCTTAGGGGAATGGCAAAGGTAATCGGTGGCCAGTCCTTCTGTTTATCTGCCCACTCTCCTTGCAAGATGGAGACTGGGGGTGGGGTGGAGGTGCCTAAAATAGGCTCATAACTTGTTACTAAACTAGCTCAGACTGACTCTGCAGTTAAAGAATAAAGGAAAGAGGCTTGGACATAACAATTATAGTCAGGGGTGGAGATTTGTTTCAAATGTTCCTTGTCTCAAATGTTTCAAGTTTGCCCTGGAGACTTATTTTGAATGTTTCAAATTTGTGCAGGCTAGTTAAGCCTGTCCAATAGAATGCAAGCTCTGAAGTATCCAGCCACTGAAGAAACAGGGGAGGGACTTGCAGGTTAGGCGTAGGGAATAAATAGTGCTGGGTCTATTGTTCTGCTGGCCAACCCCCCACATTTTGGTTGTGTGCTGGTTTTTGCAAGATCATGAATAAATTCTTTTCTTTCCGCTATTGGATAAGCATTTATTCCTGTTTATAAATAGTGCTTGTTTCTCACAATATTTAAAATAACTCCAACTTTATGAGGTAACTGTCAATATTCCCATTATGTATAGCGACGGTTATCAACTAGGATTGATTTTGTCTGCCAAGGGACAGTTGGCAATGTCTGGAGACATTTTTCTTGTCATATTTGGGGGGTGCTACTGGCAACTAGTTTGTAGAGGCCAATTATGCTACTAAACTTCTTGTAATGCAAAGGACCACCTCACAACAAAGAATTACCCAGCCCAATATGTCAGTAGTATTGAAGTTAAGAAACACTGGTGAACATGAATAATGAAAGGCTCTTTGTGTTAAGTAAGTTGTGCAAGGAAATATACCTAAGAAATGACATAGTGAGGATTCAAATCCAGGTCTACTTCATTTCATTCAAATCCTATGCTTGGTATACAATAGTCTGATGCCTAAAATAGCTACAATATATTTCTGTCAAGATAATATCTAGTGGGAGGGGGAAAGAGGAAATGTGTTGTTTGTAAAAATAAAAAAAAGAAAAGGGAAAAAGAAAATGGAGAGGTGAGGAAAGAAGAGGGGAGGGGAGGAGAGGGGAGAAGAGAAGAAGGAAACAAATATCCTGGCAAGGAAAAAAAAATCTCTAATGTGAAACATTTTCTTTATAAAAAGCTTTTTATGAATTGAGGTCTTGTTTTCTGTAGAGAATGTACACAATAGCCTGGATTGCATGTTTCTTTCTAGTGACCATTACTGAAATACTCTTCACCAAGAAGAGTTAAACCTAATAGCAGCAGTAGCAGCATTAGTAGCAGTAATAGTAAAATTAATTTATAAAGTATAAGGAATTTGGTAGTGAGTACTCTTGATTCCACATTGATATGTGTGCATATCTACAGTGAAAAAATAAGAAACCCACCACTCACCTGCCACCCTTGCCTGAAGTATGCATATGGTTTCCAGTTGGCAATGGGATAGAGATCAAATGGTACAAAGAAAGAGTGGAGGGAGGTGGCAGAGGAGTATTTTTCCTTAGATTTAGATAAAATACATTTTATCTAATTACTTTAAGCCAAATAGTAATTTGTAACATATCCCCAAAGTCCATAAGAATTTAATTTTAAGTTAAGAATGATCTATTTATTTTGGCCTAGTATTTCTGCAACTGGGTCATACTATGAGCTCCCAAGCCCTCCACCCTAATCTAACCCCATTAACAGATTTCCAGAAGAATTTCTTAAATATTTAATTATTTTTGTCTAAATGTAAAAGATATCCATTAGGATTTGATAGACATAATTATATACTAGTACCAGCTCTGAACTTAATTAGGATGTATGCTTCTAAAGGGTGATTTTTCCTTTATGTCATCAAATAAAACTATTTGATCATGTTATATGTTCTAAACAGGGGGAATATAAAAGAATTAAAAGGAATGATTTCTGGATTTCAATGATTTCATTATGTTATTGAGGATGCAGTGTATTCCATATACAATTATCAAGTCTTCCAAGACAGTTATAATTAACATGCTATATCACACACTTAAGTGCCATGGGGGTTAAGAGACGAGAGAACCAGAGTAACCACAAAAGTGCTACCTGAAGGCTGGGACATGAACTTGGCTGTTTTTTCACAAGAGTTGATTTACATGGGATTAAATATTAAATCAGCTTTTGCTTGTCTCTGTTTAGAGAAGATGAAACCATGAGCACAGCCAAATATATATTTATTGTTGTCATCCTTACTCAACTACTTTAGCAAGCCCTAGTTACCGACCAATATTGTGTGAAGATTATAAAGGTGAAAAATCAATTAAAAACTCAATAAAAATGGAAGCACTTAAAACTGGCATCTATCATGGGCAATGGATGAGCTATAAAAATGTAATTAATAAATAACTGTTAATATTATGGATTTTTAAAATCAAGGGCCAAATTCATTTTCAAACTACCTTATTCAAACACGCAAAAGACACTCATAATATACATTCATGAATGTGTCTGTAATATAACCCAGGATTTTTAAAATGTACTAGGAGTGTGATCATTGGGCCATTATCATTTGCTTCTTACACACTAAGGAAACCATCACATGAAGTATTAGGTAGTTTTCTAATATCACACAAACATTATGTTCCAGAGAGAGGAATTGAACTCAGCCTGGCTCTCTGACTCTAAAACATGAATATAAAATCATTATGCCAGATTGTCTCCCAGGATTTTGGACCTGTAATATCTATCTGTAGTGAATTAAATATGAAATTATTTTTTGCAACTGAAGATTACATTTAACTTAAAGCCCTTAATAAGTAATTTGGTGAGTAAATTGTTGTGATACTTTACAATTTAGAAACCAGATGAACAATGACAGACCTAACCAATCAACTCTGGCTCACTTTACTTTATCCAGGAGATAACCCATATTTATGGGCCTGGACATGTCCTTTTGAGCTTTCTTCCATGCTTATGCAAATAAATACAAACATACTATATACAGATTGGATGTTTGTTGTTTATTTCTAATAATTTAATAACATGATTTATGCAACCTGCTTTGTGCACCTAAGATGGATACCTTTTAGAGTCAATAGATTAGATCTAATTTATCATTTTCCCAAGTTTCTTCATTTAAATGCTTTTTGATATAAATATTAATTATTTACATACTTTTACATTATATTTCATTATTTATATGTATATGCATGTTTGCAATTATACATCAAAGGTATAATATATATTTTTCTCTCAAAGAAGGACCTTTTTTCTTATATCTTTACTTTCATTAAAACTTTCCTGATCCCCTCAAACTGCCTTGCAAACCCCAGCCCACATGAACAATTTAAATGTATTCTTCCTTCTACTTTTCTTCATGTGCTTACATAGGTATATTTCATATATATTTGTAATACCTATAAATACATGTAGATATTAACACATAAATGCATACATACTAATACAGAATGCTGTTGGCTATTTACATTCTAGAAATTTAGTAACATCATGCAAAATGATTTTATCTTATTTTTCTTACTTAACAGTAACTCATGGAAATCCCTCAAAATCAGCTGACATAAATTGCATTAATTTGTTTTAATGGTTGCATAATATCCCATTGGATAGATGTACCCTGATTTTTCAACCATTCCTTGACTGATGGATTTACTGGGCTCTCACTAGAAACAATGCTGGAAGAAGCATATTTCATTTATATCCTTAGCTGCTTGTATTTTTTTAAAAAAAAATTGTGAAAGACTGCTGGAAAAAGGATGAGTACGTGTGTTGTATTTTTAAGTGATGTTGATAGATTGCTTTCCAGAAGTGTCACAATTCACAATCCACCAGCATGTGAGAGTTCACTTTCCTCTGATTCTCCAACAGTAATAGGTGTCATTGCACTTTTAATTTTTCCAGGCCAGGAATTTTTCTAGGAAGGATCTGCTGAGATTTGTGTCTTTTTTCCAATCATTCCCTTCTGAAATTAGTTGAGTACTTTCAATCAGGTCTTTCTTCAGCTCTGGGGAATTTTCTTCTATTATTTATTTAATAATAATCTGTTTACTGGTCTCCTAATGGAATTGCTTTCATATGCATGCTAAGCTTTTAGATTTATCACATACCTTTTCAAACTTCATGATTTTTATATTTTTGATATTCTTTATTTTTGTTCTGAGATTTTCAGTCTCAGAAACCCTTGTTTTTCCAGCCCACTAATTAAAATCTCATCAGTTACCATCTTTTTCGCAAATCATGGGGAAATTTATTTTAAGTTCCAGAGAATCTTTTTTTCAATGTGATATGCTTAATTATGTTTTTTCCTGCATTCATTCAAGTTCTTCCCTGGAGAAGTCTCTAGTAACTCTATTTTCTTTGTGATGTGTTTTGACTATGCTGATTCTTTCTGAAATCTCTCATTGTGGGATCCTACTGTCTTGTTACCATTTACTTTATGAAAATATTCAGTTACGTAGAAAATTATAGATGGTAATATTGATCACCTCTGTGCCAATATCACATTTTCAAATATTGTCATGTTCACTTCACAGCTTAATTTTTCATTTAAGAAATAAATGTTACATAAAAATAATCTATGATGTATGCTTGTTCCAGTCTCAATCCTCTCCTTTATCCCAAACCACAGGTAACACTTCTAAATTTGATGTTTATCATTGGATAACTTCTTGCATATTTTTCTCAATAACATCTTATCCATAAATAGCATATTAATATTGTTTTGCCTGTTTTATATCACACACACATATATATGTGTCAGCTTTAGTTTTAGGAATTGAGTTTTATACATGTTGATGCATATAATTCTAATTTCAGTAATTTCAAACCTTTCAACTATCATTACTGTAATAGCCTACAAATTTAGATTGTTCTCAATGTTTTGCTGTCACAAACAGTGCTCTAATGAACACTTTCTATATGTTTCCTCAGGTGCATATAAATGGGAGTTTTGCCAGGGGAATATGCCTAGAAGGGCAAGTTCTGGATCACAGCATATTCACATTTTAAACTCCACTAGATATAGCCAGCCAAACTGCTCTCTAAAGTGGTTCCACCAAATTACACTCTGTCCAGAAGGGTGTGAGAATGCTTGCTGTTCCAACTCACTGCTAGCTCTACATGTTTCTAGACTAATTTTTGCCAATTTGATGTTTGTGAAATGTTATCACATATCGACTTAAATTTAGTTTTGTTGCTTAGTAGTGAGCTTAAACATGTTTCCTAGGATTTACGATAAATGGTTTGGTTTATCTTCTGTAAATTGCTCGTGCAGTTAAATTTCTGTATATTTTTTTAATTTGTGATCTTGTACATATCTATGTTTCTATAGTTTTATCAGCTTTCTTTTGATGAGCTCCTGAGATAATTTTTCATCCCTTTCCAATGTTCAAATATTTCATTTATAAACATCTTTTTTATAAACCCTGACAATCTTCTAACATATTGCTTGTGATTAATTTTATCTTTTGCCTGTGCTTTCAGGTTTTCAAGCACATTATGCAGGCGTAAGGCCTTCTCTTCCATACCCATGTGAACATACAATTTCAACCTCCTTAATTATTCGTACTTACTTCAGAACCTCTAAACGAAGCTTGGAGCCATTTTATTGTCAGATCACTTGCTTATTACTATCATTTTCATTTCCAGTTTTGCTTCTAGCCCCTGGTAATTATGTTTACTCCCTGCCAAGTTCACTATTTATTTAGAATCATGTTCATTGTATTTCATCATTCATTAAATGTATGTATTTTTTAGTAAGGATTTAATTTTTTTTTAATCCTCCGTAGTTCCAGGATCAGAAATCTATTACTTGAAGTGAATTCATTGGAGCTCAGTTTCACCTGCCAGAGTACTTCAGAAAGTGATCCAGGCTGGTCTAAGACTCACTAGCCACAGACTGCTGCAGGAAGTTTGTCATGAGATCCCAGGAGGAAGCCTCTTTAATTCACCAGTCTCTCAAATCTCTCCTCATCTGACGTTTGGAGTGGGCTTAGGCCATTAGCTATGTTCCACTGATACATGTTTCTGTTTATCCTTCTCACTTAGATCGGGGATCTGTGTGACCCAAGCTATCTCAGAATATGCTCTGTTACAGTACTTATCCCAGGCATGCCCCATGCTGGATGCCAGTGATGTAGACACAAGATAGTCATGCAACAGCATTCTAATTGCCTTATGTCTGATCTACTCTCTGGCCTTAGTGATTGCTTGGCTTAGAAGCACTGACTGGACTAAGCTGACATCATATATTGGATATTTGAGACTAGTTTTACAAATTGTATGAATTCTGGTATTATATATTAACTGATTCATTTCTTTCTCAACTATTATAAAACACATGTAAAAGGTAGTATGATATGCATAACACTTGAAATTTGTAGTTTCCTAAGTAAGTTTACAGAATATAATTACATGGAAAAAATAAATTCTTGGCCATTTGAGCTGAGTGAAAATTAAATGATCAGGAGCCAAACAAATGCCTAAAGAGTCAGCATTGGAATTGGATTTAAAGAAATGAATCCAATGACATAGTTAAAGTCAAGTAATACATACATGCAAAACAGTTGAGAAAATTCAGCTTAATTCAAATTGCCACAAGCACAGCCCTCTCTACAGCATAACTTTTGGAGCCCTTGAACATATATTTTGCCTCTCTGACTCAATATTTTGAACTTGGGAAAATAACATCCTGAAACTTAATATACTGTATGTAAAATGAGGTAATAGCACTCGCCTCACAGAAGACACTATATATCAAATGTAGCACACCATTCAATAACTGATAACTAACTCAGCTTTAAGTCATCAAGAAACATTTAAATTTGCAAATTATTTTCCAAAAGTAAAACATATTTTTATAAAATTGTGATTTGATAAAATGTTATAAAACTGTGATTTAATGCAGATCAATTTAGCAGCCTAAAATAAATAGATGTTATTCTCCTCTTCACTTGTGATATGTCCAATGGGAATATGTATAAACAAGTATACTTTGGATTCTCTCAAATGTAGCTCTTCTCCTGAAATGAAACATAACAAAAGTATGGGGTAGATGATGATAAATTGATTTAATTGCTACTAAAAAGTATTGGCAGATTATAATAAGCAAAGTTATTTTAAGGAGAGTCTAAAATAATCAAATCAGTGCTTCTTTTGCATATGATCCTCAGCATATACCTAGTGGTGAAGAAAAAAAAACCTAGGGAGATCCCTGTTGTAGTAAAAGAAATAAGAAAAATAAAATTTGTTGACAGTAAGTTCTTCATACAAACCACTCTTGAATAATATTGGCTTCATTTTCATATACTACACACACTAATTTGGTTTTTATGCTTATGTTATGGAAAGAGATTTTTCTGTTAAATTAATATGTAGCTTTTGTTTCATGTGTTCATAAAGGCTATTAATAAACCACTGTTTTCTATATTTCCTACTTTCTTGTGTTTATTTTATGCACTATGATACACTCCTGAATAAAGCTTAATAATTTACAGATCGTTTAGCACACCTTCTGGGCTTCAAAAAATAATAACAGTTTTACATGAGTTTCACTGGGAAATAATACGAACTTTTGAAAATCTATCTAGAGAACACATACTGTAATAAAAGAGCAAGAAAATAACTGTTTATAGAAAAACTGAGCTGTAAAAGGGAGAATTAATTCTAACCTTCTCCAACTTTAGATGTCTGCTTTACTTCCCTTCTCCTTAAAATATTGGTAACCTTTAAGCCTTGACTTTTATTTAAATAAATATTATTGCTAGTCTATTACTAGCAGCTTACACATGCACAGAGACAAATATTCATTTGAAAGTGACTAGTTCAGCATAGTTAAAATGCAGACCTCATTGAATGATATTTTCAAAATTGATGTTTAGTATATTTTATAGGAATATATTTATACTTTACTCTCACTTTAGATTTCCTTAATGGAAAACCCTTTATTTATTTTTATTACAGCACATGTTATCTAACACAGTGCTGGGGACATGGAAGACGTTTAGAATAATACAGGTAGAAAACATACAAGTACCTGAACACAAATTTTCAACACCTTAACTGAAAATTTAAATAAATGATGTAAAATGAGAGAGATTTTGCTCAACATAAAAAAAAAAATTAAGTGAAATGATGACGAGACCATTACCACAAAGGAAGTCTAAAAGTCAAGAAAAATTGCACACTCAAGTATTGTGATCATTTGTTAATATGTGTTTTCTTATTTGGCAAAAGATAATTTTGGCAAATGGGCTCTGCTGATTGAAGATTTATTTTGTGATAGACCTAAGAATTGAACCACAATCCCTAGAAGAATAAACAAGGATGGATTTCTCCCCAATAGAGTCATGAATATTTAACATTGATTAACTACTGATTCACAAATTAACATTCATTGCTGATTTAATAAATGTATAAGTAAAAAAAAGGATAAAAGGTAGCACTGATACACTTTTTTGAGCTTAATGGAGTAGAATGTTAACTGTAAAAATGGTTTGGGATGCCAATTTATTTTTAAAATATCTCCCAAGAACTTTTTTATTTTTGTGCAATATAGAAGTTTCACAAATGCTTTTCATTTAAATTGATTTGAGCTAGAAGAGACTGACATTCTGAAAAGACCCAGAAAATACAGAAATGAAAAAAGAAAAAGAAACAGAAAGCAAATAGGTGCAAGAATAGTACATTTTAAATGTTGAAATGAAACTCTAGAAGAAGGCAAAGTATTTAAAGGTTAAAAGATATTTATGAATGAGAATTAGCTATTTGATGCTTTTATATTCATTAAACCAAACTGAGCCTCTTCATAAAGAGAAGTAGCATTCACCTAAAGAGAGTGAAACAATTGGATAAAATGATCAGTACAATATAAATTGGTCGATCTAAAGTATTTCAGTTTAAAAAGCACCTTGAACTCATCCTGTCTTCATAACCTGAAATACTGTTACACCAGTTAAAAAAAAAACATAATTTAATATGTTATATATAAAGTTTTCAAGATTCTATATGCAACAGGAAATAAAATTTTAAGAAAAAAAAGAAAAAAATTTTAGTTCAGAGTAGTCTGTCCATTTTATTGTTTTTCTATTAATTTAGAAAAGTTTATTATTATCCATTATTAATAACAGAGTGCTTTGTTGAGATCTCAAAACATCTGTATTCTGATAGAATCTATTTTAATAATCTTCAAAAATATAAAAATTTTGCCAATTTAGATGGCTTAAAAAGTTTAAAATAACATTATATCACCAACATTTTTTTTTTTTATAATTTGGGGAAAGTACACTAATTATTAATATAATACTGTTAATAGAATTCATTCTCACACATTTTTTTAAATTAGAATTTCATTTTCTATAACTGGACCTACCATAAAACCAAGAAACATCCTGTCACATATGACTATAGGTTGAAAATTAATTACCTCTATGTAGAAAGATTTTAAATTTTAAAGTCTATTTAAATTATCCTTAAAATAAATACACATTCTTAAATTCAATCACCCATTTTCACTCTATTGCTCTTACTTTCTTATTGTACTCATCTTTTATCTTCCTAACACCTACATGTATACACACAAACACATAATTGTACATCCTTCAAAACATAATTGACAATTCACAAGAATTTATTGGAAGTAGAGTATATCCTGGATATTGTTCAGAGCTTTCATTAATGGAAAAACTTGAAGGACCATATTATATTTCACTCCCAAGAGACTCCACAGAGCAAACTTGAAGAACAGAACACTTATTCCAACTGAATTTTAATGGATCTTGTTATAAAAATCAAATGTGGAAGAGAGTTGAAGATACAGGCTTAAAATAATGGCCCACCTTTGCAAGGGACAGAGTATGAATAGGTACTTTAAAATAAAGTTATGAAAATAAGATGACACCATTGTCATCAGGTAAATGTCAAGTCAATCTATAATTCAGCAATACCAGATAACCATAATCCTGATAAACAACAACAAATAAAAATCAAAACAAAACAAAATATTACCAAACTTTGGGGAGGATGTGGAGCAACTGAAGATCTCATACACTACTGGTGAAAATGTAAACTTTACAACCATCTTTTGAAATTCTTTATCAACATCTAAGCAAGCTGAACACATGTAAGCACTATAACTCAGCAAATCTATACCTAGAAATATACAAACAGAAAATTGTTCATATATTCACAGGAAATAGTTATAAGAATTTTTACAGTAGTGTACATTGTAATGACCTGAAAGTGTAAAATCACAGCTGTTAAAAATAAAATGAATGAAGT
This sequence comes from Choloepus didactylus, assembly GCF_015220235.1. NCBI lineage: Eukaryota > Metazoa > Chordata > Mammalia > Pilosa > Megalonychidae > Choloepus > Choloepus didactylus. Next base: position 68,857,465 of record NC_051318.1, read on the forward strand.
CCACTACAGGCATACAACAAAGTATTGAGAAGCAATGACTATGAGAAAACTACAACCACAAATTACAAAATGGATGTTTATCATAAGCATACACCGAGACAAAAATTTAATCATAAAAGAGTGTGCACTGTGTGATTCCATTTCCATGGAGTTCAAAACAAGAAAAAATGAATCTTCAATGTCAGAAATTGTAAAAGTGGTTACATTTGATTGAAAATGAGAGCAAGAGTCTTAGAAATTGGAAGAATTCTGGGGTGCTGAGGTTCTGTATCTTGATCATAGTGCCAGTTACATAAACATTTTATCTTTGTGAAAATACATTTTTTTTTTTACCTCTTTTAACTATTGAAGTAAAGGTACTTCTTTTTAAGTTTATGTTTTACTAAAAGATATTATACACACAGAAAATCCACAAACTGTGATGAATTTTCTCAGCATATATGACAATAATATGTTAAATAGTATACAGTTTTTTGTTCCTTCTTTCCTATTATTGATAGTATCTATTTTGGTAAATTATGTTTTTAAAAGTAACACTTTCATCAAAGCATTCAAATTTTAAACATAAAGTCGTTAGCAATATGTCCTCATTTTTAATATATGTAGATTCTATAATTTTATTCCTTCTTTCACTCCATATATTGACAATCTGTATCTTCTTTCAGTTTTCTTTGAGTAAACTGGCTAGTGCTTTTCCAATTTCATTGTCACAAGGAACCAACCTTGTTATCTTTACTTGTTAACATCATTGAATTCTATTTTACCCTTACCATTTTTTTTCTGTATAATTTCTTTGGTTTAATTTTTGGTTATTTTTTCTGTTTTTTTAAGTTGGAAATTTAGAATACTTACTTCCATATTTCTTATTTTCTATTATGTGTTTTAATTATAAATTCTCCTCTAAGCGATAGCATGCAAGTTTTGATTTATTACATATTGATTATTATTAAATTTAAGATATTTTCTAATGTTTTTTAAAAGTATATTTTTTTTAATTTTACCACCTGTTGGGGGTTTTCCTATTATTGTTTATTATTATCATTTGTGACAATTCCACTATGGACAGAGAGCATACTTTGAATGATTCCAATCCTTGCAATTTGTTGGAGTCATATATAATCTACTTTGTTAAATGTTTCATGTACAAAGAATGAGCATCCTGACATTTTTGAACATAATGTTCTATGTGTTCTAATTAGTTCAAAGTGCAGACGTGTTGCCCAGATCTTATTTCTGGACCATCTATTGAGAATTGTATTTAAAATGTCCCCCAAGAACCGTGGATTTGTCCATGTACCCTTTTAGTTCTGTCAATTTTCATTTTTATATTTGAACCTATATCATAGAATTAATACAATATTAGAACTGTTGTGGTGCTTATGGTGGATTGAATACTTTATTGTTATGGAAAAAAAAAATCTGTCTCCAAAAATGCTTCTTACCTTAAAGAATACTTTGATATTAGTAGTGATGCACCCCAGAATACTGAAGCCAAGTAACAGGGGACTATGGGATAGTTTAAATTTTTGAGGGTACACAACAAGAGTTATCAGACACTGAAAAAAATATCAGTTGTAAGTAGTTCCATGTGCCAGTTTGGATATATTATGTCCCCTCAAAAGCCATGTTTTAATCCAATTTTGTGGGATATTTGGATTAGGTTGTTTCCATGGAGATGTCACTCAGCCAAGTGTAGTGAAACATTTTGAATAGATATTTCCATGTAGGTGTGGCCCGCCCATTCAGAGTGGGTCTTAATTAGATCACTAAGGACCTTTAAGAGGAATAAGAGCCGACAGAGACGGGAAGAGATGTTTGGAGATGAGGATAGAAGGACATTTGGAGATGCTAAGCTAAGAAATGAAGCCCAGAGTTTGCCTCTGAGAAGCTAAGAGAGGACTCCCGGACACTAAGAGAGAAAGTCGCTGGAATCAGAGGCTGAAACAAAGCAGCCTGGGAGCAAAGGACCAGCAGATGCCAGCCATGTGCCTTTCCAGCTCACAGAGGTGTTTCGGATGCCATCGCTGTTCTTCAGTGAAGGGATTCTCTCGTTGATGCCTTAGTTTGGAAACTTTTATGGCCTTAAGACTGTAAATTTGCAACCAAATAAACCCTCTTTATAAAAGCCGATCCATTTCTAGTATTTTGCATAATGGCAGCTCTAGCAAACCAGAACATTCCACAACTTCAACATTAGATCACACTAATTTGTTTCTATGACATGATATTTTTGCAAAGCTTGGTCTTCAGTTGTTGCTATGTTAAAAGAAAATCATGTGCCATTTGAAACATCAATACAGAACAGAAAACAAGGGTGGTCATGCCTAGTTTGATTCTAAGGTTTGATGAGTTGTTCAAACCCCACATGCACAAACATCTCCTTAGCAATACTTGCAATTAACTAAGAATATAATGAAAACTATTTTTTTCTTTCAATTTCTTTCAAACTATTTTTTTCACTTGTTTATAACCCAGAGTTCTCTAGAAAATCAAAACCAACAGGAGAGAATGTGTGTGTGTGTATTTCTCTGTGATATATATATATATATGTGTGTGTATATATATATGTGTGTTTTATATATATGATTTATATATATAAAGAGCATCATTTTGAGAAATTGGCACATGTAATTTTGGGGACTGATAAATCCAAATTCTGTAGAGCAGGCCAGAGGAGAACAGAAATTCTGATAAGATTAATATTGAAGTCTTGAGTCTGAATCCCTTAGGATGGAAATACAAGGAGTGGAGGGTGTGGTCTTGAGGCAGAATTTCTTTTGATCCCTGTGAGCTTCCCTTCTTGCTCTTAAGACCTACAACTAATTAGATAAGAGTCACCCATAGTATAGAGAGTAGTCTCCTTTAGTTAAGGTCATCTAACTGAAGATGTTAATCCCATTTATGAAATAACTCCAGCAGCAACTAGGCCAGTGCTTGACCAAAGGACTGGACACCATAACCTAAACAAGGTGACTCATAAAATTAACCATCACAACATGGCTCTTAAATTTTTAGATGACAAATACTTAAGGTTTTTGGACCCAAAAGTGCTTTATAAATGGATAGGTGTCTGGAGTTAAATACTTTATAAACTGAACTGGAAGCTATTTAAACACAAGAGCAGCATGGGACAAAAAAAACAGGCAAAGAAAAAATCAACAAGACACTAAGAATGCCATGAATCAAGAAAATTCAGGAACCTCTGTCTAGTTACACCAACTTTTTGGCATGCATGTGTTTTAAACCCCACAAAACCCTTGTATCATTATGTTTTGCAGCCAATATTCAACCAAAATTTATTTGCAGTCACCAAATATTTATCCTTCCCATTGTTCTTTATTCCTTCCCACAATTATATATGTCCTTCTCAGATTATTTTCTTTTTGTCTAAAAAAAACCTATTTATTATTTCTTTGATTTTAGGTTTTCTGGAAATAAATTCTTTCAGTTTTTGTTTTTCTGCGTAACTCTGTATTTCTCCTCCATTTTTCCTGAAAACAAAATAGTTTGCTGTGATTGCTAAATATTTATTTCAGCTCTGTCAGTATATCTTCCCATCATCTTCTGACTTTTGTTCAAAGGTGGAAATTTTCTGAAAAGCAGATGACTCCTGGGAGACAAATATTAGTAGGAAAGGCCATGAGGGACAGAGGAGTTTCTAATTTGAAAGCTCTGGAGGATTATTCTACTACTGGAGGTAAACTGCACTTTATCAGGGCTGCAGCCTATCTACAAGTCAGCTCAGTGCCTATTTTATTAAGGAGAGGCAGCACTACATCCTTTGACTATGGGGAATTCTCTAACCCCTTTTGGAAAAAGGTAATAGCATAAGGAGCCTCCAAGTTTTTTTAAATACATGTTTTATTGTGAAATTTAACATATATACATAACAGTGATAACTTTCAAAGTACAATTAACAAGTAGTTAGAGAACAAACTTCAAAGAATGTTATGGGTTACAGTTCCACAATTACAGTAATTTCTTTATTGCAAAATATAACATATATATAGAAAGGTGATAATTGTCAAAGTACAATTTAACAAGTAGTTATAATTTCAAAGAGTGTTGTGGGATACAGTTCCACAATTTCAGTTCTTTACTTATTGTGAAATATAATATATATACAGAAAGGTGATAACTTTCAAAGTACTAGGTAATAAGTAGCTATAGAGAAAATGTCAAAGAATGTTATGGGTTGCAGTTCCATCTTTTCAGTTATTTCCTGCTAATTATTCTAATACCCTAGCATCTAAATATATATATATATATTTATAAAGAGATTCAGTATTCATAATCCCTTGTTAAGTCTTACCTTGTTTGTTGCTACCCCCTTCTTCCTGGCTTCCAAGTTATAAACAATATACAGTATTCATTAAAAAAAATACTGGACAGTCTAAAAGATAAGACCACATGATCAAAGCTGAAGAGAGAGAGAAAAAAAATAGACACAAAGTCACAGGTGGTGCAATTATTGGAAATACCTGAAAGAGATTATAAAATATCTCCAATAACTTTATGTCAGAAAAAGTTAAAAGGTGGGGAAATAAATGATGATATGAAGAGTTTGATTAGAGAATTGAATCAATTAAAATGTAAAAGACAGTATGCAAAATTAAGAACTCATTTTTTGTTTTGTAAGTAGAAAGCAAAGGTTAGTGACTTTGAAGAACAGTTTCTGGCTACCAAATTGTGGATCTCAAGTTTTCCCTCCTTCCAGGCAGTATAGTCTAACGGTTAAAGGCATGCACTTTTGAACCATACTTTCTGGGCTTGAAAGAATACTGTATCTGCCATTTACTAACCATGTTGCAGACTACTTACTTAATTTCTCTGTTTGAAGCTACTGTTATGCAGCTACCTCACAGAGTTATAATGAGTGTTAAATTATTTAGTACATGTAAAATGGCTAGACTAGTACTTGGAACATAGTAATGGCTGTGAAAATATTAACTAGTAAAATTTCTTTGGGTTTCCTCTACCCAAGTAGGTTCTGAGATTCTCAAAGAAAAGCTTGCTTCATGTTCAGTTCCTTCTCAGCATCACCATTATCTCTATTACCTGTGTGCACAGAGTCTCAGATGCCTCAAAGTCCTCAAGTCACCTTCTAGGGCCATCTACTTACTAGCTCCTGAAGGTGGCTCCCTTTGCTCCTTCCAATCCTCCACTTATAGGACCTCAGCATCTTGCAACTGTCAGAGCCCACAAGGACTGGCAAGCATCTACACGTGAAGGCAAGTGCCGGTAACTCCCACCAATCTCAGATCACATTCCCATCCTAAACTCAGACCTTTTTCTTTTACAGAAGAGAATGCTAATCCACAGCATAAAATGTTTAGATTATAACCTCCAGAATCTCAAGGCTACTCCAAAGCAATGAGTGGATAGGGCAAAATAATTTGAGGGATAATAATTTTCATGACAAGTACTGTATTTATTTTTCTTTTGCCAGTAAAGAAGTTTTGCAATGCTGTACTTTGGTGGTTTTAGTAAGAAGAGAAGCAGAAACAACATTATATCACAGACTCTTCTTGTCTTTTATTACCATCTAAACTGACTGATTTAATTACTAATGTGCTGACATGGATGAAGAAAAAGGTGAAAAGTTCCTCGATGAACTGCAGCATTTTTCAGACCTTAAGGATCTGGGAGAAAGGGGATCTCAGGGGTAACCTCTGGAATTCAAGCCTTCAGAATACAAGTACTATGAGGCTAGGGACCTTGACTTTTTTGTGGAGCACTCTATGCTGAACAGGAGTAGTGCTTCTAGTAGACATTAGATAAATGTTTATTTAATGAATGGTTGAATGAATGACTAGATCCTCAGAACTTCTGGGCAAATTGATGGGACATAAAGGAAGAGCAGTTGCAGGACATGATGAATGTCCCATTGGGAAGATAAAATTGATTTCTTTCAAAGAATATAAAAATTCATTATTTCATGATTTCCCTGCAGTGCAGACTTAGATTCACATCTACCACAGCATATATACATGGTGACTATGATTTTGTTCCCAGAGAGGGGAAAAAAAAGGATGCACATATAAAACTACCACCCACTTTAAAATGTGTATCTTGCTACAAAATAACCACAGCTACAAAAGCTGTAGCAGTAATAGCAGAGTTTCCTCTATAAGGACATTCTGCTGCAGCTGCATTCTTTGCTATAAGTTATGCAGTCATCAATTCTCCCATGAAGATAAAGTGGACTTTCTTTGTTTCAACTTACAACAGGCTGACTAATGGCATTTTCCTGATTAGGTCACACTTTCTTACAACTCTGTGCCTTTGCACATGCTGCTTTCTAGGCTTAAATGACTTCTCACCATCTGCACCTGGCTAATTTCCAATTCACAGTCCATGGTTTTGCTTAGACATTTCAACCTTCAAGAAGCTTTTCTTAGAAAATAATTTTTAGTAGAGGAGAGAGACAGTGAAAGCACAGGTAGGTGACTGCAACTAGGGGTGGAGAAGGAAAAGGAAAGAAAAGTGTGAAGGAACTAATTACTAAAATATTTTACTAATTTTAAATTTTGCTTATACTGATCTTATCTATATTCAACTTATACTAACATTTTAAAAATTGTTCAATATATTTTACCATAGAATTCAAATAGCTTCGCTGATACAGTATCTAGATTTTAATGTTCAGAGCTCATTTCTTTGAGGAATGATACACATTATTAGTGCAGTAATTAATAATGTCTTGAGAATGTGAGTTAGGAGGAAACTTTCTAAAGATAAATGGCTCTAAGTATTTATTTATTTGTATATTTAGATTATGACATTCAATAATCAAATCAAAATTTTAACTGAGGTATAATGCTCTAGGGAAAACAAAATTTTAGCATCCTATGCCACCACTTTATATTTAGAACTCTTTACCCCCTTGTTCCAGTTTGCTAAAGCTTCTGTCATGCAAAATACCAGAAATGGATTGGCTTTTATAAAGAAGATTTATTAGGATACAAATTTACATGTCTAAGGCCATAAAAGTGCTCAAACTAAGGCATCAACAGGAAGATCCCATCACTGAAGAAAGGCCTATGGCATTTGGAACACCTCTGTCAGCTGGGAAGGCGCATGGCTGGCATCTGCTGGTCCTCTGCTCCTGGGTTCTGGTTTCAAATGGCTTTCTTGAAAATGTCTCTGGGCCTCTGTCTCTCTTAGCTTCTCATTCTCAGCTCCTGTGCATCCTTGCTTGTTTTTCCAGGGTGTTTCTCTCTACTCATCTGGAGGTCCTCTCTTAGCTTCTCTGGGGCAAACTCTGGGCTTTATCTCTTAGCTTAGCATCTCCAAACATCTTTCTTTCTGATTCTTCAAGCATGTTGGTCTGCCTGTGTCAGCCCCTGAGCTCTCTTAAGGACTCCAGTAAACTAATCAAGACCCACCTTAAATGGGCAGGGTAACACCTACATGGAAATAATCTAATCAAGAGGTCTCACCGATAATAAGTCTGGACCCACAAGATCAGATTAAAAGAGCATGGCTTTTGTGGGGCACATAATATATTCAAAGCAGCACAGCCCTATTAACAACATTATTTTGCTTTTCAAAATAATCACATTGTCACTAAACTTTATCAATTGATGAACTTCATACCATTTGTTGCAATTAACTGTCTTTAGTTAATTGAAAACATATTATGGACATAAAATGGCTAGAGACATTTATAATCTATAAGTTATGCTATCACCACAAATTAATCAGCAAATAAAATTAATGCTGATATCTTTACTGAGGAAATATTTTTTGACAATATTGTCAATGTTTAACAGGAAAATTATTGCTTTCCTCTTTTTTTTTTTTTTTTTTTTTTTTTGGCTTTTATAAAGGGAGTTTATTTAGTTACACAGTTATAGTCTTAAAGCCATAAAGTGTCCAATGTAAGCATCAACAATCAGGTACCTTCACTGGAGGATGGCCAATAGTGTCCAGAAAACCTCTGTTAGCTGGGAAGACATGTGGTTGGCATCTGCTCCAAGTTCTGGTTTCAAAATGGCTTTCTCCCAGTACGTTCCTCTCTAGGCTTCAGCTCCTCAAAAACGTCACTCTAAGTTGCTCTTGGAGCATTTGTCTTCTCTTAGCTTCTCTGAAGCAAAAGTCTGCTTTCAACAGCCATCTTCAAACTGTCTCTCATCTGCAGCTACTCTCTCATCCTCTGTGCCTTCTTCAGAGTGTCCCTCTTGGCTGTAGCTCCTCTTCAAAATGTCACTGTCAGCTCACTTCAAAATGTTACTCACAGCTGCACTGAGTTCCTTCTATTTGTCAGCTCAGTTATATGGTTCCAGTGATTTAATTTAGACCCACCCTGAATGGGTAGGGAAACACCTCCATGGAAATTATCCAATCAGAGTCATCACCCACAGTTGGGTGGGGCGCATCTCCACAGAAACACTCATAGGATTACAATCTAATTAACACTGATATGTCTGCCCACATAAGATGACATCAAAGGTCATGGCTTTTTCTGGGACATAATATATACAAACCGGTACAAACTGAGATACAGGAATTGAAACAACTAACTATTAAACAAATCTAAAACATTCCAAAAATCAAATCAACAAGTTGAGGGAAGATATGGCAAAATAGGTGAAGGATATAAAGAAAACATTGGGGGAATATAAGGAAGAATTCGAAAGTCTGAAAAAACACTGGCAGAACCTATGGAAGTGAAAGGCATGACACAAGAAATGAAAAACACAATGGGGACATACAACAGCAGATGTATATTTAAGATACTTCAAGAGACAGAAGAAAACATTCGGGAATTGGAGAACAAGACACCTGAAATCCTACACTCAAAAGAACAGATGGGTAAAAGAATGGGAAAATATGGCAGCATCTCAGGGAATTGAATGACAACATGAATCACTTGAATGTACATGTCATAGGTGTCCCAGAAGGAGAAGAGAAGGGAAAAGGGGCAGAAGCAATAATAAAGGAAATAATCACTGAAAATTTCCCATCTCTTATGAAAGACATCAAATTACAGATCCAAGAAGAACAGCATACCCCTAACAGAATAGATCTGAATACGTCTACACCAAGACACTTAATAATCAGATTATCAAACGTCAAAGACAAAGAGAGAATCCCGAAAGGAGCAAGAGAAAAGCGATCCATCACATACGAAGGAAGCTTGATAAGATTATGTGGATTTCTTAGCAGAAACCATGGAGACAAGAAGGAAATGGTGTGATATATTTAAGATACTGAAAGAGAAAAACCACCAACCAAGAATCCTGTATCTGGCAAAACTGTCCTTCAAATATGAGGGAGAGCTTAAAATATTCTCTGACAAACCAACAATGACAGAGTTTGTGAACAAGATACCTGCTCTACAAGAAACACTAACAGGAGCACTACAGACAGATAGGAAAAGATAGGAGTGAGATGTTTGGAGTGCAATTTTGGGTGACAGTAGCACAATAATGTGGATACACAGAATAAAGTTGACTGTGAGTTTGATTGAAAGAGGAAGGTTAGGGCATGTGAGACACCAGAAGTGTAATCAATTTTTTGACTCTTCCTCTTTCTTTGTGGAAGAAATGGAAATGTCCATATATAGATAGTGGTGGTGGTGGTGAATGCATAATTACGTGATTATACAGGAAACCATCAATTGCTTGCTTAGGATGGACTGTATGGTGCATGAACAAAACCATCTTAAAAAAAAACTGGTTGATGGATGAACCTTGAGGACATTATATTGAGTGAAATAAGTCAGACACAAAAGGACAAATATTGTATGATCTCACTGATAGCAACTAATTATAATATGTAAACTCATAAAATATAGGGTACCAGGATGTAGAGTGAGGCTAAAGAATGGGGAGCGGTTGTTAAATATGAGCAGAATATTTAACTAGGTTGAACTTAAGCATTTGGAAATGGACAGAGGTGACGGTAGCACGTTATGTGAGAATAACCAACAGTGCTGAATGGTGTGTGAATGTGGTGGAAAGGGGAAGCTTAGAGTCACATATGTCACCAGAAGGAAAGTTGGAGGTTAAAACATAGGAATGTATAACATGGTGAATCTTGTGGTGGACAATGTCCATGATTAACTGTACAAATATTAGAAATTTCTTTCATGAACTAGAACAAATATATGACACTATAACTAGAAGTTAATAATAGAGGGGTATATAGGGAAAAATGTACCTATTGAAAACTGTATACTACAGTTAGTGATATTTTAACATTCTTTCATCAACAGTAGCAAATGCATTATACCAATACTATGAGTCAATAATGGAGGGGGGGCGGTAGTGGTATGGGAGGATTTGAGTTTTCTTTTTTCTTTTTATTTCTTTTCTGGAGCAGTGAAAATGTTCTAAAACTGAAAAAATGTTAATTGTGGTGATGAACACACAACTATACAATGTTACCATGAACAATCGATTGTACACTTTGGATGACTGTGTGCTATATGAACAATCCCAACAAAATTGAATTTTTTTTTAAAAAAAGGAACTTCTACATAATGATTCAGTAATCACAATCAGTTCTTAAATCCCAACTTCTTAGTTACAGTATTTCCCTGGTTTGGTAGATAGGATTAACGAGCCAAGGAAAGTAATGTTTCTTCTAAGATGCCAGAGAGTGACATGTGAAAAGTTACCCCAGAGAAAATAGTTAGTAAATGATGTTCCCTAATTCCATACTTCTTTAGGTAGAAATTCAAAGAATGGTATTGAGAAATGGAAAAAGATGGCTTTGAGGTTCACCTCTGATCTCCTGAACATAATCACGTTTGTATTAGGGAAGACCAGAAAATGAGACAGAATTTCTCTAGTTTTGCTCCTTTTCTCCATCTCTGAAGAAAAGGCACCATCCTCAACGAAGAAGCCCCTCCTGAGGCTTCTGAAGGCTACTGGAGAAAGGATGGGGAGGAATTTGGCTGTGGGGATCCCATGTCCAATGAGAGCTTGGGGTATGCCTTGAAGTATATATATATTTTTTTATCTTCATTTTATTGAGATATATTCACATACCACGCAGTCATACAAAACAAATCGTACTTTCGATTGTCTACAGTACCACCACACAGCCGTACATTCATCACCTAAATCAATCCCTGACACCTTCATTAGCACACACACAAAAATAACAAGAATAATAATTAGAGTGAAAAAGAGCAATTGAAGTAAAAAAGAACACTGGGTACCTTTGTCTGTTTGTTTCCTTCCCCTATTTTTCTACTCATCCATCCATAAACTAGACACAGTGGAGTGTGGTCCTTATGGCTTTCCCAATCCCATTGTCACCCCTCATAAGCTACATTTTTATACAACTGTCTTCGAGATTCATGGGTTCTGGGTTGTAGTTTGATAGTTTCAGGTATCCACCACCAACTACCCCAATTCTTTAGAACCTAAAAAGCGTTGTCTAAAGTGTGCATAAGAGTGCCCACCAGAGTGACCTCTCGGCTCCTTTTGGAATCTCTCTGCCACTGAAGCTTATTTCATTTCCTTTCACATCCCCCTTTTGGTCAAGAAGATGTTCTCCGTCCCACGTGCCGGGTCTACATTCCTCCCCGGGAGTCATATTCCACGTTGCCAGGGAGATTCATTCCCCTGGGTGTCTGATCCCACGTAGGGAGGAGTGCTTTCCTCTTTAAATATATTTTTCGTTCATTATTTCATTCTTTAAGCTGACATTACACTCAGGATAAAATTTAATTAGAAGAACTCAGAATTCTTCAATTCTTAGCATTTTGAAGTTTTAAAGTCATTTAATCCTTAGATCCCTAGTTGGCCAATCAATATCAACTAGTAGATTCCTGGTCTCTGTCTATGGGTATGTGGCACATCAGGGTACAAGCAGTACAGAGTCCAGTATTAAGTAGAAGTGAGCAAGGAAGCATCCTAAGACCAAGCCTTACCATAGAACCTGAGGGAGGCAAAGATGTGTGTGTGTGTGTGTGTGTGTGTGTGTGTTTTCATATGGATAGGTGGGCTTGAGGCAATGAGACACAGACTCATAGGCAGAGGAGAGAAGGAAAGAGAAAGAGTTCTATTTTCAAAACCTGAATACACACACAGAACTACAATAAATGAATGGTAGACAGAATATTATCCCTGGCCATAAAAGCCTATTAACTTTCCTGACATAGTTTAAAATCTATCCAGGGAAGCCAACCAGTTAATTGTTATTGCATTTCTATGAAAAATATTCCCACTTCCCAATAAGGAATTTTAAAAGAAATCTTTAGGAATACAGCTTCCTTGTCAATTGAGGATGCATGAATAATTCTCAATTTGAGTAAGTGAAATCTACATTCATTTATTAAAAATTTAGAAATGTGCCTTTCTTGCTTAAACTCTTCTGCATTTAGAACAGAAATTATGCAATTTATTCATATCCTTTCTGAATACATTCCCTCCAACAAAATTTACTAAATATAGAACATACACTATGTTCATTGCCTGGCTCTTTGCACTAACAAGAACAAAAGAGGAAAACATGTAAAATACTATCTCAAAGTTTAACAATAGTTGAATTGGTTAAAGGTAAACCAGCTTGGAGGAATGTATAGAAAATATAGCTTAGTCCAATATTATAATTTAGGGAGCTTAAGGTTGGTTGGCATCAGTCTTTACTATTGATTAAAAAATGTTCAGGAATTAGAAATTTTAGAAGCTGTTTACTTTTAAATTCATAGCAAATACATGAGCAAAAGATTTGTGTGTCTTAGTACTATGATGGCTTCATGGTAAGCATATTCATGGTTGGCTGGAAATTATTTTAATTATGACATGGCGTGGCAGTCCCTAGATTTTTTTTTTTTCAAATTTATTATCCTGGGAAAAACATTTTAATTAATGATAAGTATTGGAAAATATATTGGGGTGGAACTGGAGGAAGAAAAATAAGAATTAAATTGCCTATTGCCTATCTTTCTGAAAGACAGTATGGCCTGAACCACTGAAAAAATGCATAAAGTATTTATGTTTAGGCCATCCGTTAACTTATTTTACTCTCAGAATTATAATTTTAGAGTAAATAAATACAGTACAGGATTATCTACACTTACCCAATATTATGTATCTTGCCCAACTTGTATCAGTAGACTCAAGAGTATACTGTGAAAGTTGTCTGAGAAGGAAATAATAGTGGAAGATTTCAAAATTATATATAATGGGATTAAATTTTTGCTACATTTGATATGAAGATTTTTGTTCAATGGAACACAGAAGTCTTTCCAAGTAGTTCTTTAAAGGATCAGATAATTGACTTGCCAAGAGGGAAAAATGACTGGGCAAAAATCCCTAGGAAAGAGAGGTTTGAATGTCTACAGTATCACTTGATCACTGGTGTTATTTGGAACTTCTGAACTATGACAATCTCTCAAAATACAACAAAATCTGGTTAAAATTAATGAGGTACCAAAGAAGGGCATATTCAGCAGCTTAAGTAACTTAGAATATATGAATCAAACCCACTCGTAGCACAGATGTCATGTGTGCCTAGGGATGAATGTATTATAAAATCTGGAAAATCACTGCACCATCTTTAAAGGTACAAGGACTGGCATATAAAGGGGCTAGAGTGTAACATTGTCTCTGATTTTAGACTATCTTTAGAATATATTTTTTATTTTTCAAATATATGTTTGTCAAAATATTATTAAAAATTTCTATCAGTTTGTAATTCAAATTTTCTATTAGATACCTTGAGTTTCATAGTACTGCTTACAAATTAATATTTATCTACAAATATTTCTATTTATCTATATGATGATTATTTAAATATCCATATGAAGATCAAATAATATGATAGTCATATTATTTTAAAATATGATCTGTAGAGATTTGCCCTATGTTGATTGAAGTATTACCTGTTTTGGTATCCTACTCAAATGAACCTAGAATATTTTGTCACTCTCATATAGATGTGAAGGCTCTGTATTTAAATTATAGATCTTCATGAGTTTAACTTGCATCCCAGCTGCCAAACAAAAAATGTAAATGTGAAGTTAAATTCAAGCTCGTATCTCAAAACAAAAGATTTCCCTAATACATCAACATTCTCTGCTCCCCTAATTTTTATAACACTTGTAGAAACTATATAAATGAATGGTAATTAATACATTGCAACAAGAAGACCAGAATCAATACTATGGTGTCTTCTCTATTGTTCAGTTTTTCAAGGCAAGTATAAAATTGTGAAACTCATATATATTGTGTATTAGAAAAGTAACCTTTTGAAAAGGAACTTGCAAATATTTCCTGTTTCAACTGGTAAATACTTTTATTTTCCTTCAAAGACAATGCAATAAAGAATATGATAAATATACTTTCAGACTGACCAGGTTTCTGTCCTAGCTTTGTAATATCCAGATAGCACTTAAAAAAAAAATATTTAAGAGCCAGTATTGGCGTATTACCTATACTTTCCTTCTATAATACCAAATAAACAGTTGTTGCTGAATACTAGTATTAAAAGCTGAAATGTGTTTTGTGCCACCAAGTTTGAAGCATTTTTCTTTAAATCTTATGAAAAAAGTGTTTTTATTAAGCCTCTTAATAAATGAGGATATGTAAAATGTGCAAACCCACAGCCAGAACAGCAATCCAGGCAGGTTTTCATTGTTGTTGCTGCTGTTTTGTGTCTTTTCTTTTAACCACTATCTTAACTATCTTAATTACCATGCTCTACTCTTGTCCCAGGCCCTGTGGTATCCATATTTCATTAATAGTTGTCATTGATAATTATGAGTAAGGCACTTCTAAGATAGTCTTGGGGTTAAGATGATTAGATGATTTTATTATTCAGTGATGTTCTAGTTGAAGCCTGGCTCCACTACTTATTAGCTCTGTGACAGTGAGGAGGTTATTTAACCAGTCTGTGCCTCATATGCTTTACTTTTATTACAGCAATAATGAAAATCATAATCAACACTTATTTGAAGGGTTGTTATGAGATTAAATGAATATAATTCATGGAGAATTTGATTTGTAAATTCTTATATAATTTCAGTATTGCACATGGTAGTGATTACAGAGTAAGCAGTCAATAACAATAATATTATTAGAAAATGACAAACACTGTGCTGAGTTCTTCAATTAAAAAGATGAATATAGTAGAATCTTAGTGTACAGAATAATTTAAAACAAACAAATGTGGAATAACAATAACTATCATCAATTCTATTTAGAATGCCAAATGGAATAACTACCTTGGAAGACGGTTTGGAAATTTTGTATATAGTTTAAGATAGAGTTACCATACAACACAGCAATCCAACTTATAGGTCTTCATTCAAGTAATTGAACAGTTATGTTCATACAAAAACCCAAACATGAATGTTTATAACAGCTTTATTAGTAATTTCCCAAAATTGGTAGCCTCCAATATGCTGTTCAACTGGGGAGTGGGTAAACAATATAATAACCTCCATAAAATGGAATACTCTATTCAATGATTTTAAAAAGGCACAGATAAATGTTAGCATTTTGCTAAGTGAAAGAATACAAACAAAAAAGCCTACAGATTGTATGATCCCATTTATATGACATTCTGGAAAGGGCCAACCTATAGGAACAGAAATCAGATCAGTGGTGGCAAGGGATTGGAAGAGTGGTTTGACTACAAAAGGAACATACAGAGGGATTTTTAAGTTGATATAACTATTCTCTGTGGTACTGGGGTGCTGGACACATAACTATGCAATTATCAAAATCTATACATCATAAATGTACATCACAAAGAATGAACATTAACATATTCAAATTAGAAAAAGAATAAACTTGGATGTCAGATGATCTTGAGATGAAAAGCACCTGGGACAAATGAACCTAACTATGTTACAAATTTACAACATAATATCTCTTAAGGAAGTAGAGTGAAAAAGGAGCTGACCTAAGTATCTTCATAAAACACTAAAGCACTAAGGCTAACAACCAAAAGAAAGATACATGAACACTCTACTCTACTTGGTATTTTTTTTCCTCACAGAGATATGGATTAACAACTCTGCAACTACTTTACACATATATCACAGTTGGAAAAATAAGTTATAGATGCTTGGAGAATGGGATGGGAGCCAGGCTTCTCACTGTCAGAGAAAAAGTTTCAAATAAGCAGGGAGAAAGGCTGGAATGAACCCAGTGGTGGTGGATTAGAGTCAGAGGCATGAGTAGGAATTCATGTTTAGTTTAATATATATGAACACAGACAGATACTTTATGGATATGTGTCTGTACATTGGTGTGTATACATACCTACCCTTCCTAGCTCTGTCTGCTGGGGAAGCCTAGAAGCAGTGACTCCAGTAGCAACAAGCATAACCAGAACCTAAATCCTGATTTGTGAATATCAATCTCCAACATAAAGAACCAGAGATCCTTGGAAAGACAGCTGTTTCCAGGGCTGGGGCAAAGAAAATGCAAGATGAGCCTGGAGAGTCTCATAGTGCCAGAAAGTAAGAAAGTGTCAAAAAGCAACAAAGATGGACACACATCAAAGGGACACAAGATCCAATCCCAAATTCTTTCAACAGCCAAAGCTGGGACAATTTGGGCAGCAAAGTAAATACAATGTTAGATTATATCCCAAAGTATAAAATCAAAATCCATGGGTTCAAACTGATGTAAATAAAATTATTGAATGCATATAGAAAGGGAAGAAAGGAAGGGAGGGAAGGAGGAAGGGAGATTTCTAAATGATATCTGGAGATATCTCACACTCTAGGAGGAGGAGCTTACTCTTACCTCCCCCTTCAGTGTGGACTTGAGTTAGTGACTTGATTCCAGGACACTGCCTATGGAAAGGGAAAAATAGTAACTTAGCAGTGACTGGAAAGCACCATCTAAACCGAGTGAGCAAAGTTATCATCATTAGTGATGTCATTTGGATATCATGTACCTCATAATATGATGTGATGAGAAGGGCCCTTGACCTCGGTTGTATTCTTCCCCCAAACCCACAACCTCAGTGCAATCTTGAGGAAAACATCAGACAAACTTAAAATGAGGAACATTTAACAAAATATCTGACCAGCAATTGTCAAAACTGTCAAGGACATGAATAGAAAGAAATACTGAGAAACTGTCACAGACCAGGGGAAACTAAGGAGACATGAGGACAAAATGCACCTTGGCGTCCTGGATGGAATCCTGAAGGACATTAGTGGAAATCCTCATGAAAGCCGAATAAATTCTTCTGACAAATATATCAAGGTTAATGGAAACTGGGTGAAGTGTTTATGGAAACTGTGTACTATCTTTTCAATTTTTCTGTAAAACTAAATTTATTCCAAAATAAAAAAAAAAATATTTAAAATACATAGAAGTTATTATAAAAATCTATAGCAAATATTTGGGATGTATTAAAGATGGAATCAATAACTGCTTACTCATGAAATATCAAGTCTCCATAAAATAAAACTGATTTAAAAACTTCTAGTGTAGGGCAATGCTGAGATTGTGTCTTGAACTACATTTCAATCAATATATAGCAATCTCTGACTTCAAATTTGTAACCACAAACTTGCTAAATTGACACCACACATTTTTACCTAATCCAGCAAATATATCTATACCAAATACATAATTATAAAGATGTCCTAAAAATTTACAAATCTTTATATTATCGAATTTATTTTTCTTTTTTGTTTACATGCAAGCACTTTTTAATCTGATCAAATGAAATCTTTAATGGAATTTCATAGAGTTTGGTGTTATTTTTAAAGTTCATATAGTAACATATCTTAAATTCAGTACATGCAAAGAAACATTATCATTTAAATTCAATGAATTTACATTCATTTTAAATTGTGCTGAACCCCTGCACAATAGCTTCCCAATTCACTTTAATCTCTGGAAGTGTACAGATTTTTTTTTGCTGACTCTCCAAATCATTTTCTTCTCCCCACCCTCCACCATTCCATTAATTTTGGTGGCTTTAAAGTAATGGTAACCTATTTAATCTCATTTATTTTTACATGACATATTATTCAGAGGAAGAAGTGATAAAGATTAGTTATATTTTAGACCAAAATAAATGTTTTTATTTTTGAATCATTCATTAACTACTAAATCATTTATTGCTAGCATTTAGAAATAGCATCCTAAAATAAAATGTCCTGCCAAGTATTCTTTGTATGACTAATGTTCAAATAGATGTATTAGAAAGATTAGTTCCTATGAAAACTATTTACTCCTGAATGTGGATCATTTAAAACCATACCTATAGGATTTTCTTTTTTTTATGTTTATTTGTTATTTTTCTTTTTGGAGTAATTAAAATGTTCTAAAACCTAGCAGGGCTAGGTGAGGATAATTAGTGACATTGATTTTACACTTTAAATGAATTATATGGTATGTGAATATATCTCAATAAAATTTATAGTTTAAATAAAACATACCTATTACACTTATCTGGCTTTATAGAAATCCCTTTCATTGCCTAGTACAGATTACTAGTAAAGGGTACATAGATGTCCTCAATTCAAATTAATACATTTAAGTAATATTTATCCTCAATAACTAATTGAATGTAAAATAAAAAAATTGACCACCTAAGAACGCTTCTTTAGGAGAAAGTAAGCTTAGTTGCAAAGGTAAAGTCTCACTTGGCAGATTGGCTTACCTACTGTATGAATGTGGATAGAATCTAGAGGTTATAATATCATGGAATTATGATATTTGATAAAACTGGAAATTTTGACATATAGAGAGTTTGGTATCCCTGGAAAAGATGTTTCTTATTAAGGATTAACTTCTTTGCTAGGTTTGTAACTGCTATGTGGAAAGGTCAGCAAAAGTGATTCAACCTCAGCTTAACTGAGATAATAAAAAACTTTAAAAAAAAGCACACCACAAAGAACTTGAACCAGGAAAACGCTTTAGTTCTTAGAAGGGAAAATATTTTTACATAGAACCAACAGCCTGAAAAAGCATGATAGCATCTTTATAAAAAAGCAAACTAGCAACTGCTCAGATCCTGAAAAAATACCTTTTAGAAGCATCTAGAGAGCTAGAACTTGGCATGCAGAAAATATACAGGAAAATTAAAATAATCAAGACACCACACAAGACAGAAAATCATTCTATATAATTTCATAGACTTTACTATTATTTTCTATGCAGTATTCCTATGAAACTCTTGACAAAATGGGCTGCTACAATATACTTTTTTATCTTGCTTTTATTATTAAATATACATATTTCTCATTATTTGTTCCTAAATCTATACTTTTGATGAAACATAGAATTAAAAAGCTTCTTTATTGTTGCACATCTAAGAATGGATGCAGACAAATACATTCAGGTAGATTTATAGGTTTGTAGATTTTTATATCAAGAATTCAAAGAAATTTCTATCCCAGGGTCTCTCCCTTCTCTGAGAAGTAGGTGGTCAGATTATCTGCCAAGAATGTAGAGATAATGTGGAAAATAGAGAAGGTTTTATATAGAGAGCAGACTGAGTTAAGAAATTTAATAAGATTTGTACCCCTTTGGCTAGAAAACCATGAATGCATATTATTGCCTGTCTACTCGTTCTTCTTATACACGGTAGTGTGCAGCTTCCTCTGTATGGACATGAAAAGGGCAGATAATCAGGCTGATTTAGGATCACAGTTTTGCTGGGACAGATGATAAAAGAACAAAGAACAAGGAATTTTAAGCGATTTGTAATATAGCAGTTGGGGAAAAAGGCTTTGGATATTAAACTGTATAGGTAGGTAGAGAAATTTAGATAGGAGAGTATCTTCAAACAGAAAGTCAAGAGTGCTCATGTCCTCATTTATAGCGGAAACTAGCAAATGTCCACACTACTGAGGTAGCATCTTCCTTCCATGACCCACAGTTAAAGAATAATTTTTGAAAAGTTAAAAACATGACATACAGATATAGAATGAATATATAGTAAAGATTTATTTAATGAGGAAATAAGCAGGTTAGTAAAGCTGCTTAAGAGCATTTGAGGAACAGGGATTTGTATAGTCAGCCAGAGAGGCATGCTAAAATAAGTTTGCTAAGTTAAAATAAAAACTGGCTAATACTCCATAGGAGAAAAATCTGAAAACTTTAGAGTTATTGTCTCTTCCAAACTGAAATCACTTTCATTTCTATTGGGAAAAAATATATATACAAATGAACATGTAATATCACAAAGTCTAGGCCCTTGTCAATAGTACATAGCAAGATGAAAAACAAACAAATAAAAAAAACTACTTCCTTAGAGAATTAAATAGTCTGTGACTGGCCCTGTTAGTGCCCCAGTATGATATTGAAAAGACTTCAAGTCCATCCTTTTGCATTACATCTAACTTTGCATAATTGTTTTCAACAAAGATAATATATATTACCTCTTAAAACCTCAGTGCCTAGCCTAAATTCCTAACAGATTTTTCCCTTTTCTTAACCCTGACTATATCTTGGATGTTCTTAAAAGTATGTTTGCACCTATTTTCTAATCAGTTATTTTCCTGGGATTTTCAGTCTCTTCCTGGATGTTGAAATTGTGACCACATGGAAAAGAATGTAGTGGGCTCCTCTCTTTTTTTCAAGTTGTTGTGAAGCAAAAGTTCTGTATGTCAAACCCTGAGCAACAACCCCTATTCCATCTCCATCTGGTTTCTAAATTCCAAGCCAATCTAATATTGGCATTGGGTTGACTGTCCATCTAATGCTTTGGTGTTGTGAATTTCCACCTTTTCTATGTCTTCACACGGAGATATGTATATAATTTCATCACTGAAGGAAGTAGAGGAGACGTCACTTCACTCTCCATAGAGACCTTGGAGTGTCCTATTCATTCATCGAAGGTATGGTGAAAAAGAAACTATTTCAGAGAATGTTCTGAGTTGTCCCATGTGCAAACCAGTTCTCCACAGGTTTCTAATCAATGTTACAGATTTTTTCATCACTTGAAGTGCTTAAGCGAGCCAGGTTTTTATGCTTTCCTCTCCTACTCAAAATGTTTATTTCTGAAGTAGTTTTTGTATATATTAATGTTTTGTGACAGAAGACAAAATTTGGATTTTATGTCATGATGTTTAAATTTATTAATAAACAGCTTGACCATAATTTCAACAAATTATTCTATTTTAAAAAGCTATATTTAGAAGAGGTCAGTGAACTAAGATCTGAAAATAAAAAGAGTGCTGTTAAGCCTGGACAGTTGCTGCTTTTCATAACACTCCAACATAGTCATGCATCTTTAATGAATGTTTGTGAATCCATAGTTCCAATTATTCATTAAAATTCATTGTTAGATGCTATGAATATGCTAGCACATGAATTTCCATGAATATAAAATGAAAATCAAGGCACATGATATTAAATCTTCAGAAACATTTCCACAAAATAGTACTAGGTTTCATGATTATAAATACTTTATAAAATTCCATATCTTTACTGATAATTGTAATTTGAAATTGGCTGCATCTTATTGCATTGTACCTTTCTGAGTAAAATGCTAAAATCCATTACTAAAGTAAAAAATACTGAACATGTTTTAATTGCCTCCTTTTTACCCTGTTGGTGAAAGAAGGATTCCCACCCTAGATTTATTGGGATTGCCAAGCACATGACATCAAACACTGGTCAGATGAGATAGCAACAATATATTAGTCACAAATATTCACAGCATAAGGGCAGAGGACACCACATGCCGTGCAGTGCTATGAGGAGGTTGCACTTGGGAATGGAGTGAACAAGCAGCAGCTGTGGGATGCAGACATTATAGAATCAAGAGGGTGGTGTGCCCCTTGTTCTTGTGGGAAGATGTAAGGGGATTGTTTGAATGAGTCCACCGGCAGGCAGGAAACAGAAACATGCCACTCAGCTACAGGCAGGAACTGCACCTGGTCCCCTTGATGAGGAGGGTTGTTTGGCTAAGAGACCTTATGGGAGAAGATTAGGGAAGGGAACTTGTGATTAGGTCTTTTGATGCCCTCTTGATTTCACATGTCAGAGCAGTACATACTAATAGGCCTTCATTTTAGGCTTTACAACACATGTTCTTTTATGATGAAAAATATTACCTGGTGAGGAATTTCTGTGGTTAACCACCTCTGTTTCACCTGTGGGACTTTAAAAACTACCCAAATCAGACTTCATGAATCTAAATTTCCAGAATAAGGTGGATGGATGCATGAGTGCATTTTTAAGTTCCATAGGTAACTTGCATGTAGATAAATATTGCATTTTATTCTTTTGACATTCATGAAAATTTCAGATATTTGATACAAATATCTGGGCATTTTTTTAGCAATGTCTTAAGCACACAAAAAGGCTCAGCTCTCGGGCAGGCACCTCTACAGGGACGCATTCACTGGTTTACTGTACTGGGATGAGTGAGTCCCCACGGAATTCATGTCCACCCAGAGCCTTACAATGGGATCTTATTGGAAATAGGGTCTTTGCAGAAGCACATAAGTTAAGCTGAGGTCATACTGGAGTAGGGTGGACATTAAATCTCATGGCTGGTGCCCTTTAAGAGGAGAGGACACACAGAGACACAGAGGAGACAGAGAGAATGTCCATGTGAAGATGGAACAGAGATTAGAGTGGTGCAACTGCCAGCCAAGAAACACCAAGAGCTCCAGGGATCACCAGAAGCTGGAAGAGGCAAGGAATGATTCTTCTCTAGATTCTTCAGTTGCAGCCTGGCCCCGCTGACAACTTGATTTCAGACTTCTAACCTTCAGAACTTTAAGAAAATAAATTTCTGTTGTTTTAAGCCACTGAGTTTGTGGCAGATATTTACAGAAGCCCTAGGAAACTAACAACTTAATCAAATATTTACTGGAGAGTCTGCTCTTTTAGGTTTGATAATTCAACATTGAACAAGGCAGGTAACATTCCTCTCTCACAGAATTTCTATTGTGGTAGGGGAAGAAGCAGCACATGCAAACACACATACATTGATTTGGATATAATATCTCAGCTGGTAAAGGCTATAAAGACAAAGGAAGCATGTTAAAGGACCACAGAGTGAAATAACCTGATATTCAAGATTAGATGATTAGGAAAGTTGTCTGTGAGGAAGTGACACTATGCAGAGATTTAAATAAACTGAAAGAGAAATTCCTAAGCAGATTTCTTTGGGAAGAGCATTCCCTGAAAAAGGAACATCAAAAACAAAAGGTCCTGGATAGGAGTGGGCTTGTAGTAAACACAGACCAGAAAAGGGACCAATGTCCCTGGAAGAGACTGTTATCAAGGGGTAGGACGGTAAAAGTCAAGTTCAGAGAGGGAGCAGAGAACCAAATGATGAATGGATTTTTACAAATTCAAGATAGGGACTTTAGATTGTGTACAGAGAAGTAATATAATCTGAATTTAAAATTTAAGATGATTACTCTGACTGTTGATGGAGAATAAACTCTGAACATGGACAAGAACAGAATGAGGGAGACTGGTTAGGAAGTAATGGGAAAATACCAGGGAAGATATACTGGTGGCTTAGACAAGGGTGATGGACGTAGAGGTCACAAAAGTGGTTACACTCTGGATATATTTTTAGAGCTGACTCTTTCTTACATCATCCACTCCCTATGTACATCAAGAGCCTGGGGGCCCAATGCCACTTGAGGTCACATGTTTAGTAAATCTCAACAGCAATATTTGAAATAGAGTTTAAAAACAATTAACTTTTGATATTAAAAAATAATGCATTTTCAAGGAAAAAATTTTGATAAGTAAATAAATATACAAAGAAGGGAAATAACCCAGAATCCAACCAGGTAGTGATAACATTTCACAATGTGATGTTTATAATTAGTGTACTCTTTTTCTACAAATATTTATATATTTTAATTGAAATCATATTTTCTATGCATTTGGAGTCCCTATTTTGATGAACTTAATTTTTTTGCTCTTTTAATTTTTTTCACATAATTTTAAGACATTATTTTTAAAATAATGTTTCAATACCATATAGAATTTTAATGTTACAATTTACTCATCCAAGGCATTCTTTTAACTCAGACTCTTATAAAGATAATAAAAAGATAGTCAACAAAATGCATAGTATAGAATTAGTACTCTTGGAAGTTTACTCAGTATTGATTGGGTTTCCCTAAATTTCTATACTTGACTCTCTTCCTTTCTGAATCTATATGTGTTCCTAGGAATCCTCATTTCTTTTCTTGGTTTAACTCCAACTAAATAGACACTGAGCACTTCAACCTATATTTAAAACTGTGACTCATCTGCAAATATTCTTACTCACATATGAAAAACAGTACATGTTTACAGAGTGTTTCTGCCTATGAAATACAAGACCTCCAAACTCTTAAGTTGAATACTAAAATTATCTTTCTCCAACCATTCTCCCCAAAGAGACTCTTCCAACAAATTCTCTGCTTTACTTGATGACACCCATTTATCCAACCAAACTAGATAACTGCTAAACCTCAGGCACTTCTCTTTCACTCACTCTACTTTTAAGAAGTACTTTCCATGAGTAATTAGGAAACAGTTCTAAAAGCTTCTCTCTCCTCACAATCTATATTGATACCTCTTCCTTAACCTCAGTGCTTATTTATCTTTCACCTGGACTCCTGAACCAACTTTATAACATCTTTTTCTGCATCCACCTTTACCTTTCCATAAAGTCAATGTTGTGATGATTTTCTTTCATACTTTTATCCTTCAAAGATTTCTCAATATCTTTTATAATCATTTTAAACTCCTTAGGTTATCTTCCTTCAAAGTAGACCCACCTCTCTCATCCTTTCTTAGGGTACTCCATCCTCCAGTAATACCAAAATAATTTACAGTTTGCACACATATCATGCTATTTCAGATTTTCTCTTCCCAGGGTGCTTTTTTCCCTTTGTCTGCTTGACAAATTTCTTCTTCAATCCATTGACCTTCCTAGGATCAAAACAAAGAGAATGAATTTAACTGAATCCATTACCCCTGTTTGGTCTTCACCTCTTTTGTGACTGACTCCTTGTCCCCTATTAGTCAGAACTAATCACCACTTCTTTATATTATTCTGAACATTTTACACAAATTAAATCCATGAACACTGTGTTCCTACTCGTAGCATCATCAAATCCCATTGTTTGTATCTCATTATATGACTGTATCCCCTTTTAGACTAGATGATCTGACATAAAAAATCTTACATTGTTTGCTTTTGTATCTCTTTTGCCTTGCACAGTGATTGGCATAAGTAGAATTCAATATTGTTTGTAATTCAATTGAAAGAATAGGTGAGACAACTACTAAATAATATAGGCAATTATTTAAGCATTTCTTTTTACAGTATTGAATGATCTATTACCTAAATGTCAGATTTGACACTGTTCTAGAACATCTGTTTTCTTCATCTGATTTTCTGTCAATAGTTGACCATCTCCCAAGTCTCAGGACAGTTTTTTCTCATGTGATTTGACCAGTCAACTCCTGAAGAATCTAAGAGACTTCTCAATAGCTGCAATTACTCGAAGTTCACATATTAATGTGCAGAGATGCCATCAACCACATCTCTTGAATTCTGGTCATTATTCTTTACTAATTCACTAATTAGTATGTATATTGCTAATTTAAGAAATCAGATATGAATCATATCTCCAAAGCAAGCTCTAGAAGATTATCTGTACAAATGCCCTCACTGCTAAACAATATGGAGAAAGACTGATTACTATTCAAAAAAAAAAAGAAACAGCTTGAAAGATTTCTTCTAGTACCAGCTGGTGCTGGCATTTCTGAGGGATACCATGAGACTGGTTCTGGGAAAGTTGGGAAAAACATGGGAAACTGGATCAACTGCTCATGGCTGTGAACAATCTCTAACAGGATGATGCTGACAGGAACTGATAGCAAACAGGAAGAGCAAAAGTCCCTTCTTTCTCTTTTCAGTCCCCCTCTAGTGACCCATGTTGACAAAATCAGTTGAGAATGAGCTCTAAATGGAAAAATATGGTTTGCAGATTCACAACCGCAGTGTCACAAAAGTGGAGGATAAAAGTGGGGATGTGGAGAAGAGAAATAACAGATTAATATCTGGCAAACTGTTGGGGATCGAATCATGTCCCCTACAAAAGTATGTTCAAGTCCCAACTCCTGGTCCTGTGGGTATGAACCCATTTGTAAAAAGGACCTTTGAAGATATTCTTACTTGAGGTGTGCCCAAACTGAATGAGGGCTGGTCTTAAGCCGATATGGCTGAAATTCTCATAAGCAAAGGACATTGGCCACAGAAAGAAAAGGCACAGGGAGCAGCCAGAAACCAGAAGTCAACAGAACTGTAAGAGAAGGGAGAAGATGACACCATGTGTATTGCCATGTGATAGAAAATCCAAGAAACCCCAAAGATTTCTGGTCAGCCAGAGGATACCCACCTTGAAGGAAGCAAGCCTTCTAGGTTCTGAAACTATAAGCCAAGAAATTCCTGTTGTTGAGGCAACTCATTTTATGGTATTTGTTTTAGCAGCTAGGAAACTAAAACATAAACATTTTAAGCACTATTACTGCTAATCTGAATGTCAGATGTACAAATTAAGTCACTGTTGGATTAAAGGAACCCACGAATTGGATCCTGCAAACACAGGCTTCATCCTATGCTGTAAGCAAAATAGGACTGTTCTAGTTTGCTAATGTTGCCAGAATGCAAAACACCAGAGATGGATTGGCTTTTATTAAATGGGGTTTATTTGGTTACATAGTTACAGTCTTAAGGCCATAAAGTGTCCAAGGTGAACAATCAGGGTACCTTCACTGGAGGATGGCCAACGGTGTCTGGAAAACCTCTGGTAGCTGGGAAGGCACATGGCTGGTGTCTGCTCCAAAGTTCTGGTTTCAAAACGGCTTTCTCCCAGGATGGTCTTCTCTAGGCTGCAGTTCCTCAAAAATGTCACTCTTGGTTGCACTTGGGATATTTGTCCTCTCTCAGCTTCTCCAGAGCAAGAGTCTGCTTTCAATGGCCATCTTCAAACTGTCTCTCATCTGCAGCTCCTGTGCTTTCTTCAAAGTGTCCCTCTTGGCTGTAGCTCCTCTTCAAAATGTCACTCACAGCTGCTCTGAGTTCCCTTCGCCCATCAGCTCATTTATATGGCTCCACTGATCAAGGCCCACCCAATGGGCAGGCCAACACTCCATGGAAATTGTCCAATTAGAGTTGTCACCCACAGTTGGGTGAGGTGTATCTACACAGAAACACTCAAAGAATTACAATCTAATCAACACATGATAATGTCTGCCCACACAAGATTACATCAAAGATAATGGCATTTGGGGGACACAATATATTCAAACTGGCGCAAGGACTGCTATCAATTAACAAGTAAAAAGCATGACTGAATTATATTTCTGGTCCGTGTATTTATCACTCACAGATGCAAAGCCAAATTCTTTGGAATATTTTCATTTGTAAGCAATCACTAACTTTACCTGAAAACATTTTTTTTCTGTGGCCAAAGAGGTATAATCAACTTAAATGTTACACAGAATGCTTATTTAGACAGAACCAGTTTTGAATTAAATTATCGCCATGATGATTCATCACCACATTCCTCAATTAGTAGAGAGAAACCTAATCACTTTGAATTACCATTTGCATTATTCAGATGGCTACTTTGTGGCACTAACATAAAAGCTCCCAAAGTGCATGGCCCACATTTGCACTTCTTCAGTTGGTTTGTTCCCAATGTCCAGCATGCAGTAGGCTTTCAGTGTATTTTTGTTAAATAAAAGAATGCCATTTACTCTAATCTCACCTTCAGAGATATATTAATGATTTCACTAACTAGAATGCCAGGATTATTTACCAAAAGTCAGTGACTTTTAAGGTGTTAGTTAAAATTATTCCCAAAGTTTCTAGCTCTTAGGCAGAAACTTAGTCATTGTGAGACTCTGTTTTCACGAGATAGAGTTGAATTTATTTAATGCTGAATTATACAATGTAAATTCAATACACATGATTTAATGTTGATTATAAATCCTTAGTATTTTAAGTTCCTGCATTTTTACTAAGGGGAATGAAAGAATATGCTGCAGGCTCATTTGGTTCTTTGAATCTTTCACTGTTTTTCCAATTAATATACTTTTAAAATGTGTTATAAATTACAATTGCTATTGTAGTAAGAATAGAATACAATGCATTAAGGGTCTAAAGCACTTTTTAAAAACATCTACCTTAAATGTAGCAGTGCAAATGAAAGTAAACATACACACAAATATACGTATATGTACTTAAATACATTGTATATATTCATATTAGTTTAAATATCTTTATATACTTAAATATTTCATAATTACTGATACGCATACAAATCTTTAAAATAAAATGATTATATAATTTCAGTATCATTACATCTAAATATCTTTTATTAATACTTTGTATTTTATATTATTATATTAATTGTTTAATATATCTGTATATAAATATATATCTATTTTGTTATTAATGTAACCAATATTTATATGCTAACAATATTCTATCCATGGCATAATAAACATAGAGGACACAAAGAGAAATAAGACATTTTTCATCTTCAAGGTACTTGCAGTTTTTAATTTTTTTGTCATTGATTTCTCAATCTTTTATAGCAGGTTATAAAGATATTCTAAAAAAGTGGTAACATTAAGAATAACAATAAGTATTTAAAACAATAACAACAATAATAATACCTTGAGTTTTCATTGGAGTGTGTATTTCTCAAAATACTTTTGCATACATTTTCTATATTCTTATTTTGACCCAGGAATTAGTGCTAGGTTACAGAAAGAAAACATATCTCTCTTTTACATATTAGAGTAATGAAGTCAGCAATAGTTCATAAATAATATTATTTATATACATTTTAAATAATTTCATTTATAATTGAATTTAAAGGAGTTGGGTTTTTAAAAAAATTTTTTACCCTTAAATTACTTTAGTTTCTACACATAGTATAAAAACCTATATTTTTTGGAATTTGAAATAAAACCTTAGTTTGCTGTATGCCCTTGAGATGGTAAGATTATCTAAAGTTTCTGTTCCAGTTTGAATGTATTATGTCCCCCAAAAGCCATTATCTTTGATGTAATCTTGTGTGGATAGACCTATCAGTGTTAATTAGATTGAAATTCTTTGAGTGTTTCCATGGAGATGCACCCCACCCAACTGTGGGTGATAACTCTGATGAGATATTTCCATGGAGGTGCTGGCCCACCCATTGGGTGGGTCTGAATTAAATTACTGGCACACTGTACAAGCTCAGACAGAAGGAGCCAGCTTGTTACAGCCAAAAGGGACACTGTGAAGAAAGCACAGGAGCTGCAGATGAGAGACAGTTTGAAGACGGCCATTGAAAGCAGACTCTTGCTCCAGAGAAGCTGAGAGAGGACAAATACCCCAAGTTCAACTAAGAGTGACATTTTTGAAGAACTGCAGCCTGAAGAGGAATGTCCTGGGAGAAAGCCATTTTGAAACCAGAACTTTGGAGCAGACGCCAGCCACATGCCTTCCCAGCTAACAGAGGTTTTCCAGACACCATTGGCCATCCTCCAGTGAAGGTACCCAATTGCTGATGTGTTACCTTGGACACTTTATGACCTTAAGACTGTAACTGTGTAACCAAATAAACCCCCTTTTATAAAAGCCAATCCATTTCTGGTGTTTTGCATTCCAGCAGCATTAGCAAACTAGAACAGTTTCTAAGTATAAAAGTCAATGTGGAACTTCATTTATTCTCTACATTCCTTCAGGATCTAATTTACTTGTGTTCCTTTTGTCATGCCATATTCCCAAAACAGAATGCATCACTTTCTCATCTATCCTCCAACAGCAAAATTCTTAATTTTGCCTGTAAAAAATGTATTCCATATAAACACTTTCCAGAGATTCTTAGACATATTGGAAATTATTTTATTTGGACATTAAAGGAATAGTCACCCTGAAATATTTAAGAATTTGGAGACAGACCCTTCTCTATATAGAGTCTTGTCTACATAACTTCACTTATATCTGTTGAGAATTCAGAATGTAACCAATATTTATAAAGTGTTAAAAATATTCTGTCCATGGCATAATAAACATAGAGGATGTGAAGAGAAATAAGTCACTCTCTGACCTCAAGAACTTGCAATATTTATTTATTTATTTACTTTTGTCATTGACTTCCCAGCAGATTACTGCTCCTCAACAGCAGGTTACAAATGTATTCTAAGATAGTGGCAATGTGCTGGTTTGAATCTATTATGTACCCCCAGGAAAGCCATGTTGTTTTAATCCAGTCTTGTGGGGGCAGACCTATTGTGAGTGGGACCTTTTGATTAGGCTGTTTTCATGGAGATGTGACCCTGCTGATTCAAGGTGAGTCTTGATCATCTTTACTGGTGTCTTCTAGGGGAAGATAAAACGCAGAGACATTTTGAAGAAAGCTCAGAGGTGCTTGGAGAAAATGCCAGAGACATTTTGGAGACAGCCATTGAAACCAGATCCAGGAGAGAAGCTAAGAGATAAAATCTAGAGTTTGACCTGGAGAAGCTAAGAGAGGACCCCCTGCACTTGGAGAGAAATGCCTCAGGAGAAACAAGCAAGGATACCCAGGAACTGGGAGAGAGACAGAGACACTGAACAGCAGACATTGCCGTATGCTTTCCCATGTGAGGAACCCCGGATTCCATTGTCATATTTCCTCAAAAAAGTTATCTACCTCTTGATGCCTCAATTTGGATATTTTCGTGGCCTTGGATCTGTAAATGTGTGGACTAATAAACCCCCATTGTAAAAGCTAATCCGTTTCTAGTGTTTTGCATTCCAGCAGCTTTAGCAAACAAGAACAGTTAGTATCAATAATAATAATAATAATAATAATAATAATATTTAAAACAATACTAGTACCTTGAGTTTCCATAGGACTGTGTATTTCTCAAAATGCCTTTCCCAACATTTAGGATCTGGGATCCACTCATATGGATTTTCCCATTGAGGGATAAATGGCCATAAGGAAAAACAAATGGTTTTATTGACCTAGGAAAGTACATGATGACTTCGGAAGGTAAGAATCTTCTGGTGAACTCTGATGAAGCAAAGGCAGGAACACCTGTAAAGAATACCTGTTAATGAAGCCACTGCCTCCTGTCCCCAAGTCCCTTTTTATATCACACCTTCAACCCAAGAGCACAAAGAAATACCATTCCCAAGTGAAAAAAAGGTGTGAAGAAAAGGCAGGATTGGACAAAGAGAAAAACTGACCCACAATATGTTTGAATTAAGGCTGCTGCTGATTCTAACTGAATCTATTATGATAGATAGGCAGGGATGGCCCTATGCCTAGGGAAAGAAGCATAATCCTAGGGAAAGGGTTCCTTGTGGCCAAGGGCAACTTTCAGTGAGGGGCACATCCATGAACATTCAGCCACTGATTTCTCCAGCTGCTGCATGGTGAGTGGGTTGACTCTAAAGACATCCAGGGAGAGCATCACATTACCCATGACAGTGAGCTGTCAAATGTTAAATGGTTCACATTCCTTGTTAAGTTTGTATCCAGACATGTTATCACTTTTTTTGCAATTATTTCTTTCATGATATTCCCTAGTTTTTTAATGTAGGAAAATTATTAGTTTTTGTATATTAAGTATGTAACCAACCAACCACCTTACTGAATTACCCTTCTGTTTTATTATCTGAGGTTTTTCCTATATATGATTATCCCAGTGCAAATCCAATCTACCCATTACTTAAAAATATAATTTGTTCCTGGGAGAAAAAAAACAAACAAAAAACCAAACCAAACCAAAACAAAAAATGAGGTTAATGCTCATCATTAGAACAATAAGCATCAGTGACATTATTGCTTTACGGTTTCTTCAGTATATAAACAAAGCAATCGTGATAGTGAATGTAATTGAAACTTTAATGCAAAAAATACACAAGAAAAGTACAGACAAAATAAATCAATATTAACAAAGCAAACGATGCATGAAATTGCAACTACCATACACTGACAAAGCCTGAGTTTTCTGAAAGAGGACTTTAACACCGTGGTGCCAACTATTCACATAAGAAGATAGTGGCTTGGCTGTACTCCTTTCTGCACCCAGCTGTTCTCAAGCCCTGAGAAATCCAAATTAGGTCAATCATGCAAAGAAATGCCTCCCACCAAGAAAAAGGATATGGAAAGTAACTCCCTGTAATACCAAATTCTTATAAACCAAATGAACATATTTCAGATTATATTTGTTTGGATAAGTTTTTCATCCTTCCCAATATTCATATCATTTTAAATTTAGTTGAAGAGAATTGGCTGACACTTTTACAATGTTAACTAATAACTGTAGTCAGCACCTTGCCTTCTTCCATATATTAATGAGAAGTTCATGATTTCACCATTAATTATGATGGCAGATTTTTCTCTTCCTCATTCTTATTCTTTCTCTATTCATGCACAAATAAAAACATAGAAATAGAGCTTGAGATATACAAACAATTATAAATATGGAAATAACTGTGCTCAGAGTATCCCATTTCTCATTATCTTCTAAAGTAATTAGTGTGCTTAGATTTTTTTTCCCCTGTTGGTTGATGTGGTCACCATTATTTGTTGCATCACTCCTTTTTGTTGTCTAAAGTTTTTGTTTGTTTGCTGTTGTTTTCATCAAGGACCCATGAACTCTAAAAATCCATTCATGTTTGTATATTTGACTTAAATGAAATTTGATTGGTGTAATGAGTTGAATAATGACCGTCAAAGACATATCCACGTTCCAGAAAGTGTGAATGTGAATTTATGTAGAAAAAGGGTCTTTGCAGAGGTAATTCAGTTAGAGATGTGGACAAGAGGCCACCCTGGAATATCTGGGTGGCCCTAACTCCAGCAAGTGTCCTTATGAGAGACACAGAGAACTGACAGACAGCCACGTGAAGACAAAGGCAGAGATTGGCGCTGTGCAACCACAAACCAGGAAATCCTGGAGCCACCAGGAGCTAGAATACACAAGGAAGGATTTTCTCCTATAGTCTGAGGAGGAAGGATGGCCCTGCCAGGACCTGGATTTCAGACTTTTGGTCTCTCAAACTGTGAAAGAATAAATTTCTGTTGTGCGACCCCAGTTTGTGGGAATTTGTTATGGCAACCCTAGGAAACTAATATGGCTAGAAATAAAATCTGTGTGACATTTTCTTTGGCTGAGATTTTTAGAATTAGCTCTGATATGTTCTGTCATTGATTGCTGTCCTGGAGAAATCTAAATCTAGCCTGAACTTTCAGGCTTTATTTAGGTTTCCCCCATGGGTGCTCTTTGGTCTGGATGCTCAGAGATTTTATTATTATTATTATTAACTTTATAAAAAAATTTTTTAAAACATTTCCAAACAAAATATAGCAAAGGAATAAAAAAACAAATATCCTGAAATAATTTCATTGCTTCCAATATACTCCTCCTATACCACAAGAAAATTGATAACCCATAGTCATTCTTAAGCATTCCTGTATCATTAAGATATGGATTTTTTTTAATAAAATCTAGCAAAATTTTAAAAATCTATCTTGGTACTGTTCTATTTGCAGCATGCTTTCCAAGAGTTATGTCCTTTCAATCTCTGTATTCAAGTCTTCCTTGAATATACATTTACTTATATACTGTTACATCCTCTTTAGGGTAATCTTTTCTTCTTCATTTTTTAGTTTTATGTGTTCTAATCTCTTCTTGGTAATAGTAATTATGCCTATGCTAGATCTGTTGTTTTTTTTTCCTCTTTCATGTTCATTATTTGCTTTCTAATTTTTACTACTCTTTCTTTTCTGTTTCATTTGGTAACTATTTATTCTGCCAGTGCAAAATCATCTTGACTGTATTGTCAGTGAATCCTCTCCTTCCATCCTGTCTCCTTCCCTCCTCTCCTGTGTTCTCCTCTCCTCTCCTTTCCTTTGCCTTCCTTTGCTTTCCTTTCTTCTGTTTTGTTTTGCTGTCCATTAGAAATTGTAACATCTCCTGAATAATGTTTGTTTTTCTTGCATTTCTTTCATAAACACTATAAAATCATAACTGATCTCTTCCTGTTCTGTACCATTTCTTCCTTGAACATTGCAGATCTGGGCCTTTCAATACAGAGAGCGCATTGTATATAGGTTGTTAGATTTCATGGGCAATGATTTAAAATTTTTGTCTCTTTCACAGTGATTCCCATGTTTTACATGGGAAAATTTGGATCTATAGAGGTTTATCCTCAGATGATAAAGACAGGGCAGCTGCAGGTTTTCTTTCTGTCTACATTTTCCCTCTACCCTGCCCTACCTTTAACCTGCTTTGTGCAAAGTTGGCGTATCTGAGAGTCTTCTTGTTCATCATCAAATCCCTTAATTTTGCCTCTCTGGGATATCAAAACCAAGGCCAGGAAGGCAGGTTCAATTTCATACCCAGCCCACAAACTCCAACTTGGTTGCTGCAAACATAGGATTATGTGATGCTCCTCAGGGAGCCCTGAACTCTCTGCTTTGGCTGATTTGCAAAGCAAAAGAGATAAGGAGAGAGCTTTACATGAGATATTATATAGAATCTCAAAATCAGAATTAATATCTTCCAGAGAAGAAACTGATCTTTAAAAGATTGGAAATTCAACTGGATTTAGAATGGGATAAAGATAGCATCAATTGAGAAATAGGTGATGCAACAGTGTTACAAGTTTTTATTATTTTTTATATTAGTTGCTTCCAGATTTGGGGTCAAAAATTTTCTAGGTATTTGGCCTACAATTCTGGTAAATAAACTTATATCTACAACCTAAACATTCATGTTAAACACATTCTTACTGGATGTGTTCCAAACCAGACTAGGTGGGGAAAGTAAATATGCTATATACCTATTATTACAGGCAAATCTATGAAAGAAGATTTACCTTCAATTGCTGATGTGCTTGATAACAAACATATTGATGGACAGAAAGACAAAAATCCAGGTAATAAAGAAAATCTTCAAAGATGGCTTTATTTACAAAGGTTAACCATTTTGGAATTTATATGAAATTTTAATCAAATAAATTCACTAAATTATTTTATACTACATAGTCTAGAAAACGGTGTCAATCAGTTACATAAAAATTGGTAAAATCTATAAATATCTTGTTTTTAACAACTGATTAGAGCATCTCCATTGGCTTCAAAATAAAAGAATCATGAAAAATCAGCATTGCATATCTCTATTTTCCATGTTCATTTGCAATCACCATTAGGTAATTCTAAATGTTTGCAATATGATTGAAGTCCATCAATGGAAAGATCAGTATGGGAACCATTATTACCAAGCGAGGATATCCATTTTGTTATAACAATGGAAAAAGCAAGAGAGAAGGCCCTGGAATTGGGTCAAAATAAGAGATGCCCCTCTTTATTGACTGACGCCCAAGATTGATTAATTTTAGGCTAATCCAATGAACTACAGAAAACAGGGTGTTGACAGGAAACAAAATAAGGCAAAAATCTTAAGTAAAATTTTTGTGGTTTCATTACTTAGTAATATTTAATTTCTAAATATATTGATACAAATGAAGCTACATGGAAACACCATATATGGCATTTTTTTTTCCAGTTTTACCTTATTTAACCTTATTTTAAAATTTTGAAACATTATTAGTTTCTCTGCTGGCTGACTTAAAAATACACTAATTTTAAGAACATTAAAATTGAGGGCAAATAGCTTTAGAAATATTAGAAATATTTTCTAATTTAGTAGTTAATATTTAGAAATTTCAACTGCACAGGTATCTTTATATAACAAAATAACCTTTTAAAACAATACCTTATGCCAATCAGCTGGAAATTTAAAAGTATTCAAGTATGTGCAGTAATTGTTCTATTTTGAATTCATTTGGATAGATATATTTTGATAGGAAAAACATAAGAACATATATAACTCTAATTCTGCTGTCTAGAATTCAGTTAGATCACTTTTTTAAATTTTCATTTTCTCTTTTTTTGTTGTTGCCACTTTTTTTATGTGAACATATATACGTAACAGTGGTAATTTTCAAAGTACAATTTCACACGTAGTTAGAGAGCAAATTTCAAAGAATTTGATAGGTCACATTTCCACAACTTCAGCCATTTCCATTACTGTAATATATAACATACATACAGAAAGGTGTCAACTCTTGATGTACAGCTCAACAAGCAGTTACATAGGTAATTTAAAAAATTGTTATGGGTTACAGCTCCACAATCTCAGGCCGTTCCCTGTTATGCAATACAAGGTATATACAGAAACGTGAAGGCCTTCAAAGCACAATGCAATGAGCAACTATAGAGAAAATCCCAAAGGATGCTATAGTCTTCAGTTCCAGGGTGTCATTTACCTCCTTCTAGCCATTCCAACACCCCAGCATCACATATATATATACAGTTATATATATATATACAGTTTCAGTATTCATAGATCTTTGTTAAATTTTGTCTTGTTTGCTGCTACCCCTTCCTCTCAATCTCTTTCGCCATCTTCAGGGTAGTCTAGGCAGTGAGCACCCTAAGTTGTTCATATTGAAAGGGGGTGTTGACAGTATGGGGAAGGGGTCTATATAAGATTGTTGATCTTAAAGAGGCTATTGCCTCTGAATTTTAGGACTTGTCTAGTAAAGGAACATTCTGGTGGATTTAAGCTTCTAAAAGATAAAACTTGGTGACTGAATCTTTTATAGAATCTCAGGTAGGAACCTAGGTATTTGGTAAGGGCATGGCATACTGTGGCCATTTGAGATGTCTAGCTGGAGCTTGCCTAAGAAAAAATCCAGGTTGCCTCTTGACTCTATTTGGGATCTCTCATCTACTGTGACTTCAGTTTGTTACCTTTCTTTATTCCCTTTTGGTCAAGTAGGCATTTTCAATCCCTCGTTTCTAGGGCCAGGCTCAATCCTGACAGTCATGTCCCATGTTGCCAGGGAGATTCATTCCCCTGGGAGTCATGTCTTCATTGGGGGGAGGTTATTTGCAGAGTTGGGCTTAGAGAGAGAAAGGCCACATCTGAGCAACAAAAGAAGTTCCCTGGAGGTGCCTCTTAGGCATAATTACAGGAGAGCTCAGCCTCCTATTTATAATCCTGAATTTCACAAGAGCAAGCCTCAAGTCAAGGGCTTGATTTATTAAATGGTGGATTCTTAACTTCACTTAATCTATATTCTATCCCAAGATAAATGGTCAGTTTCTTACATTATCTTCACTTTGTTGTACAAACATCATCACTCTCAACTTTAAAAAATTATCATAAAATATCTCAGAGCTCTTATCAGCTGCTAATTATTCATCCCTATTAGTGTAGAGTTGGTAAGATAGTCCTATTAAATATAATCTTTAATACATCATGGATAGTTTTTCCATACCACTTTGTTGTTAACCCTCCACACCAGTGTCATACTGGTTTATTTAATACTGCATAGTCTAATATATAAATGTATATAAATGTATAGTAATAAATGTCATATATCATGCTAACACTTATTTAGGTTTGTGGTGCTACTCTGTGGGTTACATGCTTTTAAACAACCATTTACAAACATGTTTGACTTTAATGCTTCACTGATATTTATAACCCCTTTAATGAACCAGTCACACCTGACCATTCCCATACTGTTAAGATCACCCTCTTTATCATATCTGTACATATTAGATTACTGTTCCGCCTTCACTAGCTTCTGCCTATTTCTAAGTCCCCTATATTCTACATTATAAGACACTTTTTTACAGTTTTCAAAGAGTTCACATTAGTGGTAACATACAATAGCTCTCCTTTTGAGTCTGACTTATTTCACTCAGCATTATGTCTTCAAGGTTCATCCATGTTGTCATAAGTTTCATGACCTCATTCTGTCTTACTGCTGCATAGTATTCCACCACATTTTGTTTAGCCACTCATCTCTTAAAGGACATTTGGATTGTTTTCATCTCCTGGCAATTGTGATCAATGCCACCATGAACACTGATGTGCAAATATCTGTTCATGTTACTGTTTTCAGATCTTCTGGGTATATACTGAGAAGTGCAATTGCTGGATCATAGAGTAACTCAATATTTAGTTTTCTGAGGAAATGCCAAACTGTCCTCCAGAGTGGATTTACCATTATACAGTCCCACCAGCAATGAATAAGTGTTCCAATTTCTCCACATCCTCTCCAGCATTTGTAGTTTCCTGTTTGTTTAATGGCAGCCATTCTAACCGGTGTGAGATGCTAACCCGTGATCTTGATTTGCATCTCCCTAATAGCTAGTGAAGATGAACATTTTTTTTTAATCTGTTTTTTAGCCATTTGTATTTCCTCTTCAGAGAAATGTCTTTTCATATCTTTTGCCCATTTTATAATTGGGCTGTTTGTACTATTGTTATTGAGTTGTAGGATTTCTTCATATACGGAAGATATCAGTCTCTTACCAGATGCATGGTTTCCAAATATTTTCTCCCATTGATAGATCACTTTCTAAGGTGTCTTTACCAAGAATGCTTTCAATGCTTCAGTAAAATTCCTTGATATTATTTTTATCATATGTTTCAATTAATGTGAACATGCAAAACTATCCATATTGAAAATGTAATAATGATAATTTACTAAGGTTAGAATAATAATTTTGAACACTTAGAAGTTTCATACAAATTAATTACCATCTGTAGAGATGTATTAATAATTACAAATTAACTTCAGATCCAGTTGAAGTCAAATCGATACAAAACACCACACAGTGAATTCCTCTAAGAGCATTCTCAATAGTGCAGATACTAGCATCCATATAGTTTGAACATGCTGTACCTCAGAGGATAATTCTCTTTAAAGTAATTTCTCATAGCTACAATTTTAGGGGCATTTCCTAGAAAGTGTTCATTTCCAATTCCTATGCAATTCCTCCAATGTTTTTAATGAAACAACATTTCTATTGAGAATATTCACCACAAATCATATTATTCAGATTTAATTGCAACTCTTTTATTTAATTAAAAATATTTTCTCATTTTAAGGGAAATAATTGAATCACAAAAGAACAGTAAATAGAATACGGAAAGAGATTCTTGACCATTCTGCTTCTAACTGTAGCGTGCTTTTGAAATACTAGTTATTAAGGCAAGAAATTAGTATTTTTATATTATAAAGAATGTTACGAATTAACTAATAAAGAAAATCCGAATTGGATATGCTTTCTGGCTTATTATTGACAAGACTCCTATTCTTAGGTCCCAATAAAAAATAAATTTGAACTACAGAATCTTAAACTACAGAAACTTAACCAATAGTAAACCAGTAGTACAATAGAAAGAGCTGTTATTTTTGTGGGGTTTTTTTGTGGTGCCCATTTTGAGATAAGTGATTATGTTCTCAGTTATTCCCCTAAGCAGGTGATATCAATACTGCATCCTGCCAGTCTCTTATTAACCCACTTCATATACCATACCCATACAAATGTAGATCTAGCAGAACATAGTAATTTAAAAGTAATCTTCACTGATAATCATCACAGCTTGAATATTGGATTTCTAAATTAATGTCAAAGTTAATGCAAAATTACAAAATATAACCACACTTTTTCCGTCTGTTGTAAACATGTTCCATTTTTTTATTACAATTATTTTCTTTATTTTCAAGTGTTTTCTTAATTTGCAGTTACTCTGAGGAATATGAATTATTAGGGTCTTATGACTCTACTCTAAATGATGGCTTTCTCAGACACATCTACATTTCTTATAATATTGATCTTGGTGTTCTAACCTCTTTCACCAAATAAATATCAACAGCTTTGGAATTGTGAAATCATTTGTAGTTGTTATTTTGGTTGTGGTAGTTATTGTCATTGTTATTCTGTGTGTGTGCTCATAATTTCGTTTTTATCATGTAAGATTTCTACATAGTAAAACAACGTAACGGAGAAGAACTTAATTTAAAAGAAAATTTCTTTCAGCATTGTCACCTTATCACTGCTCCTCAGTAGCAACCTGTTTTAATTTTTTCTGTTTTAATATTTTCTGGAAGTTATCTTCATATTTCAAATGATCAGCCTGAATTGCTGTTTCCCGATTAATTAATTTCATGCATTAAGCATTGACCTAATATTAAGGTTAGATGAAAAATTAACATCTCCCATGCCATTCATAAGCCCATCCCATTTATGATAACTGTATTTTGATTTTTAATAGCTTAACTGATTATTTTTTACATTTAAATAATAAGCCTAAATTTGCCTTTCTTACTTTATCACCATAGAACAGTACTATTATCTCTCTTCTTCAAAATAAGATATCATCTTCCTCTCCTCCCCAATTTTCCCTTTCTACATTATTTCAAATGTATATTAGTTTTACTTTGGTTAACAACATGTATTTATTTTTAATCATAATTAAATCCTCTGTGCCTAACATTTTTTAATCTAATACTTAAATATCAATACATAATACTTAATATAGTATATCTAAGTAAATATTATTAACTGCAGATCCAATTAGTGAGATTCTCTCTGTGCTTTGCTCTCTGCAACTCTGAGGAGAAAGTTCCTGGAAGCAAGGTCAAGTAGATTTTCTTTGTAAATCCCACTAATTGCTCAGAGTCAGTTTCACTTATATTTGATAATGATGTTTTTGTGCAGGATTTTTGTCTTGTTTATTCCTGGAATTTCTGATTGCCTTTCTAATTACTTGTTAGAATTTGGAATATATTTTTCTTTCTCATGCTCCCAAAACCTTGTTTGGTTTTCAAAATCCATTCTATTCTCAAAAAAGAACATTCCTGTGCTTATGACTTTTTGCTCTACTATTGGCCCACTTGCCTTTCAGACCTGCTGTTACCTTTATTTTTCTCATGAATAAGCTAAATACAGTATTTCTCATATATCGCACACTCCTCATTCTTGGTTTCCAATACCTAGTTATTTCCTTTGAATGGATTTGTGAGAAATAAAATGTCTTCATCTTAGCAGTTCTATCAATGACTATTTTTTACTCACACTTGATGCATATTGTTTGCTGGGAAACAGGATTCAAATTAAATATCATTTTTCTTTAGAACTTTAAAACCATTGCTCCAGTCTTCTAGCATTGATTGGTGCCGGTCTCTAACAGGATCATATGTCAAGGATGAGCAGAGGCAAGGCGGGTCTTTTCCAAAACAGCTACTGAGTTGGTGTGAGTAATCTTCCAGAAGAGGAGAGTGGGGGATAAGCATGCTGGCGATATCTCTAAATTGGTTTAAACAATGCTGTGTCAGATAAGATAGCGTGATTTTACCTATCCTATTAACTGGTTTTTATTTTCACTTATAGTATGAAATTTCCAAATACATACAAGTTAATAGAATAGTGTAATAAATTCTTACATACCCATCACCCAAAACCCAGCAATTACCAATATTTATCACAAATGCTTCATCTATTCCTTCTATTGCTTTTAACATTTTTCTGAAGTATTTTAAACAAATAGCTGACATCTCATAATTTCACCCCTACATAATTCAGTATGCATCTCTTAAAAAATGTGCATTTCCCACTAAATCATAATGCTGTTTTCATACCTATCAAATTGAAAACAACTCCTTGGTACCTTCTAATAGTCCAACCAAATTCAAATTTCCCCAGCTATCTTGAAAATGTCTTTGTACAGTTAGTTTCTTCTAATCTTTATCCAAATAAAGAGTCAGCATTTCATTTGATTGAACTATAGAATGCCTCATATTGTAAATGTATTGTTACCTCTCCCGTATTTAAATTGCTTTCTGTCAGTATTTCCTAATAAACTTAATAAGATAAACCTAACAAAACAAAATTAGCTCTTACAGCTTAAATGTATTTTGTTGCTAAAAAAGTTTTTGCAGGAATACTTTATTGGCATTAATGAGCACTTTGGAAAATGATTTGGCAGTCTTCAAACATTAAACATACATCTACCATATGATCCAGTCACTATACTCCCAGGTATTTACCTAAAATAAATAAAAACACAGGATCACATAAAGACCTGTGCACGGATGCTCATAGCAGCTTTATTTGTAATTTTGAAAAACTACAAACAACCCAAATGTACATCAGCAGATGAATGGATAAATAAAATGTGGCACATCTATAATGAAGAATACTATTCAGCAAAATTAAAGAATGAGCTAATATATGCAAAATATTGGTGAGTCTCAATAATTATGCTGAAATAAGTACCTACTGTATAATATCAATTATATAAAATTCTAGAAAATGAGCATTAATCCCTACTTACAGAAAGCAGAAGAGGGCACTGGAAGGATGAGAAGGTAGGTTTACAAAAGGGCCTGATGAAAATTTTAGGGAAGAAAAATATGTTCACTATCTTCATTGTGGTGATGTTATCACAGGTGCATTAACATGTCAAAATTTATCAAATGTGCATTTTCAATATGAACATTGCATTATATAACAAGGACATCTCAATAAATTGTTTAAAAAAACTTTTGGGCTAAAGTTTAAGATGTGCTTAGAAGGAAAATTATCACCTTAAATGAACATATTATAAAGAAAAAATGCTGGAAAAACCAATGATCTGTACATCTATCAAGAAGCTGAGAAAAAAACAAGTGAAACCTAACAACAACAAAAAAGGCAAAATGAAATGATGATGGGCATGGAAATTAATGAAATAAAGCACAAATAATAGAAAAATAATCATATTCATAGTTGGCTCTTTGAAAAGGTTAATAACAATGATAAAACTCTAATAATGCTGACCTGAAAAAGGAGGCAGTAGGGAGAGAAAATATAAAATATGAAAAAGGACATCACTCCAGATTTTACAGAAATTTAAAAATTGAAAATGCATCATGATCAATTTTTACAGCTATAAATTTGTCAATTTACATGAAACAATCTGCTTCCTGACTTAAAAAATTATGTAAAATAATAAAGCTCTCTCTATATTTAGGATATTAAATCTGATATTTTCCCCTTATGTTTCCCTTAAAGAAAACTCCAGATTTAGATTGGAGAATTTCCCTAAACTTTTAAGTAAGAGATACCAATCTTTACACAAATCCTTTAGAGAATCGAAATAGGTGTCTTCTCACAAACCCATTTTCTAAGACAAGCATAACCAAAACTTGACAAGGACATTACAAAAAAGGAAACTTGTGCACTGAGCTCTCTAATGACTAAAAATGTAAAAATCCAAACCAACTATGAGCAAATGAAATATAGAAATATGTAAAAAGACAACCAAGTGAGTCTTGTTCTAGTGATGGAAGTAGTACATTAAAAATCATTTAACACACTAATATTAAGAGCAATGAAAATGTGTATTTACACAAAAACCTGGAAATGAATATTTATAGCAGCTCTAACCATAATTGACTGAAACTGGAAACAACCCAAATGTCCATCAACAGGTGAATAATTAAGCAAACTGGCAGATTTGCACAATTTAATACTACTAAGTTATAAAAAGGAACAAACTACTGAAATTGCAGTAACATAAATGAATTTCAAATGCACTATACTAAGTGAATGAAGTCGGTCTCAAAATGTTTTTTACTGCATGATTATATTTAAATAGGATTCTAGAAAAGGTAAGCCATAGGAACCAAGAACAAATTAGTGATTGGGATGAGAGGAGGTTTTGACTACAAAGAGAACAGCATACGGGAGTTGTTTGGACTAATGATTGGTTTTGTATTCTGATTGTGGTGGTGGAAATACAAACTTACATATATGCTAAAACTCATAGTACAACACAACAAAAAAAGTATATTGTATGATATGTACTTATCAATTAATAAAAATCTTAAAACTCATAGCAAATTGGGAATTGAAGAGGTCTTATTTAAACTGATAAAGAGTACCAAAAAATACAATAAACATCATATTTAATGGTGAATTAATGAAAGCTTTCCCTTCCAGTGAGATAATACTGACAGCTCACACTACTTTTTAAAACATTGTACTGAAGGTCCTAGCCAGTATAAAGATTGGAAATGAAGAATAATTTTTTCAGATGACTTGATATTGTACATAGAAAATCCAAAATAAATCCTGACAATCTACTGCCACTAATACATAAATTTAGCTTGTATTTTCAATAAAAAGTTAGAAAGAAAGAAAGAAGGAGAATGAGGAGGAGAAAAGGAAGATAAAAGAAAAAGAACTTTAATAATTTATAGAGACATTTGGAGTAGGCGGAACTACAGTATTATATAGTAAAGAGAATCCAATCCTTGGTAGATAAAGCCTGAAGTTAGAGTGGATATGAATTTTTTTTATTGAGGGAAAGACACAAAAATGAAGGATGGCAATTTTGTTTGTAACATACATAGTTTACTTCCAAATCTATTCTTTAAAGGTAAAAACCTATATGAAATGAACAAAGACTTTTGAAAGCAAAACAATTCCTGCTGATATCAGACAGAACTGGAGTGCTCAAGTCTGAGACTGCTTTTATAAAAAAGTATGCTCTTTCAAACTCAGAGTTAAAAGAGAAAAAGTGAAAAAGAAAGAAAGAACTTTATGGCAAATAAAGAAAAGCTATGATTATTTGTCAGAGTTTAGTAGGAAAATTAATATTATGATTTTTAATTATGTAAATTTAGTTCTATGTTTAATCTTTTCTGCTTTTAAATCATAGAACTATGAAAGATGAGAAGTTGAAAGATGGCATATTAGCCTGCTCTTGGATTTCTTATTGGAAAATCTTACTTTTATTTAACAACAGTTTTTGACCATTTAATATGTTCCTGTCAACATTTGATAGCATAATAATTACTTCATGGATAAATACGTGAAAACACAAATGTGCAATATGTTTACAATAAAATGCTACCCAAATATATATGATAAAATACCTGGAAATTTATAACAAAATATCAATGTTAAGGTCAAATATTTCAAATTGTATTTGAACCTATTTTCTCCATGTCCTGTATCAAAGGTTTGAAATCTTGAGGACAGTCTTATAACATAGGGGTTTGCCAACTATTACCTATAAGACAAATCCCATCTACTGCCTATTGTACATCCTGTGAATTAAGAATAGTTTTTGCATTTTTAAATGGTTGGGAGAAAAAGAAAAAT
This sequence comes from Choloepus didactylus, assembly GCF_015220235.1. Lineage (NCBI taxonomy): Eukaryota > Metazoa > Chordata > Mammalia > Pilosa > Megalonychidae > Choloepus > Choloepus didactylus. The sequence continues at coordinate 68,902,403 of NC_051318.1, forward strand.
GACTGTATTTTGTGACATGTGAAAAACATTTGAAATTTTAATTTAATGTCCATAAATAAAATTTTATTGGAATACAACCATGTTCACCTGTTTATGTATTGTTTATGGCTGCCTTCACTCTACAACTGCAGAATTGAGTAGTTGTGACAGAGACCACTCAGCCTGCAATGCAGACAATATTTATTATCTAGCCCTTTACAGAAAAAGTTTACCAACCCCTGCTTTAGCACATGGTGCACTGGGAGAAGTTACCATTGCCATCTGGGCATATGGCTTTGAAAGGAATTAAAGTGGCAGAAATATATGTTTTGAGTGCCTTATGTAAAAATGTGAAATTAACTTATTGAGGCTCTTCCTAGTGGCTTCAACATACAGCCTCTCATTTAGAGAAGCTGACAGTATCACACAGGATAACTCTTTCAATAGATAAATGTTTCTGGAGGTTAATGCATATTTTGCATGCTGAATGGGATTCTCATGGCTCTAATGATTTTTGCAAGCTTATTTCAGAGTGGCACTAATTTACAAGTATATATCATGAATAGTTTGCAGCCATTATCATCTTTGTTATTATAGTGCACTAACATTACCCTTCCATTACCGACCCATGCTTCCCCTATTCCATGCAGATGATCAATGATTAAATTAAGCCAGTGGGAATCTCCAAAGGGAGTTTTATTTTGACAAACAAGAAAGATATGAAGATTTTCCCTCTAGGAACTTGAGTTCTGAGAACAATATAAGATGTTCCTGTTTGTGTCAATATTCCCCATCAATATGTTCACCTGGACTCTGTAGGAGAGATTGATGCCTACATAGAGGTGACATGCAGAGAGCAGCAAGTAAAAGGGTGACAAATCTAGGGGCATGGATTAAACACCTGGGATAAGAAATGCCTGGACAGCAGTATTCACAATTTGCAATGGATGAAGGTGGTCTAAGGGTACATCGACTGATGAATGGAAGGGCAAACTGTGGGGTATACACAGAATGGAATATTGAGTGGCTGCAAGAAGGAATGAAGTTGTGAGGCACGCAACTAGGTGAATGAAACTTGAGGCCATTATGTTGAATGAAATAAGCCAGAAACGAAAGGACAAATACTGTAAGGCCTCACTAATATACACTAGCCATAATGAGCCAATGCTGAGAATAGAATTCAAGAGCATAGGTTATCAGAGGATAGAACATGGACAGAGATTGGGCAATCGACAACGAAGGAATACAGAATGTTCAATAATGCTTATTGTAAAGGTTCCTAGATTGAAAGGTCTTATAGCACTCACATCTATTCATGAGTTTTAACTGTTATTTAAGATATGTTTATTTGGTATAAAGTTTATATTTTCTGTAGCACACTGTCTAGTCTAACCTGTATGGTCAGTTTATTTAAACAACATAATTGCATGGAAACTAGAATAAGGAATGAGACCTTGTTATTCTGTATAGGTTAATGTAATAACCTGATACATCCCAGAGTATTTGGGGCAGAAAATAAAAAAGTATTTGCAATGTCCCTGTTCCAGTTTGCTAATGCTACCGGAATGCAAAACACCAGAGATGGATTGGTTTTTATACAAAGGGATTTATTTGGTTATACAGTTACATTCTTAAGGCCATAAAGTGTCCAAGGTAATGCATCAGCAATCAATACCTTCACTGGAGGATGGCCAATGGTGTCCAGAAAACCTCTGTTAGCTGGGGAGGCACGTGGCTGGCATCTGATCCAAAGTTCTGGGTTCAAAATGGCTTTCTCCCAGGATGTTCCTTTCTAGGCTGCAGTTCCTCAAAAATGTCGCTCTCAGTTGCTCTTGGGGCGTTTATCCTCTCTTAGCTTCTCCGGAGCAAGAGTCTGCTTCCAATAGCCATCTCCAAAATGTCTCTGTAAACTGCAGTTCCTCTCTCAGCTCCTGTGCATTCTTCAAAGTGTCCCTCTTGGCTGTAGCAAGCTCACTCCTTCTGTCGGAGCTTATATATGCTCCAGTGAACTAATCAAGGCTCACGCTGAATGGGCGGGCCGCACTTCCATGGAAATTATCCAACCAAAAGTCTTATCCACAGTTGAATCAATCGTATCTCCATGGAAACACCCAAAGGATTCCAAAATCTAATCAACACTGATCCATCTGCCCACACACGATTGCATGAAAGATAATGGCATTTTGGGGGACATAATACATTCAAACTGGCACAGTCCCCTTGAGAGACTGGGGGTAAATGTGGAAATATTACACTTCCCCACCTGGGGAATTCCTAATAGTCTCACAAGCATCAGGAACTCCAAATTTAATAAGTCAAGCCCTCAGATCTTGGGGCTTGCCCTTATGAAACTTATTCCTTACAAAGGAGAAGCAAAGCCTACTAATAATTATGCCTAAGTGTCACCCCCAGAGAACCCCTTTTGTTGCTCGGATGTGGCCTTTCTATCTAAGTCAACTATGCAAATAAACTCTCTACACTCCCCACTACATGGAACATGACTCACAGGGATGAGCCTGGCTCTGGCATCATGGGATTGAGAAAGCCTTCTTGACCAAAAGGGGGGAAAGAAATGAAACAAAATAAAGTTTCAGTAGCTAAGAGATTTCAAATAGAGTTGAGAGGTCATTCTGGAGTTATTCTTATGCAGTATATAGATATTTCTTTTCAGTTTCCAGTGTATTAGAATAGCTAGAAGGATATACCTTAATCCATTGAACTGAAATCCAGTAACCTTGATCCTTGATGATTATTGTATAAATATATAGCATTTATTGTGTGACCATGTGATTGTGAAAACCTTGTAACTGACACTCCCTTTATCCAAGGTATGGGCAGATGAGATAGGGGTCCTGTTTCATTCGTTTGCCATATGTATATCCAATTCTCCCCGCACCATTTGTGGAAGAAATTATTGCTTTGCAATTGAGTGGACTTGACAGTCTTGTCAAAAATCTGTGGGCCAACTGTCAAAAAAAAAAAAAAAAAAAGCTGAAAAAGAGCCCAGACTTAAATTAGTGATATGAATGAAGCAGGTCTGGTTAAGACCAGGGCAAGCCAGGCCAAAGGGTAAAGGTTGAAACTGATTGTGTTTTAAACCTTCAACTTCCATTTGAGACCAAGGGAAGAGATATCTATTTGGTACAGGATCTAAATTTTCTAAATGGTACAACTCTACAGTCGATTTGTTGAAACACCACAACTGCATGGAACTTTGAATAGGAAGTGAGATACGGTAGGTTAGCATAGGCTGGAGTGAAATAGTGACACATCCCAGAGTAATTTGGGCAGATAATAAAAAATTTATTTACAGCCTCCTCCTCCCCAGCCCCAAGGATCTGGGGGAATGTGCAGATGTGTTGGACATCCTCATTTGGACTGGTGTTGATGTTGTCACAAACATTGGGACTGGTGGTTTGATGTGCTGAGCCCTCGAGCAAGGGACTTGCCCTTATGAAGCTCATTACCACAAAGGAGAGTCTAAACTTGTATGTAGTGGTGCCTGAGAGTCTCCCCGTGAGTACCTCTTTGTTGCTCAGATGTGGCCCTCTCTCTCTCTAACTGAGCCATCTCGACAGGTGAACTCGCTGCCCTCCCCGCTACGTGGGACTTGACTCCCAGGGGTGTAAATCTCCCTGGCAACGCAGAGTATGACTACTGGGGATGAATGTGGACCTGGCATCGTGGGACTGAGAGTATCTTCTTGACCAAAAGAGGGATGCAAAATGAGACGAAATGGTTTCAGTGGCTGAGAGATTCCAAATGGAGTCGAGAGGTCACTCTGGTGGACATTCTTATGCACTATATAGATAACACCTCTTAGGCTTTAATGTATTGGAATAGCTAGAAGTAAATACCTGAAACTACCAAACTCCAACCCAGCAGTCTGGACTCCTGAAGACAATTATATAATAATGTAGATTACAAGGGGTGACAGTGTGATTGTGAAGACCTTGTGGATCACACCCCCTTTATCTAGTGTATGGATGAGTGGAGGAATGGGGATAAAAACTAAAGGACAAATGGGGTGGGATGGGGGGATGATTTTGGTGTTCTTTTTTCACTTTTATTTTTTATTCTTGTTCTGGTTCTTTCTGATGTAAGGAAAATGTTCAGAGATAGATTGTGGTGATAAATGCATAACTATGTTATCATACTGTGGACAGTGGATTGTATATCATGGATGATTGTATGGTGTGTGAATGTATTTCAATAAAACTGAATTTAATAAAAAATAAAAAAAAAAGGAAAAAAAAAAAAAGGTACCTGGAACAAGCAAATCCTTGGATGTCTCAGTTGCAAGAGCTCATAAAATTGCCATTCCTTCCTTAACATAATCTTGTTACTAATGGATTTTCTATTCTTGTAAATAATTTATCCTTGCTAAGAAAGTCAGATTCTAGATTTGAATTTAGTCTTTCATGATTTTTCTCTTGTTATAAATCTGTGGATATGGAAATATATATACACTTTAAAGTATTTTAAAAAATAAATAATGTCTTTATTCTTCCCTCCAAACTGGTTCCTGAGATGTAGCATTCTATTTTAATAACGGGTATTGTTCATATAAATGTTTTTCTTTATTTCTGTCATCTCCCTTTATGATATAGTGGAACATTTGAACTAGTTCCTAAAATACTTAAGACATTGTGAGCCTCTAATCAGCTAATCAATATGAAGACATTTAGAAAAGTAGACCAATCTGAGTGGTCACATTTGGTTTTATCACGGGCTTATATGTGGTGATTCTTTTCTCCATAATATATTATTTATTGCTATTGTGTATTGTTTCCTAATTTGAAAGTGTATTTTGAGACTATGATACACTGATTGGCAATAAGCAGAGATGTAACATACAAAGGGCATCATAATAACATAATAACAGCAATCTGATTTTATAAGTTCTGTGACTCCTGATAGAAATTTATTTGGATGGTAAGAATATAGCTGAAAGAAAAAGCATATGTATTGCCTATTAGTGAATCAAATAAAAAAAAAGTTGAAGACCAATGGACACAAAAATTTGGAGCTAATTTGGCAGTGTAGCATTTCCTTTACAGAAATAACTGCTTATCAGGAGAGTCTATAAGAACCCATGATTCTCATAGAAAACATAATAAGAAAGCTGAATTAATTTCCTTTTTTTTTTTAGAGTACAAATCATCTTTATTTCACTGACTCTGGTTTTCCAAAAAGGAGTAACATGTTGCAAATGATTAATCACGGTCAATTTTACTGTGTATGTCTGGGAATTTATATTCTCAGAAAATATAGAGGGAGTAACTGGAAACCTATTTCCCTTATACTTAGACAATATCATAAAATACAGTAACATCATTTCTTATAGACATGATACCTAGAAAGTTTCCATCATATACAGTACAGAATAATAGTAACATGATTTGAATGAACTATTTTGATGACAATCACCATAAAATTCTGTGGTCAATTTTCAAATTACTTCTCTGACTGATGGGACTTGGAAACTCACAGCAGAGTAAATTATTTGCAAAGTTCATTCATTCAATACACACATTGACAAAAGCCTGCTATTGAAGGAGAAGGGAAATAAAGGACAAATATAGAGTAAGAGCTAGCTATAAGCACTAAAAGAAATACATCTTAATTTCTTGTACTACATGAGTCAGGCTATACATGAGAAAAGTAAATACCAAAAAGTGGCTTTCTATTTATTAAGTTAGGAAAATCAATTCAGATATTGTTAGTTAAAACATAACAATCTGACTTAATATAATGCAAGCTATATATGGCATTGTCGAGGATGGCCAAAAGCATATGACAGATAGGAATAGAGCAAAATTTAAATGGAATGAGAAATGGCATATGTGTTTATATAAAAGGAAGAAATAGGAAAAGAGGGATTAACAGGAGTTGACCCTTGATTTTTTCCTATCCCTTGTATAATGGATATATTTTGTATAAACAAATATACGATTGGGCAACAGAAGCAATCTAGGATCACTTCTTAAAGGATTGCCTAGAGGTTGAAAACATGGTAGATTTCTGGAAACCTCAGGGCTGAGGAGAGTGTGGAAAGTAGCTAACCACAGGATGTAATGCCATATCACAGTAACTACAACTGAGTCAGAAACCAGAGAGAAAGATTAATCTTTATGGATGGAATCATATCCCCCACAAATACATGTCCAAGTTCTAACCCCTGGTCTTGTGGATGTGAACCCATATATAAATAGGACCTTTGAAGATATTTTTAGTTAAGGTGGGCCAAAATGTATCAGGGTAAACCTTAATCCAATACCACAGGAATTATAAAATGCAACGTGACTGGAATTCCATAAACAAAGGCAATTTGGGCACAGGAGCAACAGGAAACAGGAGACAGATGGCCATAGTACAGAGGCAGAGATCGAGTCATGGACTGCCAGCAAGCCACCACCAGAATGCCACAGACTTCAGAGAAAGCATAATGCTGCCAACCCCTTAATTTTGGACTTTTAGCCTCCAAAACTGTCAAAAAATAAATTCCTGTTTTTTCAAACCAACTAATCTGTGGTAGTTTGTTATAGCCACCCTAACAAATTAACACCCTAACAAATGTCCATCAATTGCACACTTGCCAGAAGAGGGTAACAACACCAAAAACCCTTCTATTATTCAGATAGGAACCATCCATCAAATTATTGCTCCTCCACTTCCCCAGTCCCATCTGCTTCAACAGAAGCCAAAACTATTGGGTGTAGAGTGGAAAAGGAGAAGGAGGAAGAAAAGAAAAAGAAGTCTTTTCCTGAATGCATGCTCTGTGACCTCGACAAGACTGAGTTGGCTTTGGGAAAACACTTTAAACTGAATTGAAAGAAGAAGTTTTAATATTAAACTGAAAGGGACTATTAAATTCCTGAAATAAATTCTACTTGGAATTGACATAGACTAAAAAAACTATGAGACCTGCTCAAAATTTCATCTAGGAGCTCAAAAGGAAAAAAGTCTAGATCAAGGACTTAAAAGGTTTGGGGGAAAATAAAATTGCTATTCGCTCATCATCAAGAAGGCCTACTTTTTTCATATAGTTACAAATATAATGGTTACAGTCTCACATGAGAGAGCTGAGGCCTCAGGGGACCATGTGGGAATGACAGTGAAGGAAGATAGAGGACAATTAGTAGAACAATGAATGTACACTGGCAACACATTATGATAATTTCCCAACTTGAATGGGGACAGCCTTCAATATGAGTTCAAGCTATATCTCCTTCATGAAGAGAAGCAAGCTAAAAACTTTATCTCATAATTGCTGATTCCATTGACTATTTAGCTACCCATTTCCTGTAATGTCTTTTGCTCTCAGAGATCTAATGAAACCACTTAAAGACCACCATAGGACTATTAGCCACCAGGACACTTAATAATATCCTCCATACAATTTATTTTTTTCTGATTGATTCTCTGTCTTGACTTCTTTTTCTTAAGAACTCTGCTTAGGCTTCCTCACTTTACTTTATAATTGTGGCATTTAGTTAGTTACTCCTTTTTATAAAAGAATAAGCTGACATATTGGGAAAGATAAACAAGCCATGAAATAAACAAACAGACCTCTGAATTTTTTAAACAACTCTACGATAAATAATCACTTCTTTTCTGTAATCAACCTGAGAATACCTGAAAGAGAGAGAGAGTTAATGCTCATAAATTAAATATGTGGGAGAGTCCCTTGATCCTATTTATTTATTAGTAATTATTTGTTAATCACCTACTCTGTGCCAGGCAAGTGTAGTGCATTAATAGACACAATTCTTGCATTAATGGCACTTTACAAGAGAGCAGATGAAATAATTAGAAAAAATATGTACAACTCTGATAAGTGCTATAAAGGTAGCATAAATGGTGCCAAAAGATCAGCACACAGTGCCCAGAATGGAAACCCAGAGTAACCTATTAGGAAGAGCTACTTCAGATGAATCTTGAAGGATATATAGGAGTTTTCCAACTGAAAAGAAAAACAGGATCATTCCAAGTGATTTAATCACCTGCTTGAAAGCCCTTAGGGAAAAGAAAGAAGGACCTTTAGAAAATTAGGAGAGAATCATTGTAGATAGAGTGAGTATGCTAGAGGAGGAAGTAAATGTGAAAGTAAGAACAGGCCAAATCATTTAGGGTTTCCTAAGTCGGGGTAAAGATTCTGAAATTTATGCCAAGAGCAGTGGGTGAAACCATTGAAGAGTTCCAAGCTGATGGGTGAAATGATCAGTCAATATCCCAGTTACTGATTTTACCTTAATCATATCTCTCAAAATGATTCTGTATTCTCCATTCCTATGATGACTACACTCAGTTCTAATAAGCCCACTAATTCTGGCTCTTGTTATTCCTCACCCGAACTACCATAAGTTGTGAATTCAATTCAGTTGTGAACTACAACGGTGACTCAATTCAGTAGTGAACTACAACGGTGACTATCTATCTCTCCTTTTCAGTAGCTTCCAATGGGATATAATATAGTTTACATATTTTTTAGCTTGACATTCAAAGGTCTCTATGTTTATCTCCTCTCTCTGTCTTTGTTTTTATTCCAACTTTTACGGAGTGATCAACCTGAACTACTCATTCCCTACGCACACCTGCAACATTCCCATTCCATTATTTTACTCAAAGTGTTTCCTATACCTGAAATTTCCTTACCTCATCCTTCCCCTGTATATGTTCACATTCTATCTATGCATTAAAATGTAGTTCTAATGCCACTTCTGCCTCAAAACCATGAGTAATAAAATCCCATTGTTTAAGCTAAAACCAGTTTGTGGTGTTTGTGACAGCAGCTCAGGCAAACTAAGGCACATACTAAATACATTTTTACTATGGTCTGACTTTTTATGGATCCAACTGAAATTGTTTTCTCCACGAGTAGAATGAAATATTCTATAGATAGTTCAAAAAACCATGTATTTTCTTTTGCATGTTTTCTTAAATAATAAGAATAGCTAAAAATCTTTGCTGGAGACTGAAAACACCTGTCTGAAAAAAATACTCCTAAGGTGTCAAATTTGGTGTTCAAAAGAAATTATCATACAATTTCAAATTATTATGAAATGAAAGAATTCCACAAAAAAAAGCCATGAGGGAAAATAATTATTAATTTCATTGAAATAGTTTAATTAATTCTGATGCTTAAAATCAAGATTTGTGACCTCTCTCTGTTTGAAACATAAGGAAGAATAAATGAGGACAAAATCTTTTATTTGGTTAGAAAGTCATGAGGATCAATTTAGATCATTCCTAAGACTGAGGCAGGATTGGTAATTAAGAAAACATTGGGGAAAGTGACGTTTGTTCTGTCTATATCATGAACATCAGTTCAGCCAGTAAATTCGGACATATTATATTTTCCAAAATATTCAAGATCCTTCACACTTTATCCAGAATAGAAATGGAAAAAAATTGGAAGTTCCAATTAATCACAGTCATTTCAAAATTAAACTTCTTTTTACTAAAATGTTGACATTTCTTCTTAATTTCTTGTCATTTGAAGTTCAACTAGTGGGCTCAAATTAATTTTAAAAGCATGGAATAATATTTTGTTCTAGGACTGAAGTCCCTTTTGGAAACCAGGTGTCACCTCCACATTAATTTTGATCTGTTGATTTTCACTGTCTTGAAATACTTTTGTAGCTTATTAGAAACATATCCAAAAGAACTCTGCATTCAATCATTTTTGGAAAATCACTGAAAAGACAATGTTTCAGATCTTAATAAACATTTATTACTAGTATGAAGACAAAATATTTCTATCATTTTTTAAATTTTTTGACAAGGTGTGAGACTTTGACATAGAAGATAAAATCAGTGTATATGTTTTTCTTTACAAATCCACCTGCCAAAAGAAAAAATAAAAAATCAAGACAATACTAGATGCACTTCAAGATACTTGCAAATTGATTTCACAGTTTTGTCTTCTCAGTGGTTTCCCAGAAAAACAAAAGGGTATACTTCCAGGTCATTCTAAAGCTTACAAGATAATCCTTTATTTTTTTAGTCCATGACAAATACTGGATCACGTGACTAAAGTATCTTATGGTAAGACAAAACTAAGTATACTTACTTTAAGGAAACAAATATGAATAGATAGTGGACTGCAATATAAATTAATACATTTGTATGGTATTAAGCATGTAGAGTGCTTTCCATATGTTATGAAATTTACTGCCCTTTTAAAAGGTAAATAGGTTATAATTTTAATAAAAAGTAATTAAAATAAATTCAATAAATTCACATTTCAAAGATTAGATGGTTTTCCTATTACCACACTTCTTTTTAATATTATTTGATTTAATCAAAAACTTCTGATATGAACCTTCTCTCTCTCTGGTTTTTAGAATATTTGCTGCTTTCAGGCATCAACCAGAGTATTTAAAAATCTTTCAAAACCTCCCTCAGGGACAAGTTCTGATTTGACTATATTCTACAGTCTAGAAAATTGTGACCCTTTCTGTCCCTTTAAAGGTAAACGATTAGCAATGTTAAATGCAAATTAAATGTTAATAACCATGGAAGGGGAGGTCTCAGCTCAAAGCCCCTTGGATACAGATCCCCAGGTTATAAACAAATTTAGTAATCACAGATTTTGTTCAGATTTCTCTCTCACATGCACATACATACTGTGCACAAACATATAGATACTCATATTCTGAAGACATGAAAATCTATTCAGTAAGTTTCATTGTACTGACTTTCTATTTTAATAATCCTTTTTTTAAGGAGTCAGCAAAAAGTGCTTATATTTCTCTCCTTACTGAACTACCTATGCTTTTCTGTACAATTTGTCAACCTGATTCATTAATGTAGTGTGAGGCCAGGAAATGCATGGTCCTGATGATGGTGATTGATGGATGCTATGGTTATTAACCTTTGAGCAAGATTGCCAGATGTCCTGGTTGCAGGGATTAGCATTATTCTTTCCTGTTCTGTCATTCCCTTCCTTTCTTTCCGTTGATCCATTTGCATCAAATATCAGTTTGCCATCCTAATCATGATTCACAAAGCATCATAACTTTTGGTAAAAATTACACTACATTTGGTATTCTAAGTGACGTCTAAAAATCAGGGTTACCTGTACAAAAATAGCCTCCCCATATTACTTATCTAATCCACAGTCTCCTAAGTCTCAGCTTAAAGATCATCTCTAGATAATAAACTCCTGGAACTCTCCAAATCACATGCTTTTGTCACTATTAATCATAGTACCTTATGTAATTGTCTCTACACTTATTACATGAAATTAAGTTTACATTTTTAATTTATTTATTGTCTGTCTCATCTCCTCTAGAATATAACCTGTATGAGAGAGCAGGTCTTTGACTAATATTTTCACTACTGAATTTCCAATGTGTAGAACAATACTTGGAAAATATTAGGAATTATTTTGATGAATGAAAGAAAACATGCTATTATCACTTTGCTGTTTAGGGTGGGAGTAGCACAAGGAATTCAAAAACCATTCTATAAATTAAGAAGTGATTACATATATGTCAGAATTGGCTAGTGCATGACAAGTTTTCTTCATTTCAAGGGGCATGACTTCCTCTTTGTATTCTCCACATAATAAGCTCTATAAAGTAAAAAATAATTGTGTTTCAAAATGCATTTTACAGAATTAAAATATTTTGTAGTTATACATTTTCATATTTTTAAGCAGCATTCAAATAAAAAAATATTTATAGTAAGAATCCATAGGGCCACCATAGAAAAGTTGGACAATTTACATACTGTACAACAGCAAATGTAAGGAGTTGCCATTCATATCACTGAGACTGTAGGTTTAATATTTGCTATAGTGCATTTCTGGAAGATCACAGTAAAATGTCTTGCCTAGCAAAAAATATTGTACTGTCTGACAATAGTCTTCTAACATATTGGGCTAAACCCATTTCCATAAAGGTACTGGAAGAACTGGGGCAGTCTTGGGGATCTAGAGCAAGATTCTTAGTGCATGAGGAAATTTAATAATTATTTGAACTCATCATTAAACATATTAAAGATAACGATTTAATGCCCTGACTGACATATCTGTCTAATTATACAGTTTCTACCATCATTAAATATTAATGGCAACAATGAGACTTTCAGTAGACATATTTGTGATTCCCACAGAGGATCTGTTTATCTGTTCTAATAACTGGCCATCACAATAAAGGAGTGCTAAAATCAAGTGCATAGTAGATAACCTTGACTCTGCTTGGCCATAGTTTATTTGATCTGATGTGAAACCCTACCTAGCTCAGGTTGTCACAAAGTTTACATGGTGGACTGGGACACTAAGTTTCTTTTATTCCCCCTTTTAAATAATTTGCATTAAATCAGTAAATTGGTATGCAATTTGTAGATGCATAGAAGCCAAAGAAAGTTAATCTGCAGAAGGAAAGATGAATGAAATAGTGCCCAGAGAGGAGCATATGGCCAGAGAGAGACAGTTGAAGATACAACTTCCTTGCCTTGGAAATGACCGGGATTTCCAATTGCAGTCCATCAAGCCTAAGTTTATGTATATATCTAATAAATTATTCTTTTTATTTCTCAAATTAATGAAGTTATGTTTCTATTATTTGCAACCAAAGAAAGACTAACACTGTCTTCATTATTTGGTGAGCATTTGATTTGTTTCAAATAGTCTGATTTTTCTCTAAAATGTCATGCACATGGAAAATAAAATATGCATGTTGAGATTTATGGGTTATATGTAGTTTCATGCAGACATTCAAGATGTGGTATCACAGCAATAAAGCATTGCATTATTTTATTTATGAGTTTAAAATATCTTGCCTGTCTTCTCCTCATGTTTTATGGTTAAAAAAATTCTGGTGGGAGAAGGGGGAAGTTAGTAAATCTACATATTGTTCAAACCGCATGCTCTAAATTTTGGTTATATTTGTCATAGTTGGCAAATGCATATACTGGCTGGTAGAATTTTAAGATATAGGAAAGCTTATCTATTGAATTTCAATGGCAATAATAAAAATTTTTAAAAGATGAATTATTTAGATTTATTGAGCAGTTATTTCAGGCATTATCTAAGATGATCTGAAAAAAATAAATTAGGTTTAACAGAGGGAGATTTTAGTTATGAAATTTCATTGTCAATATAATTTCTATATGGAATTATGTTCAAGCACCTCACAGTGTTCAGCTCAAAGTATGTACTTGGTCATGGATTAATTCCGTTGGTTTCCAACACCACTACCCTTTTGAGTGGAGAATAATAATTAGTCCTGTGACTTCTCTTGATTCAATCAGAGCATTTGTCATGAAGTGTTGCAGCCCTAATTGTCAAGTACCAAGTTATAAATGAGAGTATATTATCATGAAGGGAAATCTGCCTAGGTTTAGACTCCAGCAGATTATAATGTACCTTATGTCTACATAAAAATACCTAAAACATTGAAAATATCCAAAATTTTCAAAAATTTTGGGAAAAAATATAATAAGGAATTCATTGATAATCAATACTTTATCATTTTTCAGGGAAGCAAGGAGATGTTATGCATAAAAGTGAAGTGGAAACATTCAATCATTAAACAACTTCAGTTGGGATTAAATAATATTTATTGAACACTTTCTATAGGATTAAAATGACTAATATATAGGTCATGCTTGATCATGCTGTCAATAAATGTGAGAGAATCCTGTAAGTGTGTTGTGGCTACAATTTGGTGTGATACACATTGTGTTTGACGAAAGCTCATGAGATTTGAGAATGCACAAAAGAGATCAAATGACATAGCCTGAGAGGATTTGGGGAATGATTTATTAAAAAACCAATGCTCAAGCTAATACTAAATTAAAAAGCAAGAGGGAAGTGAGTAAAAGAAGTGTGGTAAAAATAATTTTAAAAATACAATAGTAGTAGTAGTAAGAGTGGCTTGTTTAATGAGAAGACCCCAGAGTCTCAGCAAAGTAGTAGGAATTTCTTGGGGGTGGAGCCTGCATGGTGAATTTCTTAGTGGAAGCTAAGAGTCAGAGAACAGGGACAAATGAGAGAATAGTGAGTGTGAGAAGCAGGCTCTGGAATGGCTCAGAAATAAAACAGAGCAACAGAACAAGACACTTAATCTGGAGACAAAAACTAGAAATCACTTAAGGTTTTGTTACCAAAGCAGAGTGTAAGCATAGTCTAATAGTCTAAGATATGATTTAAGATAACGAAATAGATATGAAAAATAGGTATTAATTCATACTGTACTTTAAAAAATGAAACTAGCCAAATCAACAGTGATTTCATAGTATTATTGTTGAGGAAGAGAGTAAAGAAGGTAGTGTAGCAGATCCCATGAATTACAGGCAGATATCCTTTAAATCTTTCAAACCTTCAATAACTGAACTGTTATTCTAACTGAAAATATGGATGATACCAAATAGGTGAATTATTAATAAGAATTATCAGGCACAGAACTTCAGTATAAATTTTTCAGTTCTCTTCAATGATATTTCTATAAGATAATAATTGAGTAATATACAAAAGATGTATAAGAATATATATAACTTAGGATTGGAATAAGTTCAGAATTATATTCCCTTCCTCTCTTTCCTCCCACTCTGTTGAACTCATAATGTATTAGTGATTAATTTTTAAAAATATGTAAATATTGAAATAATGGTTATTCCAGTGACTGTAAAAAGAAATTACCAGGTATTTATGTCTGTTTTGTTTACTGATGAATCTCTAGCACCTAGAACTAGGTCTGGGACAGAATGTCACTCAGTAAATATTTTATGAATGAATAAATAACATTATCTAGGTTTGTTTAAGACTCAGATTTTTTGTTTTAATGCTTGCATTATCTTTTACAGTTGTAAAAATTTTGGCTTTAAGGGAAAATATCATGCAAACATGACAAAAATAAAACTTAGATTTTAATGGCATGGTAAAGAATGCGAATTTATTCTATGTTTTCAATCTAGTGACATGCTGGCCACATATTTTGTATCAGAATCATCTAATCTGAAACATTACTTTATAACACAATGATTAACCAAGTAAATTTATTGAATTGATAAAGCAAATTGGAAAATTTCAATAGTACTGCAAAACAATGCACAGTATGCTAGGAGAAGGCTGTGCAAGAGCTGAAGGAATTATTGTGTAATATTGAATTACAAATGTTACAACTTTTGAGGTAATTGGCAAGGTCCTTACTAAAACTGCTACAAACAAATGATGGATATTCCAATCAGAGACCAAAATATACATAAATATCATTGATATGTTACTTCATTTTAGGTTACAGATATGTCTGTGAAATGTAAATTACCCAGAGTAAGACAAAATTAAAATATTTTACTGCAGACAAATTCTGATTGTCTACTCCCCTAATCTTTTCCAATCTGTCAGATATGACATCAATAAGAAAGTACCTTCAGCTCTGCCAAACAAGACCAACTTATATGACTGTAGAAATATTTTTAAATGTATCAATGCCTTCATGACAAATAACAATATAGGGTAGAAACACTGTTTTGGGGTAAGATGGCCCAATAACAACTGTTTGATTTTGCTTTTAATGCAAAATCTAGTCATGGTCATAGCAATTGATTCTGGAGATATGTAAGAAGTGTTAAGAGATATACTTCAAGGAAGGCTGTTAAAATTTTTAATTATAATGGAGATTCTACTGAATTCTAGATTTTTTTCTGATATTGCTCAAGAAATGAGCACTATTAAATATTACCGTTTCAAACTGAAGTTTGTTGGTTGGATTATGGGAAAAGCTCTGAGTGTTATATAAATTTTTAAGAATGTCATTTTTTTTGGATGAAATTTTCAAACTTCAAGGAACTCTACATCATTTACAATGGATTTACACTTTACTAACTTTCGCTGATACATTTTTTGCCTATTTTGGACAATGATCACATCTCATTTGTGATCTTGTTTCACAACAAACACTGGAGTTTTCTTAATAATATTGAGCAGAATCTTTGTCTTAAACTGACAAAATTTAGCCAGATATTTCTGTGGTTCTGATTTTTTAGAGTTCTGGCCTTCTCAATAAGGAACTTATATTTGTGATTTGTTATAAATAGAAATAATTGCATTTCATTATTTTTGATTTTAAAATATGGTTTTAATTAATTATATTTTGAAATATATTAATTAAGATAAGTTGGACTGCAAGTAAAAGAAGTACTCAAAATAACTGCATACAATTTTATGTCTTACATATAAGTCCATAGGTATGAGGTCTAAGGCTAAGGTGATTCTCTTGACAGTAAACTTGATTATTTCCTGCTTGTGGAGGGATTAGGGAAAGAAAGAACCAGGATGATTGTGAAGTTTAGCTTGAGCAAATGGGTGGTCTGAATATGCTAAAGGAAAAGGGAAAGATAATGCCTTGACATTTAAATATGATGTGGTAAAGTTAAAGATGCAGAGAATTTTAAATTTTGACCTGGATCTTGGAAGGCTGTTTTTGTCTAGAATTCCATATTTGAAAGTCATCTATTTACCAGGGTAGTTTTGTTTGCTTTGGTTTGCTTTTCAGATAATTGATTCAATTGTACATCTCACATTATACATCTGGGTAGTCTCAAAACTTATGATAGAAAAACCCATGGCAGAAGAAATAATCTTAATAGAAGGGCAACCACCAGAGTGAGAAAGATGATTCTGGCAAGGACCACCTAACATGTAATTTGTAGAAAGTTGTGCAGATAAAAATGTATTATCAAGGGTGGGGTATGTAAGAGGAAAATAATATGTTCAATATTGGTCTTGATAAATTAGAGAAGCCCACAAAACTTCCCAGTGGTAAATGGAAACAGGGCCATACTAAGGAGAAAAGTTGATATTGGGAATAAAGGTCTGGGTATTATATGTTTCTGATGGCAGTTCAAGCCATGAGAGTAGACAGTTTTATCAAAAAGAGTGTGTAGAATGGGAAGATAAATGACAAAAAGAGATCTGTAAGCTGAAATAAATATTAATGAGAACAATAGTAACCATGCAGTCAAGGGGATAGGAAGTGAAGACTGATGATATGGAAACAAAATTAGGAGCTTATAAAAGAAGTAAGGACATTGCATTGACAAACTTGAACCAATAGCTTGATGTGCTACAAAGGAGCACAGAAAGGGGTATGAGGTGGGCATGTTCTTCCCCAAGGGCCCTTGGAACTGTGCTGAATTACTGACTTTAGGGTGAGTTTTGGTGAGGAAAGTTCAGGCAAGGGAAAGGAAAATGAAGATGGTAGGTTCCTTGGGCCTGCAGCATCTGCTCAGATCCTTTGTTTATGGTGGTTATTGGCCACCAAGAAATATGTGCACAATTCTGTACCTGCTTTGTGCAGCATTCAGGACTATGAAGATTAAGTTATCCATAGTGTTGAAGCTTCAGTTTTCCAATCTTTGTCAGCTTGCTCTCACCACTGAACACAAATAAAATTTAAAACCATCCCGCCCAGATTCCTTCCACATAGGGGAAAGAATGGGATTGCTTTTCTTTCATGAAGCAGGGAGATGAAATAAAGTTTTATTAATCAAACTACTGGTTCAACAGTATCAAGTAGGACAAAAATTGAAAAGTAGTAATTGGATGAGAAAGAAACCAGATTGCCTTGCTCTTGGGAATGAATAGATGCTATTGAAGCATAGTCAGCAAATGAAGCCTTTGGGAGAAGTTGGGTATAAAAGGAATGAAAAATTAAGACATTCTAATAAAAGAGTAGAATTGAGGAACTATATTTAAGTATTGAGCATAATGAATTATGATGATAAATAGAGGGGAAGGAAAAATTAAGAGAGACTGAAAATTTAGGCAGGAGCAGGAAATATTACCAGAGAGAAATCCATATTTTCTGTGAAGTATACCTCATGAAGTTACTCTAATAATACACAGATGTTAGAGTAGGTGCTGTAGAGGTATTCTTAACTTGCCAGAGCTCTCTACATCCTTAATTTCTTCTGTGACTCCAAAGTATGTCTTCTATGTTTTGAAATATTCACATACTTAAATTACATGGATGGTCTACAGCCACCTGTTATTAAACTCATGTCCCCAAATGCCAATAATTCTGGAAATTAGCTCATTCTTTTCAAACAAATTGGCTCATACTTGTCAGGCAAAGTAAATGTGTTTTTCTGTAAATATTGAAACTGCAAAGGAATACACTGGATTTTATCCTGAGTCCAATGAAAAATATGCGATTCCACCTCATTTTTTAACTTGCTTTATTTTTGAAAATGTATGATTAATTTTCTGCCTCATTCCTTCTTTCTTTTTAGTGAAAAACTAAGATGTAGAAGTTATTCAGTATACAAAAGTTTCTCCTATTTTTAGTACATCACTAAACTGCCATTCCCTGCTCTTTCAAAGTGAGATAGAGTGGGCCATGTGATTGACATCATGGAACGATGGCTGAAGGGCTGAAAACCAGGCCCAGTCCTGGCTGGAGATTTTACAGGCCCAGGTTTTAATATGTCATCTCCATACAATGGAATTCACTTTGATCACTGAGTCATAATTAGGAGAGAGCTGCCAGGAGCGTCATGATCAAACTTTGCACACAAAGAGATGAGCTGCTATTTCTAAGCCAATAAGATGCAGGTTGTCTACATTAACATACACATATATTTTAAAATAATGTTATCCACTCAGAAATCCATTATTGAAGTCTTTAAAAAAAATCTAAAACAAAGAAAAGAAAAAAATATATGTAGAACTCTCTAAATCCCACAATTTAGGGTTTATGTTAAAATCTTACAGCTAACCTTCTCTCAACATGTAGTTTACACTATTTATCTATCCCAATGAGCAAATTTTTAAGAAAACAGACTTTTGATTAATAATTATGTCCCTAAGTATTTTCAATTAAGTTCAAAAGTGACCTAATTCATAGATTTATTCACATAAATTTTAATTTAAATATCTAGAAAACAAAAATACTAATAGACATTGCTTCTTGTCATGGTTCAATTAACATTGTCCATCTATCAGTATGTGCCAGGCAAACAAGTTTAGACTAGTGTATCTGTACTCAATATACATTTATGCATTCACACATTGATTTAGCAGATATTTTGGTGCTTATTATGTGTAATGCCCTCTGCTTGGAGTTAGGTGTAGCATAGTGAAACAAACAGGCAGGTTGAAACTTGCAATGAGTTTACCTAACATGGGAGTGACAGGAAGCAAAAATAATGATACAGGTGTATAATTACACACTACAAAAAGCATACTAATAGAAACTCAGAGGGGGGTGTAAAAACATGGAGCAGGGCAATATGATTTAGCTCTGGTGATTAGAGGAAGCATCCATGAGAAAGTGATATCAGAGCTGAACTCTAAATGCTGAGTGAGAATTAACTGAACAAAGAGGGGAGTGATAGTGTTTCATATAGAGTATAGAGGTGGCCCAAAAGCCCTAGAAAAAGGGAAGAGCAATTAATTCCAGGGTTGTATAGAGCATGCATGAAGAGACTGTGAAATGAGACTGGAGACAAGTTTGGGGCCAAACCTGGCAGGGAGCCGCAGGCCATGTTAGGGATTTTTGTTCTGTATGCTAAGATGGAGAAATGACTTGATCGTAACTGTAATTTGAAAATATTCTGCCTGCAATTTGGAGAGGACAAAACAAATTCAGGGAAATAATTTAGGAAACAGCTGTAGTATTTCAATTAACAGATGTTTGTAGCTTTGACTAGGGAGAGATTGAGATGGAGAGAAGTGAATGCATTTGACAAATATTTAAGATGTGTAGCATGTATAAACTATGACACTGATGTGAAAACATTTGACTCTTCTGTAACACATACTGCTTTTCTTTAGAACACCATCCTGCTTCTGGAATCTCTGTGTCCATGCACATTCTGATACAATTTTGGGGGAGGCAAGGGATGATAGGGGAAAGGGAAAAGAACTCAACTCGCCAATGAATAGTCACTCAGTCCATTTCAGTTTAATGTCCAAATTCTCTTTGAGAGCAATTATTCGGTCAATTCCATGTCTGTACATCCAATAAGTTCTATTTCCCATTTGTTACATGTGTTCTCTTCCCTCCCAGATGCCACTGGGAGTTCTACACATGTCCTAACTGGTGTAGGAAGGGTCTCCAGTGTGCCTTGCTGACCTTTCTAAGTCTTTACCATGCTGTCCTTCAAGTTGCCTGATAAATGGAGTCCTCGGTCTGTACCCTGAAGTGATGTCTACACTATTAGTAGGAAGACAGAGCTCTTGCCTTCGGTAGTCTTGGATTATCCTGAATTACTGTAGGTGTTTTTTTTCCTCCTGTTACGGATTGAATTAAGACCCCTAAAGATATGTTGATGTCCCAATTCTCAGTACCTCAGAATGTGAACTTATTTGGAAACAGGGTTGTTACAGATGGAATTAGGCATATTAAAATGAGGTCACCGTGGAATAGGGTTGTCCCCTAATCCAATATAACTGATGTCCTTATAGGTGGAAATTTGGACAGAAGCAGAGACAGAGGGGAGAATGCCAGGGATAGCCAGCAACCCATGTGAAGCTAGAAGAGGCTTCCTGCAGACTTTGAAGTAAGCATGGCCATACCAACACCTTGATTTCAGACATTTAGCCATCATTACTGTGAGACAATACATTTCTCTTATTTTAAGCATCCCAGTCTGTGTTACTTTGTTACAGCAGCCCCCAGCAAACTAAGACACCTCCCAACCTACCTGAGTTGTGGATTTCAAAGGGGAAAACAGACAAAACATTTTCTTCTGTGTTCCTAAACATTTTTCTTTTTCCCATCACTTATCCATCTCTCCCCCACTCACATCCACCTTAAAATCTTAAATTTTTTTCCTATTTCTTGTGAGAAAGAACTTTCCCTACATCATATCATACATATCTATATCATGCATCCTCACTGAAATGGCTTTATCAGAATAAAGTTCATACTTTACTCCCCAAGTCCTGTTCTTGGAATGTAATTATAAACCTTTGGAATGAGAAGAATTTTGTCTATTTCTGTAAAACCTGCATTTTAAGATTTTGTCATATGCACAAACTAAAGTCTAATCTGAAAGTCAAAGTTGAGCAAAGACCTATTTGTTCTCGACTGTATTTGCCCAGCACAATGATTCAAGAGCTGGGAAGATGGGAGTGTGCAATGGAAATAGATTTACATGGAACAAAAATTTTAACTGTGTCCAATGTCTCTACATATGTATCTGGTTTTACCTTTCCCTCTTTCTTAGAAAGCCATTCTCTTTCTTCACAAAGTGGTATGTAGGTACACAGTGACACTTAGCCCTCTTCAAGTACGTTGGAGAGAAAGTCCACGAATTGAACATATGTGTTAGCCTGTTTAAATGACCCCTTTCAACATTCTCTTGATCACTGGGATGAAGTTAGCTAATGTGTGGTTGATCCACTGTATCTTTTTTCTTCATTTTCATATCATGGGCAATAGTGACCATGAACTTTGCCATTATCTCTAAGCACAACATCATGTGGTGATCTTTCCTTGTTCCCAGCTTGATTTGGATCCTGTCTCTCCTTAACATTTCAACTTTTAATACATACTTCCTAGTGGGAATTTTGTCATTTTTGGGGGGGATGTAAAACCAACCAGCTTAGTAGGGGAGAAAGTCCAGGAAAAAATATAAGGAGGCACATAGAAAATATTTTGCCAATCTTGAATAGTGATTCTGTTTATAAGCAGATTTTAATTTTAGACAACAATCCCCTTAGAACTTGCCTAACTTATCATATAAAATATCACACATAATTATAGGTTTTCTCAGGAAAAGAAATTTGAAAACACTAAATGGAACCAATTCAATAAGTTATTGTATTAGTTAGGGTTCTCCTTGGAAACAGAATCAATGAGAGATGTCTCTTATTATCAAATTGTAAAAGTGACTCACGCAACTGTGGGAGCGCACAAGTCCAAATTCTGCAGAGCCGTCAACAAGCTGTCAACTCCAAGGAAGACATCCGACGAACTCCTCGGGAAACGAACCGACAACTTTGACGAACTCCTCAGGAAACAAACTGGCAACTTCGACGAGCTCCCCAGGAAAAGCTTCACTGAGCAGCTGAAGAAGAAGTGAAGGTTCTCTAACCGTCCAGCTTATAAGCCTCCAACTGATCACCCGGACCAAATCCAGCCAACTGCATTCTCTCACTGTGGAAGCACGCCCCTTGATGAGTCATCAGTCAGCTGCAGTCAATTGATGATCCGACAAACCAACCAGCCTCAAATAGCCTCACAGGAATCATCAGGCCAGTGCCCGCTTGACCAGACAGCTAGGCCACCTAGCCAAGTTGACACATGAACCCAACCATCACAGTCCACCCCTTGTCAACTTGGCAGTCGTACACATCACCTAAAACCATATCTTCAAAATGAACGTTACAGCTTATGCCATATGATAAGGGGATAAGACAGAGAAGAAAGCAAAAATATTTTCTTCACAGACAAATACAAACATAATCATCACAAAACGAGGAGGAAATATTCATATCATCATAGTCCTCGTTTCTGTAACTGGTCACGTGGCCGTAGTTCATATTTATCACGACCTTCTTCCACTACCCATTCCATGTTCCCTTTACCCTCAGCAAGCACTTCAGCTGGCCGTGGTTCTTTGCCTGGTGGGGTGACCCAAACCTTCATTCCTGAAGTTTCTTGGCCATTGGTAGTCCTGCCTGGATTGGGTTGTTGCAGTTTTCCATTGACTTGAATCACGGGGCATGGTAGTACTAAGAGACGCCCCAGGGGATCTCCTGTATGCCAGGAAAACTCTTCTTTACTTCCATTGTGTAGTTGCAGTGCTATTTCCCCTTGATAGTCAGGATCAATCACCCCAGCCAGTACAGTAATCCCCTTACTTGCCTGTTGATTCAGAGGCATAAGAAGCCCAAAGTGGCCAGGTGGCAGCCTTAACTTCCAGTTCAATGGGATTATTGTTGTGTTTCCTGGTGGAAGCACTCCTCCTTTTGGAACCAAGACTTGTAGACCAGCAGAGCTTAAACTTGCAGGGACAGGAAGCAAAAATTTCCCTAGTGGATCACTAGGAGTGATAGTGAGTGGTGCTACTCCTGTTTCCACCCCTTGATTCCTGGACCCATGAATCCTGGCTATGGGAGAAACAGCACCATAGAGTGGACACTGATTCAGAGCATACACAGCCCCCTGGAGAACACTGCCCCAGCCCTGCAAGGTATTGCCACCTAGTTGGCACCGTAATTGAGTCTTCAATAGGCCATTCCACTGTTCTATCAACCCAGCTGCTTCTGGATGATGGGGAACATGGTAAAACCACAGAATTCCATGAGCATGTGCCCATCCCCTCACTTCATTTGCTGTGAAGTGGGTTCCTTGGTCCGAAGCAATGCTGTGTGGAATACCATGACGGTGGATGAGGCATTCTGTAAGTCCACGTATTGTAGTTTTGGCAGAAGCATGTCGTGCAGGGAAGGCAAACCCATATCCGGAGTATGTGTCTATTCCAGTAAGAACAAATCACTGCCCTTTCCATGATGGAAGTGGTCCGATGTAATCAACCTGCCACCAGGTAGCAGGCTGATCACCCCGAGGAATGGTGCCATATCGGGGACTGAGTGTGGGTCTCTGCTGCTGGCAAATTGGACACTCAGCAGTGGCTGTGGCCAGGTCAGCCTTGGTGAGTGGAAGTCCATGTTGCTGAGCCCATGCATAACCTCCATCCCTACCACCATGACCACTTTGTTCATGAGCCCATTGGGCAATGACAGGAGTTGCTGGGGAAAGAGGCTGATTGGTATCCACCAAACAGGTCATTTTATCCACTTGGTTATTAAAACCTTCTTCTGCTGAAGTCACCCTCTGGTGAGCATTCACATGGGACACAAATATCTTCATGTTGTTTGCCCACTCAGAAAGGTCTATCCACATACCCCTTCCCCAGACTTCTTTGTCACCAATCTTCCAATCATGTTCCTTCCAAGTCCCTGACCATCCAGCCAAACCATTAGCAACAGCCCAGGAATCAGTATACAGACGCACCTCTGGCCAGTTCTCCTTCCAAGCAAAGTGAACAACCAGGTGCACTGCTCGAAGTTCTGCCCACTGGGAGGATTTCCCCTCACCACTGTCCTTCAGGGATATCCCAGAAAGGGGATGCAGTGCTGCAGCTGTCCACTTTCGGGTGGTGCCTGCATATCGTGCAGAACCATCTGTAAACCAGGCCCGAGTCTTCTCTTCCTCAGTCAACCAAGATGCCATAGCTGTGGGCTGGGAAAGAGAAGGTAAGGTGGAAGGAGTGGGGGCCATGGGCATTTGGGCCACTTCCTCATGTAACTTACTTGTACCTTCAGGACCTGCTCAAGCTCTGTCTCGTATATACCATTTCCATTTTATGATGGAGTGCTGCTGTGCACGCCCAACTTTATGGCTTGGTGGATCAGATAACACCCAGCTCATGATAGGTAACTCAGGTCTCATGGTAACTTGGTGGCCCATGGTTAAGCGTTCTGTCTCTACTAAGCCCAGTAGCAGGCCAACAGTTGTTTCTCAAATGGAGAGTAGTTATCTGCAGAAGATTGTAAAGCTTTACTCCAAAATCCTAAGGGCCTGCGTTGTGATTCTCCTATAGGAGCCTGCCAAAGGCTCCAAACAGCATCTCTATTTGCCACTGACACTTCCAGCACCATTGGATCAGCTGGATCATATGGTCCAAGCGGCAGAGCAGCTTGCACAGCAGCCTGGACCTGTTGCAGAGCCTCATCTTGCTCCGGTCCCCACTCAAAACTAGAAGCTTTTCTAGTCACTCGGTAAATGGGCCGGAGTAGCACACCTAAATGAGGAAAATGTTGTCTCCAAAACCCAAAGAGGCCAACTAAACGTTGTGCCTCTTTTTTGGTTGTAGGAGGGGCCAGATGCAGCAGCTTATCCTTCACCTTAGAAGGAATATCTCGACAGGCCCCACACCACTGAACACCTAGAAATTTTACTGAGGTGGAAGACCCCTGTATTTTTGTTGGATTTATCTCCCATCCTCTGCCACGCAAATACCTTACCAACAAATCTAGAGTAGTTGCTACTTCTTGCTCACTAGGTCCAATCAACATGATATCATCAATATAATGGACCAGTGTGATGTCTTGTGGGAGGGAGAAATGATCAAGATCCCTGTGGACAATATTACGACATAGGGCTGGAGAGTTGATATAACCCTGAGGTAGCACGGTGAATGTAAACTGCTGGCCTTGCCAGCTAAATGCAAACTGTTTCTGGTGGTCCTTGCTGACAGCAATTGAGAAAAAAGCATTTGCCAGATCAATAGCTGCATACTAGGTACCAGGGGATGTGTTGATTTGCTCAAGCAATGATACCACATCTGGGACAGCAGCTGCAATTGGAGTCACCACCTGGTTAAGCTTACGATAATCCACAGTCATCCTCCAAGACCCATCTGTTTTCTGCACAGGCCAAATAGGAGAGTTGAATGGGGATGTGGTGGGAATCACCACCCCTGCATCCTTCAAGTCCTTAAGAGTGGCATTAATTTCTGCAATCCCTCCAGGAATCCGGTATTGCTTCTGGTTCACTACTTTGCTAGGCAGAGGCAGCTCTAGTGGCTTCCACTTGGCCTTTCCCACCATAATAGCCCTCACTCCAGGAGTCAGGGAACCAATGTGAGGATTCTGCCAGTTGCTGAGTATGTCTATTCCAATTATGCATTCCGGCACTGGGGAAATAACCACAGAATGGGTCCGGGGACCCACTGGACCCACTGTGAGATGGACCTGGGCTAAAACTCCATCAATCATCTGACCTCCATAAGCCCCAACTCTGACTGGTGGACCAGAGTGATGTTTTGGGTCTCCGGGAATTAAGTCACTTCTGACCCAGTGTCTAATAATCCACGAAATATCTGATCATTTCCTTTTCCCCAATGCACAGTCACCCTGGTAAAAGGTGTGTCCTCTGGACATTCCAGGGCTGTGTGAGCAGGTTTTCCATGATAAATCCACTCTAACATTCCAATCTCTCTAAGCCTTTGAATCCCCTCCTCCACATTATACCAGGGCAGTTCTGGCATTTCAACCTCTGGTAATGCCGGCCACCTTTTGATCCATGTTTCAGCCAGCCACCCAAACAAACTGTTAACACCCTTTCTAACCCCTCGAGCTACAACATTGAATGCAGAATCTCTGCTTAGTGGGCCCATATCAGTAAATTCAGCCTGATCCAACCTTATATTCCTTCCACCATTATCCCACACTCTCAATATCCATTCCCACACATATTCCCCTGGTTTCTGTCTGTATAAGTTGGAAAACTCATACAGTTCTTTTGGAGTATAGCGTACTTCCTCATGGGTCACACTTTGTACCTCACCCTTTGGGGCTTGTTGGGACTTGAGCCTAGTTATAGGTCTTGAAGCAAAAACTGGTGGTGGGGGTGGGTCATGAAAAGAGTTAGAATTATCTCTCAAGCCATTCACCTCAGGGCACTCTGTTGCATTTTCATCTCTTAAAACAGGATTAGTCTCTACAGACAAAAGAGTGAGGGCTGCTTCCTCAGGGGAGGTGATTACAAGATTAGCAGGCATTGAAGGGTCAATCTCCTTAGGTGAGAGCTGCGTGGCAGGCTCCTTAGGGCAGACTGGAGGCAGAGAAGCTGTTTCCCCAGGACAGCCCTCTACAGGTAAATCTAACAATGACCCAGCAGAATCCAGGGTTCCAATGTCCTCACTGTCATTATTATCAATCCATATGTCTCCATCCCAAGTTTCTGGGTCCCATTCTTTTCCAATCAATGCCTTTACTTTAACAGCACACCCTGAGAGGTTGAGATTTTAGTTTACATTGTAAATGTGCTACTCGCACAATAAGAGACTGCGTCTGATTTTCAGAAACCTCCAGTCTGCGGGCACAGGAAATAAGATTTTCTTTCAGGGCACAGATGGAACCCTTTACATCCGTCATACGGCATTCAAGTTTTGAATTTGAAGCCTTTAGCTCATCCCTTTCTCTTACAACTGTATCCAAAGTATCTAAGAGCAGCCAGCCAACATCATTATACTTCTTAATACTGCAAAACTCCGTGAAAGTGTCGAAAACGCTGTCACCCAGAGCCTCGCTTCGTACTAGAGCACAATTAGGAGAATCAAATGGTGCTATTTTACGTATTTCCTTTGCCAACTCCTGCCATGGACTCTTAGTACCCTCTTGATTATTGGAAATAGAGTCATTAGTGCCTCTGAATCTAATCAGAGTAGAAAACAAGTTGTAAAAGCCCATTTTAAGATTCCGTTTCTCAAGAACCACTCTCGGTACCAAGTTGTATTAGTTAGGGTTCTCC
This sequence comes from Choloepus didactylus, assembly GCF_015220235.1. Lineage (NCBI taxonomy): Eukaryota > Metazoa > Chordata > Mammalia > Pilosa > Megalonychidae > Choloepus > Choloepus didactylus. The sequence goes on from NC_051318.1 coordinate 68,929,666, forward strand.
TTGGAAACAGAATCAATGAGAATACCTCTTATTATCAAATTGTAAAAGTGACTCACGCAACTGCGGGAGCGCACGAGTCCAAATTCTGCAGAGCCGTGAACAAGCTGTCAACTCCAAGGAAGACATCCGACGAACTCCTCGGGAAACGAACCGACAACTTTGACGAACTCCTCAGGAAATGAACTGGCAACTTCGACGAGCTCCCCAGGAAAAGCTTCACTGAGCAGCTGAAGAAGAAGTGAAGGTTCTCTAACCGTCCGGCTTATAAGCCTCCAACTGATCACCCGGACCAAATCCAGCCAATTGCATTCTCTCACTGTGGAAGCACACCCCTTGATGAGTCATCAGTCAGCTGCAGTCAATTGATGATCCGACAAACCAACCAGCCTCAAATAGCCTCACAGGAATCGTCAGGCCAGTGCCCGCTTGACCAGACAGCTAGGCCACCTAGCCAAGTTGACACATGAACCCAACCATCACAGTTATGTTTCACTTTTTTATCTTTGATACATGTAGCAAAGGGAAAACTTACCTTGGGCATATATGCATAGAGGAAAAGCTATTAGAAAGAAAAACCTGAATCTATCACAGAAGAGAAACACTGGCAAGTTTCTTGGATTCATGAAAGTGTATACACACAAATGCATACACACACATATGTAAAAAATAGTGCCAACCTTATTTTTTTATTCTGACAATTTATCATCTAAGTATGGTAAATAAAAGTATTTTAAAATTCCATTAACAGCCAACCAATACTTCAAGTAAACCTTTTTGTTGAAAAGCAGTTAATGTATTTTAAATAAATAACTGCAGTATATGGCGATCTTACTGGCATGGCCTATGAATTAGGCTTTCTAAAACACAATGTAGTGACTGAGGAAAGAAAAAAAAATATCTGAAGTGTTCTAAGAACTATTCAGTTGTGAAAATCTAGTAGTATTTCATAGATTGATATCTGAAAGAAATATATGCTCATTGAGGGATTTAGGCCATTGGAGAAGAATAATCTCAGTATTTGAGTAAACTTTTGCACCATTGAAAATGGTACACCTATTGATAAAGCATGTTACAGTGCATAAAATGTTGCATTATTTTATGTTAGACTATTGAGTTGTAATTTTATATCTAAACAATAATACTGAACTCTTGAAATTTACTATTGAGATTTCAGCTTCAGCTCTTTTTTTTTTTTTTTTTTTTTTTAACTCAGGTCAGTAGAGACTCCATGGGCTCATAAATCTTAATGCTACTTCTAAATTAAGGTGTTTTCACTTCCTTCTACCACCACCTGTCCCCACCTCCCCAGTGTAAACAGTGCTTAAGTGTTTTGATTCCTTCAATAGGACCAAGTAAAGAGAGCAAATGAATTACATTGTAAAAGACAGTTATGGAGCACTAATGTTCAGAGAGAACAGTGGGTATGAACATCATGTAGATTTCCAACTGTTAAAAAGAATCTTGGTAAAGTGGACCCCATCTGTGTTATTCCAGATGCCCATTTTCACTTAATGACCATTAGGCACAGGCAACAAAGCAATTAGTGGGTCTATCAATGCAGAAAAAAACCTGCAGAGTAAATCGACTTCTAAAGGCTTTTGTTTGTAAGATAATATGAACAAAAATATGATAAAAGTTGATTTTTCATTTAATGTAAACCTTACATAAACTTTTTTCAATAATAACTTGTCCCTAGATTAATTTATATGGGGTTTAATAAAATAAAAGCACATAAAATCAAGTGCCTTAGAGCAGGGAGTGATATTAGTGACAACTTGTTCACTCAATAACCAAACATCCTCCTAAAGCAAGATTTCTTTTTGCAGTACCTTAAATGGGTTACAATTTAGCCTCTACTTGGATAGTCTAAAAACCGAAACTCACTACTTCATTTAAAAAATAATTTCATTATTGGACCTTTGCTTTTTAATAAATTCTAATTATTTACTTGAAATCTTCAGCATTTAACTATATCACAATAATTTTAACTATGGACTTTGATGCAAAGCAAAAATTATATTTATTTTCATATGATAGACTCAAATATTTGATACAAGTATATGTGTAGGAGTGATGATATCAGGGCTTCCTCTTTTTTTCCTCCCTTCTCCATTGTCAATATTTTCAATGCTTTTAAAACATTCCTTTATAGAAATGAATAATTATAGAAATCATGCTAATGAATCTTAAAGTTCATATATCACGCTATATTAGTTTATTTCTAGAGTACAAAGATGATTTATTTCAGCTCTACATATATAATTCCCTATACACTTCTCTATTATATTATATGATTAAAAGTAGATTAAGGGCTATTACCAACATCTTACTCTGCTTGGAAACCTTCATATTGAAAGTTTAGTTTTGACCTCATTTATTAAAGAACGTTGAGACAATAGAAAACATGTATTGTTTAATAACTGGTGCTGGCACTATTACCATCCATTTTTTTATATGGAAAAACAAAACAACACGATATATTTTATTCCTACCTCACACCATATAGAAAAATGTTAAATGAAATAAAGACTTAATCATTCAAAATAGAACCTTAGAAGTATTACAGGAATAAACATAGAACTATTTTTATATGCTTGGCAGAGAACAGTTTCTCAGATAAGACCCAAAATCACAATCCATAAACATAAAGAATGACCTTTAAATACGTAAGAACTTTAAACTTCTGTAATACAAATAAAGTTATATAAAGTTAAAAGACTGTCAACTGCCTGTGGAATATATTTGCAACTTAGGATATGTATAAATAGTCATTAAGGGTATTATGTGATAAGAGGCAAAAATCAATATTTTAAAAAGGGATATTCAATAGAATAAAAACCAAAAGGATGAATAATCATTTCACATATAGCAGAAACCAAATGATTCATAAGGATCTAAAAAGGTCCTTAATCTCATTTGTAGTCAGGGCAAAACAAATTTAAAAAATAATGGGGCATAATTTTTACTTATTATATTGGCAAAAATTTTAAAAGCTTCCTTTCACAGGTGCATCCATTGAAACTTTCTTTGGAAAGCAATTTGTCATTATCTGTTAACATGAAATAAGTGCATATATTTTGGTCCAGCAATTCTATTTCAAGGGTTATATATTAATGAAATTTTCAAACACATATATTAAATAAAAGGAAGTTCACTGCAATACTGATTGTATTTCTAACTAACTAGAAAACAAATACAGAGGTAAATTTTAAAATGAGTTTTCATATTTCTGCAATATGGCCAAGTGTTTAGCTGTTAAAAATAGTAATGCATATATGTTTTATATATGTGCATACATATATTTTTATATAGTATATATATGTACATATTTTAGTCTGAAATAGAAAAAGCACCAAGTAAAAAAGAAAGTTATAGACCCATACATAGGATACTGTCTAGTTAAAATATCTCTATGCAAAGATATAAGTAATAATGCATATATAACTGTAAATGTATAGAAAAAAGTAGATGGACACATACAAAACAAATAAACATAGTTATCTCTTGGCACAGAAAACAGAATTGGGAGGAAGAGTAAAAACATTTTATTATTTTGCCCTTTGGATTACTGTGCATAAGTCTATGGTTTATTCTTTTACAATGCTATTATTCACATTATTAAATATATTTAAAAATGAAAACTAATAATTAAATAGATATGTCAGCTATATATCTTCAGCCCAAGAATGGTGAAAAAGACTAAAATGGCCTGGTGACTCCTGAGGAAAGGCAGATTCTAGGGGGTAAAAAGCAAATCCAAAAAGCTAGAAGACTGAATGCTGAAATTTTCTATGACTAGAGATAACAGTGCATTGAATCCTCCTTTTAATTGTTCTTGTCTTCCATTGGTATTGCTCTAACATGTCAAACATAGGCCTCAGAGCCTTTTCACTTGCTTTCCTTCTGCCTAGATGACTTCAAGACTTCCTTCTCCCCTCCCGTCACTTTATTGAGGCATCTGCTCAAATATCACCTTATCAGAGACTTTCTTTAATCACATTATCTAGTATAACTGCCATGGCCCTATCAGCATTCTCTAGCTCTCTGCTAGCCTCAGTATTCTACCTAATAATGAAATCCTCATGACATTATTTACCTAAATATTCTTTTGCCTGTCTTTTCCCACTAGGATTTAAGCTCCATTAAAGCATCTAGAACAGGGCTTGATACTGATATAAAACAGCAAGCATTATTGATTATTTACTGTCTTTGAAAGGAAAGAGCTGAGACCCCCCCACCAACACTTCTCTGGGAAATGATTGCTACTTGCTAACACACAAAGGATGAAAATAATACAGGAAGAAATATGTTCTTATATCTTTTATAAATCTTAAGGAAAGAATGTGAACAAATATGACATGAAATTCAATGACAGATGTTTTACATTAATTTTACACTGTCTCTAAATCTACTACTTACATTCTAAATTAACAAAATGAATTTGCTTCTGTTTGTATTTCATCAAAGCAAATCTTATTTTCAAAAAACCTATCTCTTGTATTTAACATACTCTGAAATGACATTTCAGGTATTGAACTACAAATTGCAAATAACAGAAAAATTTTATACCCTTTATATATTGTGATCTTATTAAATACATGAGTTCAACAAAGCACTATCTTTTGTGACAACCTCCAGCTCTGAGTCAAATATTTATTATGTAAAGAATTTTCAATGCGTAAATAACTCTTTTCTCCCTAGGCCTTTCTTTCTTGATATGTATTCTCCATCACTTGATGATGAATTCCTATTGATTTGATATAATATATTTGGAACATTTTCCACTACATCTGGCTGCCACTTGTCTCTTTTTGATGGACTATGTGATTTTACCTATCAGTGGTATCTTCAGGTCTCCCTAAGTACAGGGAATGACAGTGGTGGAACCGTCTGACTACTGCCTTCATAAAGTGATCCTTTGCTCCCAGGCCATGTACAGGGAACATAAAGGTGCCCCAACATTAAAAGTTGGTAATATTTTCAATACTAAATGGAACTTGAATATTCTTCACAATCACCCATTTACTCTGAAGAAGATGGATGATCAGAGATCTTGATAACATAACTTGTCTCAGTTCATTAATCAATGTAGTACCTGAAATTGCCATCAAATTGGCAACTTTATTTAAAATTGAAATATATTATTATCCTTTTAAGTCAACTTCAAAAAGTCCTATTTCTTCCTTTACAACTTATGGGAATCAACATATTATTCTAACATTTAAGCAGCAACATTTTCTGTCTATAGCATCTCATAAACTATGAGTTTCATAATTTTACCTCATAGAATAGTAGTGCATTTATATTGAACCATTTCAATTTAGAGTCAGGACATAGAAAAATATAAATTAGTAGTTGCTGAGTACCTTCTTTGGGGTGATGTTCTGGTTTGCTAATGCTGCCCTTATGCAAAATACCAGAAATGGAATAGCTTTTAAAAAGGGGATTTACTAGGTTACAAATTTACAGTTCAGAGGCCATAAAAGTGTCCAAACTAAGGCATCAACAAGAGGATACCTTCACTGAAGAATGGCCAATGGTGTCTGGAGCACCTCTGTCAGCTGGGAAGGGACATGGCTGGCATCTGCTAGTCCTTTGTTCCTGTGTTATGTTTCAAAATGGCTTTCTCCAAAATGTTTCTGGGCATCTGTTCTTAGCTTCACTCTTTCAGCTCCTCTGCATCCTTGCTTCTTTCTCCCAGGATGTTTGCCTCTAAACATCTGGGGATCCTCTCTTAGCTTCTCTGGGGCAAACTCTGGGCTTCATTTCTTAGCTTAGCATCTCCAAATGTCTTTCTGTCTGCATCTCCAAACATCTCTAAGCACCAACATCTGTGTTGGTTCTTGAGCTCTCTTAAATACTTCAGTGAACTAATCAAGATCCACCCTGAATGGGCAGGGTCCACACCTCCATAAAAATAATTTAATCCAAGTTTTCACTAACAGTTAGTTGAGTCACAACTCCATGGAAACAACCTAATCAGAAGTCACACCCTAATCAAAAAGATTAATAAATCTCCCCCCACAAGTTTGTTTTAAAGAACATGGCTTTTCTGGGGGAATAATATATCCAAACTGGCACAGGTGGGCCCTGTGAAGTATTATAAATTCTGTTTTATAGATTAGGAAACAAAGTCTTTGAGAGGTTTTGAAACAATTTCAAATTCACTCAGTTATTAAGTGGCAAAGCTGAAATTTAAATCCAGATCTGGCTGCCTCCAGAGTAAACAATATCTATAACATTTTAAGATTTTGGTAGATTTTTATAATATTCCTCCCATTTAGTCAGCATTGAAATATTATCATCCTATCTTTTCCTTAGGCAGTTTCTTGTTCTTTATTATTTTAGTTTCTTCTTTCCATACTTTCTCCAACTCTTTTCTCTTTGCTATATACTGTTTTGAGACAATCCAAAAACATGTATACCACAGTTTTATAAATGTATATAAAATAATGTTGGTTTTTCTTTCATTATAAACATTGAAAGAAATGTCATTTTTGACTTATAGAGAATTTCTATTTCATTATTGATCAGCAGTTCCACTTGCTTTATGAACTTTTTCTTCTTGGAGCTAATCTTGATGCAGATCCCTGTCTAAAGAAAGAGAGGAGATAATAGATGGCATTAAATGTTTTATTCAGTCATTTTCAAGAATTGGTGGATATTTACAATCATGTTTTATTCAGAACCATGTAACGCTCTAAAGTCAAATCATAGGATAAAATGGACTACTAATACTTTAGTTGGAAAAATTGTGAACTTTGCATTCAGAAAGTTTCAATTGCAGATTAAATGTAGAATATTAGAGGAGCAGAAGATAATAAAATTTAGTTAAACTTCAGAAGAATTGAAGCTAGATTGGTAGAAGAGTACTATTTTAAAGATTTCCCAGATACAATCTCTGGAATACATGTCAACTGGACTCAATTAGATTTTAAAATCTACTATTCTTTCTTGAATACCTGTTGGTTATAAACATCTTACCTTAATTTTTGCAAGAAGGAATCAATGTGCTGTGGTACTGTTAGAAGATCTAGGTCTTAAGCCTTGTAATGATAGACACTAAAATAAAATTTCCACAAGTTATACCATTTTAAAAGATTTTACTTTAATCATCTAGAAAAAAATATTAACTTCCTCTTGTATATTTCAAAATTACTTCTTACCACAAAATTATTTCACATCACTCATTGTGCCGGTTTGAGTGTAATGTGTCCCCCAAATGCCATTATCTTTGTAGTCTTGTGTGGGGCAGAAGTTTTGGTGTTGGTTAGATTTGCTTGGAGTGTGCCCCACCAGCTGTGGGAGATAATTTTGATGAGATGTTCCCATGGAGGCATGGCCCCACCCGTTCGGGGTGGGCCTTGATTGGTGGAGCTATATAAATGAGCTGACTCAAAGAGAGAAAAGAGAGTGCAGCTGGGAGTGATGTTTTGAAGAGAAGCAAGCTTGCTAGAGAGGAACGTCCTGGGAGAAAGCCGTTTTGAGGCTGGAGCTTTGGAGCAGATGCCAGCTGCCTTCCTAGCTAACAGAGGTTTTCCGGAGGCCATTGGCCATCCTCCGGTGAGGGTACCGATTGCTGATGTGTTACCTTGGACGCTTTGTGGCCTTAAGACTGTAACTGTGTAGTGAAATAAACCCCCGTTTTATAACAGCCTATCCATCTCTGGTGTTTTGCATTCTGCAGCATTAGCAAACTAGGACAGATTTTGGTACCAGAGAAGTGGGGTGCTTTTGCTGCTGAGTTAGCAAATACCAAACATGTTGGAACAGCTTTTTAAATGGATAAGGGGAAGATTCTGGAAGAATTGTGAGGCACTTGATAGGAAAGGCCTAAACTGCTTAGAAGAGACTGTCTGTGGAAATATGGACTCTAAAGATACTTCTGATGAGGACTTGAGCAGAAATGATGAATGTTGTTGCAAACTGGAAGAAAGGCGATCCTTGTTTTAAAGTGGCAGAGAATTTGGCAAAATTGAGTCCTGGTGTCAGATGGAGGGAAGAATTTGAAAGCAACAACCTGGAATACTTAGCTGAGGAGATCTCCAGACTACGTGTGGAGGAGGTACCCTGGCTTCTCCTTGCAGTTTATAGTAAAATACGAGTGGAGAGAGATAAACTTAGAACTGAACTCTTGGGTTCTAAGAAACCAGAGCTGATGGCTTGGGAAATTACGAGCTTTCAGGGGGTGGAATCCCAGAAGCTACAGCCCAACGTGAGGATGTTACCAAACATGGAACCCAGCCGCAATTTCAGTACAAGCCAAGATAGGAGATGGAATTATCCAGAAAGGATTTGTGGAAAGTCCTGTTGTCTGATGGCTTTGACCCCTGCATGCTTCATGCAAAGCCAACAGAATTTTTGCGAGATCTTTACAGACAGAGCCATTGCCAGTCTGGACTGGAGAAGACAGACAAGGAACAAACTGAAGGAAAAATTTCTTCAAAGACAGAGCCATGGAGATTGAGGTCTGGAGTCAAGAGGTCTTGGGCTGGGAGAGTGGAACGGCCCACATGCATGGAAAGGGTGAGTTTGCCCTGGAGGTCGAGGGTGGGCCTTCCACCTCGATGCTCAGGAAACATCCTGCCACCCCAAGCCCCAAAGAGGGTGGAGCACATTCCCAGGGAATTGGGGAGAGCCTGGCTGCCACCACACTGTTCTGAAGGGGTTGAGCGTGTGCCCCAGAGATGGAAGGGAATCCGGGTGTTGCCCCGATGTTTGAGGAGGGTGGGGCCGAGAAGGTGGTCTCCCCAATGTGTGGATATGTTAGAGCACTCACCCAAGTATCTGGAGAGGAAAGGGCTGCCAGAAAGGCCCTTAGGAAGGGTTAGACTCCTGCTCTCTCAAGCCCCAAGGATGCAACTTCGTTCTGTTAATGACTCTCAGACTTTGAAATCTAATGGAGTTTGTCCTGCAGGTTTTAGGAACTGTTTTGGTCCTGTTAACCCTGTTTTCCTTACTCTTTCTCCTTATGGCAATGGGAATGTTTACCCTATGAATGTCCCTCCTTTGTATATTGGAAGCATATAACTTGTTCTAAGTCCACAGATCCAAAGGTAAAGGAAAAGTATGCCTTAGGACTGACCATGCCTATAATTGATTTTGATGGGATTTTGTACTTAACTTTTGTTACTGAAATGATTTAAGTTTTTGTGATATTGTGATGGAATGAATATATTTTGTATTTGGAAAGATAATGTCATTTTGGGTTCCAGGGGGTGGAATGTGCCGGTTTGAGTGTACTGTGTCCCCCAAATGCCATTATCTTTGTAGTCTTGTGTGGGGCAGAAGTTTTGGTGTTGGTTAGATTTGCTTGGAGTGTGCCCCACCCAGCTGTGGGAGATAATTTTGATGAGATGTTCCCATGGAGGCATGGCCCCACCCGTTCGGGGTGGGCCTTGATTGGTGGAGCTATATAAATGAGCTGACTCAAAGAGAGAAAAGAGAGTGCAGTTGGGAGTGATGTTTTGAAGAGAAGCAAGCTTGCTAGAGAGGAACGTCCTGGGAGAAAGCCGTTTTGAGGCCGGAGCTTTGGAGCAGATGCCAGCTGCCTTCCTAGCTAACAGAGGTTTTCCGGAGGCCATTGGCCATCCTCCGGTGAGGGTACCCAATTGCTGATGTGTTACCTTGGACGCTTTGTGGCCTTAAGACTGTAACTGTGTAGTGAAATAAACCCCCGTTTTATAAAAGCCTATCCATCTCTGGTGTTTTGCATTCTGCAGCATTAGCAAACTAGGACACTCATTATGTCAAGTTTTTCCCGACCCAGGGTATTTGCACATCAAATTTTCTCTAACTTCAAAGCTCTTCTTGCTTTCCTCATGGTTTACTTCTTATCATCCCTAAAGTCTAAGCCTTAATAGCACTTCTACAGAATGCTATTTTTCCTCTTGAGTCATCTAAATTTATAACAAAACACTTAACTTTTGTTAACGTGTGCTATCAATAAAAATCTTATGCTATAATTTTCATCTATTTATGAAATAAATCCTAATTCCTACAGTAAACTAAAATACCTCTGTATGAAAAGAAACGTTAGTATTGTCAAGCTTCTTATTTCCTAACCTTATTATTGAATGAGCCATGGCAACGTTACTGAGTCTCTTTCTTAGAGAAGAAAATAGTCCTAAATGATGTATTTCTTTTGACCCTTGCATTTCTCCAATCCAATCCAGGTGATCTAAAAATAAGAAAGTTAATTTATGTGATATCTCTGTGCATAAAACCTTCCCTAATTTTCCATGGTAGGCAGAATTAAAATAAAAACTCTATATTACCAGTTAACAACTCTTATACCTTCTCTTGCCCTCTTTTCCCCACATGGTCATGAATAGTGTGGCCTTTGTATCTTCATTTGCCTCCAATGTCTCATGTCCTTTACTGCCTAGGAGGCTTTCAGTAGCCAATCCCTCCTTCTGCCTTGCTCTTCCTCCTCCTTTTATGTTAGCTTTCTCTTTCTATTCATTGCATCTCATCTCTCTTTTCTCTATCTCTTCATATATTTTTATCTGTCTCTTCTATCCTTCAGACTATAACTAATGCCAACTTTTCAGGTACTCTAAGGATTCTTATTCAAAGTAGAGAACTGCCCCACAATGCATTTGCTATCTCAACAAATTGTTCACTTCATAATACTATCCAAAATTTGTAGTTTTAAAATGTTTTATTTAGCTGTTTGTAGCTTTTCTCCACAAAGTGTAAGTTCTGTGTGGGCAGTGGGATGCTCCCCTTACAATGGGTTCATAGTAATGATCAATGATCATTGTTCCATTATTGAATATATTCCAACAATTTTATGACACTAAGTCAAATATTTATTAATCACCTTTACCAAGCAGTCAATATTATTATTTAAAATTTAGCAAAATCAATTTGGATAGTCTAAGTCTAAATGGCAGATCATGTAAAGTGATAATTCTCTTGTAGGCCATCAGTTCTCTCCTTATTGATAAATTCATGTTTTTCTCCCTCTTGTAATTCTACTGAACCTTTCTGACAGCAAAACTGGTGATCTCTCACATCTTAATTTTTCCTCCTTGACTTCTGTTGGACCGTCTTATTGACAGTGGGGTTGCATGTATAAATGACACCCTAAATATTGCCATTGTCTCAATAATAATAATGAAATAATGACTTTTTTAAAACTCCACAACTGTGTAATTCATTGATGTCTATAAATTGACTTCATTTAAAGTATTGAAACTACTTTTAAATCGTGTACCAAATGTTATTGTGGTGGTTAATTTCATGTCAACTTGGCCAGGTTAAGGTGTCTAGTTGTTTGGCCAAGCAAACACTGGCCTGATTGTTCCTGTGAGAGTATTTCACAGCTGGATGAGCATATGTAGTCAGTTGATTGCATCTATGGCTGATTGCATCTACAATCAACAAAGGAGATTGCCATCAGTAATGAATGGAGTTTCTTCATCCAACCTGTTGGAGGTCTTAAAGACTGAGCTGAGGATTTCAGAAGTCAGACAAAAGAACTTCTCCCTCATTTTCAGCCAACCAGCTTCTCCCAGGGATTACAACTTCCCCTTCATCAGAGTTTCCAGCTTGTAGCCTGCCCTAAGCAATTCAGACTTGCCAGTCCACAGTCATGTGAGCCAGAGCCTATATATCCTGTTAGTTCTATTTCTCTGGACAATGCTGACTAATATAATTATTTGCACATAAACGTATCTACTCTTTGCCATCAAGAAAATACTGTCAAAATATGTGTTTTGACTTCAATAACCTTGATTATATTGTCCTCTATGATTTGCATTACTTTCAAACTTCATGAACATGTAAATGTGTATATGTGTCTATAGATAAACACACATATGTATACACAAATACACTATCAGTCAAATTGGAAACAATCAGTTTACACTTCAATGACAGCTTTATTCTATGGGTTTACTAGAGATGTAGACCCATAGCAAAGAGAAGGAAAAAAAAGAGAAGGAGGATCTGAAATGAATCAGTAAACACAATCTTATATAGAGGAAGTAATCAACTTTGGGTGTTATTATATTACATATATGAAGATTGAAATTTCACAACTCTCTAACCTATATAATTCTCTCCAGTTTACAAAAGAAAGAGATTAATGCATGGCTGACTATAAGTCTGGAGAATTGTGTGATGGCTAATAGGTTCTCTAAGTTTCATTTTTGCAAATTTGGGAAATGGGCATGTGAAATAAGTTGTGCAAGATAGCTGAAAAAGCTGTAGGTACATTATAAGAATTTGAGAAGTTTTAAACATCTTATTTTGTAGGTTAGTCACAATTTTAAATCTTTCTCTTTTTTTTCCAGTGTCGTCTACCACAATATGTCCCTATACTCTTCACTGCATAGGTCTGAGCACACAACCAACTCTCAACACTAATTTATTGATTTATTGAAATATTCAATGGTTTCAATTAGCTCTGCCTGGCTGGGCATTTTTGTGAATGTCAGAAATCCATAAACTGTGTTTGCAATGCATAGATTTTAGCAGTAGATCAGAAATAATGAATCTTCAGGTTAATCTGTTCTGTTGAATTTAAGCACCAATCTTAGATTACTCAGGCAGGAATCTTGAAAGTCAGAGGAAACTTTAAGTTTATCCTATGATGTAAATTCTATTAGTAGTCTATTATATTCATATAAATAACGTTGGTAAGGAGTATTCACTTGTTTGAAATTTAACACATTAAAACACATTAAGCTTTTGTTTTCCATGTAATACAACTAAACTTTTTATAAAAAAACCAGCATTTTGACTAGCACACATCTTTCATTTAACTAATTTATTGTTACCAAAAAAACACAATTATGATTTTATAATGCACCATATACAACAGTTAATATTCATAAATTACATGTATCCAGTTCAATAAATGTTAATGGACAAATGCCGTAACTGGCAAAAGAGCCTTTAGTTTACTCAGAAAAAAATAATTGTTTACTTGTACTATTAGGGAATTACTAAGTGCACTATCACTTCTCTTAAATTCCTCACCGTGTTGGTTTGGAGCTGTTATGCACCCCAGAAAAGCCACATTCTTTGAATCCAATTTTATGGGGGTGGACCTATTGTGGAAGGGACATTTTGATTAGGTTGTTTCCATGGAGATGTGACCCAGCCGATTCAGGAGGGGTCTTAATCCTTTACTGGAATCCTTTAAGACAGCTCATGGAGAGAGAGAGAGCTTAGAAAGCAAACACCCCAGGAGAAGCAAGAAGGACCCACAGAAACTGAGAGAGCCATTATGAACCCAGGGCCCAGGAGAGAAGGACCAGCAGACACCGCCATGTGCCTTCCCATGTGACAGACAAACCCTGGATGCCAGCAGTCTTTCCTCTGAGAAGGTAGGTTCTTCTTGATGCCTTAATTTGGACATTTTCATGGCCTTAGAACTGAAAATTTGTAACCTAATAAAATCCCATTGAAAAAGCCAATGCATTTCTGGTATACTTCATTCTGGCAGCTTTAGTAAACAGAAACACTCATGGTTCAATGCCAAGATTTTTTTTTTTTTTTTTTGTAATCTCTAACTTTATTTATTCATTGCCTTCTCATTATCCTTCCCACTCACAGGAGAGAATAAAATTAACTTAAGCATTTATCAAGAGAAGCAAGTATTTATAATACATTTTTCCTACCTAAAATGACTTTAGAATATAATTTATGTACAGATTATCTATGAATGGTGGCTATTCCTAAAATAAAATTATGCAAAGGATTGATTTTCAATTTTTTAATTCACTTGAAAAATTCCTCACTCATCAGAAAAGTTACACTTTGATTAATCACAAATCATATATTGTGAATACTCAAGTGTATAGTAATTTGTATTCTTTACCAAATGCTAGTGAAAGCTGCGAGACCAGATATTGAAAGTTTTATTTCCAGAGTTATTTCTATACCAAGAGGAGGGCTAATTAAATATACAACGGATTTTTGAAATAAAAATAAATATCTACCATTAATTAAGCACCAACGAAGTGCTAGTTGCCTAGGAGGTTTTATTTATATTTAATCCACATAAAAATCTAATGAGTTAGATGTCATTAATTTCCATTATGTGCATGATAAAGGTAAGGCTCAAAGAAGTTTAGTACATTACCAATGTCACCCAGCTAGTAAATAACAGAGAAGGATTTGGCTCACGGTTTGATTTCAAAGCCAGTGACTTTTCCACTCTGCAATGCTGCCACGCAGTCAAAGGGCAACAAGAAGGAATAATGCATATAATAATTTGCAGCAAGTGTTGTGATTGAGAGATTATTATGTAAATCATATTTTATAAAACAGCAATACATTTCTAGTTACATGTTGTTTTTTTCTGAATAATCACACTATTTCTTTGGGCTCCTATGGCATACTGCACATGGTTGATTTATAATACTTAACTTAATGTCTTAGAATTATTTATTCACAAGTCTGTTGGCCCATATGCATTAATATTTGTATACTCATGACCTGGCAGTGTGCTTGGCATTTAGTTAGTGTTTAACAAACATTGTAGAATGAATGAAATATATATACATAGTGATGAAGTCAGCATTTTCTTTAATTTATCCTTTACCTTCAGAATCCAAATCACATACTCTTCAGCCATCATCTTTCAAAAGGATATGATGCAAAATTCTACATGTATTTTTACTGTCCCCATGGTCAAACTTTATCATTGCATAAACACGTGAAAATAAACATTAGGAAACGTATGTGGTAAAGGGGATTCCAAGAACAAGGGAAAGAAAATCCATTCCTTGAGAAATAACCCATCTGCCATCTTGCCACCAGGCTTCAAATTTTCACAATTAAATTCACTCTTAGATTGTGAAGTTGTTTTCAAAAATGTTTTTAACAATGGAAGTTCTTCAGAAATACAAGCTTATGCAGGCTTTGGTTATTAAATGGATAAAAGTGAGGGTACTGTTGTTTACACTGAAGTGTGCAATCCACAGCCCAGTCCATTACTGCTTTTTTTTGCCCTTAAATTTTCCAGCAATCCTTCAAGAGTGATAAGGACCTGTAGGTATCCTTCTGATGAAATTTGAGAAACCCTGAAAACAGGCATAGTTCTTTAATAAATCATGATGAAATATAAATTATTTTATCTAGTAGGAATAATCCATTAATCCCAAAGCATAGTTTCAATTATGTAAGCATCATACATCAATGAACAAGGTCAGAAAAAAAGAGAAATAAGTAATATTTGAGCAACAAAAGATGGATAAGACTTAAATTTTTTAAAACATAGTTACCTATCTAAAAGAGCAGTAAAAGACTGTGAGTTTGAGGAACTCCTATGTTCCCTAGGAATCAGAACTTTGCCACAACTCCATGTGTTTGTGCATATTAATACCTCCTGGTCCAGTTTATATAATCTCTTATCTGATTTATTGCAGAAACCTCCTTATTGGTTTCCATTTTCTTTCCTTGGTTTTCTTTTCCCTATCCTGCTTTGCTCTCTTTATTCTAACACAGATGCCAGAGTGATCTTAGAAAATGCAAGTCATTATTATTCTCCAAATCCTCCAATGGCTTCTGTTCTAGTTTGCTAAAGCTGCCAGAATGCAAAACACCAGAAATTGATTGGCTTTTATAAAAGGGGGTTTATTTGGTTACACAGTTACAGTCTTAAGGCCATAAAGTGTCCAAAGTAAGGCATCAACAATCGGGTACCTTCCCTGGAGGATGGCCAATGGTGTACGGAAAACCTCTGTTAGCTGGGAAGGCATGTGGCTGGTGTCTGCTCCAAAGTTCTGGTTTCAAAATGGCTTTCTCCAATGACGTTCCTCTCTAGGCTTCTCTCTAAAATGTCACTCTCGGTTGTTCTTGGGGTGTTTGTCCTCTCTTAGCTTCTCGGAACAAAAGTCTGCTTTCAAAGGCCGTCTTCAACTGCCTCTCATCTGCAGCTCCTCTCTCAGCTCATGTGCATTCTTCAAAGTGTCCCTCCTGGCTGTAGCTTCTCTTCAAAATATCACCCACTGCTGCACTGAGTTCCTTCTGTTTGTCAGCTCATTTATATGGCTCCAGTGATTTAATTTAGACCCACCCAGGATGGGTGAGGTAACACCTCCATGGAAATTATCCAATCAGAGTCATCACCCACAGTTGGGTGGATCACATCTCCGCAGAAACAAAGAATTGCAATCTAATCAACACTGATATGTCTGCCCACACAAGATTACATCAAAGATAATGGCTTTTGGGGGGACATAAAACATTCAAACTGGCACACACAGCTTCCCATCTCATTCAGAATTAAAAACTAAAGTCCCTGCATTTGCCTTTATAAAATCCTTTAAAGCATCTGGTGCTTTCTGCTTCCCTGAGCTCAACTCCATCTCCTCTCTCCCTTGCTTACCCTGATCCAGCCCCACTGGCACCTTAAATACGCCAACATTTATCATGTCTTAGAACTCTTGCTTTTCTATTTCTTTTGTCTGGATACACTGTCAGCAACATGCTTTCACTTACTTCAGGACACTGCTGACTTGTGACCTGAAAAATGAGGCTTGGTCATTCAGACAACTTTAATTTCAACACCCCCCTTCAAAATCCTGTCATTCTTCTCTGATTTTTGTTTCCATTGTATTTATTATTATTTGATACTTATTAAATTTTAGTTTCTATCTGTTTTGGTTTGCTAATGCTGCCAGAATGAAAAATACCAGAAATGGATTGACTTTTACAAAAGGGATTTGTTTGGTTACACAGTTACAGTCTTAAGGCCATACAGTGCCCAAGATAAGGCATCAACAATAGGGTACGTTCACTGGAGAAAGGCCACTGGCATTCGGAAAACCTCTGTAAGCTGAAGACACGTGGCTGGTGTCTACTTGCTCCCAGGTTGCATTTCACAACAGCATTCTCCAAAATATCTCTGTGTCAGCTTCTCAGGGCAAACTCTAGGCTAGCACCTCCAAAGCATCAGTAAAACTCTGCTTTCAATGGCCATCTTCTGTCTCTGTTAGTTGCAGCAGCAAGTTCCTTCTGTCTGAGCTCTTATATAGGGCTCTAGTAAGTTAATTAAGGTACACGCTGAATGGGCATGGCCACATCTCCATGGAAATTATCTAATCAGAATTACCACCTACAGTTGGGTGGGTCACATCTCCATGGAAACAACCTAATCCAAAGGTTCCAACTTAATCAACTCTAATACATCTGCTCCTGCAAGATTGCATCAAAGAACATGGCTTTTCCTGGGGGACATAATAGATACAAACCATTACATTATCCCTTATCTAAAGAATGTAAGCTCACTACGAGCACAGATTTTGGTGATTTTATTTTATTTTATTTTATTTATTTTATTTTATTGCCACATCCCCATCACTTTGAACTGGATTTGGCACACAGTAAATGCCATTAAAAAGTGTATTTAAATAAATGAAAGGATGGATGGATGAAATTTAATGTAATTAAAGTGTATGAATTTACCTGTGAAGACTTTTTAAATAAATGTATACAATTACACTGAAAACCATTCTTAAATATGTTGCACATTCCGTTGCCTCTTTCTTAAACTGAACATGCAGAATATATGACACATTTCTTGAGTGTTTTAGTATCATTTAGGAATATAAATGAGAGTACCAAAATATTCCAGAAACTATTGAGTTTATAAGTTTATTTGTTCTATTAGATACAAATTTTATTGTACTTTTTAAAAATATTAGTTTTTCTGCTTCTCTTTTGTTATAAAGTGCTATTTCCTCTAAAAGTGGGCATTATTATGAATTAAAAAAAGATTTGAGTTTCCATGCTATGATAGGCTCTGCAAATCAAAAGTTAAATTGGACATACTTTGTCCTCCAGGACTATCTTATCCTAGTAAGACAATTTTCTCTACTTTTTCCACATATTATTGCCCAAAACAGGAAATATTTTATTTCACGTCATAAAATATATATGTGTGTGTGTATTAGGAAATATTTTTTTCAAGTCATAAAATATATGTATGTGTGTATATGTATACTAGTATTATAAAGTTCAATACTGAGAATTCTAGTAGAAGTGTCTCTTCTATTTCAGCACAGCAAATTCATAGATAATTAACAGCCTTGGAAATATGAATCACATAATTCATGAACGTATTCTTGCAAGATTACACAAAAAAGAGTGTTTTGATTTTTAAATTTACTTCTGTACATGAGAGGAGGAAAAATATAGTTACGAAGTAGTGTCTAATATAAATAATAAAAGAAACATTTCTTAGGAAAATGAAATTTTACATTTGTTCTTCTTACATTGTGTTTTATATTGTCTACCTATGACGATTTTTATGAGAATTAAATAAAATAGTTGCTTGGCACTTAGTAGATGTCATGAAATGGTCGTTTGATTATAAGCTCCCTTGGAATATTATTTAAGAAAAAAATTAATGATGATATTTAAAAATCTACCTCTAACTAACTGTTGAAAAAACATTCTATATTTAATCTGAGAATCTACGGAGCATGAAGAGATTTAGAGTATATGCTGCAAATTCACCATTTGTTTTGCCCCAGTCATCTTCATTTATAATTTTGTTCTAGACCTATATACTAGAATTTATGGTAGACTACAATTCAGGAATTATACATTGGGTCATGATTTTCAGATATATCTGTCCCAATATTTTCCTGATTTCATAGTATGCTTGTACACAATGCATGTCATATTTTTCATGCTGTAAAGCAAGTGAGAATTTCCATCTCTCATGAAAGCTGACAACTCTAGTAGCAGAGGAAGGGAGAGGTCATCATCTTAGCAGGAGACAGGCTCAAGGGCAGGGGTTAGTTGGTTTGCTTCCCACAGAGCTGAAAAATAATAACGTCCTTTTGGACAAGGGGCCAATGGCAATTTTGACTGGTTAGTCAGAGTCAGAAAAGTACATTAGGTGCTTTGGGTTGTGATATTCAAATTAGAAATTACAAACCAGTTTACTTTGAAATGTTCAGAAAGAATATGATTTCTGAGAATAATGCCTTCAAAGTACTTTAAATACATGCTTTTCTTGAAATAAAAATCACAGTATTAATTCTAAAACAGAATCTATTGAAAATGTTCTTAGCTGCTGTAAGTTTACATATGACTTGCACATGAACTTATGCAAAAGGAACACTGAAAAACTATTTGTATTTTACGTCATGTTCTCTATCAGAATTGCATTAAAGCCAACAGGACCTTAGCTTTTAAGCCATGCTTTTTTCTGCCCTAGATTTTTTAAAATCATGTAGCAATGCAGACAAACACAAATATAAAGCTTTGTTAGATGTGTCTCAAGATGGAAAGAGAAGTGTAGAAATATTACATGGGAAAACCTATTATAATTTTCAAAACCCCACTTTGTTTTCCAAATGAGACACAAGAAAGTAAAATTTCACCCAAAAATTCACTCAGGATTGACTTAAAATAAAAAGGCATTTTTCAGGTCTCCTCAACAAGAAAAAAATACTTGTTACCAAGTTGAAGTTAATATTAAATTTCTGTTAATTTAACCGTGTTTATTTAGATATCACAAACTTTTTATTTATAATTTTCAAATCTGCATTATAAACACTTTAATGTTGTGTCTTATGTTGATAATGGTTAAAGTTTCAGGGGACACACACTACTTCACAGCAAAAATATAAAGAACTAAAGCAATTTTCTCTTTAAAGGAGTCAGATATTATACAAAATGAGAACTATGATAACCCCAAGTGTTTTCTACAATATAAAATATTCTTGAAAAAATAATTATATATTTATATATGTGTGTGTTTTTACTCTAGAAATATTTTCATAAAAGGGTGGCGTTCCCTTAATCATACCATATGTCCCTCATTAACCAGTGTGATTAACACAACAGGACCCAGTAAACACATCAAAACAATGAAATTTTACAAACTACCCTCAATATTCTACACACAAATTTGGGAAATAAAAAAAAAAAAAATCAATAAAACCCAGATCACCATTAATATGAATGTATTCCTTGAATGTCATTTTGGATTCACACATTCATGCAATTAACCCAGTAATTTACATATGAGAATTTCTCAAGTATACACATTTATTGCCAGAGCCAAAGCAAAAGGTCAGATAAACCAGAGGTAGAGAGGATTTAAAATGGCCCCTGAGGATCAATTAACACCTGCAAATGTTTATTAAACAGTCACTTAATTGCTACTTAACTAAACTATACTTATCCTGTAATGAAGATTAATAAACCCTGGACAGGTTGTTTTTTTTTTTTTAAGAGATAGGAGCTCATGATATTATAAATGGGATAACTTAGCATTGGTTCTCTATGGTACTATGCTTCAATCCTTTTAAGGAAGAAAATACCACTACAAAATGTTTCAGTTTCTTCATTGCTAAAGCAAATAGCATGCAATGGGTTGCCTTAAACAATGGAAATTATTGGCTCATGTTTTTGAGGCCAGAAGTCCAAATCAAGGCATCGTCAAGGTGATGCTTTCTTCCCAATGACTGGCATTCTGGGACTGGCTGCCTATGATCCTTGGTCCTGGGGTCCTCTACCACATGACAATGCACATGGCGGCTTGTCCTGGCCTCTCCATTCTCTTCCAGATTCCCTTGACCTTCTGGCTGCTGCATCTGTGGCTTTTTTCTTTCTGTGACTTTCCTGGTAAGGCCTTTAGGAAATAGGATTAAGACCCATCCTGGGCCACCTTTTATCTGAAGTGATCTCTTGAAGAGATCTTATATACAATGGGTCCACTTCCATAGGAATGGATTAAGTTTAAGAATGTGTTTTTCTGAAGCACATAGTTCCCAATCACCACTAAAAGCTATCTCCATTTAATTTCCATGTCCAGAATGACATGCATTTGTTTCATGTTTTCATGAACGCAAGAGCCATCCTAAGGCATGAAATTTCACATTATAGCCTAATTAATTATTCAAGTATTTTTGTTGAGCATTACTATGTAGAAGGGAAATTACTAGATCTTGTGGAAGAGCCATCAGGAAGAGTTACAAGAATCAGAAGATGCTTTTCCTAAATAACCACACATCCAATAGAGTCTGTTTAGAAAACGACTATTGAAAGAAATTTTGAGGAAAGAAAATGCTTGCTGACAAATCTAATTTTATTTATTGCTTAAATATTTGAGCTATAGGAACTTTCGCTGTGGTACGTTTAAACCCAGGTTGCATCAAATGATTATGTGAAGAGCTTTATGCATGATAGTAAATGTTAAAGCATTCTACAGATTTTCACTCCCCTGATTAGCCTTTCTTGCAAAGATTGTGCCTGGGAACTTGATATTTGTGGGTGTCAAACAAATGGACATTCATTTGGAAGGTTGTGAGTGACCAAAATGACAATTCAATTTAGTTAAACAATAAGGTTAGAATAATTGGATTGGTTTGTCTTTAAAGAAAGTGTAAAGTGATCATTAGGATTCTTAAAAGTGACCTTTATTATGTCAATGTTCTCATCCCTGTGAACTTGGATATCTTAAAACTCAATTTAATTAATTTAAATTATGACTGGTTAAACAATTATCCTTTGTTAGCTCTTCCACTAGGTTCAGTTTTTGATGGCAGGAAAACTAGTTTTTTCATTATTTAACTACTGTTTGGCATCAGGCCCCATTCATAAGTGCTCAATTAATTTCATGCATAATATTAACAGAAGTGGAATTAATATATAACAAAATATACTTTATGTGTGGTGGATAAAACAAATGAATAATGTGAAACATTTCACAAGACTTTTTTTTACAAGGATTATATCTAATATGTAAAGGTAAGTCTAATATCCAAATAATTTTTCTTTCATTTCCTTTCTTCCTCCCTCCCTCCTTCCCTTCCTTCCTTCTTTTCCTCCTTTTCTCCCTCCTCCCCTTCCTTTTCCTTCCTTTCTTCCTTTCTTCCTTCTCTTCTCCTTTCTCAACAATAGTATGGTGACAATAAAGTCAAGAGAAATATAATTGTATTTTTTTCAATTGACATTTCACTTCAGTTAATATAATTTCAAGCATACTTTATTTTCTAAACAATAAATCTTTTCATCTGATTATTTGAATGAATTATATTTAAATATCTTCCTCAGCAAAAGTGATTATTTTCTACTTACACATTTTATGTAGTTTGATAAATATATAAGGTAGCTACATTTAAATAACAGATTGCAACAATATCTTAAACTAAATACTACTATAAGCCTAACAAATACATATTACTTATTAGCTGCTAAATGCATCTTAATATTTTTGGTTCCTTTTCTTTTATACCAAACCTCAATCTTAGATCTCTTCTGGGTCATATAAAATACTGATCTTTAAACAGGTAATTTTTAAATTGTAAAGTAGTATTATTTGCATTGCAGGGTAAGAGATAAATGTTAAATAAAATTTCAGAATTACAACAAAAATGAATTTTATCTTGCATTTCAAACAGTGATCTATATTAATGAATGAAGATATTGCAGGTATAATAGATTCTTATAATGTATGTACTTTGATATTTTTAATAAATTAAAATTATATTAAGTTAGAAAATCCATGAAGCACCACTTACTGTACAAATCAATTAATTTTATGCACTTCCAATTTTCACACCACCTCTGAAAGTTTTCTCTGTCCTGTTTGTGATGTATAATTTCATACACTGATTTCTTCCCTAAGGGAAATACTTACTTGATTCAGTTCTTGGGTAAAAATGATCTGTCACCATTGTTTGCTTTAAAACATTTCTTGCTTTTTATTTTTTTAACACTGAATACTGAGAGGAAAATCAAGGCACAGGGGACTGCAATCCAGTTGATGTGGCATAAATCAATATTTAAAACGCACAATAGTGATTTTTTTGTCCTCTGAAAGTAGGGCTTTTGTGTGCTTAATTTCCTGTTTTATTAAAATGTCCAACTTAGTCTAGGAAGGACTTCACATTTAGATTTGGTTTTTCTGTTTAAGTTTACTGCTCAGCACTGGGGTAGCAGAAGAGAAATATAAGTGTGCTTTAATGTTTGATTCCTGTGCCCCATTGGGGGCTGCTGAAACTTTGAATTTCATGAATGGACAACAACCATATTCCTGGTTGAGTTAGGCAACCCATTGTTTCCCTGAACCCCTTGCCTTCATGAAAGGTTACTGGGTTACATTTTAATAACTCATTAAAGAAAAGATGGGGGAAAAATAAAAAGCCCAAGTATTCATATCTAGCAAGGGATCACAATCTCCATAATGTTAAATATAGGTATAAGGGAAAACACATCTTCCCTTCCCCAAAAACCTATTTGCAGAATAGGAGATTTTGGATATACATGTTTATTGCCTAAACTCTCCCATGTATTTATGTCATGATTTATGTGCTACAAAGTGATGCCTTGAAATTCTTTTTTATCATTTTATTTCAGTTCTTGGTTTACACTGAGAACAGCTTTCATTCGTAGGCAACACATCAAATGCACTGATTTTGCAAATCCTGCCCCCTGTGCTCAGATGCTCATCTTCAAATTTCTACCGTAAGCCTCTGGCCCCCAGGGTGAAGCGCTGCCTGAGTGCATTAATGGCAGAATCACCATGTAAGTGTCAGGCTGGTGTCACCGCACTTTGACGCCAGTATCCCTGTTTCTTCCGTCTCTCACTACAGAGAAACTAAGGCTAAAGGGTAAAGGATGCTGTTTATTAAATAATTCAAGTCATTAACCTGCAACCTGCAAACTGGTGGCACTCTATTAAGTTTGCGCTGCCATGATTCATGTTTGGTGTTTACTGATCTGAAGCATAATGCCTGATTGCTTTACTGTTATTGCTACACAGTGCTATAGTGAGGAAGGAGGATGGAAGAAGGTGACAGGACCCACGCAAGAAGACAATAAGAGCAGCAGACTCACTTGCATAAAGAAGATTGAAGCCTTCGCTCCCTCCCTGCATCTCTCGGTATAGGCCCCAGTGCACATCTGCGTCACTTAACGGGGGAGGAGGAGGCGCTGAGGCAGAGAGAAAATTGTACTGTGAGGACGTTGACAGCTTCACGGGCGGGCTTTTTCCTTTTTCCTCCCTATATTTTCTGGAATATATTTTTCGCTTTTACAAACTGACTATATAAAACCACCCCTTCTCGCACTGGAAGCGGCACAGGACTTTCTCAGAGATACGCGGCAAGCTAGCAGGGCATCCCGGGAGAGGCTAGGGATAGGGGCTCAGGTGCGCCAAGAAGGCTGGGGGCGCGCTTCACCGCGAGTTGAGGTTCTCTCTCTCTCTCTCTCTGCGCTCCCCGGGTGAACTGTGAGCTTCAAGGACGGGAGCGCCGACACCTTCCCGGCTAAGGCTCTGCCAAAGGTGCATCTCAGTGAGGTGTATCCAGCTGTCACCGCCTCCTGAGCTTCCGAGAGCGCAGACCCTCCCTCTTTCGCGTCCCTTCAAGCCTTCCCGCCCGGGTTCGCGGCTTCTCGCTCCTCGGCGCCCGGCTCCTGCCTCGGCTCCCGGTCCGTGGGCTCCTGCGGACCTGACCACCGTGGAGCCGCGCGGCTTTGTCGTCCGCTCTCGGGTGGTCGCCTGGCAGGGCGCGCAGCCCGCCTGGCCTCGCCTCTGTCTTCGAAGTGCAGAGGGCGCCTCCTGCTTCCTCCCTGGCGCCCGCGCGCCGCTGGCCACCCCCACCTGCTGGCGCGAGCTGCGGTCCTTTAGCCTTCCTTACATAAAGCATGTCAGGCTCCGGGCGAAAAGACTTCGATGTGAAGCACATCCTTCGACTCCGCTGGAAACTCTTCAGCCACCCGTCCCCATCCCCTGGCGGTCCGGCGGGGGGCGGTTGCCTGCAGCAGGACGGCAGCGGCGGCTTCGAGCATTGGGGGCCCAGCCAGAGCCGCCTGCTCAAAAGCCAGGAGAGGAGCAGTGTGGGCACTTTCTGGAAGAAGTCTTCCTCTTCCTCGTCCTCCCCATCCTCTTCCTCTTCTTCCTCCAACCCGCTGAATGGCACCCTGCTGCCGGTGGCCACGAGGCTGCAGCCAGGAGCGCCCGGGCAGGCCCTCCAGCAGCCGGCCAGGACACTGTTCTATGTGGAGACCCTAGAGGAGGAGGTGGTGCCACGCATGGACTTACCTGGACCACCCGAAAAAGGGCTGATCTTGCAAGAACTCAAAGTGGAGCCGGCCAACTCGAGCCAGGCAACAGGTGAAGGATGTGGACACAGGTACAGTAAGTTCCCATAGGACATCCAAGAGGCTCCCAATTTCCGCTTGTGTCCCGGGTTGCTCTTGAGGTTCCTAAGCCTAAAACTTTTCAGGTTGAATGTATTGGTTAAGCGAGGCCAGCCCCATTTTTTATTACCGAAGTGGTTTTTATTACCAAGTTTTCTAAAAGTTTGCTTGTTAATTTCTATCGGCTCATACATATTACTTTTCTTTTTGCAACTATTCAGTTGTAACTACAAAGTGAACCCTTTATGGTAATCTTCAGGTGGCAGAGTTCTCACATGTCTGAGATTAAAGTATTCTTCTGCCATTAAAATATATCATTTGCCATTATCTGATGTGAGAAGAAATTGTTTTAAATACCATCAAAATGCATCTCTCATACTGGCCCACCAACTTAGCACACTACCTAGGATCCTTCAGGCTGGAATCTATACTCCAGGAGCAAGGAGGTGGCAAAATGTGGCCACTGGACACACGTATGATCTCACTCTTTCTGTTCTCATTAAAGCCAGGGTAATCTTTCTCTATCACGATTTCCCTTCAGTCCTTCTACTTTGTGTTCACTTTTGTCTTTTTCAGAGTAAGTCTTAGAATTAAACTGTTGCTGAGCACCTTTGCATTCAGCTGCCATGCTTTGTTGGCTCAGTATTGGGATTGCGTGTCGGTAGGCAGGTCAACATTTATTCCAGTTTATTCCTACTATTGTGTCTCCTTGTGTAGGGTTCTGCTACTTTCAAGACTTATTGAGTATTCTTCGCATACAGAAAATCTCCTTCTGATGTTTATATTTCTGGAGAATTCACTCATTATTATTCTGCACTCTACCACTACTAGTTTTTGTATATAGTGGGAATAGGAAAAGATTTGCATTTAGACTCTTATGCTACCAGAACACACACTGAAGAAGAAACACAGGAGAAATATAGTAAAATGATAATGAACATGTTAATAAATTTTAATTACCTCTCCTTAACAAATTGGAAACAAAAGCAACTTTTTAAAATACTTTAGATGAATCAGCTTTTATAAAGCTAAGTATCAAAAGTGTATATAAACCATAATATAATATGTACAGGTACTCTTTATGTTGACATATGTGATATTAGAGACACAACAAAATTTTCCTTAAAATATTTCAACTGATTATATAGATTTTAATTTGAATCTTAAAATCCTGGAAAATAATACAATATGTAAGTTTTAAGACATTTAACAAAATGTAAGAAATTATTTTAATGAAGTAGTTTATTCTTCAATTTTCAAATATGCCAAATTATTTACCCATATATATATGAACTAAATATAAATTCATCTTTTACTCAGCATGCAAACTGTTTTAGCAAAATGGTGATAACTTGGTATCCAATGGAGTTATTAAACTTATAAATTCACAAGTTATTTGTAATTTAGTGATTTTGTTCTTATTAAATGTGTTGGACTTTACCACCTTTAATTGAGTAAATGTATAGCTTTATTTTTTAACTTGGGAACATCATTCATCAGCACTTAGTAATTTATGTATTTAAAAGAAAACAAATTGGGTAAAATGTTTACTAATTTCTACTTTATTGAAACTGATTTTTTTGTGACAGTTCAGAAACAGGTTTCTTTTTTCATCAGATTTGTAGAACCAATCAGCTTGAAAGAGCTGACCTTCTGAGAATATTAATATTTGATAAAATTTTTATAAAATGCTGTTTGCTTTATAGCAAACACATTTTTAAGTAAATGAAATTTATTTGGCATGGGTAATTTCTGAGGACTTTCATGTAAGTTGGAGAATTTGAAAATACTATTGGAGTACTAACAAGAAATTATAATGAATATGAATTTTTTATAAAATTTATAATTAATAACACAATTTGGGATAAGAAAACCATTCAGGTTAAACTTCAAGTTCCTCATTTTTTTAAATTTACTTAAGTGTTTTTATTCACAAAGAGTTGTAAGTGAAAAGAATTCTGAAAATAAGTGAAGTACCAACCAAAAACATTGTTTTTGGGATCTGGGTATCCTATGAGATCTTTCAGGTGGAAAATATTGAAGATCAGATCCAGTTTTATTTTAAATTTCTTATTAGCACTTAAATCTCTAAGATAATTCTGAATTTCTGAGGCAAATTAGTTACTTAGACAGTATTTGATGGATTTTTTTGTGTTCCTAAAACTTTCATAAGCGCATTTGTTCCATGCTCATGATTGACTGAAAATCACACCCCTAAGCTTGGCAATTAATCACAATCATTTTCGATATATATATATTATTATTATATATATATATTATTTTATATATATATATTATTTTATATATATATATTATTTTATATATATTATTTTATAAATATAAATATAAATTAATATATAAATTAAATAAATATAAATATAAATATAAATATATATATTATTTTATATATATATTATATATATATATTATTTTAATGTGTGGTAAGAATAAGGCTCATTACTTGGAATAAGAGACAACATTTTCAAAGTGAAATGTGGAATGGAAACTTTATTATACTAAAGAACTTTATGCAGAATAATCAGTAATGTGGATTTACTTTTATTTTTTCAGTCATAACACTTCAGAAAACTACATAGTGATCATGATGATCAGAGAGTCAATGGAAAAAAAAAAAAGCCTGCATGATAATTATGATTTCATGAGTCATCATTATATCACCAGACTATGATGTCATATTTGACATTTAGCATTTTGTTTTGTCAGTTCCGACATCTATGCTAAATTCATCTTCACATATAAAACAGGGGTTTGCCCCGTTTCTGATGCTCATTCCTTCTTTTTCACTTGACCTCACATTAGTCAGGGACATTGTTTTAGACAAGTATAAGTAGCTCAGTTGATTTAACCTGTTGTTAGAACTGAAGCTAGTCACCTCTGGAGAAGGGTGCCCTTCATCTCTGGAAGGTCCAATTACCTTGGACTGAAACAGAAAGGTAGCAGAAGAGTAATAAGCAAATTTACTGACCAAGCATAGCAGGTGTCTTATCCCACTCTACCAGCCATACATTAACAAATCTCAGTACTCTACTACATGGGTCATAATATCATTAAGAATTCTAGCCTTTACATTAATAAGCTGCTGACCTTTGCTATAACTAATTTATTTTTTCAACTCCCTATTTGAAAATATAAAATTTCCTGTCTATTCAGGTCACTATCTATTTTTGTTCTGTTTACCTTTTGCAAAATTCCATATATAGGTAACTAAGACTTCTATACCAAAGAACAATATTTGCAGTTTGCGGTGGTGTGAGTGGGAGAAGAGTTGTCAAGTTTTAACTGCTTGCTTTTTTAGTTTTCTAAGTTCTTCTAGGGTGCAATCATGAGATTCCATGGTTTTAGTTACCACCCATAAATTGTACTTCCAAATTTGCATCTTTAATCCTAGATCTCCTCCAGAGCCCTGGTCCCACACATACACCTCTCTATTTGACAACTTGGGGGGTAGTATAGAGACAACTTAAATAAAATATGTACAAAATTAAGCTCATAATCTCCCTTCTATCTTGCACAATTTCCTTCTTTGCTATCTCAGAGAATAGCTGTCCACATATTAGACAGTGAAAGCCAGAAATCTGGAATTCTATTTGCCAACATCTTCTTTCCCCTCATTTTCAATATTCCACCAAGCCCTGCCATTTTTACCCAGAAATTATCCCCTATCTTTGTCCTACTTCTCTCCATCTCCATTGGTTGCACCTAATGTAAGCTATCATTAGTCTTTCAACCGGATTTCTGCAACTGTCAACTGTATCACCTCCCCTCACTACTTTTTCTTCCTGCGGTACAGTCTCCACACTCAAGACAATGCAAATTCTAAAATTTACTGCATTCAATTCTCTCTGCATTTTTCAGAAGATTTCCACTACTCTCTGGTAACAATCTATACCACGGACCACTAGGTCCTGAATGAACTGTACTTTGCTATCTAGGCTCTTCACTTACCATCTTCCTTCTGCCCCTCTGCCTTCCAGGCTCATTGCCCTTCTCTATACTTTCTTATTGCCTCTGAACCTTACAAATTTGTTTCCTCTTGTGTAGCTGCCCTGAACCCACCCTTCACTGAGTTCATTGCTATTGATGATTGAGATGTTGTTTTGGATATAAGCTCTGTACTTTTCTCAGAGAATCATTTCTTGATTCTGCAGGCTTATCTCAAATCCCTTGTTTTATGTTCTTATAGTAAATGCTCTCTACTTTTTCTTCAAAATCTTATCAGTGCATGTAATCCTATATTAACTTCTGTGTTGATTTCATTGTTTGCTTCTAACTCTATTGCCAAGTGGACAGGGCTGTGTCTGTTTTGCTTATCATTTTATCCCTATCTTGATGCATGTTGTTATTCAGTGAATATCATTGAATAAATAAATACTTATCATCATAATAATGAGTGGCATTGCTTAAGAACTTTCTGTTTGCCAAATAGCATGTTGAATATTTACATTGTGTAAGTTACTGATCACAACAGTCCTATGAGCTTGGCACAATTATGTATCCCCTTGCACAGTGATTATATAGATGAGAAGACTGAGGTTTAGAGAGGGCTATTAAATTGTCCAAGATCAGATGCTTTTAAGTGATAGAAGTGGACTTTTAATCCTTGCTGTCTGATCCAGATGCCACATTATGGAATGCTATGCCAACTCTTTCCTCTGTTTGAAGAGACAAACAGAACAAAGGACAAGAAGTTCCAGCTATGGTTACAAAGGAGAAGTTCTCTTATCCCCTTGATGGAAATTATATTCCATAATTATGTTGAAGATAGTTTTCTTAAGATGACAGTGCTGGAGATTGCTGGAAAACAACTGGCACAGGTTCAAATAGGACTTCTTAGCACAGAGCCCTGGGTCCCACACATATACCTCTCTGTTTGACAACTTGGGGGATAGCTTTAGGAAAGACTTATTATTTCCTGAATTATGTTTCATTCAGTGCATTTTGCTTTATGGTAGACCTAAGGTCTGTAGGAATAACCTACATAGGGAAAAGGAATTTAATTTGGATCTCCAAAGAGCTTCACTATTAAAAAAAAAACAAAAAAACAAACAAACAAAAAAACCTGCTTCTGAAGATCAGGACTGTTAACAGATGAATGTCAGAGAAAGAGAGCTTACACGCTTAATCTCTCATGGAGGTTGGTGGGACCTGAACCAGATGTTCCTTTCGAATGAAAAAGAAGCCCTGCTTTAGTCAAGGGAAAAACAACTTTAAAAATGATGAGGGACAATTTCTTCAGTGAAGTGTTTCTCAAACTATGCTTATATGGAACACTAAAATTAAATAATATTCATCTTGCTCCCCCCACCTCATAAGTTCAGAGTGAAATAAAAAGTGTATAACAGTGGAACTTTACTCAATTTCATGTTTCTTCTTGCTAATTTATCCTAGACTTGGGTGTTTTATAGTCTACTGTTGTTTAAACTTGAACTAACATAAGATGATACCTTGTGTGGGGAAAGCTTATTTTACTTATTTCAGGATTAATTTATCAATATTACATATTGTTCTGAAAAAGAAGCTCACAATTTCCCGTTTCCCTCTCTTCTGAGCAAGTTTGCTTCAGGAAAATGAAAAGATCATAAAGGAAAAAGAAACGGAGCCACTGTATTGGATTTGAAGGTTTTGAGAATGCAAGAATTGTCTGAGAGAAAGATGTAAATATGTGATAGGTACAGGATGAAATAGGAATTACAACTTTTAATTATAGAATGGAAAACACTAGTTGAGGGACCATATTTGGATTACCATTTACACTTTTTAAATGAATAGTTTAGAAACTATACTATTAATTACCCTCTTCAAAGTATTTGAAAACATTTAAAAAGCCTTCCTATTCAAAAAAATCAGCATTTAGCTAACATATGACATTATATTGATGAAATGTTTTTGTTTGTTTGTTTTTTCTATTTGAAGATGATATAGTTCTAACAGCTACATGTTAGAAAATTTCATTGTTTTGGCCAATTCTTTCTAGAATTTACAGACCACTGTGGTATATACAGATAATTTAGGATTAAAGCAAGTTTCTAGCCATGAAAATGTACAACATTTTAAGGACCAATACATCATTCTATGAGTTTTACTGTAGCATCCAAAATAACTTTAAGTAATTTTGTGGGAGTTTTTAAAAGAAAAATTGTCTAGAAGTTACATATTCATTTAGGCCAGATGATAATTAATTTACCATTTTGCATTTGATGTCATGTTAGTCAAAACTATGAAGGAAACATTTGATGTGGATACAGAAAAAGTGAGCAGAATCAAAGAGGGTTTTGAAGATCTTGTTAAGTCAAAGATGTGCAAAAGATTGTTGCACTAAATATGTGTGCTTGTTTGGAACTGTTAGATATCCCAGAAAAGGCTATGCTCTTTTAATCCATTCTTGTGGGTAAAGACCCATTGTGGGTGGGACCTGTTGATTAGGTTGTTTTAGTTGAGATGTGATCTAGCCCATTGAAGGTGGGTGTTAATCCTTTATTGGAGTCCTTTATGAGACAATAAAAGGCAGAGACATTTGAAGAGAGCTTAGAGAGAGAAACACCCCAGAAATGCTAAGCAAGGACCCACAGAAACTGAGAGAGCCATTGAAACCAGAACCCAGGAGAGAAGGACCAGAGGATATCACCATGTGCCTTTCTATGTGACAAAGGAACCCTGGATGTTAGCAGCCTTTCTTCAAAGAAGTTATCCTCTTGTGGATCCCTTAATTTGGATGTCTTCAAGACCTTAGAATTGTCAACTCATAACTTAATAAATCCCCACTGTTAAAAGCTAACCCATTCTGGTATATTGCATTCTGGCAGCTTTAGCAAACTGAAAGAGTAAGTTTGATGCTAAGTACCTTTGCTGTTTTTCTGACCAGGACCTGAAAACAGAATTATCTAAATGTTTGTGAAAGTTCAAGAAAGATGAACTTTACCAGAGACAGTGATGTGCTGTGATTGTAAAACATTAAGAAAAATTTGCTTTGAGAGAAACCTAGGAGGCAGATCGTTTGAATTGGAGATTCTGTTGTGAAGATGGTGCCTTTTGAAAATGATCTGAGAGTCTTTAATAATAGTAAAGCATGGAATTAGTTTATGTGAAATCTAAATTCAGTGTTTCCCATTCTGCAGAGAGTCTTAGCTCAGTTTTCATAACTGATTATCATAGGAACATTTACAATTCAGTTCTGTATAATACATGATTGTAACACTGTGTTCTGGTAGAACAACCTAGCACCTTTTACTTAATGATGTTGACAGACGTTGGTTCACATGAATTAACATTTCCATCTTGACCAAAATAGGCTGGAACAACTTAAATCATGTGATCAGAATAGTGACAGGGTATTAAGTACAAGCAAATAGAATACTTAAACAATTTTATAGCTTTTCAGTAGGTACATATCAATGCTTCCTTTTATAAACAAACAAAAAAATGTGTTCTGTTTTGTTTGTCTGTTTCTTAAGTAGATTCTAAATATTCTCAAATGTCTAGAAAATCTCTTCAGCTCATTATCTTGGAAAAAATTAAAAATAACTTTTGGGAGGGAATATGATTTTTGAATTTATGAATGTAAATATCATTCTGCCTTTTATCTCTGAGATTCAATTTTGAACCCTATTTTGTTTGAAAATAAATTTAGGGCAGATTTTATCAGTTGTAGTAAAATTTAAATATGAATCCTACTTTTTAAGTCACTTTGACTTTGATTTATTAGTATGTGATTTCATTGAAGCTTGCACAAATTAGTACCTAAACCATTGTCATTTTTTGATCCATTGATGAGTTTTAAGCATTTATTTTTGTAATTTTTTAATCAAATGAACTGACATTTTTTATATTGTAAGTATTTCCTGATTCTGGTTTGCAGTGGTATGGTTTGGTAAGCAACTGTTACTAGCAATATCAATGTTCCCATATTATCTGCTTAGAAAATAAAAATTTGGAAAAGGAGTGTTCTAGTTTGCTAATGCTGCCAGAATGCAAAATACCAGAGATGGATTGGCTTTTATAAAAGGGGGTTTATTTGGTTACACAGTTACAGTCTTAAGGCCATAAAATATCCAAGGTAACACATCAGCAATGGGTACCTTCACTGGAGGATGGCCAATGGTGTCCGGAAAACTCTGTTAGCTGGGAGGGTACATGGTTGGTGTCTGCTCCAAGGTTCTGGTTTCACAATGGCTTTCTCCCAGGACATTACTTTCTAGGCTGCAGTTCCTCAAAAATGTCACTCTTAGTTGCACTTGGGATATCTGTCGTCTCTCAGCTTCTCCAGGGCATGAGTCTGCTTTCAATGGCCATCTCCAAACTGTCTCTCATCTGTAGCTCCTGTGCTTTCTTCAAAGTGTCCCTCTTGGCTGTAGCTCCTCTTCAAAACATCACTCACAGCTGCACTAAGTTCCCTGTGCCCATCACCTCATTTATATGGCTCCACTGATCAAGGCCCACCCTGAATGGGTGGGGCCACACCTTCATGGAAATTATCTCATCGGAGTTATCACCCACAGTTGGGTGGGGCACATTCCATGGAAACACTCAAAGAATTACAATCTAATCAACACTGGTAGGTCTGTCCACACAAGATTACATCAAAGATAATGGCATTTGGGAGAACATAACACATTCAAACTGGCACAAGGAGTTAAGATGAAAAAAAATCTTCAGCTAAATAATATGTTAATTATTTCATTAAAGTCAGGATAAAAGAAGAACTAGGACTCCTGCTGTACCTGGCATAAAATAACAAGAACTGGATTTACCATCTCAGCTGAAACAACAACAAAGAAGAAAGAAAAGAAGGAAAGAAGGGAAGTAAGGAAGAAAAAAAATTAAGAAAGAAAGAAAATTAAGAAATAATGAGGCAATATGTGAAACAATCTGTTTTAAGATGCCTGCCAGTCATCAAGCATTGGAGGAGAGTTCTTCTGGAGATACGGAACACAAATGAGTTGAGCCCTATCATTGCCACAGCTCACCACCTTGAGAGAAATTTAGGCAGTGATACAGAAAGAGGGGATCAGGAAGAACTCACCAGACATCCTGAGTTGAGGCAATGGAGCTGAAAGTCCATGGAGAACAAGGCAATTAGGGCCCATAGGACAGAGTGCCAGAAAAGAGTGTTGCACAGAGAGAAAACTTTGAAAATCTGTGAAGGGATCCTTTGAGTGTTCAGCAGATCAGGATTCAACAGAACCATGATCAGCACCTATTTGAGGAAATTGCCCAAGGCTATGGAAAGAACACTTTAAAAGGATTAAAGGGGATAGTATCTGTTCCTACCAATTATAATGGAAACCTTATGACTCATGGGACTGGATAAATTTCTTAGAAGGGATTTGCCTCAATAGTGGGAAATAACTAGCCTAAGATTATACACTGCTGTGGTTTCCACTAACAAATCTTGAAAAGAACGCACAAAACGATCAAATTGTTTCCAAGTACCTTAACTGTGTCCTGGAAAAAATCTCAGGAGTAATTCACATATAAAAAATATCTGGCAACAAGCAAAGTAAAATATACAATGTCTGACATCTAATCAAAGATTATCAGACATGCAAAGACATCTAAAAATATGAACCAAAATAAGGAGTAGAATCCATCAATTAAAATTGATCCCAAACTATAGCATACAAAGATTAAAACAGCTATTGAACACTGTATTCCACATGTTCAAAAAGTTAACTAGAGAAATGGTATATATGAAAAATACCAAAATCAAACTTCTAGATGAAAATTAAACTTCAAACTACAATGTTTGAAATGACAAATACACTGAATGAAATTAATTACAGAGTAGAAATTGCATGAACTTGAAGATATAGCATTGAAGCTGTCCAAAATGAAACCCAGAGAGAATTTTGAAAACTATGAGTATCACTGAGTTCTCTGATAATTTTAAGAGGTCTAATATGCAAGTAACTGGAATTCTCAAAGGAGGATAAAGAGAGAGGGGGATAGAACAAGTATTTGAAGAAAGAATCACTTAAATTTTCTAAATTTGATGAAAACAATAAACCCACAGATTCAAGAATCTCAATGAATTTTAAGCAAAAGCAACATGAAAGAAATTACCTGTAGTCACATCATAATAAAATTACTAAAACCCAGTGATAAATAGAAAAATATTAATGCAATAAAAGAAAAGAACACATTATGCAGGGATAAAGATAAGGATGATGGAACATTTTTTCATCGGAAAAAAATGGGAGACAGAAGACAGTGGAGTAGTTATTTAAGAAAAAAGAACACTTTCTGCCTAGAATTCTATATCCACCCTAAATGGTTTTTTTCAAAATTCATATGAAATAAAGATTTTTTTTTGAATATGCAAAAGCTGAAACAATTCATCATTAGCAGACATACTATACAAGAAATGCTAAAGGAAGTCCTTTAGGCACAAGGAAAATGACATCAGTTGGAAATAAAGACCTACACAAAGGAATGAAGAGCATCAGAAATGGTAGCTACCTGGATAAATAAATAAGATTTTTCCTCCTCATTTAAACCTATTTAAAAGATAATTGATGGCTGAAACAAAAACATAGCAACATATTATAAGGTTTTTAACATATGTAATTTAAATGTATGACAACAATGGTATCAAGAGTAGGAGGGGTAAATGGAAACACAATGTAAAATTTGTGTACTAAATGTGATGTGGAAATCATGTGAAAGTAGTTTAAGAAGTATATCATAAGCCTTAAAGTAACATTGAAAATAATAAAACAAAAAGAGATGGCTAGTAACCTGACAAAGAAAATCAAATACTATCCCCCAAATTATTCAATTAGACTGAAAAATAAAGGGTAAAAAAGAGGAAATGAGAACAAAGAGATATGGGACTAATAGAAATGAAGTATCATAATATTAGCCTGAAACCTGACTTTTAAATAATCTCATTCAAAGTAACTGTTCTAAATACCCACAGTGAAAATGTAGATAATACCAGATTGGATAAAAGCTAGACCCAAGTATATGATCTCTTTTTTTTAGAAATGTATTTTTTTTTTAATTCAGTTTTATTGAAATACATTCACATACTGTACAATCATCCATGGTATACAATCAGCTGTTCACAGTACGATCATATAGTTATGCATTCTTCACCACAATCTATTTCTGAACATTTTCCTTACATCAGAAAGAATCAGAATCAGAATAAAAAATAAAAGTAAAAAAAAGAACACCCAAACCATCCCTCCTGTTCTAGTTTGCTAATGCTGTGGAATGCAAAACACCAGAGACGGATTGGCTTTTATAAAAAGGGGGTTTATTTGGCTACACAGTTACAGTCTTAAGGCCATAAAGTGTCCAAGGTAACACATCAGTAATCGGGTACCTTCACTGGAGGATGGCCAATAGCATCTGGAAAACCTCTATTAGCTGGGAAGGCACGTGGCTGGCATCTGCTCCAAAGTTCTGGTTTCAAAATGGCTTTCCCCCAGGGCATTCCTCTCTAGCAAGCTTGCTCCTCTTCAAAACGTCACTCACAGCTGCACTGAGTTCCTTCTGTTATGTCAGCTCATTTATATGGCTCCACTGATCAACTCAGACCCACCCTGAATGGGTGGAGCAACACCTCCATGGAAATTTTCCAATCAGAGTCATCACACACAGCTGGGCGCGGCACAGTCCAAAGAAACACTCAAAGAATTACAATCTCATCAACACTGATAACGTCTGCCCACACAAGATTACATCAAAGATAATGGAGTTTGGGGGACATAATACATTCAAACTGGCACATTCCACCCCCTGGACCCCAAAATGACATTATCTTTCCATATACAAAATACATTCATCCCACAACACCTCCCATCCCACCCTACTTGTCATTTAGTTTTTATCCCCATTTTTCTACTCATCCATCCATACACTAGATAAAAGGAGTGTGATCTACAAGGTTTTCACAATCACACTGTCACCCCTTGTAATCTACATTATTATATAATTGTCTTCAGGAGTCCACACTACTGTGTTGGAGTTTGGTAGTTTCAGGTATTTACTTCTAGCTATTCTAATACATTAAAACCTAAGAGGTGTTACCTATATAGTGCATAAGAATGTCCACCAGAGTGACCTCTTGACTCCATTTGAAATCTCTCAGCCACTGAAACTATTTCATCTCATTTTGCATCCCCCTTTTGTTCAAGAAGATATTCTCAATCCCATGATGCCAGGTCCAGATTCAGTTCACCTGCTGAGGTGGCTCAGTTAGAGAGAGAGAGAGAGAGGGCCACATCTGAGCAACAAAGAGGTACTCAGGGGGAGACTCTTAGGCACAATTATAAGCATGTTTAGCCTCTCCTTTGCAGTAACGAGCTTCATAAGGGCAAGTCCCACGATCGAGGGTTTGGCACATCAAACCTCCAGTCCCAATGTTTGTGACAACATCAACACCAGTCCAGGTGAGGAAGTTCAACACTTCTGCACCTTCCCCCAGCTCCTCTTGGTGGGGGGGCAGGGGGAGGCTGTAAATATATTTTTTATTCTCTGCCCAAATTACTTAGTGATATGTCACTATTTCACTCTAACCTATACTAACCTACCATATCTCACTTCCTATTAAAAGTTCCAAGTAATTGTGGTGTTGGAACAAACTGACTGTAGAGTTATACTGTTTAGAAAATATAGATCCTGCACCAAATAGACATCTCTTCCCTTGCTCTCACATGGAAGTTGAAGTTTTAAAACCCAGTCAGTTTCGACCTTTACCCTTTGGCCCGATTTGCCTTATCTTAACCAGATCTGCTTCATTCATATCCTAATTGAAGTATGGGCTCTTTTTCAGC
Organism: Choloepus didactylus; assembly: GCF_015220235.1. NCBI lineage: Eukaryota > Metazoa > Chordata > Mammalia > Pilosa > Megalonychidae > Choloepus > Choloepus didactylus. The sequence continues at coordinate 68,967,591 of NC_051318.1, forward strand.
TTTTTTTTACCAGTTGCTGTATGCATTAATTCTGACATTCATATCTGCTGAGCTCTAGCTCTGAGTTTCAGGTGTCTCAGAGATACACATTTTCCAATCATGTTATACACTAAGGGATCAGCATCTCAAGTTTAGAGATAGGCATTACAATTCGGGAATAGAGTTGACTGCTGTAAGAGCTTACAATCTAGGGACTATTACAATAATCATGTCCACGTTAGGCTATGTTCTAAGATTCAATTCTGAGTTTACACATTTTAGTTAGTCCATATTGGCAAGGCATTATAGTGTTTGCCTTTATTTCGGGCGTACTTCACTCAAATACTGTGTACAGGATCCATTCACCTCGTTGTGTGTCTCACAGCTTCACTCCTTGTTGTAGTTGCTCAATATTCCATTGTATGCATATGCCACAGTTCACCATTCTGTTCCTCAGTCTATGTACCCTTAGGTCACCTCTACCCATTGCAAATCATGATTACTGTCTCCATGAACAACAGTTTGCAAATGTCCATTCATGTCTCTGCTCTCAGATCTTCAAATGACATACCCCATAATGAGGTTGCAGGACCTCATGGTCCCCACATACTTAACTTTTTGTGGAATCACCACACTGACCTTCGGAAAGGCTATACCATTCTACCTGCTTATCAACAGTAGATAGGTACATCCCTCTCACCATGTTTTCTCCAACACTTTTACTCCTATATATACTTTTTCCTAGAATTTTATAGAGTTATATTCACATGCCATACATTTTTCCACAGTGTACAATCAGTTGTTCATGGTGTCATCATAAAGTTGTACATTTATCACTACAATCAGCACTTGAACATATTGATTACTATAAGAAAAAAATTTAGAAATAATAAAAAAGATGATAAAAAGGAAAATAATATGTCATACAATACAATGTAATAGTAAGGACAGAAAATAACACCACTACCAAGAATCCCATATTACTCCCCTATATCCCCCTCTCATATACACTTAGCTTTGGCATATTGCCTTTGTTACATTTAATGGAGGTATATTACAATGTTGCTGTTGACCATAGACTCCAGTATGCTTTGATTATGTTTTTCCCCATATACCATCCCTTTTTCAACATGACATGGTTGACATTCATTTGTTCTCCCACATGCAAAAACATTTTTATATTTGTATATTTAGTAACAGTCATTGGCCACTCCAGTTTTTGCCAAGTTATACAGTCCCACTCTTTATCATCTATCTTTACCTCTGGTGTCATACATTCTCTTATCCCACCTCTTTCAGCTTTACTCAGACATCTTTGTTAGGTGTACTTACAATACTGTGCTATCATCACACAGTGTTATGCTATCTATTTCTGGATCTATACAATCAATCCTAAACATTCTGTAGTCCTTCAGCATTAAATGGCTGGTCTCTATATCTCCTGGTCACCTGTGTTGTCAGCTTTTAACTCCCAAAGTTTGTTCATTAATGTCTGTTCATATTAATGAGACCATATAGAATCTGTCCTTTTGTTTCTGGCTAACTTCACTCAACATAATGTCCTCAAGTTTCATCCACATTATTATATGATCCATGTCTTTGTTCTGTCTTACAGCTGCATAATATTCCATCATGTGTATATACCACAGTTTGTTTATCCACTCGTCTGTTGATGGACACTTGGGCTGTTTCCATCTCTTGGCAATTGTGAACAATGCTGCAATAAACATCGATTTACAAATGTCTGTTTGTGTCTTAAGTTTCAGTTCCTCTGAGTATATACCCAGCAATGGAATAGCTGGGTCATATGGCAAATCTATATTTAGCTTCCTGAGGAACCTCCACACTGTCTTCCAGAGTGGTTGCACCATTCTACATTCCCACCAACAATGAATAAATGTGCCTCTTTCTCCACATCCTCTCCAGCACTTATCATTTTCTGTTTTTTGGAAAATGGCCATTCTAGTAGGTGTGAGATGGTATCTCATTGTGGTTTTGATTTGCATTTCCTTAATAGCCAGTGAAGTTGAGCATTTTTTCATGTGTTTTTGAGCCATTTGTATTTCCTCTTCAGAAAAATGTCTGTCCATCTCTTTTGCCCATTTTTTAATTGTATTGTTTGTCTTTCTGTTATTGAGATGTAGGATTCCTTTATATATTTGGGATATTAAACCCTTATCTGATATGTGGTTTCCAAATATCATCTCCCATTGTGTAGGTTCCCTTTTTACTTTTCTGAGGAAGTCCTTTGATGTACAGAAGTGTTTAATTTTGAGGAGATCCCATTTGTTCTTTGGTTGCTCATACCTTGGGTGTGAGGTCATAGAAACCACCTCTTATCACAAGATCTTTAAGATATTGCCCTACATTTTCTTCTAAGAGTTTTATGGTCTTGGTGCTAAAGTTTAGGTCTTTGCTCCATTTTGAGTTAATTTTTGTATAAGGTGTGAGATAGGCATCCTCTTTCATTCTTTTGGAAATGGATATCCAGTTCTCCAAACACCATTTATTGAAGAGGCTGCTCTTTCCCAGTTGCTTTGGCTTGACTGCCTTATCAAAGATCAATTGTCTGTAGATGTGAGGGTCTACTTCTAAACACTCAATTAGATTCCATTGGTCAGTGTATCTGTCCTTATGCCAGTACCACGCTGTTTTGAGCACTGTAGCTTTGCAATATGCCTCAAAGTCAGGTAGTGTGAGACTTCCCACTTGGTTCCATTTTCTCAAGATATTTTTGGCTATTCGGGGCACCTTGTCCTTCCAAATAAATTTGGTTATTGGTTTTTCTATTTCTGTAAAGTAAGTTGTTGGGATTTGAATTGGTATTGCATTGAATCTGTAAATCAGTTTAGGTAAAATTGCCATCTTAACTATATTTAGTCTTCCAATCCATGAACATGGTATGTTCTTCCATTTTTTCAGGTCTTGTTCAATTTCTTTTAGCAGTTTCTTATAGTTTTCTATGTAAAGGTCTTTTGTGTCCTTGGTTAAGTTTATTCCTAAATATTTGATTCTTTTGGTTGCTATTGTAAGTGGGATTTTGTTCTTGATTTCCTCCTCTTTTTGCACATTACTTGTGTATAGGAACACTACAGATTTTTGTATGTTGATCTCGTAGCCTGCTACTTTGCTGTATTAATTGACTAGTTCTCGTAGCTTTCCTGTAGACTTTTCTGGATTTCCTACATATAGAATCATGTCATCTGCAAATAGTGAAAGTTTTACTTCTTCCTCTCCAATTTGGATGCCTTTTATTTCTTTTTCTTGCCTTAGTGCTCTAGCTAGAACTTCCAGCACAATGTTGAATAGCAATGGTGATAGTGGGCATCCCTGTCTTGTTCCTGATCGTAGAGGAAAAGCTTTCAGTCTCTCCCCATTGAGTGTGATGTTAGCTGTGGGTTTTTCATATATTGCCTTTATCATATTGAAAAAGTTCTCTTCTATTCCTATCCTTTGAAGTGTTTTCATCAGGAAAGGATGTTGAGTTTTGTCAAATGCCTTTTCTGCATCGATCAAGATGATCATGTGGTTCTTCTGCTTTGATTTATTGATGTGGTGTATTACATTAATTGATTTTCTTGTGTTGAACCAGCCTTGCATACCTGGAATAAATCCTACCTGGTCATGGTGTATAATTCTTTCCATGTGTTGCTGGATTCAATTTGCAAGTATTTTGTTGAGGATTTTTGCATTTACATTCATTAAAGAAATTGGTCTAAAATTTTCTTTTTTTGTAGTATCTTTGTCTGGTTTTGGTATTAGGGTGATGTTGGCTTCACAGAATGAGTTAGGTAGCTTTCCCTCTTCTTCAATTTTTTTTGAAGAGTTTTAGCAGGATTGGTATTAATTCTTTCCTGAATTCTTGGTAGAATTCACATGTGAAACCATCTGGTCCTGGGCTTTTCCTTTTTGGCAGCTTTTTGATGACTGACTCTATCTCTTTGCTTGTGATTGGTTTGTTGAGGTCATCTATTTCTTCTTGAGTCAATGTTGGTTGTTTATGCTTTTCTAGAAAGTTGTCCATTTCATCTAAGTTGTCTAGTTTATTAGCATATATTTGCTCATCGTATCTTCTCATTATCTCCTTAATTTCTGCAGGGTTGGTAGATATATTTCCTTTCCCATTTCTGATTGCATTTATTTGCATCCACTCTCCCTCTTTTTTTTTTGTTTGTTTGTTTTTTGTTTTTGGTTAGCCTAGCCAGTGGTCCATCAATTTTATTGATTTTCTCAAAGGACCAACTTCTGGTTTTGTTGATTCTCTCTATTGTTTTCCTGTTCTCAATTGCATTTATTTCTGCTGTAATCTTTGTTATTTCTTCCCTTCTGCCTGCTTTGGGGTTAGTTTGCTGTTCTTTCTCTAATTCCTTCAGGTGAACAGTTAACTCTTCAATTTCTGCTCTCTCTTCTCTTTTAATATAAGCATTTATGACAATAACTTTCCCTCTCAGCACCACCTTTGCTGCATCCCATAAGTTTTGATAAGTTGTGTTTTCATTGTCATTTGCCTCAAGGTATTTACTAATTTCTCTTGTAATTTCTTCCTTTACCCACTGGTTTTCTAAGAGGGTGTTGTTTAGCCTCCATATGTTTGTGAATTTTATGACCTCCTGCCTTTTATTTATTCCCAACTTCATTCCATTGTGGTCTGAGAAAGTGTTTTGTATAATATCAATATTTTTAAATTTGTTGAGACTTGCTTTGTGACTCAACATGTCATCTATCCTAGAGAATTTTCCATGAGCACTTGAGAACAAAGTGTATTCGGCTGTTGTTGGATGTAGTGTTCTATAAATGTCTGTCAAGTCTAGTTCATTTATCATACAATTCAACATCTCTGTTTCTTTAGTGATCCTCTGTTTAGATGTTCTGTCCATTGATGAGAGAGGTGTATTGAAGTCTCCAACTATTATTGTAGAGGTGTCTACTTCTCCTTTCAGTGATCTCAGAGTTTGCCTCATGAATTTTGGGCATTCTGGCTTGGTGCATAAATATTTATGATTGTTATGTTTTCTTGATGAGTTGACCCTTTTATTAACATATGGTGTCCTTCTTTTTCTCTTTTAATTGTTTTACTGTTGAATTCTAATTTGTCTGATATTAATATAGCTACTCCTGCTTTTTTCTGGTTGTTGTTTGTGTGAAATATCTTTTTCCAACCTTTCACTTTCAGTCTATTTTTGTCCTTGTGTCTAAAGTGAGTTTCTTGTAGACAGCATATAGATGGATCCTGTTTTTCAATCCATTCTGCCACTCTGTGTCTTTTTTATTGGGGAGTTTAATCCATTTACATTTAGTGTTATTACTATAAGGGCAGTACTTTTACTACCATTTTGCCTTTTGGAATTTATATGCCATATCTTATTTTTTCCTCTCCTTTTACCTTTCCTGATAATCTTCATTTCTGCACTCTTCTCCAACCCTCTCTCTCCTGTCTTCTCCTATCAGCCTATAGTACTACCTTTAGTATTTCTAGTAGTGCTGGTCTCTTATTCACAAACTCTCTCAGTGTCTGTTTGTCTGAAAATGTTTTAATCTCTCCCTCATTTTTGAAGGAAAGTTTTGCTGGATATAGAATTCTTGGTTGGCAGTTTTTCTCTTTCAGTATCTTAAATACATCATGCCACTGTCTTCTTGCCTCCGTGGTTTCTGCGGAGAAATCTGTACATACTCTTATCGACCTTCCCTTGTATGTGATGGATCGCTTTTCTCTTGCTGCTTTCAGAATCCTCTCTTTGTCTTTGACATTGGACAATCTGACCAGTAAGTGTCTTGGAGTAGGTCTATTGGGATCTATTCTATTTGGGGTATGCTGTACTTCTTGAATCTCTAATTTTCTGCCTTTTATAAGAATTGGGAAATTTTCAGTGAATATGTCTTCTATTACTCTTTCTGCCCCTTTTCCCCTCTCTTCTCCTTCTGGGATACCCATAACATGTATATTTGTGCGTTTCATGTTGTCACTCAGCTCCCTAAGACCCTGCTCATATTTTTTCCATTTTTTTCACCATCTGTTCTTTTGTGTGTATGAATTCAAATGTCTTGTCTTCCAGTTCACTGATCCTTTCTTCTGCCTGTTCAGATCTACTGTTGTGTCCCTCCATTGTGTTTTTCATCTCCTCCATTGTGGCCTTCATTCCCATGAGTTCTGCCATTTGTTTTTTCAAGTTTATGAATTCTTCTTTATGATCATCCAGTGTCTTCTTTATATCCTTCATCTCTTTTGCTATATCTTCCTTCATTTCATTGAATTTATTTAGCATTAGTTGCCTCAACTCCTGTATCTCAGTTGAACTATTAGTTTGTTCCTTTGGCTGGTCCATATTTTCCTGTTTCCTGGTATGGCTTGTTACCTTAAGTTGTCTAGGCATCTGATTTTCTTGATTAGTTTATTCTGGAACTTGTTTTTTATCTTTTACCTAGGGGTTTTCTTGTTGGTTGGCTTTGTTCTCTGGCCTCTGTTATTCAGTTCAACTTATTCTAGACTTCTAACTTAGGTTGTATTTAGTTGATCAGAATTTTTCACCTCTTGTTTTTTTCTGCTTCTTACTCTGTCTCTATGTAGCCTTTTTGTGAGAGGGTCTCCTCAGATATGGTTGACCCCAGTCAGATTTTCCCAGTCTAGAGAGGCCCAGGTCTCATTGGGAGGGTATAGAGTTTTTCTGAGAATGAAACCCCACTATTAAGCCTTTAGAATCGATGCTTTTCCTTTCCTGTCCAGCAGGTGGCACTTGCCAGCCCTCAGCTCCCCCACCAGTGTAAGGAGGAATGGAGACTAGTTCTCCTGGTGACTCTGATCCTGTTGGGGGCATTGCTGACTGAAGCCAGAATCTGAATTTCAGCCCCTGGGGTCTGAGTTCCCAAAAGGAGGACTGCCAGTTGAGCTGGACCTCCCTCCACTCTCCCAATCCTCGGAACTCCAGTTGTCTCTCAGGGGCACTATTCCCTTCTCCCCTCTCCTCTTTGGGGCATCTCCAGCTAGATTCCTTGTTCAGGCTGAGTTGTTAACTAAAGATGGGGGTGGAGAACTTCAGAAGTTAATCCAGAACTCAAAGATGCTGTGGGTACTCTGTCTCCCCCCAAGCCCAGCCTAGTCCCTCAACCTGGGCTTCGTGATAGAAAATAACCAAATATGTTACTTTTAGATTTAAAAAAAAAATAGAAAAACAAGAAAAAGGAAAAAAAAAAAGGAGTCCCTTTTAAAAGTCTTTCCCCAGCCTGGAAGTTTTGTCAGTGTCAGAATAGAGCATTTAAAGATGTACTTTGGGCTATTGTCTGGTAATTACTCTCCAATAGCTTCAAGTCCACCCCTGCTGGGGGCTACTGAAATGCAAAAAGATAAGGAATCAGTGAGAAGTCAGAAGGGACAAAATGTAGGGGGGAAAATGGCTTTTTTGGTGCCTGGGAATGGGTTCCTGCTTTTATGTGCCCCCGCCCCTCAGAGCCCAGCCCTTCTTTAGCACCCCCAGCTCCCAAAATTTGTTAATTTGTTAATTAATTCTGCAGCTGAGGCTGGGTTGAACCTCCCTTCTTGCCCCCATCAGATTTCTGCTTTTTGGATTTTTTTTTCCCCCTTTCAGGGAGCCAGCAGCAAGACAGTCTGTGAGTCTGGGTGGGGAGGGGAGCCAGACCCCTGGTCCGGGGAACTTACAATGTTCTCTGCATTCTTAGCTTTTCCTCCAGTTCCAAACTTGCATCTGATGTGTGACTGGTTACTGGAGACCCCCAAAACACTGTTTCATATAGTTCTTAGGTAATTGTCAGCTGCTCTAAGGGAGAGATGAAATTCTGCACCTCACCACTCTGCCATCTTGCCCCGCCCTCCCAAGTATATGATCTTAAAAGAAATGCCCTTTAAATATAAACACACAAATTGGTTAAACATAAAAGAATGGGAAAAAATGTATCGTACTAAGACTAATTAAAGCAAAGATAGAGTGGCTATATTAATAGAAAAAAATATTTCACATCAAACAATATCACTATAGATAAAGAAGATAGTTGCATAATGAAAAGGGATCAGTTCACCAAGAGAACATAACAATCCTAAATGTTTATGCCCCAATTGTAGATTTCAAAATGTATCATAATGAATTGGAGTTTATCCAAAAAATGCATGGTTGTTTTAACATTTAAAAGTCTATCAATGGGGAGGCAGGGCAAGATGGCGGAGTGGTGAGGAGCAGAATTTCGTCTCTCCCCTAGAGCAGCTGGCAATTACCCAAGAACTATCTGAAACAGTGTTTTCAGGGTCTCCTGTAACCAGTCATACATTGGACACAAGTTTGGAATTGGAGGAAAAGCTGAGATCGCAGCGAACATTGTAAGTTCCCCGGACCAGGGGTCTGGCGCCCCTCCCCACCCAGACCTCACAGACTGTCTTGCTGCCGGCTCCCTGAAAGGGGGAGAAAAAAAAACTGAAAAACAACAATCTGCTGACGGCAAGAAGGGAGGCTTAACCCAGCCTCAACTGCAGAATTAATTAACAAATTAATTAACTAACTTTAGGAGCTGGGGTGCTAAAGAAGGGCTGGGCTCCGAGAAGTGGGGGCACGTAAAAGCGGGCACCCATTCCCAGACTCCAAAAAAGCCACTTTTTTTTTCCCCTACATTTTGTCCCTTCTGGCTTCTCACTGATCCCTTATCTTTTTGCATTTCAATATCCCCCTGCAGGTGTGGAACTGAAGCTGTTGGAGAGTAATTATCAGACAATAGCCCAAAGCGTATCTTTAAATGTTCTATTCTGACACTGACAAAACTTCCAGGCTGGGGAAAGACTTTTAAAAGAGACTCTTCTTTTCTTTTTTTTCTTTTTTTTTTTCCTTTTTTCTTTTTCTTGATTTCTTTTCTACTTTTTTTTTTTTTTAATCTAAAAGTAATATATGTGGTTGTTTTCTATCGGAAAGCCCAGGTTGAGGGACTAGGCTGGGCTTGGGGGAGACAGAGTATCCACAGTGTCTTTGAATTCCGTATTCACTACTGAAGGCCTCCACCCCCATCTTTAATTGGCAACTCAGGCTGACCAAGGAATCTACCTGGAGAGGCCCCAAAGAGGAGAGAGGAGAAGGGAATAGTGCCCCTGAGAGAAAACTGGAGTTCTAAGGATTGGGAGAGTAGAGGGAGGTCCAGCTCAACTGGCAGTCCTCCTTCTGGGAATTCAGACACCAGGGGCTGAAATTCAGATTCCGGCTTCAGTCAGCCATGCCCCTGACAGGATCAGAGTCACCAGGAGAACTAAAGGCTCCATACTTCCTTACACTGGTGGGGGAGCTGCGGGCTGGCCAGCACCACCTGCTGGACAGGAGAGGAAAAGCACCAATTCTAAAGGCCTCATAGGAGGGTCTCATTCTCAGGAAAACTCCATACCCTCCCAGTGAGACCTGGGCCTCACTAGACTGGGAAAATCTGACTAAGGTCGACCATATCTGAGGAGACCCACTCATAAAAAGGTTACATAGAGGCAGAGCAAGAAACAGAAAAACAAGAGGGGAAAAATTCTGATCAACTAAATAGAACCTAAGTTAGAGGTCTAGAATAAGTTGAACTGAATAACAGAGGCCAGAGAACAAAGCCAACCAACAAGAAAACCACTAGGTAAAAGACAGAAAACAAGCTCCAAAATAAACTAATCAAGAAAATCAGATGCCTAGACAACTTAAGATAACAAGCCATACCAGGAAACATGAAAACATGGACCAGCCAAAGGAACAAACTAATAGCTCAGCTGAGATACAGGAGTGGAGGCAACTAATGCTAAATAAATTGATGAAATGAAGGAAGATATAGCAAAAGAGCTGAAGGATATAAAGAAGACACTGGCTGACCATAAAGAAGAATTCATAAACTTGAAAAAACAAATGGCAGAACTCATGGGAATGAAGGCCACAATGGAGGAGATGAAAAACACAATGGAGGGACACAACAGTAGATTTGAACAGGCAGAAGAAAGGATCAGTGAATTGGAAGACAGGTCATTCGAATTCATACACACAAAAGAACAGATGGTGAAAAAAATGGAAAAATATGAGCAGGGTCTTAGGGAGCTGAGTGACAACATGAAACACACAAATATACGTGTTATGGGTATCCCAGAAGAAGAGAGGGGAAAAGGGGCAGAAAGAGTAATAGATGACATATTCACTGAAAATTTCCCAACTCTTATAAAAGACAGAAAATTAGAGATTCAAGAAGTACAATGTACCCCAAATAGAACAGATCCCAATAGACCTACTCCAAGACACTTACTGGTCAGATGGTCCAATGTCAAAGACAAAGAGAGGATTCTGAAAGCAGCAAGAGAAAAGCAAGCCATAACATACAAGGGAAGGTCAATAAGACTGTGTACAGATTTCTTTTCAGAAACCATGGAGGCAAGAAGACAGTGGCATGATATGTTTAAGATACTGAAAGAGAAAAACTGCCAACCAAGAATTCTATATCCAGCAAAATTTTCCTTCAAAAATGAGGGAGAGGTTAGAACATTTTCAGACAAACAGACACTGAGAGAGTTTGTGAATAAGAGACCGGCACTACAAGAAACACTAAAGGGAGTGCTACAGGCTGATAGGAGAAGACAGGAGAGAGAGAGTTGGAGAAGAGTGCAGAAATGAAGATTATCAGGAAAGGTAAAAGGAGAGGAAAAAATAAGATATGACATATAAATTCCAAAAAACAAAATGGTAGTAGAAAGTACTGCCCTTACAATAATAACACTAAATGTGAATGGATTAAACTCCCCAATAAAAAGACACAGACTGGCAGAATGGATTAAAAAACAGGACCCATCTACATCCTGTCTACAAGAAACTCACTTTAGACACAAGGACAAACATAGGCTGAAAGTGAAAGGTTGGAAAAAGATATTTCATGCAAACAACAACCAGAAAAAAGCAGGAGTAGCTATATTAATATCAGACAAGTTAAACTTCAAAAGCGAAACACTTAAAAGAGACAAAGAAGGACACTATATATTAATAAAATGGTCAATTCATCAAGAAAACATAACAATCATAAATATTTATGCACCAAACCAGAATGCCCCAAAATTCATCAGGCAAACACTGCAATCACTGAAAGGAGAAATAGATACCTCTACAATAATAGTTGGAGACTTCAATACACCTCTCTCATCAATGGATAGAACATCTAGACAGAGGATCACAAAAGAAACAGAGATGTTGAATTGTATGATAAATGAACTAGACTTGACAGACATTTATAGAACACTACATCCAACAACAGCAGGATACACTTTTTTCTGAAGTGCTCATGGAACATTCTCTAGGATAGACCACATGCTGGGTCACAAAGCAAGTCTCAAATATTTAAAAATATTGTTATTATGCAAAACACTTTCTCAGACCACAATGGAATGAAGTTGGAAATAAATAAAAGGCAGAAGGTCATAAAATTCACAAACATATGGTGGCTAAACAACACCCTCTTAGAAAACCAGTGGGTAAAGGAAGAAATTACAAGAGAAATTAGTAAATACCTTGAGGCAAATGACAATGAAAACACAACTTATCAAAACTTATGGGATGCAGCAAAGGTGGTGTTGAGAGGGAAATTTATTGCCCTAAATGCCTATATTAAAAGAGAAGAGAGAGCAGAAATTGAAGAGTTAACTGCTCACCTGGAGGAATTAGAGAAAGAACAGCAAACTAACCCCAAAGCAAGCAGAAGGGAAGAAATAACAAGATTAGAGCAGAAATAAATGCAATTGAGGACAGGAAAACAATAGATAGAATCAACAAAACCAGAAGTTGGTTCTTTGAGAAAATCAATAAAATCGATGGACCACTGGCTAAGCTAACAAAAAAAAAAGAGAGAGCAGATGCAAATAAATGCAGTCAGAAATGGGAAAGGAAATATAACTACCGACCCTGCAGAAATTAAGGAGATAATCAGAAGATACTATGAGCAACTATATGCTAATAAACTAGACAACTTAGATGAAATGGACAACTTTCTAGAAAAGCATAAACAACCAACATTGACTCAAGAAGAAATAGATGACCTCAACAAACCAATCACAAGTAAAGAGATTGAATCAGTCATCAAAAAGCTCCCAAAAAGGAAAAGCCCAGGACCAGATGGTTTCACATGTGAATTCTACCAAGCATTCAAGAATGAATTAGTACCAATCCTGCTCAATCTCTTCAAAAAAATTGAAGAAGAGGGAAAGCTACCTAACTCTTTCTATGAAGCCATAATCACCCTAATACCAAAACCAGGCAATGATACTGCAGAAAAAGAAAATTATAGACCAATTTCTTTATAGGATATAGACGCAAAAATCCTCAACAAAATACTCGCAAATCGAATCCAGCAGCACATTAAAAGAGTTATACACCACGACCAGGTGGGATTTATTTCAGGTATGCAAGGCTGGTTGAACACAAGAAAATCAATTAATGTAATACACCACATCAATAAATCAAAGCAGAAGAACCACATGATCATCTTGATCGATGCAGAAAAGGCATTTGACAAAACTCAACATCCTTTCCTGATGAAAACACTTCAAAGGATAGGAATAGAAGAGAACTTTTTCAATATGATAAAGGCAATATATGAAAAACCCACAGCTAACATCACACTCAATGGGGAGAGACTGAAAGCTTTTCCTCTACGATCAGGAACAAGACAGGGATGCCCACTATCACCATTGCTATTCAACATTGTTCTGGAAGTTCTAGCTAGAGCACTAAGGCAAGAAAAAGAAATAAAAGGCATCCAAATTGGAGAGGAAGAAGTAAAACTTTCACTATTTGCAGATGACATGATTCTATATGTAGGAAATCTAGAAAAATCTACAGCAAAGCTACTAGAACTAGTCAATTAATACAGCAAAGTAGCAGGCTACAAGATCAACATGCAAAAATCTGTAGTGTTCCTATACACAAGTAATGTGCAAAAAGAGGAGGAAATCAAGAACAAAATCCCACTTACAATAGCAACCAAAAGAATCAAATATTTAGGAATAAACTTAACCAAGGACACAAAAGACCTTTACATAGAAAACTATAAGAAACTGCTAAAAGAAATTGAACAAGACCTGAAAAAATGGAAGAACATACCATGTTCATGGATTGGAAGACTAAATATAGTTAAGATGGCAATTTTACCTAAACTGATTCACAGATTTAATGCAATACCAATTCAAATCCCAACAACTTACTTTATAGAAATAGAAAAACCAATAACTAAATTTATTTGGAAGAGTAAGGTGCCCCGAATAGCCAAAAATGTCTTGAGAAAGAGGAGTGAAGTGGGAGGTCTCACCCTACCTGACTTTGAAGCATATTACAATGCTACAGTGCTCAAAACAGTGTGGTGCTGGCATAAGGACAGATATACTGATCAATGGAATCAAATTGAGTGTTCAGAAGTAGACCCTTACATCTATGGACAACTGATCTTTGATAAGGCAGTGAAGCCGAAGCAACTGGGAAAGAGCAGCCTGTTCAATAAATGGTGTTTGGAGAACTGGATATCCATTTCCAAAAGAATGAAAGAGGATGTCCTTCTCACGCCTTATACCAAAATTAACTCAAAATGGATCAAAGACCTAAACATTAGCACCAAGTCCATAAAACTCTTAGAAGAAAATGTAGGGCAATATCTTACAGATCTTGTGATAGGTGGTGGTTTCTTAGACCTCACACCCAAGGCATGAGTAACCAAAGAACAAATAGACAAATGGGATCTCCTCAAAATTAAACATTTTTTACATGAAAGGACTTTGTCAGAAAAGTAAAAAGGCAACCTACACAATGGGAGATGATATTTGGAAACCACATATCAGATAAGGGTTTAATATCCCGAATATATAAAGTAATCCTGCATCTCAATAACAGAAAGACAAACAATCCAATTAAAAAATGGGCAAAAGACATGAACAGACATTTTTCTGAAGAGGAAATACAAATGGCTCAAAAGCATGTGAAAAAATGCTCAACTTCACTGGCTATTAAGGAAATGCAAATCAAAACCACAATGTGATACCATCTCACACCTACCAGAATGGCCATTATCCAAGAAACAGAAAATGACAAGTGCTGGAGAGGATGTGGAGAAAGAGGCACACTTATTCATTGTTGGTGGGAATGTAGAATGGTGCAACCACTCTGGAAGACAGTATGGAGGTTCCTCAGGAAGCTAAATATAGATTTGCCATATGACCCAGCTATTCCATTGCTGGGTATATACTCAGAGGAACTGAAACTTAAGACACAAACAGACATTTGTAAACCAATGTTTATTGCAGCATTATTCACAATTGCCAAGAGAAGGAGACAGCCCAAATGTCCATCAAAGGACGAGTGGATAAACAAACTGTGGTATATACACATAATGGAATATTATGCAGCTGTAAGACAGAACAAAGACATGGATCATGTCATAACGTGGATGAACCTTAAGGACATTATGTTGAGTGAAGTTAGCCAGAAACAAAAGGACAGATTCTGTATGGTCTCACTAATATGAACGGACATTAATGAACAAACTTTGGGAGTTAAAAGCTGACAACACAGGCAACCAGGAGATAGTAAGAGGGCAGAGATCAGCCATTTGATGCTGAAGGACTACAGAATGTTTAGGATTGATTGCATAGATCCAGTAATAGATAGCATAATACTGTGTGGTGGTAGCACGGTATTGTAAGAACACTGAACAAAGATGTCTGTGAGTAAAGCTGAAAGAGATGGGATAGGAGAATGTGTGACACCGGAGGTAAAGATAGATGATAAAGACTGGGACTGTATAACATGGCAAAAACTGGAGTGGCCAATGACTGTTACTAAATATTCAAATATAAAAATGTTTTTGCATGTGGGAAAGCAAATGAATGTCAACCATGTAGAAATTTGAAAAAGGGATGGTATTCAGGATAAAACATAATCAAAGCAAACTGGAGTCTATGGTCAACAGTAGCATTGTAATATACCTCCATTAAATGTAACAAAGGCAATATGCCAATGCTAAATGTATATGAGAGGGGGATATAGGGGAGTAATATGGGATTCTTGGTAGTGGTGTTATTTGCTGTCCTTAGTAGTATATTGTATTGTATGACATGTTATTTTTCTTTTTATCATTTCTTCTTATTGCTAGGAAAAAAAAAAAAAACAATTTTTCTTGTAGTAATCAGTATGTTCGAGTGCTGATTGTGGTGATAAATGTACAACTTTATGATGATACCATGAACAACTGACTGTACACTGTGGATAAATGTATGGTATGTGAATATAACTCTATAAAATTGTAGAAAAATATATATATAGGAGTAAAAGTGTTGGAGAAAACATGGTGAGAGGGATGATGCCTCACCAATATGGACTAACTACAATGTGTAAACTCAGAATTGAATCTTAGAACATAGCCTAACGTGGACACAATAAGTGTAATAGTCCCTAGATTGTAAACTCTTACAGCAGTTAACTCTATCCCTGAATTGTAAGGCCTATCTCTAAACTTTGAGATGCTGATACCCTAGCGTATACCTGATTGGTCTCTGGAACAATGCGTATCTCTGAGACACCTGAAACTCAGAGCTAGAGCTCGGCAGATATGAATGTCAGTATTAGTGCATACAGCCACTGTAAAAAAAAAAAAAAAAAAAAAGCTGAAAAAGAGCCCAGACTTTAATTAGTGATATGAATGAAGCAGGTCTGGTTAAGACCAGGGCAAGCCAGGCCAAAGGGTAAAGGTTGAAACTGATTGTGTTTTAAAACTTCAACTTTCATATGAGACCAAGGGAATAGATATCTATTTGGTACAGGATCTAAATTTCTAAACGGTACAACTCTACAGTCGATTTGTTCAAACACCACAATTGCATGGAACTTTGAATAGGAAGTGAGATACGGTAGGTTAGTATAGGCTGGAGTGAAATAGTGACACAACCCAGAGTAATTTGGGCAGATAACAAAAAATATATTTACAGCCTCCCCGTCCCCAGCCCTGAGGATCTGGGGGAAGGTGTGGATGTGTTGGACATCATCACCTGGACTGGTGTTGATGTTGTCACAAACATTGGGACTGGTGGTTTGATGTGCTGAGCCCTCGAGCATGGGACTTGCCCTTATGAAGCTCATTACCACAAAGGAGAGTCTAAAGTTGTATGTAATGGTGCCTAAGAGTCTCCCCCTGAGTACCTCTTTGTTGCTCAGACGTGGCCCTCTCTCTCTCTAACTGAGCCACCTTGGCAGGTGAACTCGCTGCCCTCCCCCCTACGTGGGACCCGACTCCCAGGGGTGTAAATCTCCTTGGCAACGCAGAGTATGACTCCCGGGGATGAATGTGGACCTGGCATTGTGGGACTGAGAGTATCTTCTTGACCAAAAGGGGGATGCAAAATGAGACGAAAAGGTTTCAGTGGCTGAGAGATTCCAAATGGAGTTGAGAGGTCACTCTGGTGGACATTCTTATGCACTATATAGATAACACCTCTTAGGCTTTAATGTATTGGAATAGCTAGAAGTAAATACCTGAAACTACCAAACTCCAACCCAGCAGTCTGGACTCCTGAAGACAATTATATAATAATGTAGATTACAAGGGGTGACAGTGTGATTGTGAGGACCTTGTGGATCACACCCCCTTTATCTAGTGTATGGATGAGTGGAGGAATGGGGATAAAAACTAAAGGACAAACGGGGTGGGATGGGGGGATGATTTGGGTGTTCTTTTTTCACTTTTATTTTTTATTCTTGTTCTGGTTCTTTCTGATGTAAGGAAAATGTTCAGAGATAGATTGTGGTGATGAACGCATAACTCTGTTATCACACTGTGGACAGTGGATGGTA
The DNA here is from genome assembly GCF_015220235.1 of Choloepus didactylus. Taxonomy (NCBI): domain Eukaryota; kingdom Metazoa; phylum Chordata; class Mammalia; order Pilosa; family Megalonychidae; genus Choloepus; species Choloepus didactylus. Next base: position 68,984,384 of record NC_051318.1, read on the forward strand.
TATCATGGATGATTGTATGGTGTGTGAATGTATTTCAATAAAACTGAATTTAATAAAACAACAACAACAACAACAACAACAACAACAAACCTTAAACTTAAAAAAAAAATCTATCAATGTAATTCACCATGCTAACAAATTTTTTTTTAAAAAAACATCTCAATATATTTAGAATAAAGTATGAAAAATCCAACATCCATTCTTGATAAAATTCTCAGCCAACCAGAAATAAAAGTGAAATTCCTCAATCTGATAGAGGGAATCTATGAAAAGCCTATAGCTAAAATCATAACTGTGAAACATCAAATGTGTCCTCTCTAAGATAAGGAAGAAGATGAGTGTGTCTTTTCTCACCACTTTTATTAAACATTACACTAGAGCTGCTAGTTAGTGCAAAAAGGATATAAAAGTTACCTATATTGGAAAAGAAAACATAAAACTGTTTTCGTTTGCAGGCACATTTAGCAAGTATGTAGAAAAGAACTAAAACTGAGTTTATTTGCCACATGATTTTCTAGGGGGAAAAACTGCAGGAATCGATAGCAGGGTATAGAATCAACATAAAATATAAAATATCAATTGTATTTCTGTCTATTATCAATTAACAAATGAAAATTGAAATAAAAAATAGTACCTTTCATAATAGTGTGAAGAATGGAATACTTAGGAATAAATATGACAAAAGATGTGAAAGACCCATATATGGATAACAACAAAATTATGCTTAGAGAAATTAAAGACCCAAACAATGGAGAGATAGATTAAGTTTGTGAATCAGAAGATTCACTATCAGTTCTTCCCAAATTGATCTACAGATTGAATACTTTCCCCCATGAAAATACCTGCCTGTTTTATTTTTACAAATTGATAAACTGATTTTAAAATTAATGTGGGAATTCAAATAACTTAGAATAAGCAAAGCAACTATGAAAAAGATAAAAACAAATTGAGTAGTAACATTAACTGATTTATAGACTTGTTATGAAGCTATAGTAATCAATACACCATGGTATCAGTGTCACAATATACAAATAGATTAATATAGAATGAATAAATAAATGTGATAATGCCATATAATGAAATATGATTCAGCCATAGGGAATAAGAAAAATAAAGTACTACTGATCCATGAAGTACTATGACTGAATTAAAAAATTTTATGGTGAGACAAAGCTCACTGTATGGTATATTTTTCATTAAAATTTATTTATTATAAATCAAATAAATATATCCGTTGTATTGATTATCCATATTTTGAATAGAATTTTCATTCTAACTTGGCTTGAATACTATATTGGAGTCATAAAATTTCTTGAGTTTGATGTATGGTCTAAGGAGTCACCCTTTGACATTTGCCTTGCAGAAAGCTATGCGAAATATTCACATTGAATCTTTTGCTGCCTTTCTCTTGGCAGTAGATGAAAAAGAAGAGAAGGCTGTAAAGTTTTGTAATAAGAACCTCTTCACAGAAAGCACAGCTGGCCTTGCTGTGTGACCACAAGGGACTTTTATCTTTAGGCAGAGGTAACCATCTCCATTGCCAATACAAGGCGAGCAGTGGGGAGCAGAAATACTGCCTGTGAGCATTAGCTTGACATTAGGGCAAGAGATGAGCTATGCTGTCCCCTTCCCTGACTCCTGTTTATATTTTACCAGATGACTTTGAAACACCACTAAATATACTTTTCCATACAGCCAAAAAATGAGTTAACTTTCCACTGTAACTCATTGTCCCAATAGATACAAAATATTTATATACAATTATTCTCCCTAACAGCTTTTGAATAACTTGTGATTTTTAAGTTAGAAGATATCAAAAGATACTTTTTCATTTGCAAAATTAAATTTGCATTTTTATAGAGTCTTCCAAAGAAAACAATTTAAAGTATTTCTGAATGTAGGTTTTCTTTCTCTTTTCCCAATGTTGATACATCTTTCTGAAATCTTGACTACAGCTGAAGATTCACCTGTATGTGTACTTTTCTCTATGTTCTCTCATGTTATTTGTCTTATACCACATTTCTAAGTATGCACAGCATTCTAACCATATTCATCAATGAACTCTAGAAAAATCTTTGATCTTTATAATACTACAGACTGATTTTATGTATTATCTATAAATATCAGTAATTTGATTTTTAAAACATGTACTTCTTTCAGTTAATAATACTTCTTTATGTTAATAATATTTAAGTTAATAATAATAATAAGCTAGAATATTGCTTTATTCTAATATATATGCATCCATAGTTGCCTGATAAAGTAGAAAAAATTGATTAGGCATTAGAGGAACTAAGTTTTACAGTAAACTCTGCCTTTATAGGAAAAGGTTACCATTAAGTCTCAAAAATTGCTCATTATCTCACTATCTTCTTTTCTCATTGGAATATAGTGGGAGAGGCCCTAAAATACATCATCTGTAAAGTCTTCCAGCCCTGGCAAGAAAAGAAAATACAGTGGCTCAGCTTGACATTTAGCATAGCAGCATGAATTAGGCGGTACTTTGAATACTTACTATGCATTGAGCTCTATTTGAACACTTAAGTTATGTCTTAAGCCAAATATATCCCAGGAGAAACTGATTTTTTTTTCAAAATTAAACTGTTTTGAACTAGTTACTCTTTTCCATGTGATAAATCATCCTCCTGGAACACAAAGAAGCAAAGATAACTGTCTTTATCTGCAGAGTAAAAATAGATTAATAGCAATAAATAGATAATTATAACAATTTAATTTGTGATATACTAAAGATATATGGTGAGGGATCTTTAAAGATACAGAAGAGGAGGGACTTCTTAAGGTGTGCAATGAATTCAGAACCAGCATCAGTATGTATAGTTTCTAAGAAAAAGAAAAGAACGCAATTAAATTATTATACCTGAGCAAAATTTTATGAAAAATGGTTGAGCCCATAGACCACAGTCAAGGAACAAGGAGACTTTTAGATCATATTAAGGACTTTGGATTTTGCTTACAGTGACTGGGAATCAATTAATCTGGCTGATGAGCTTCAAACTTTAGAAAATCTTTCTGGTACAGTGTGGAAGATAGACTCGAAAAGAGAAGGGTGAAACTGAATGTAGAGAGACCTCTTAAAAGTCTGGGATATCAGTCTTACTGATGAATTATTACCAAGACAAAGGGAAAGAAGGAAAGAAAGAATGTGAAAAATAAGAATGCCAAAATTGCCAACCAATTGAAGGTTTGCTTGTAAAGGAGAAGGAGAGATAAGCAGGTTCTTACAATTCTGGATGAACATCTGGTTGGATATTTGTTGTTCTCCAAACGGGCAATACAAGAGATTGAGGGGAAGACAATAATTTTAGTTTTGAACAATCAGATTCTAAGTAGCTGAAATAAATATTTTAAGGAGTTTTTTTTTTTTTTTTTTTAAGTCCTCAGTGAGTAGTTGTAGTGTGGTAAAGGAAATAAAAAGTTAGCTAGTTGTAGTTACAGAATAAGTTGGAATTTAAGATTTCACACAAGGAAGAGACCTGAGCAGTGACAATCTGAAATATGTGGCCATGAGAATGGGTTTGTAACTTGTGATGAAGATGTGGAAGGAACTGGGAGCAGGGGGTAGTTTGATGAGCTGTCTATAGAAGATTGAAGCTGCCCTGGATTATCATTTGATTTGAGGGGTCTCAAAACCTTGGACATATAAATGGCAATGTGAGGTAAATTACTGCAAGGCAAACAAATGACTTGAGTCCTCAAAAATTAAAGGATTTTCTTTCATGAGGATGAAAGGTTGACAGTGTTGGTGCACCAGTACAGTGCTAGATGTTTCCAGACATGCCTTCCATTTGCCATAGAATGTGAGGAACATGAATAACCTACCCACCTACCCAGGAGAGGGATACAAGGGAAGTGCTGCCGTGTATGGAGCGCTTTTGAAAGGGAAATGTAAGTTTCAATCTGAGACACTTAGGAAAGCATCTTAGGTAAAAGTACAAATCATTGTTTGTATGAGGTCGTGAAAGAATAGCACATGTAACGAGGCTTGCATTTTGTGTGTTGGCCAATGATCATAAAGATTAGGAGCATGGGTGAGATTAATTGGATGTAGTTCAATATGGGTCAATAGTAAAAATTGGTAGGGATAGGTCTATACTTAAGGTACACTCAGAGTGACTGATGACCAGTATGTATCATAGTTGGAAGATTTTCATGGCGAGAAGGTAGGGATGGGTCATGTGACTTTGAATGGGCTCAGATCAGCTTTATAATCTTTGTGCCCGAATGCAAAATGAAAATGCAATAACTCCTCTTAAAAAGATTAAGAATTTAAATACAGCAACAGTAGAGCCCGAAACCAAGCACAACGTACTTCTGAGCACTGAGCCCTGAGCACCTGCACGGGTCACACACTCATGAAGTTGGCATTGAATAGGCTTGTGACTATTGCATGCTTTGTACGTACAAAGGTGACAAATTCTTAAAGAGACCTGTTTAACACAACATTAGGAGTGAGTTTCATGTTGGATTGTCTAATATGGAAAATAACTTCCAGTTGAAATAGCTTCAACTTTAAGCAGTGTCACTAAATGAAATTTATAAATCAGTTTGCCAGGGATGCTGTAACAAATATCACAGACTAGTTGGCTTAAACAACAGGAATTTATTGTCTCGCAGTTTTGCAGGCTAGAAGTGCAACATCAAAGTATTGGTAAGAGCATGCTATTTTTGATCTGTAGCATTCTGTTGGTGGCTTGCTGGCAATCTGTTACTCAATCTCTGCCTCTGTCATATGGCCGTCACTTTCCTTCAGTTGTCTCCTTCTGTCTCCTGTTACTACTCTATCCAAACTTCCTGTCATAAGGTCTCCAATCATATTGCATTAAGACCCACCCTGATTCAGTTTGGCCTCATCTTAAGTAGGATCTTCAAAGATTCTATTTGCAAATGAGTTCATATCCACAGGAGGGGCCAGGACATGAGCATGCCTTTGTGGGTGACATGATTCAATTCATAATAACCTTATATAATTACAAAGCTCAAAAATACTTATTTATCAATATGCTTTTCAGTTTATTAATTTGAGATGATACATCACTGCCCAAAAGACTATAGTGCTTCTTCAATGCCCAACATATTATATCACTTTAAGAAGAGTCTACTGAAGCCATGAGGCAAATTTTGAAAGCACAGGCCTTGGGGAACTTGAAATCAGGAAGTAATGGTGAGATCTTCCTAGTGTAATCAACCTATATGATGATCTATGATTGTGCTATGAAAACTAAGTTATGCAGATGATGATAAGTGAATTGAAGCAGTGGAGTCATCTAGTCAACCCCCACCCTAGTCAATGCTAAGACTCACTAACAATAATCATGATTATATTATAGATTGTAATTTACTGTAGTTATATTCTGATCTGAAAGCACACTTTGTACAACTTTGTGGCTCTTGTGTTTGATGTGCTAAGTATCATATGGACAAGTCCCCATTTGAGAAAATGGATTCTTCAAAGGGGAACTTTCATCAATTTTACATTACTGTAGTCTTAGTTGTTAATAATGTTAATTGTAATTTCAGGTCTTGTTCCCAATTTTGATGGTATCTTGTAGTTTATAAAACTATGGTCTTCCCAATTGTTTTAGAATATTTACAAATTAATGACAAAGCAATATTTATTTTTTCCTGATTTAACATTAGGTTGGTGGTAAAACAAAACCAGTGTTATTTTAAATTTCTTTTTAAAATCTTTAAATCTTGAAAATGTGCCCTGCTGATGCAGCACAAAGAAATTCCAAATATCTATGCTAAAAAATGTTAACTAAAGCAGAACTTAAGTAAAATGATTTCTTTCCTTGATTACTCATATTTGGGACACAAGTGCAGAAACACTATAAGGCTTGCTTGAAAGTAAAATTATTAACTTACATTACTGGTTTAAGTTTTTATAAAATACATCTTGTGATGAGTGCCTTAAAAATAATTTTTGAGCTTTTTAAAAACCATGCTAAATAAATCTAGACTCCTAATTCTAGGTTAAGTTTATACATATCTTCAGGAAATATGTATAATGTCAGCTCTACTTCCAAATATTGCCCAATATTCCAATTCATGGCTGTAATTTTCTGTATTGAGAGTCAGTATATAAATAAAAATGATTCCTAGTTCATCTTCTGAATAAAGAATATATACATAGCTTTATATTTCACTCAGCTTTATATCATTTTATACTAGGTTGGATAATTACATAGGTCCAGGAGTAAGCCAAAGGGAAGTATACCAAAGTTAACCGAAGTGTGACATCCTGTATACATGGATGTCAAATAGTATATTCTTGTCCTCTTATTAATCAATGATTGCCAAGTCTCAGGAGGCATCCTTCTTATCATTGCTTACTGACTACAACTGTCTTTTATTTTGAAGTTAAATATAATTTTCCTTTTAAAATATTCTATTGTATTTAACAGGCAGATAAATTTAATTGCATATATAAATGCAAATTGACAATTTTGGCCATTTCTTTTTTCAGAGAGAGAGTAACTCTGACAGTTAAAGGTTTAGAAAGAAGTTTGTTGCACTTAAATTACAACTATCCAATTCCTTAAAATAACAATTAGTAAATCTTTCAAAATTTCAGAGCTTTATTTCATTGATATTCAGTGTTCAATTTGGAAAATTCAGTGAAACTTTGTACTTGTACATTCAACAAAAGAATTTGAATATCCAGGAATAATCATAATGCTTCATGACCTTTATAATGAGAATTATAAAATCATTTTAAAGGATTTAAATTAATAACCAAATACAGAGGATGAAAACGGTTTTTTAGTTGAAAGTACAATGCAAATGCCAATTCAGTGAGAATTGTAAATATTAAAGAATGGACAAAATCATTTTAATGATGGTATGGTAAAATAACTTTCTGAGAACAGCCAAGAATAATAATAGAGCCTTATTCTGTATTATAAATTTTTACAAAGTTATGTCATGAAACAGCATTATCTAGGTAATTATTAGGTAAGTAGATTGTGAATCAGAATAAAGAGTCCAGAAATAGAAGAACATACACACAGAGACAGTGTATGATAAAGGGGCATTTCTATTAAATAATAATCACATTTTATTTAATAAATGGTACTGGTATTACCGGCTTCTCATATGGAAGGAAACAAAGTTAGATCTTTTGTTCAAAACATATACCAGATTAAATCATCAGATGGAATGAAGCTGATTTTTGTTGAATTATTACAGGAAAATTAAGAAAACAAATTGATAAAACATTAAAAATAAAAATGTTTGCAGTATCTAACACCATTTGTCATTTGACTTGAAAAGAAAATTTGTCGTATATATTATGGAAAAGATCAATATCTCTCAAATAGCAAATACTTCTAAAATAGAAATCATGTCATGATATTGAAGTCATTAGTCATCAAGGAAATGGCCTAAACTTATATAGATATAATATTCAAAGTTAGAAAAAATCAGGAATATTTCATTGCTGGTAGGAAGGTAAATTGCTGAAATTTTGAAGGGAAAGCAATGGGACAATATCTATTGGAATGAGAAAACAGGGTCTTTTAATTCAGAAATGCAAAATTTGGGAATGTATCTTACACAAATAAAAGCACTAGAAGTTAAGGGACAACCTTGATTTCTCACCAAAAGGAGAATAACAAGAAATTGTTTTATATCCATTGTCTAAAATACATGGAAGTATAACAGTTGACTGCATTTTCACCCGTGTAGAATGGCTAGGAAAGCAGTAATGTTCAATGCATAAGGCAACTTGTGAAATAACGTGTGTGGTATTATCACATTATGCTAAAAATTAAAAGCAAATGTTCTTCACATACAAGTTTATATGTGTAATTGCCTTTGTAAAAACTGAGAGAATAAAGTGAAAAGTCAAAGGCCGTATTTTTTATGTATGTTATCTGAAAACTCTAAGATTGTTTTCTTTATTCTTGAAGTATTAAATTTAATTTATATTGCTATTGTATTTTAAAATTAAGAAGTGAAGAAAAATTGCAAAGAAGTCAATATTGACTTTAATGTCAAAAAGTTAAGTAGATGCCTAGAGAGGATGTTCAAAGGTGATCAGTAGTGCCATCTAGTGGTTATTTATTCAGACTGAAGCTACATGGTCCCTTGAAAAAATGTGAGAGATGATCAAGCAGTTAAAATTGTATAAATAGCAAACAGCAACATCAAAATGCCCTCAGAGAGTAACAAATTCTCTACGAAATCCTTTTTTTTCCTATTCCTTACCTTCAATTTTCATAACAGTGAGTAAGTATAAAAGACCCTGTTACTTGATGATAATTAAAGGGACAGCTCTGGAAGGCAGTCTATTCAATTGAATATTTTGTATTATGAATTATGTGTCCAGTTATTACAGTGAACTGTTGGAAGGCACAATTCAAATCAGTCTTTAATCTCCAACTTTTCAAATATTACCAAAATTTACTTTAAAAAAAAGAGCAAAATTGAAAAGTTTTAGTGTCTACATAAAATGCAGTAATTTCAATTACTTAACTTTATACATAAATACAATGTATAAGTATAATATTAAGAGGGTGCTACCTATATTTCAAGTGATAAATGAAATTTGCTGTTTTAAACAGAGTACATATTCAAATGTTGCAGGTCAATTTTATAGACTTTGTATTATCAAAAGAAAAAATGCTGCTTTAATAGGATTTTTAAGTTTGTGTCTCCATGAATTATCTAAGATTGCCAAACCTACATTACCCACCTCATATGCATATTTATTGAGAGAATTGTACAGAGTATCCAAAAGCAGATGGAAACATTACACATCATGCCATAGCAGTTGAGCTAGCAATGTTGTAGTATGAGCTGTATCACCAGAGTTGATGAAACTAGATTGAAAATGCTTGGAGCATGTAATTTTCCCCATTAGCTGGAGCTCTAGCTAGACTTTAACACTGTCACGTGTAATCTGCTACAAAATTTTTACATAGGATTGTTTTAGTGAAGTGTGTAACCTTGCAAACAATAGTAAATAACCTGACAGTTTTCTCCACAATGATGTATCCGCTATTTTCCAAACAAGCAAACAAACAGAAAAGACAAAGCAAGCAAACAAAAACCACTTAGACCCTCTTTTTAGATAATTCTCTGAACCCTTCTGTCAGTAACAGCTTTTGCACTACAATATCAGAACTCTTGAGAGTTTCTAATCTGCTAGCTTTGCTCTAGCAATACCTTTCAGAAGTCACCATGCCCTGAAGCTAGCAATTTTAACTAGAATATTCTCATTTAGCTAATTGTAACTCAAATAATTGGAATTAAGTTGTGTTCTTATTCAGATTAGATGATGTGGCAACTGATTCTACTCTTTACTTGTCTTCCTTCAGAAGAAATTCTAAACTGAAAATCCACTGTTAAACTACTAGACTGTCAGTCACTCCTCAGCCTTCATAAGTCAATGCTGTGTCACAGTAGCTGTGAAAAGGGAGAAGCTACTTCACACTTACCTGAAATGTGAGGTCAAATTATAGTACACAAAGGAAGGGCCTTTTCCTGTGCTTCCAGTTTTTTTTTTTTTTTTTCCTCTTTGTTTGTTTTTAATCTATTCTTGTCACAGCAAATACTTTTCAGGGCTCCCACATTTGGAAGGTTTTTCTTATTAGGTAGAAATCCTTGCCAATTCCTAAAATGGAGGTGTTCCAAAAGGACTATTGAATTTTGTCATAAGGATAGCAGTGGAAGGTTCTGAAGTCCCATAATGGATATTAATCACAGCAGAACTGAACCACCACACTGGAAACATCTTTAAAGTTCTACCTTGGGAATTCTAGGATAATGTGTTTCCACAATAGCATTCTTGGCACTGGAATCAGTGGCTCATTTTACTCAGCATTAGGAATAGGATCTAATGTGGCTCCAAACCACCAGTGGAACCTGGGGTGACCTGTGGAATCCAGATCATACTCTTCCTTTTCTTCCTAGGAATTGCAGACTGCAATTATTGATCTTTCTCCCCTTTCTTTTGCTATTCTCTTTTTCTAAAAGACTTTCCCCTCCTAAACTACCAAAAAGAGGTAGAAAGTTGTGTTGTGATATCTTTCCATCAAGCCTGTCTTTGCAACAATCACAAATTAGAATCATATTTTTCAGGGATTAGTGTTGGCAGCAAAAAGGAAAAAGCAAGGGAGTGACATGATATAAAAAGAAAGTTATAAAGTGGCAAGATGTCTCAAAAAAACCAATTATCGAAAATGTTCCTGACAGGGCCAGCTTCACTGCACAGTGTCACAGTTCCTTTGTGCTTAGAATGGTCTACATTTTGTTTAATATTTTACTGTTGCCTTCTTGAAATTCTTAATAATGCTTGCACAAGGAGCCCTGAATTTTCCTTTTGCTCTGAGTCCTTCAATTATGTAGCCAGTTTCTGAAAATCCAGAGAATATAAGTAGAACAAGTCCTTCTCGTTCTTAGGTCATTAACTTTCATTAACGCCATTAACTTTCGTCTTGAGAACTCTCAATCACTGTAACACTTTTTATTCTGAAATTCGTGCACCTAGCTGTCCTGAAGTTCTCCAAAGTCCCACAACCTTCCCAAATTTCACTTAGATCCTATGTTGAATACACCAATGACTGAAGGAGTACTCATTATTTTAAATAGTACTTAGACTTTCAATCACTCATCAGGCTTCAGAAGTCAATGCTGTGTCACAGTAGCTGTGAAAAGGGAGATGTCCAGGACCAGATGCTGACAATGAGGCTACTTTTAGCAGCAGTGGGGACTGAGTAGAAGAGATGGTCCTTAGGATTTACTTGACTCCATCTTTTCCCTCTTCTCTTGCCATTAATTCCTTTGGCTAGCTGAAAATTTAGGTGAGGGGAAAGACAGGGATAATTCTTTACTTAAGAACAGAGTGAGAGACTATGCAGACACGCAGGTAGGAAAAAGGCTGGTAGTGATGGATTTGCAGTGGAGAAGGCAGAGGAAGGAGTGATGTGGACCAAAATGATGGCCAAGGGTCTCTTGCCCATCCAGGGAAGCCATTCAAGTTGACATGTAAAGATGGTAGTGCTGTAACTTTCTCCCGAGTAATACAAAGTAGACCCAGATTAGAATGGTTCCTCTTGTTTTTGTTGGGAACCTGAAGAATGGGATCTTATCACTTAATTCTAGACCTTCTTATATTGCTTTGTAACCAATTACCACAAACCTAGTGACTTAAAACAATGCACATTTATTACCTCACAGTTTGCATGAGTGAAGACTGGGACATGTCTTAGCTGGGTCATCAGCTTGGAATATCACAAGGCTGAGATCAAGGTGCCAGCCAGGCTGCATTCTCATCTGAGGGCTTGACTGGGGCAGACTCAACTTGCAGCCTCACTCAATTGTTGGCAGAATTCATTTTCTTGCAGCTCCATGACTGAGGACTCCAACTTCTCACTGGCTATTAGCTGGAGACTGTATTCACCTCTCAGTTTGTCTGCAGTTCCCTGCTGCATGGCCCTCTCCATGAGTTCTCAGCACAGCTGCTTGTTTCTTCAAGATGAGCAGGAAAATTTCTCTCTACTGTGTGCTAAGAAGGAACATCATAGCATCATAGCACTCTCTAATGAAGAGAGTGATCTCACCATCTTTGATATATTCTATACACTAGAAAGAAGTCACATGTTCTACCTGCACACCAGGTGATGGGATTATATAAGACCATGATTCATTGAGGGGTTACCTTAGGGTGTGTCCATCACAAAAACCTATTTATGACTCAGTTGTCAAGTGTATTAGACTCAATATTATGAATAACTGGTGACCTTTGTACGTTTTTGAGTAGATGTACACTAAAAATGAAATGTGCACTTTGGGAACAGAAGCTATAGTGTGGGATGCAGGGGACAGAGAGACTCATGTCATCTGTTAATCAATCATGTGAAGAAATTAGTTCATGTATCTGAGTGGAACTAAAGTAAAAAAGATGAATTAAAAATAACACCTTGAATTGCTATAGACATGAAGTCTTAAAGCCCCATACTGGAATGGCAGCTCCTGTAGCTTGAGAGAGTCACAGCAGTGATTAAGAACTGAAGAGAACTAAGGGTGCTGATTCTCTCTGTCCTAGAAATGTGAGCAGGAGCACATATGTGAGACACATCAGTGATACATATGTAATTTGAGAAAGGAAAGCAAAATTCACAAAGAATATAGAGAAAGTATTCACAGAGGTTATAGGTGAAAATAAGAATGCTGCAATGTCATTAAGTTTAAAGAATCTCTAGAAAAGGAGAATTGTCAAAAGTTCCAAGTGCTAAAAAATACAGAGATTAGTGGTTGCCCAGATCTGGGAAATTCAGGAGAAATGGAGAGTGACTTTTAATGAGTTTGGTTTCTTTTTGAAGTGATGAAAAATGTTCTAATAGATTGTGGTGATGGTTGCCCAAATCTGTGACTGTAATAAAACCTTTGTGTTGCACATTATAAATAGGTGAATTAGATGATACATGAATTAAATCTTAATAAAACTGTTATTAAGTGTTATTGAAAAACATTTTCAATGTAATAGTCAATTTAATGTAAATAAATGGAATAGGAGAAAAAATTGCATTAATTCATATATTTCCAGGTTACAAGGATAACTAGTAGAAATTACATAGGATAAAGCCAAGAGGTAGCTGTAAAAGCATATTAAAATAAATGATAAAAAAATTTAACATGGAATTCTATTTGACCAATGGTAGAATAAACTACATGGTATACATTTTTCAATTTTTAATTATTGTTTTTTATTGGAAGGTGGCTATATTTACACTAGTCAATGCTCTTGCTCATATACACTAGTATAATTAAATGTTACCCAAAATTACAGATAAACCACATAGTCTAATAAAAATAGCTACAATTTATCTTATATTCTCCATGTGCCAGACAATATACTAAGTCTTTTCCTGAAATCATTTTATTTGATCCTCAAAAAACCTCTATGGGTTATATAACATTGTTATTTTCATTTTTCAGTTGAGAAAACTGGGGGACAGGATCACAAAACCTAATACTTGGCAAAGATAATATTTGATATCAGATATCCTGATATTCACACAGGTGTGTGTGCCCGTGCATTCATGCATGTGTGTGTTTCTGACTATTAGGCTTTACAGAATTTTTCTTTTGACTTTATTATGACCTAAGAGAATTTATATCTCCAGTCAGTGATAACAATTTAAACTTTAGCTCATAGAGAAGACATTACAAAAAAGTCTCCAGTACAATTTTATTGAGAATGAACAGATCTATTACCTTGAAATATATCAGCTATCTGAGCAATGTATATTTCTATGAAAACAAGAAAAAGGACCAGCTCTGAAGGCTACTGTGCTTGCTGTCAATTTGACTTTCCTGTATTAACTTGTTTTCTCTACACATGCTTATACTTGTTTACCAGGTAGGATGTAGCCTGAGCCATGAGTTGCTCTTACAGACTGAATCCTTTGTAAGTATTGGCAAGTATTGAATCTTGCAGTTTTACAGGATGTAATTGAAATGGGAATCAAACAACTTGAGTTCCAGCCTTTCTTTATCACTTATAAGCTACATAATTTGAGATAAATTTTACCAGCTCAGTCCTATATTTTCTATTTTGTTAAATGAGGGACTAAGAGGACACCATCTCTAAAAGCCAGAAGAGCCCTTTAGATTTCATATTTTCTTTTTAACTATAATGATTCCCTGTAAATTTCTGTAGCAATGTCTTACTAAATTTAAGAGAAGCTGGTCAGAGGACCCATCCAAATGCTTGGATTTTCACCCTAACCTTGACATTTGACCTGTTCAAGCTGGGTGTTTCCCACTAATTTGCTGAGGTTGCTTAAATTGCAGTTGCGTAATTTCTTCATGTTACTGTGTACCATGGAAAGCTGAGTTAGGAGGAAATAGGAAATTTTAAAACTTCTTTCTCTTACCTGCTAAGAGAACTTCTTGACTTCTATACTCTATATCAACTATGAGAAGTTTATGGCAATCTTTAAATTGCTTGCCTCAAACCTGCCACAGAGGGCAAGAGAAAGAGAGCAGGGGATAATGATCTGTCCATAAATAATGCCTTAACTTTATCTTCTCTGATTCATCAATAATCCTTGAGTATGATATAAAGTGTTAAATTTAGGTGGGCTTTTAGACTTCTTTTTTTTTTGTACATCCCCACCTCTATACAGTAATTTTGCTGCAGTATCTTCTTTCCCACACCTTCTTTCACATCCATCTTTCAAGAGCCCTCAACCTCACTACTTCTATGAATCCCTGTTCTCACAGCCACTCCTCTGAACTGCAGAACACTCACTATGCAGATCCCTAGTTTGGCACTGATGACATTCTGACTTTACTATTAGTTGCTATTTTATGTGTTATATCCTTTCAGTTACATTGCAATTTCCTGCAGGTAGGGAATATATTCTTCCCCAGAGAGACTCCAACATATAAATAAATTGGTTTCTGAGTACCTTTAATAAGTTAGTTATTTAGAGATTCCAAGACAGTTAATTCTATTAGCAATATCACTGATTAAACAGCTTTTGGGAGGGGGTTAAGAGGAAAGGATATGGTTGAGGCTTGTTGGCGGGGTTAACCAAATAATTATAACTAATATTTACACTTCATTTCTTTGACATAATGCATTCCATTTCCAACAGGCAGTGCTGGCTGTTTCTTTCTCATCCTCACACAATTCCTGCCTTGACTTTAAAAAGAAAGTAGACTATGTGGCATGGTGTGTTTCATATCCCCTTGCTCCTGTTTAATTCCATCACTTCAAAGATTGAGACAAGCACATGGTCTCTTGTGGAACATATCTAACATTTTTTAAAAAGCCAGAAGTCTATGTTTTGTAAAATCATGAGTTGAATATACAAAATTAGATGGTTTTATGTGAATGTTTCAACACAATTTAAGAGAGAATTGTGTACTTGGATTTTATATATAGTGGAAGTTTATATGAAGAATAAAGAAAACATATGTTTAGCACAGAAACTCATGTTTATCTCATGGGATTAAGCTATGTTAAATATCTGGAGGTATATATTTGATGTATTCACCAATAAGATCAAGGTCAAATTGGACAGGTCAAAGGCCAAGAAGTCAAAGTGGTTCTAATCTTATATTCCTCCTAATAATATTCTCTGAGATATATTTCTATTTTTGATGTCCCACCTCTTCTGGTTTCTCCTAACAATACATTAAAAAATAACAATTAGGCAAAACAACAACAAAAATAACTAAAACATTTTCGCTTAGGTGTTTTAAGGGAGTATCTGGAATAGGTCAATATAGCCTAGGAGCATAACTAAGATGTCAGGAAACAGTCCCCATGAAATTCAGGGTAAACCAGGATGCGATAGATAATTTAGAACAGCATTCAAACAAATTGGCACTCATTCTTCCACTTACTAACAGTATTCACTACTGCCTGAGCATGATCTCCTCCATGCTAGTGGGTCCTGGTGACTAAACAGACATAATTACTTCCCTGGTAGTTTTTATGATTTATTAGGGAATATTGTTAATAAAAATTTAAATAAATGTATGATTTTTAATATAAAGGTCAGTTTAGAAATATAAATATATTTATACCCATGGTTTGTTTTACCCCACAAAAAATGGAAATAACTTTGATAAGTCTCAAGGGAGAAAAATGTACATTTTATACATGTACATGAACATAAAATGATCAATGAAAAACAATTATTTTTTAAATTTTAATACAGCAGAACATTTTGATAATGCAAAATATAAAGGCTCATTTCTAAATTAAAAAACATCATATTTGTTTACACTTCAGAGTCTGAAAGGTATTATTGTCATGGTATCTACTTTACACATCTGATGACTGAGATCCATGAAAGGTACATTGGCTTTTCCCAGGCAGCATTTACCTAACATCTCTTTGTAGTCATGCTTCCTTCTAGAAATTGGGAGCTCAAACATAGAGAAAATGTAGGTTGCTTGTTCTCTGTGCCCCTTGGTTCTCACGTCTTCTCTCTGAGTGGTTCAATGAAGGAGTACCTATATTACTGCTTTGTCAAGAGGGCTTGTTGCCTAGTGTTCCAACTGTTGCTCTCCATTATTTTTAACTCCTGTGGCTCTGACATCAAGCAATAACTGAAAAGGGAGAGAAGACATTACTGGACATCTGGTTTGACAGGTTTTCATCAAACTAATTTTCTATTTATTTCAAAGTCACTTCAAAATCTCTTCCTCCACATGCAGTGTCCTAAAGGAAAGCTGGAAAACCTCGGTGTGAGATTCCTGATAATCACTGAGGCATGGTCAGTAATAAGGTTATAACAAATTGTGAACTTTGCCATTTTCCTCTGGGCTGACTTGTACATTGCTACATGTCTCAGCCTGCCCAGAGATGATGTGATGCTACCCACCATGTTTTCAAGTTAAAATGGGTTGAAAACTGGAAATGTTATCTTACCTCAAATCTACTTTTCTTCCTTTATTCCAAATTTCAGTTACGTAGTATAAATATTCATGCAGTTGACCAAACCAGAAATGTAGTCATCATCTTTTGAACCTGCCTTTCCTTCTCTCACTAAGGGCTAACCCATTACCAGTTGTTTTTCTCTCTTGTAATTTCTCCTCTTCTTTCCAACCCCAGTGCCTTAGTCCAGGCCACGCTCTCACTTGTCAGCATAGGTCTTTTCCTCACATCTCTCGGGCTCTAGGCTTGTCTCACTTCAGTCCATTCTCCCCACAAATCAGGGTGATCTTTCCAAAACTCAAAACTGAACATGTCACTCCCATCCCAACAGTGCTTTATAAGACTCTTCCTGATTTGGGGTTCATGCTCTTCTCCTGTCAGCCCTATGACTCCTGCACACTCAACCCTTGCTGACTCTTAGCATTACAGAGGTTTAGGAAAGAAGGACTCAAAATAGCATGTTTCTCCCCAACTCATGAAAGATCTCAGGGAATATTAATAGCATGCTCATCTCACTATCAACCTGCCTTACCTGAAGACAATTCATATAAGAGGTATGATTTGAAAAGAGGATGATGAAGACAGCCATGAACTGTGATTAGAATCTGGAAACTAAACTCTATCATTATGTCCTCTCTTCCTTTGAGATTTTGGCTTCAACTTCTCCCTCTGGGGCCAAGTCAGGAGCTGGGAAACCATTCCCCTCACAACATATTCTTAGCCTACTCTTATCCTGGCCCTATGACAGGCTGCATTGTCCTTTTCCACTCTACTTTTTTTCTCACTGGAGGCTTCTCAACATGCAGGGATGAATTTATATACATTTCCCTAGAGAGAAGGTAGGCATATTCACATGAAATAATCTCACCTTTACTTTTATTCCTATTAAGAGAAATAATTATGTAAATTATATAATTTTCAAACATATATAGCTAGAAGTAAAGCAAATTTTATTTAGCAGTATGAAATATCTGCCAGCCTATACATAGATAAGCTTCACATAATCCACTCCTTTGAATGTTTTAGAAATATTAATAATTTTATGATGGCTAAATATTGAAAATAGCAAAAGTAAATAAAAAATATTTAAAAATTTAAAATAAACACAGTTTTGTTATGCAGCCATCTTCATTCCTCTCTCTTTGACTTACACATTTTCCCCAGGTACATGAAATATCAGAATTATGCTTTAATAATGCTGTCCTGAAGAGCATCTGGATGCTTCATACAGTATACCTGCTCTTGTAATACAAAATTTTCTTTCAAAAAATGCAATTATAGAAGTGATGATATACAATTGCAATTACTGTAGCATTAAAAAAACTGGTTGTAAGAAGCCTGTTTCTCATCTCCAATATTCTCTGTCTCACACTTTGTCTCTTTCTCAGATGTCAATACACACACACACATATTGCACATACACATGTATACATATAATTATTTATTTGTATACACCATATTTATAGGTTATATATACTATGGTCACATGTATATATGACATTAGCATCTTCATTTGGACATTCCAAACTTACCATGTTCATGTTTTCAATGGATAGTATATTCGACCCATTAACACTTTATTTCCTATATGTGGATACCTAGAGGAAATTCTTCAAAAATAAGTCCATTTTAGATTTCTTGATCTTTTAAAATATTACAGACAGGAGGGGGCAAGATGGTGGCATAGAAAGGAGTAGAATTTAGTCAGTCCCCTGGAACAACTAGTGAACAACCAGGAACAACTAGTAAATAATCTGGAACAACTTCTAGGGGACAACTGTTACTGTCTACACATCCTACACCAACCTGGACTGGGAGGAATGCCTGAGATCGCAGCATACAATCTGTAAGTAAAAACTGTGGAACCATGCTGGGAGCCCCCTCCCCTCATGGCATGCTGAGCTGCAAAACCTCACTGTGGTAGAAAGCAGCACTCTCTGAGCAAATGAATACCTCTCAGCCCAGCTGCAACTGGAGTTATAATTAACAAATGTGGACTGCTGAATACAAACTACAAACCCCCAAGAAGCAGACAGAGGCTTCTGGTGATGATTGATCTGTCCTGGGAGGGGGAGCCCAGAAGACAAGGTGTTACCTTTGGCCGATGGATGAAATTGAGGGGGCATAGACTGGCTCTATTAAAGGGGGCTTACTGTCCCTTTTTCTCTCTCTCAACCTGGGTGGCTCAGTGGAGAAAGCCTCAGCCATTTTCAGTTCAGAGCACTCTGACCCAGACAAGGGTGGAGACAGCAGAGTCAGGGAGACAAAAGGAGCTGTTCAAATGCAGATGACAACTCCATAAGAGGTATATCTTCCCTAAGAGGAAGGATATGGGGCCCAGCTCTACTACCTGCCTTCCTTCAGAACCAGACACCAGACCTGGGGGAAACAGCCAAAATAGAAACTAAAGGGGCCACATCTCCTTACACCAGTCAGGAGCAAAAGGCTGACTGACAGGAGCCACCTGCTGGGCAGGTTAGGAAAAGTACAGCAGCTAGAGACTTCACAGGAAAGACTGTCAATCTTTAAGACACACCCGCAGGGTGTGTGGTGTGGTTAGGGGTATGGGAGGATTTGAGATTCCTTTTTTGTCTTTATTTCTTTTCTGGAGTAATGAAAATGTTCTCCCTGTCTTGAAACTGAGCATAAACCCATTCTGAGATATGAACTCGTTCTTGTCTGGGAAAATCTGATTGCGGTAACCAAGGAAACCAGATGCCTAAACAACAGAAAACTACAATCTACACTAGGAAAAATGAAGATATGACCCATTCAAAGGAACAAACCTACACCTCAATCAGGATACAGTTGAGATATTGTTTCACTTTAATGAAACAATCTATTAACGACTTTCAAAGAAATATGCTAAATCAAATCAAAAATGAAATCAATGAGTTCAGGGGAGATATGGCAAAAGAGATGAAGGCTGTAAAGAAAATACTGGGCAAGCATAAGGTAGAAATTGAAAGTTTGAAAAGTGGCAGAATCTATGGAAATGAAAGGCACAACACAAGAAATGAAAAACACAATGGAGACATACAACAGCAGATCTCAAGAGGCAGAAGAAAACATTCAGGAACTGGAGAACAGGACACCTGAAATCCTACACACAAAAGAACAGATAAGGAAAAGAATGGAAAAATATGAGCAACGTCTCAGGGAACTGAATGACAACATGAAGCACATGAATGTACCTGTCATGGGTGTCCCAAAAGGAGAAAAGAAGGGGAAAGGTGCAGAAGCAATAATAGGGGAAATAATCTATGAAAATTCCCCATCTCTTATGAAAGACATAAAATTACAGATCCAAGAAACACAGAGTACCCTAAACAGAATAGATCTGAATAGACCTACGCCAAGACACTTAATAATCAGATTGTCAAATGTAAAAGACAAAGGGAATCCTGAAAGCAGCAAGAGGAAAGTAATCCATCACATACAAAGGGAACTTTATAAGACTATGTGGAGATTTCATAGTAGAAACCATGGAGACAAGAAGGAAGTGGTGTGATATATTTAAGATACTGAAAGAGAAAAACTACCAACCAAGAATCCTATATCCAGCAAAACTGTCCTTCAAATATGAGGGAGAGTTTAAAATATTCTCTGACAAACAGAAATGAGAGAGTTTGTGAACAAGATACCTGTGCTACAGGAAATATTAAAGGGAGCACTACAGACAGATAGGGAAAGACAGGAGTGAGAAGTTTGGAACACAATTTTGGGTGATGATAGCACAGCAATGTAAGTACACTGAACAAAGATGACTGTGAGTATGGTTGAAAGGGAAAGGTTAGGAGCATGTGGGACACCAGAAGGTAAGAGGAAAGATAAAGACTGGGACTGTATAACTCACTGAAGCCTAAAGTGCTCAACAATTGTGATAAAATGTGCAAATATGTTTTTACATGAGAGAGAACAAATGAATGTCAACCTTGCAAGGTGTTAAAAATAAGATGGTATTGGGGAAAAAATACAATCAATGCAAACTAGAGACTATAGTTAACAGAAACATTGTATTATGCTTCCTTTAATTTAACAAAGGCAATATACCAAAGCTAAATGCCTATAAGAGGAGGGCTTAAGGGAGAGATATGGGACTCTTGGCATTTGCGATATTGTCTGACTCTTTAATTCTATTTTAGTTTAATTCTGTCTTTCCTTTTATTGCTTTTTAGCTATCATGTTTTTTTTTTCTTTTTCTTTTGTCTCTCTATCTTCTTTGACTCTTCCTCCTTCTTTGTGGAAGAAATGGAGATGTCCTTATAGAGATAGTGGTGATGATGGTGAATACATAAATATGTGACTATATAAGGAACCATCAACTGTTTACTTAGGACAGAATATATGGTGGATAAACAAAACTGTCTTAAAAAATACAGGTTGATGAAGAAAGCTTGCGGGCACTATATTGAGTGAAATAAGTCAGACACATAAGGACAAATATTGCATGGTCTCACTGATATGAACCTATTATAATATGTATACTCATAGACATGAAATATAAGTTACCAGGATATAGAGCAAGGCTAAAGAATTGGGAGTTGTTGCTTATTATGAGCAGAATGTTCAACTAGGTTGAACTTAAGTGTTTGGAAATGGACAGAGATGACAGTAGTACGTTATTGTGGGAATAACTAACAGTGCTGAATGGTGTGTGCATGTGATGGAAAGGGGAAGCTTAGAGTCATGTATGTAACCAGAAGGAAAGTTGGAGGGTAAAAGACGGGAATGTATAAAACAGTGAATCTTGTGGTGGACAATATCCGTTATTAACTGTACAAATATTAGAAATGTCTGTCATGATCTGGAACAAATGTATGACACTATAACCAGAAGTTAATAATAGAGTAGTATATAGGGAAATAATATATCTATTGCAAACTATGTACTATAGTTAGTAGTATTTTAACATTTTTTCATCAACAGTAACAAATGTGCTATACCAATACTGTGACTAAATAATGGGGGGGGGGGTGTGGTTAGGGGTATGGGAGGAATTGAGTTTCCTTTTCTGTCTTTATTTCTTTTCTGGAGCAATGAAAATGTTCTAAAATTAAAAAAAAAATGAATTGTGGTGATGGATGCACAGCTGTGTGATGGTACTGTGGGCAATTGTACACTTTGGATCTTTGGATAATTTTACGGTATGTGAACAATCTCAATAAAATTAAATTTAAAAAATCTCTATATAGCCATTCCACAAACAAACTAGTGCTTGTTTCTCTTATGATTCTTAGGGGTTAAGAAAGTTCAGTAGTTTTAACTAATAGTGTAACACTGTGATTAAAAAAAATTAAAGCATCTAAGTTTATATGTCATCCAGCATGATGTTTCAAGAGTTCTAGAAAACAAATTGAGGTACAGATCCTGACTTAAGAGAAGTTGATGAAGGGGGTCAAGTGAACAAGAAGTGCATCACAGAAACGCTTTTGTAGTTGAAAAGGAAGCAAAAATGATTAATGAGGCTCTGATATGGTCTGAGGATACAGGTGATTTGTTGGCATAAGGGGCACAGGTCATAGAAGTGTTAAAATTCCCGAGACAATTAAACCAAATAAGAGATGCAATACATTGAGACAATGGTCATTTGGATCAAGGAGGTTAAATAAAGTTATGATGGAGCAAAAAGCTCTGAACACAGAGGAACTGGTGCTGCAGATGGCAGAAAGGTTAGAGATCAGAACTCAGACTGAGCAGTTCAGGGAGGAACTCAATGAGACCAGAGAGCCAGAGCCAGAGCCAAAAGAAGTTCCAATAAAGCCCAACTTCAAGTGCTTTTGTTGTTGTTGGTGGTGGAGCGGGGTATGGGGGATATGGGGGTAGGGTGGTGGGTGTGGGGTGTGGAGCACTGTGTTGAGCAAGTGAGAGCAGAGTTGGAGAGGTTCTTCCCTCTGCAGTAGACTGGAGAGGATAGACTTCTTGGTTTTCACTAAATGGCAGTGTTCTGTGTTGAGAGAAACTGGACCTGAAGCACAGTGCTTTTAGGCTCAGCAAATATTTCCATGTCCAGTATATCTTGGAAGCCTCAGAGCCATTTTCTACTCGGCCATACCCTTGGTTCTGGAGCAATGAGACAGTCCTCCTTGGAAAGAGAAGTTCTTGTGCCCAGCAGGCTGTGAATAAACTCTAATATTTGACATTATAGATCTTCACTTACTCTTAAGCATTCTCATTATTTATTTATTTATTTATTTATTTATTTATTTGGAACTAAAGCATATCTCTGGGATGTTCCAATGAGGACATGAAGTCTCCTTCCTATGGAGTAGTTGCTTTCAAGTTTCCCTAGTTTTTCAAAGTTAACTGAAAAGTTTCCTTCTGTCCCTTTCCTGCTTCCTACTTGCTGGACCCTGACACCACTTATCTCCTTTCTAGAATTTTAATAAGTGAAATCTTGTAGTTTAAAAAAAATGCATTTGTATTAGAAAACAGAATCCTTAAAAAATTAGTTTAGGACTTTCTTCAGATTTTAACATATGTTTGAAGTAGCTTTAACAAATGAGAAATAAACTAGGACATAATCACTAGGAATGACAATAATACAACAAATATATGCATTATGTTTTTGTTTTCGCTTTGTGCTTTGAGGCATAAAGACTCAACTCAGAGTGTCAAGAGTGAAAGTAAAAGTTCTGGTGGATCTCCCATTTATATTTCCTTTATTAAGTGCAATATTCAGCAGTTAGTATATGTGAGGTGTAGTTTCAAGTTTTTGGCTTCATTATCTCATTAACTTCTCACAAAAATTCTATGTAATGAATATTATTATCACTCCATAACTACTGGTTCATGCTTTCTCATGCCAATGATCTATCCATTAAGGTACTTAGGTGTTATTTTAAAATCATTTGTATTGT
The DNA here is from genome assembly GCF_015220235.1 of Choloepus didactylus. NCBI lineage: Eukaryota > Metazoa > Chordata > Mammalia > Pilosa > Megalonychidae > Choloepus > Choloepus didactylus. The sequence goes on from NC_051318.1 coordinate 69,007,667, forward strand.
CACTTTAGCCCTTGAATAACTTTAATTTTGTGACTCTTTGAAAGTAAACAAAATATTTTCTATGCAAAAATTGCCATTGTCTGACCTTTTGGTCAAAATGACTTATAAACTGAGTTGTGAAATTCCATCCTTTTATATTCCTTCAAGAATCCCTGTAAGATTGGGTGTATCTATACTTTGAGTGTCTTTTGGAACTCATTGGTAAAAACATGTGCATCAAGCTTTGTGATTCTGAGTCATGCTCTCTGAATCTGGGTTTTATTACTATGAAATTGGGAAGAGTAGGTTTACAAATCATAATTTTATTCCTGTAATAGTTGAATAACTATGCAATTGTTTTCCTTTCTTGACTTAATTTTGCTAAATTATATCAGTATTTGGATTTGCTGATCTTCAAATTTTAAAAATAAATTGACATTCATTTATTCCAATATTCTTTTTACCTCTACCATGTACTTAATTATATTTTCTATTATATTCCTAAATATGATTTTATTTTTTCTTTATAAATCTACCAAAGGCTTTTATCTTTTATTAGACTTTTCAAAGAATTTTTACATTTATGATTATGTGAATTTTACCTGACTACCTCTTTCATTATTTTCTACACTCATCTCTAATTTATGTTGGTTTATTCTGTTTCTGATTTCTTGGCTACCTTGTTTCCTAATATGTAGTTTTAAGGCTATAAATGGACTTGTTACTATTACTTTGGCTGTATTTCACAAGATTTGATATGTAGATTTTTTAAGTTTAGTTTCTAATTTCTGCTGATTTTCTTTGACCCCTGACCTAATTAATATTATATGTGCTTTTGTGCTTTCTAAATATTTAGGTTCTTCTGAGATTTTTTTTTTTTTTAATTTTTTAACTTAATTGCCTTGAAGTCAGAGTAGTTGGTATGTCTGATATAATTTTTTTGATATTTGCTGTATACTTCATACCTAGGACATTGTTGTGTTTATGCATGCTTGAAATATATGTGGCTTCACAAAAGTATGCTTCTGTCATCTCTATATATTTATTAAACCAAAGTTGGTAGTAAGGTTTTCAAATCTTCTCTATCCTTACTATTTTTTATCTGACTGATCTATCAATCCTTCAGAAACTTGGATTTCAAATCCTTTAGTCCCATGGTGGATTTTTCAATATCTATTTGAAATTTCATCAAACTATGTGTTGATATTTTGAGACTATATTGTAAGTACTATTTTAGATTTGAAGCATCTTCCTCATAGTTTGAAATGCATAAACATAAATCATTAGTACTTTTTAAAAATATTTTGCATTAAAATCTACAGGTATTAATATTGAAACCAATTTTTTCTTAAGTATCTTTCTAAAATATATGTCCCCGTACATGTTCTCTATTATTTCTGTTTCTTTGTATTTGGAGCAAATGTCTTGTAAAAAGTATAAAATAGGATTTCTTTTTATTCTAGAGTTATAAGCTTTATTTTTAAGTGGAATGTTAATGCAGTAATGTTTGTTGTGATTGCTGACTTATTTGGATTCAACTCTACAATCTTATTTTGAAAAATTATATTCATCTAATTTTTATATGCTTTATAAAGTTTACCATACCATCTTTTCAATTGACTAAAGTTGTGTTTCTCTGATAATTTAGTTTTTTCTTTCAGATAATTTAAAGAATATATACACTATTTCTGATCTTTTAGTAGTTGTCATGATTTTAAGATTCATACAAAATCTACAAAGTCTAAAATTAATAAATACCTTTCCCTCCTTCAGAATTATATGCAAACATGTGACTGCTTTAACTGTGATAATCTTTTCCTATTTTAACAATTACCTCATATTAGTATTGATCATTTGTATGCCCTCCAAATTAGTAATTTGTAAATAACCTTTTAGATTCATTTCTATACTAACCAGTTTCTTTACTCACCATTATTTCATATCAGAAGTCTCGAATAATTTTCCTTCCTTCTTAGGTATACCCAATAATGTTTTTTTAGTGGGGAGTTTATTGACATAGATTTACTTGAGTAGCTTTTGTTTTTCTGTATATTTTTAACTTATCTCTTATACTTGAACTACAGTATTTATTTTCAGGACATTGCAAACACTCCTCTACTAATTTTGGCTTTAGCTGTTGAGAAGTTTCTGTGGTTGCCTCAGTTCTAATTCACCCCTTGGGAGAGCCTTAGTCTTCTTCCCCTGCCCCCTACTCAGAGCTTAATTCCAAGCCCATATACTCATGGACCAGCTCCTACTTTGGTTTCCTTCTCCTTCTTTGTTTGTATCCCCAAGGTAAGCTCTAGCATGATCAACTGTATTTGTTTTCCATTGCTGCATAACAAATTACCAAAAACTTAGTGGCTTAAAAAAATACACACTTGTTACGTCACCATTTCTATAGAACAGAAATCTGGGCACAGCTTAACTGGACTATTTGCTTCAAGATCTATCATCCAGGTTTCAGTTGGAACTGTGGCCCCATCGAAAGCTTACCTGGGAAAAAAATATGCTTCCAAATTCCATCAGATTGTTGGCAGAATTTATCTCAATACAGAAAGTTTCAAGAAAAGTACCTAAGTAATGAATTTGATTATATTTTGAAGTAGAGTGTCAAGGATATTGTCTGATTTCTTCTTGCTGCTTATAGTCAAATTCAGGAAGAGAGTGATACATTGAGGCAAGAACTGTTAAATAAAAAGGAAACAATAGCTGATGATTTTGAAAATTCTCAGCCTCTCCAGATGGCAAAAGACACTAAAATTGAAAGATTCACTCTTAGGAAAATATTCTGTAGAGAAAAGACGAGGATGTGGCAGACAACCTTCTGCTAAAACCTCAGAATATCAAAGATTTACAATATTCATTTACACTAGGAACCGTTTACAGAGATTAAGGGTGTGCTCACAGATCCTCTCAATCAAATCAGGTAGCTGAAAACGAGTGTCCCTCAGCCACTCCAATTGGAGGCCAAAGTAAAAAAAGGGTTTATCACAAAAAGATCTGAGGATGTGGCTTTGGTCTAATGGCACGAACCCCATTTGAAATTCATAGAAAACCCACAAAAGTTTTTGAGGAAATTATTTCCGCAGGAACAATTCCAGGTTGGACTAAAAGCATCAGAGACAGTACAATATAAAAAGAATCTGTTGAGCAAAATTCTACAGGCCATGGAGTGTAATTCCCAAGCTTTAAATTTTAATCAGGGAACTCAGGCTGGCATTGTCCAGCTACATTTGAGAACTGCCTTAGAACAGTGACTCCTTTTGACCTTCCATTCCCTCCCTTTTTGAATGAGAGTGATGACAACCATAATTCTATGCCTATTTCACTATTATGTATTGGGAAAGTTGGAGGCAGATAATTTGTCTCTAGTTTTATAGATCCACAGATGGAGAGAAATATTGCTACAGTAGCTGTTCTAAATGCTTTGCACCCATAAGTTCATCCACAACTGGGCTTGGTTTAGATGATGATATGTTGAGACTTTGAGCTTACACTATAATGAGATGAGATTCTTGGGAACCTTGGGAGGGGAGTGAATGTATATTGCATGTGGGAGCTACATGCGGACTGCGGCAGACAGGAATTAGTGCATGGCCCTGGTGTTTACTCCTGTATAAACCCTTCCTCTTAAGTGTGAATAAGACATGTGGCTGGCTTTTCTAACCAACAAAAATGGCAAAGGTGATGGGATTTAATATCCATCCTATATGTACATATATATGTATGCATATGTAAATGTGTGTGTGTGTGTGTATATATATGTAATTATTATATACGGCTTCATCCACTAACAGACACAAGAGAAACTCTCTTCTTGCTGTCTTTGAAGAAATGAGATGCCATGTTTTGAGTGGATCTATGGAGATAGGCACATTCCTAACACCTTAACTGTAGTCTTGTGAGTTCCTGAACAGAGGACTTAGTGTTGCAGGATGTCTGACCCAAGAAAACTGTGAGATAAGAAATGCATATAGTGTTTTAAACTGTTGAATTTGTGGTAGTGTGCTATAGAGTAGTGTGCTATGATACACCAAGCCTCTGAGTTTTCCTGGAACTGAACTGGTACTCATCAAACAGGATTTTCAGTTTTAAATCTGGAAAAGTCCCAGGCAAACTGAGCCAAGTTGGCTATGCTAAAGCTCCCTTGCTTTCTTGTGAGCTCAGATATGCAATATAAAGGATATTTGTTATAATTTTATCTGGGAATTCTAGGAATTTTATAAAAAAATAATTTTTTTTTGTGATTTCTAATTTGCAATATGTCTGGGAAGAGAAGTCACCAAACAAGATATTAAACCTGCTACATTGCTAAAAATATTATTATGACTAGGCAACGATCTTTTAAAATGGCTGAACATTAAAAATCTGAACTGTGACATGATTGTGGCTGGGCAATATATCTTCCTGTCAGCATATTTATTAAATTAATACGAGCAGATGTTCCAGTGAGAAGAGGGAATTCAACAAAATTAATAGGGAACATTATGCTGCTGGGTTTCTTTGCTAGAGACACAATGACTTTGTTTTAAAACAAAAATAGTAAATGATTTAATTGTAAAGAACTTTCCCCCAATTACCATACCTCTTTCTGCCTTTATGACATCTTTTTTGGGAAGTGTAAATAACCCTGTGGTCACTTAACGGCTGCACTCTCTGAGCCTTTGCCAAGTGTTGACAGGTGTCTGAAATAGAAGCCAACACTATGCTGGCACAATGCTCTGATTCATTCCCTGGGCCAATAAGTCAGTGCTCAGTCTGGCAGACACATGAAGACAATGTAAGACCCAGGCCAACGTGGATCCTCTCAGACTGCCAGATTCTTACAACAGGCTGCATGTTGACTAATGAACAGCAGGCTTATGAGATGCAGTAGCTGCCACAAAAGACGTGTCTCAGTACTGGATCACAAATCCCTTATTTAGTCTCCTGTACCAGTGATGGAATCAAGAACTATGAGACACACCATTATGTCCTGATCTGAATCTGCACCGTGGATCTACTATAGAACCATTCTAAAAAACCTTTGAAAGGAAGACCACCTAGGATATGGGCTAAGAGCACAAGTTGTCTGAGTTCTCAACACAGCTCATAACACTTATTAGCATTGTGACTGCAGCAAATTACTTAACCTTTCTGTGCTTGAGTTTTCTCACTTGTAAATGGAGATACTGATATTATGTACTTCATCAGGTTGTTGTAAAGATGGAATGAATTAATATTCTTAAAACACACAGAGCAGCATCTGGGACACTGTAATCACTACATAAAGGTTTGCTATTATTATTATTCTCATTTGAGACTGATGAAACTGTGAAGTATGTGTGTAGCTTTAAAAATAATATGTATGTTCTTTTTACACTGATGAAGCTAAAATGAAATAAATGAAATGGTTCCTATGATTGATTAGATGGGACATGAAAAGGGAAAGTAATTGTAGAGGCTTTCATGAAATAAAAAATGAAATAGCACAGATTGCATAGGCATCGCAGGCTCTATTTAGAGGGTCATGTGTCTTGGTATATTAGTAGGTGTCTATAGCATCCATGCTATGGATTAAAACCTTCAGTGTACAGGAGAATTACCAGGGGATGTTTGAACTATAAAGCCTTATTCCAGGAGATCTGATTCAGTGAATCTTGAATGGGTTCTGGAAATAGAATTTAAGAATCTTTTAGAAGTCATTCTCAGGCTCAGCTAGGTTTGGATAGCACTGATTGGAACACATTTGCTGAGCTTTTTGAGCCCATCTGGGTCCAGATTTACATTCAAGAAAATCTTGGAGGGCATATATCAACTGTGGTGTATACCATATGGTTGATAGTTGTCAGTTTTGTGTTTCTGTCAAATTCTTTAGAGCAATGGCTTATTAATTCCTTGAGTTGAATCTCTTAAAATGATTCCATTCATCTGCTGGCCACCAAACCATCTACCTGATCAAATGGAAGAGTCGATAGTTTGATACTAATGGGAAAACCAGTGTGCGTATTGTGAGAACCAGCATTTTAGAGAAATAGTTGTTTAAATGGATTCATTGTAACACAAATAAATTTTGTGTTTTTGTTAAATATTTAATGAAGTATACTAATTAAATAACTTACTCTGTATTTTTATATATTTATTTTATTTTAGGTGAAATAATTCCACTTGTCATGCATTTGTCATTTCAAAGAACACGTTTATGCCAGTTTACAGAATGGAGAGACGGCCTTAAGAGAACAGTAGAGCTGGCAGTGATCTAGGAGATCAGCTGGCCTCACATTCTCATTTTATAGATGAGAAAGCCCACAGAGCTGGCTAAGGCTTTGAATTGTTAATTGACCTTTATAAGGTTGCACATCTCATTATTGGCTTTCCAGATTCTAGAAAACCGTCTGACTGCAAAGACAATATCTTTTTCTAAGCTCTGTGGCCTCCAGATAACTTGAGCTGACATTTTTGTTGATGCTGTATTTTTTATTAATGTTGAGAAATATTTGGAATTTATACCAATGGAAGTTTTCTATGAATAAAATTGTTATTAAAAACCTAATGGGGTATTTAAATAATTTTTGGAACATCAATTTGCTAATCCCAATTTTTTCTGTGAATGAGGATCTTGTTAGGATGACCTTTGTAATATAAGCAGATGAAATCAAATCTACTTTTCTTACTGTGAATGTTGTAATAAAAACATTGTTGGGTGGTGGTGCTTAATTCCGTGATTTTTGTTTTTCTTTGCCCAGATTGAGTTAATTCCCTTTATTAACACGTGCTAGACAGACACAGGGAGCTGAGCTTTGCCAGCTCTGTAAATCCTCCGTTTCTCAGTTTAGATCAGGCTGCAGAGATGCTGCCAGGGAAAAAATGACTATCTAGCAGGGCACCTGAAGAGAACAGGTTAATAGAATATTTTCCACTATAGGATTTTTAAAGAGTAATAAATATGGACTGAATTCTGCATGACCTTTTATTTAATGAGAAGAAAGTCTTTCAAAAGAACACAAATCCTAACAAGGTAAATATCACAGAAAGGGCAGAGAACATGTGCAGAGGTTTTGCATGAATTCTATTTCATTGGAAAAGAAATTATTTTTCTTTAACTTTGTGTGCTTATTATGAAATTCCTAATATTTTAACTATAAGATGGTTATTTTATGTGGATGAAAAGACTGATAATGTTAGCAAACTACACAATCTTAGTAAACTATTTACATGAAATCACTCTCAAACTTTTAGTTCAGAATTTATATAAAGCCATAAACTATTTAGTTCTGTCATAGATGGGCATAAACGTCTTCTCTATTTCCATTGAAAAAAGTCTTATATTTATACAACTATAATGTATGTATATCCACTGCACAAAATGATCCCACATATAATACTGAAACTTCCTTCTAGGCTAGGTGAACTTTGTGAAGGTTAACTTGGGGTCTAAAATTCAAATACAGGACGCTGTACAAGATACAAAGGACTTGAATGTAATTTACTCTCCACCATACAATATACTATTCTACTAGACCTTAATGTTCCTAATAAAATCATCATATAATTTATTGATTCATACATCACTATAAATACAATGGAAAATCCCATTTTTCGCTTGTGCCATGTGATATCTCCAATGGTCAAACTTGGAGAGAATGGCATGTAGAATACCATAATTGAAGAAGTTTGAAAGGAATAGCAAATTTTACTGAAAGTATAAGTCTGCAACAATGCTTATTAACACTTATGTTTCTTCTGCTTTTTAAAACAAATTCTAATTTTAACTACTATAACATTACATAGATAACTATTTAGGAATATATATAATACTCATAAATATTAGCTATTAGAGTGCTAAACTTAATACTTAAAATTAATAGGCTTGATTTTCATATGATAATTGGGTGTCTGTCTGCACATGCACTGGACTGATCCTTAGGAAAACAAAATCAAGCATTTTTGTTTACATTGAAAATAGCCTCCTGAGTTATCAGAGTAATTAAACCTGCCAAATACTCTTCCACAGAGGTAGCTTGGAAGTGATGGTGTTTAATATGTCTGAGACGGTCTGGATGTTCAAGATGATTGGTGTATATGGACTGGTCATTGTGCAGGTTTGTTAGTGTTTCTGGGGTGTTCTTGTTTTCTAGGATTCTTTGTGTGGCAATTGTAGCTTCATTTCTTTTCTTTCAAAGTTGGGGTATTTCAGTTCCTTTACTCAGCCACCTAAGAACCTTCTGTGAGGTAATCTGTTATCACTGGCCCCTTCCTAACACTACCTGCCTCTGTCTGTCCTATAACAAGGCATTCTACTTGATAGATCTCTCCACAGTTGGATCCCCACCTGCACAGCAGATGATCTGGATAGCAGGCTTAATATTCACTCTCCATAGACTCCCTCCAGTCAGGGTTCAAGTCCCTGGGTAGTCACTTAGTGGTTGTGTGACATTAGGCAAGCTTCTCGACTTCTCAAAGCCTGAATTTTCTATCTAAAAATTGAATAAAAATAGCATCTACCTTATCAAGAGTTTTGAAAATTAAAGGAGATAATGTTATTAGTTCAATGCATTACATAGAATAAACACTGTAGTTACCACATTTTATTTTATTTTCTTCCTAAAGTATAACATGGTGATACATAGACATGTTTCTCTAGGTCTGATTAGTGTCATCTTCTGTAGATGTTGAATTTCTGTGCAGTCACTGCCTGAATGATCATGTAATGAAAGCCTTATTCAACTGAACTGGCTTATAAAGCTGAATATTGTAAAACTAGAACTTAGTCACCAAGAGGGCAGGGACTTTTTTTCTTAATGCTATATCCCCAATGCCCATTAGTGCCTAGAACATAATATGCTCTTATTTATAATGTGGTTTTATAAATGAAACATGGAAAACTATGCTAGCAGATTCATAATGAAAGCATGACTCTCTAAACAAAGCGACTGTGCCTAGGTAGATGGATAGATAGATTAGGACCCATAACAGAGCTATTCTGTAAAATGATTGCTGTTCATTTTGTTATAGAGCAATTTTCACACTATTGGCAGAAGTATAACCTGCACTGTGGTTACACAAAAGAATGTAAGAATTTAGCAAAGACCATAATTTGTCAGTAAATTATTGATTCTAAATTCCAACCTTGAAGTAACAAGGACTCTTTTGTAGCATCCTTGTGAGACCTGCCCAGTCGACAAGAAGAAGCAAGTAAGAGAAAACCTGTATGGTATTATCAGCCTATGGAATAAATCTTTCTCACTACCAAGGAAGGATTATGAATCTAGGGCCAAAACACAGGTGGTACATGAAGTTTCTGATTCCTAAACCTGTGTTCTAAAGAGAAATTCTGCTCATTTTGCTGATATAATAGGTTAGTGACCTGGATTCTAAATTGGCCATCAAAAAACCCATGTCATCATGTCTTCTTTTTTATTCTAGTTACACTCAGCATGACTTATGCACATCCATATCCCCATGCTTCACACAGTTCCTGGCATATAGTAGGTGTTGAATGAATGTTTGTTAAGCATGCCTTCATAATGTTTTGCAAAACTGAATCTCCCATTGTAAGACTCAGAGTGACTAAATTAGTAATTTTACCCTTAATATGTTTCTAAAATGAGCTTTGGTTTTCTATCACCTCTTGAGAACTCAAAGCTTGAGTGTAAATTCATGATACAGGCAAAAAAAAGCACAGCTGGTAAACCACAGGGCAAATTTACAAACCCTTGGTTGCTTAATTTAGTTCAGTTAATTACTGTTTATTTTGAATAATTATGCTATAGTCTGGAGTTTAAAAAAACATTTTGTCTGAGTAAATTGATAGAAATATTTATCAGTGTCTTTAGTCAATGCTTTAATTTCCCCCAAATAATCACTGTGGAATGCAAGATTTAGCTCACTAGTCTCCATAATAGGAGTTGATAAATGCTTTGCTTTCTCTTTTAAATATTTTTTTGCTTTATCTTGATTTTGATAAAGCAATGAGTGCTCATGGTAAGCTGGGGAATTCTGACTACCATCTGTCTGATCCACTTGCTAAGTAAGCTCTTACATCAACTGTAAGGGTGTCATTGAACAAAGGCAGTGCTTCTGGCATTAAAGTCAATGGTAAAAGGTCTACATTCTTTTTGAACAGCTCATTGCCTTAGCGTCACTTGGATTTAAAGAATAAAAATTAAAGAGATTTTTTTTTGTTTCCCTAAAACTTTCCATTTTCCATAAAATTTTATTTTAAATAGTGAAAACTGCTGCAAGGTGTATTTCTTCCTCTTCCCTGTTGTTAATGAATGGAAAAATTATATAAAAGAGTGGCTGCTTTCTTGTAACTGGTTGTGCTAGGAACAGGCAAGAACATCAGTATTATGCCTTCCACCCTTAATCAGCTGCTTCCAACCTCTTCTCTCTCTAATGTTCTGTATCAAATATGGCTTGAGGTCTAGGGGATTAGCCAACATGTCTAAAGAGATTTCATCAAGAAACTGGGGCTGCCGTGCTGTGGCCATCACCTGTAATCAAAGTGCTTGACCCTGAATCACACAAGAATATGAATGTACACATAAGATTACCATATTTTAGTAACTTGAGTATTTCATTTGACCTTTACCAATATATATGGGCATGGTTAAATTACTTTTTTTCCTGTAAACTCAAAGAAATCACTGAAAGAAGAAATATGGTACATATAGATTCAAGTAGCATTGTTCCTGATGATTCTGGTCTTAAAGACAATAAAAGGGTTAGCATATCCAGATCATGGGGCAGATGCTGTCAAAATCCTTATATCCATCCTTGTAAACTTCTATTCATTCTTCTACACTTGCTTTTTATAACTGTAATTAAATAATTGTTATATAATCAATAGTTTAATAACAACTATCCTGCTAGTATGTAAGACCCTAAAGACAAGAAACATGGTATTCTGTTGAAATATGTAGGGTCTTGACAAAGTAAGTTTTTAAAAAAAATATTAGATTAGTTCATGAAGACTGTAAAGAAATATAAGAAGGTGGAAATTAATGTTTTTTTTTCTTAGTTTCCCCAGTTTGCATTCTTGTTCCCTCTAATATTCTGTTAATATTTAGGGAAAGACTCATTTAGAATGAAGAACTGGTGTGGGGAGAACTAGAGGTGGGCCAGGACTTGACAATGGAGCAGGTGTGCAGACAAGGCCCCAAGCCAATTTAGGGTATGTTTCAGAAAATAAGAAGGGAGCAGGGATGGCAAATTTGATTTGGGGGAGCATGCTCTTAATAAGAAAACTGAACTACCTTTCCTCACCTCCCTATGCACATAGGCACATATAAAAAATTTCAGGGAATTCACAGACTCTTAATCCCATCAATAAACCCATAGATTGGAAAATATGATGGTCATAATTCTGAGAGATGTACATTAGAGTCAGGAAGCAAATCTGGAAATAACTTTTATGTTAATCTACAAGAAAATGGGTAAATTTTTTTCATCATTTTTTTATCTTTATTCAATGGGATACTTAGTAGCAGCAAAAAAAGGATGAATTGCAAAAACATGCTGTGCAAAAGAAGCCTGATGCAGAAGAGTGCAAACTCTGTAACCACATTCATGTGGAGTCCTAAGACAGACAAAAGTAATCTAGGGTGACAGAAATCAGATCAGTTTGCCTGGTATGGGGATAGGATTGGGACTAACTGGAAAGAGGCACAAGGAAACTTTCTTGAATGCTGGAAATGAATGTAATTAAGATGAGGTGGTGGTTTAACCCATGACACGTTATTCAAAATTAACCAAACTCTACATTTAATATGTGTGCTTTTTATTGCATGGAAATTATACTTCAATAAAATAAATTTAAAAGAAAGTAAATAATCAGAGAACCTGAAGAGCTGAAAACCTCAGGCAATAGCGCCAAAGAGACTTTATTTAAGAGTCAGTTTCTCTCTCTCTGCTTTAGAACTAATTCATAGATGGCCTGGCAAATCTGTCAGGCACTAGCATTGGCTGTAGGCCAAGGTAATCACTTATTATATTTTGTCATTTATTTAAGATATAATAACTCTACCAGATACTGTGTTATGCATTATGGATATAATCATATGCAAGAGACATGTCACTTACCTTATGAAGCAGATAGTTAAGTGAACATTAATCAAATTATTGTAAATATGAAAAATTACAACCATGACAAGCATTGTCATCACTATCACAATAGGTGAGTGGACCAGGTCTGAGTAGCTGCTTCTGAATGATAAGTTATTGCATCTCTGTAAATGCTAACCTGAAAAACACTGTGGAATCTGGAAGTATTTACTATTTGCCTCTGAAAAGGTTTCTATCACAAAATGATCCATCCCACCCCACCCTTAATATACTACATCTATGGTGAGACAAGTACACAAGCACCTTTTATTTTTAAATTTGTTTTTTTTTGCGATGTATTTACATACTCTACAATCATCCACAGTGTACAATAAATTGTTCACAGTACCATAATATAGTTGTGCATTCATCACCAAAAACAATTTTTGAACATATTCATTACTCAAAAAAAGTAAAAATAAAAAAAATAAAAAATAAAAACAAGAATAAAATACAAGAACTCCCAAAACATTCCATCCCCCCACCCCACTATTATTCATTTAATGTTTGTTCCCATTTTTCTGCTCATCTGTCCATACACTAGATAAAGGGAGTGTGAGCCACAAGGTTTTCACAGTCATACAGTCACACCATGTAAGCTACGTAGTTATACAATCGTCTTCAAGAATCAATGCTACTGGGTTGCAGTTCAACAGTTTCAGGTATTTCCTTCTAGCTATTCCAATATACTAAAAACTAAAAAAGGGATATCTATATGACACATAAGAATAACCTCCAGAATGACCTCTCAACTCTATTTGAAATATCTCAGCCACTGAAACTTTATTTTGTTTCATTTCTCTTGCCCCTTTTGGTCAAGAAGACTTTCTCAAACTCATGATGCTTGGTCCAGGTTCATCCCCAGGAGTCATGTCTCATGTTGCCAGGGAGATTTACACCCCTGGAAGTCATGTCCCATGTAGGGCGGAGGGTAGTGAGTTTACCAGCTAAGTTGGCTTAGAGAAAGAGACCACATCTGAGCAACAAAAGAGGTTCTCTGGGGGTGACTCTTAGACACAATTATAAGTAGAACAATCACCCTTTTTAATTCTTCTCTATTCATTTAAATTTATAGCACTTAACTCATTTTTTAAAACATTTGTATGATTTTTTCTGGCATTGAACTTCTAAAAGACATTGAACTCCTAGGGGGCAAGTATTGTTTTATTCATCTTTCAATTCAAAAAGCCTAACAAGTTTTCTGATACCAACTGGCCAAAATAAATACTTGTTTTGCTCAGTCTGTTTCCATGTTGATTAAATAGTTCTCTACCTAAAGCTTGACAGCTAATTAATTATCACGATAGATATGTTTTATAACTTCTGATTATTATTTTAATCTTCATTGGATGTTTTCCTAAAAGAAACAACATTTCATAGTTTTGATGTTTGGGGATTGGTTTGAGTAATCCCTGATGATTTCAAGAATGGCTCTGACCCTAGGAAGAAAAAGAAACCTTCCAGTTACATAATCCCTTTTATAAATATAATCTAAGCTTAAATTTGATGGACAATTCAAATGTTGTATAGCAAAGACACTCATGCATATCAGTCAGTCATGAGATAGCTTGCAATAATCTGTGATTAGCAATGATATAACAACATTTTCATGTGCTTTTTTCTTCAAAATTAGAATGAATTCAAAATTATTTCAATGGGTTTCCTCTTTCTTGGGTTTCTTGGGAGTTAAAATTTGAGATTACAACATTTTGTAAAATCAGGAATTTTGTGAATTCAGAATCCTATTTTACTTATGTTGAAATGTCTGATGAGGTATGCTATTAATTGAAGTGGAATTTGGGGAATATCATAGTGCTTACACATTGTGGGTTTAGAATTTCTTTCTTTTCTATTTAAATTTTATCAATGGATACATGTTTAGTAACAAATATGGGATAATGAAGATGGGAGGATGTGATGACATAAACATAGTTTGTAAATACAGCTCATTAATTATAATCATCAAATCAGAAGCCAGTTGTGTCAGTAAAATCTTGTAAATGTTTTATATGTTAAAATGCATTATAGACCACAGAGCAATCTGTCTTTGGGCATACTTCATACAACACTCATGAAAACGTGGAACTGCTGAGATCAGCGAAATCTGTAAGTTTTTGCGGCCAGGGGACCCGCGCCCCTCCCTGCCAGGCTCAGTCCCGGGGGAGGAGGGGCTGTCAGCTCCAGGAAGGAGAAGGGAGAATTGCAGTGGCTGCTCTCATCGGAAACTCATTCTACTGATTCAAACTCCAACCATAGATAGACTGAGGCCAGACACCAGAGACTCTGAGAGCAGCCAGCCCAGCAGAGAGGAGACGGGCATAGAAGGAAAACAACACGAGAAGCTCCAAAGTAAAAGCAGAGGATTTTTGGAGTTCTGGTGAACACAGAAAGGGGAAGGGCGGAGATCAGGCCTTGAGGCGCATATGCAAATCCCGAAGCAAGGCTGATCTCTCTGCCCAGGGCACCTTTCCTTAATGGCCCTGGTTGCTTTGTCTATTAGCATTTCAATAACCCATTAGATCTCTGAGGAGGGCCGTTTTTTTTTTGTTTTTTTTTTTTTTTTTTTTTTTAAATCCTTTTTGCTTTTTCTGAAACAATTACTCTAAGAAGCTCAATACAGAAAGCTTCAAAGAATTGAAATTTGGGCACGTCAAGTCAAGAGCAGAAATAAGAGAGCTCTGAGACAAAAGGCAATAATCCAGTGGCTGAGAAAATTCACTAAACAACACAACTTCCCAAGAAAAGGGGGGTGTCCGCTCACAGCCACCATCCTGGTGGACAGGAAACACTCCTGCCCATCGCCAGCCCCATAGCCCAGAGCTGCCCCAGACAACCCAGTGTGACGGAAGTGCTTCAAATAACAGGCACACACCACAAAACTGGGCGTGGACATTAGCCTTCCCTGCAACCTCAGCTGAATGTCCCAGAGCTGGGAAGGGGGAGCAGTGTGAATTAACAGAGCCCCATTCAGCCATCATTTGAGCAGACTGGGAGCCTCCCAACACAGCCCAGCAGCCCAGAACTGCCCTGGGGGGACGGCACTCACCTGTGACATAGCACAGTCATCCCTCAACAGAGGACCCGGGGTGCACAGCCTGGAAGAGGGGCCCACTTGCAAGTCTCAGGAGCCATACGCCAATACCAAAGACTTGTGGGTCAGTGGCAGAGACAAACTGTGGCAGGACTGAACTGAAGGATTAGACTATTGCAGTAGCTTTAAAACTCTAGGATCATCAGGGAGATTTGATTGTTAGGGCCACCCCCCCTCCCCGACTGCCCAGAAACACGCCCCACATACAGGGCAGGCAACACCAACTACACACGCAAGCTTGGGACACCAATTGGGCCCCACAAGACTCACTCCCCCACTCACCAAAAAGGCTAAGCAGGGGAGATCTGGCTTGTGGAGAACAGGTGGCTCGTGGACGCCACCTGCTGGTTAGTTAGAGAAAGTGTACTCCACGAAGCTGTAGATCTGATAAATTAGAGATAAGGACTTCAACTGGTCTACAAACCCTAAAAGAACCCTATCAAGGACAGCAAATGCCACGAGGCCAAAAACAACAGAAAATTATAAAGCATATGAAAAAACCAGACGATATGGATAACCCAAGCCCAAGCACCCAAATCAAAAGACCAGAAGAGACACACCTAGAGCAGCTACTCAAAGAACTAAAGATGAACAATGAGACCCTAGTACGGGATATGAAGGAAATCAAGAAGACCCTAGAAGAGCATAAAGAAGACATTGCAAGACTAAATAAAAAAATGGATGATCTTATGGAAATTAAAGAAACTGTTGACCAAATTAAAAAGATTCTGGACACTCATAGTACAAGACTAGAGGAAGTTGAACAACGAATCAGTGACCTGGAAGATGACAGAATGGAAAATGAAAGCATAAAAGAAAGAATGGGGAAAAAAATTGAAAAACTCGAAATGGACCTCAGGGATATGATAGATAATATGAAGCGTCCGAATATAAGACTCATTGGTGTCCCAGAAGGGGAAGAAAAGGGTAAAGGTCTAGGAAGAGTATTCAAAGAAATTGTTGGGGAAAACTTCCCAAATCTTCTAAACAACATAAATACACAAATCATAAATGCTCAGCGAACTCCAAATAGAATAAATCCAAAAAAAACCCACTCCGAGACATATACTGATCACACTGTCAAACATAGAAGAGAAGGAGCAAGTTCTGAAAGCAGCAAGAGAAAAGCAATTCACCACATACAAAGGAAACAGCATAAGACTAAGTAGTGACTACTCAGCAGCCACCATGGAGGCGAGAAGGCAATGGCACGATATATTTAAAATTCTGAGAGAGAGGAATTTCCAGCCAAGAATACTTTATCCAGCAAAACTCTCCTTCAAATTTGAGGGAGAGCTTAAATTTTTCACAGACAAAGAAATGCTGAGAGAATTTGCTAACAAGAGACCTGCCCTACTGGAGATACTAAAGGGAGCCCTACAGACAGAGAAACAAAGACAGGACAGAGAGACTTGGAGAAAGGTTCAGTACTAAAGAGATTCGGTATGGGTACAATAAAGGATATTAATAGAGAGAGGGAAAAATATGGCAAACATAATCCAAAGGATAAGATGGCCGATTCAAGAAATGCCTTCACGGTTTTAACGTTGAATGTAAATGGATTAAACTCCCCAATTAAAAGATATAGATTCGCAGAATGGATCAAAAAAAATGAACCATCAATATGTTGCATACAAGAGACTCATCTTAGACACAGGGACACAAAGAAATTGAAAGTGAAAGGATGGAAAAAAATATTTCATGCAAGCTACAGCCAAAAGAAAGCAGGTGTAGCAATATTAATCTCAGATAAAATAGACTTCAAATGCAGGGATGTTTTGAGAGACAAAGAAGGCCACTACATACTAATAAAAGGGGCAATTCAGCAAGAAGAAATAACAATCGTAAATGTCTATGCACCCAATCAAGGTGCCACAAAATACATGAGAGAAACATTGGCAAAACTAAAGGAAGCAATTGATGTTTCCACAATAATTGTGGGAGACTTCAACACATCACTCTCTCCTATAGATAGATCAACCAGACAGAAGACCAATAAGGAAATTGAAAACCTAAACAATCTGATAAATGAATTAGATTTAACAGACATCTACAGGACATTACATCCCAAATCACCAGGATACACATACTTTTCTAGTGCTCACGGAACTTTCTCCAGAATAGATCATATGCTGGGACATAAAACAAGCCTCAATAAATTTAAAAAGATTGAAATTATTCAAAGCACATTCTCTGACCACAATGGAATACAATTAGAAGTCAATAACCATCAGAGACTTAGAAAATTCACAAATACCTGGAGGTTAAACAACACACTCCTAAACAATCAGTGGGTTAAAGAAGAAATAGCAAGAGAAATTGCTAAATATATAGAGACGAATGAAAATGAGAACACAACATACCAAAACCTATGGGATGCAGCAAAAGCAGTGCTAAGGGGGAAATTTATAGCACTAAACGCATATATTAAAAAGGAAGAAAGAGCCAAAATCAAAGAACTAATGGATCAACTGAAGAAGCTAGAAAATGAACAGCAAACCAATCCTAAACCAAGTAGAAGAAAAGAAATAACAAGGATTAAAGCAGAAATAAATGACATAGAGAACAAAAAAACAATAGAAAGGATAAATATCACCAAAAGTTGGTTCTTTGAGAAGATCAACAAGATTGACAAGCCCCTAGCTAGACTGACAAAATCAAAAAGAGAGAAGACCCATATAAACAAAATAATGAATGAAAAAGGTGACATAACTGCAGATCCTGAAGAAATTAAAAAAATTATAAGAGGATATTATGAACAACTGTATGGCAACAAACTGGATAATGTAGAAGAAATGGACAATTTCCTGGAAACATATGAACAACCTAGACTGACCAGAGAAGAAATAGAAGACCTCAACCAACCCATCACAAGCAAAGAGATCCAATCAGTCATCAAAAATCTTCCCACAAATAAATGCCCAGGGCCAGATGGCTTCACAGGGGAATTCTACCAAACTTTCCAGAAAGAACTGACACCAATCTTACTCAAACTCTTTCAAAACATTGAAAAAAATGGAACACTACCTAACTCATTTTATGAAGCTAACATCAATCTAATACCAAAACCAGGCAAAGATGCTACAAAAAAGGAAAACTACCGGCCAATCTCCCTAATGAATATAGATGCAAAAATCCTCAACAAAATACTTGCAAATCGAATCCAAAGACACATTAAAAAAATCATACACCATGACCAAGTGGGGTTCATTCCAGGCATGCAAGGATGGTTCAACATCAGAAAAACAATCAATGTATTACAACACATTAAAAACTCGAAAGGGAAAAATCAATTGATCATCTCAATAGATGCTGAAAAAGCATTTGACAAAATCCAACATCCCTTTTTGATAAAAACACTTCAAAAGGTAGGAATTGAAGGAAACTTCCTCAACATGATAAAGAGCATATATGAAAAACCCACAGCCAGCATAGTACTCAATGGTGAGAGACTGAAAGCCTTCCCTCTAAGATCAGGAACAAGACAAGGATGCCCGCTGTCACCACTGTTATTCAACATTGTGCTGGAAGTGCTAGCCAGGGCAATCCGGCAAGACAAAGAAATAAAAGGCATCCAAATTGGAAAAGAAGAAGTAAAACTGTCATTGTTTGCAGATGATATGATCTTATATCTAGAAAACCCTGAGAAATCAACGATACACCTACTAGAGCTAATAAACAAATTTAGCAAAGTAGCGGGATACAAGATTAATGCACATAAGTCAGTAATGTTTCTATATGCTAGAAATGAACAAACTGAAGAGACACTCAAGAAAAAGATACCATTTTCAATAGCAACTAAAAAAATCAAGTACCTAGGAATAAACTTAACCAAAGATGTAAAAGACCTATACAAAGAAAACTACATAACTCTACTAAAAGAAATAGAAGGGGACCTTAAAAGATGGAAAAATATTCCATGTTCATGGATAGGAAGGCTAAATGTCATTAAGATGTCAATTCTACCCAAACTCATCTACAGATTCAATGCAATCCCAATCAAAATTCCAACAACCTACTTTGCAGACTTGGAAAAGCTAGTTATCAAATTTATTTGGAAAGGGAAGATGCCTCGAATTGCTAAAGACACTCTAAAAAAGAAAAACGAAGTGGGAGGACTTACACTCCCTGACTTTGAAGCTTATTATAAAGCCACAGTTGCCAAGACAGCATGGTACTGGCACAAAGATAGACATATAGATCAATGGAATCGAATTGAGAATTCAGAGATAGACCCTCAGATCTATGGCCGACTGATCTTTGATAAGGCCCCCAAAGTCACCGAACTGAGCCATAATGGTCTTTTCAACAAATGGGGCTGGGAGAGTTGGATATCCATATCCAAAAGAATGAAAGAGGACCCCTACCTCACCCCCTACACAAAAATTAACTCAAAATGGACCAAAGATCTCAATATAAAAGAAAGTACCATAAAACTCCTAGAAGATAATGTAGGAAAACATCTTCAAGACCTTGTATTAGGAGGCCACTTCCTAGACTTTACACCCAAAGCACAAGCAACAAAAGAGAAAATAGATAAATGGGAACTCCTCAAGCTTAGAAGTTTCTGCACCTCAAAGGAATTTCTCAAAAAGGTAAAGAGGCAGCCAACTCAATGGGAAAAAATTTTTGGAAACCATGTATCTGACAAAAGACTGATATCTTGCATATATAAAGAAATCCTACAACTCAATGACAATAGTACAGACAGCCCAATTATAAAATGGGCAAAAGATATGAAAAGACAGTTCTCTGAAGAGGAAATACAAATGACCAAGAAACACATGAAAAAATGTTCAGCTTCACTAGCTATTAGAGAGATGCAAATTAAGACCACAATGAGATACCATCTAACACCGGTTAGAATGGCTGCCATTAAACAAACAGGAAACTACAAATGCTGGAGGGGATGTGGAGAAATTGGAACTCTTATTCATTGTTGGTGGGATTGTATAATGGTTCAGCCACTCTGGAAGTCAGTCTGGCAGTTCCTTAGAAAACTAGATATAGAGCTACCATTCGATCCAGCGATTGCACTCCTCGGTATATACCCGGAAGATCGGAAAGCAGTGACACGAACAGATATCTGCACGCCAATGTTCATAGCAGCATTATTCACAATTGCCAAGAGATGGAAACAACCCAAATGTCCTTCAACAGATGAGTGGATAAATAAAATGTGGTATATACACACGATGGAATACTACGCGGCAGTAAGAAGGAACGATCTGGTGAAACATATGACAACATGGATGAACCTTGAAGACATAATGCTGAGCGAAATAAGCCAGGCACAAAAAGAGAAATATTATATGCTACCACTAATGTGAACTTTGAAAAATGTAAAACAAATGGTTTATAATGTAGAATGTAGGGGAACTAGCAGTAGAGAGCAATTAAGGAAGGGGGAACAATAATCCAGGAAGAACAGATAAGCTATTTAACGTTCTGGGGATGCCCAGAAATGACTATGGTCTGTTAATTTCTGATGGTTGTAGTAGGAACAAGTTCACTGAAATGTTGCTATATTATGTAACTTTCTTGGGGTAAAGTAGGAACATGTTGGAAGTTAAGCAGTTATCTTAGGTTAGTTGTCTTTTTCTTACTCCCTTGCTATGGTCTCTTTGAAATGCTCTTTTATTGTATGTTTGTTTTCTTTTTAACTTTTTTTTTCATACAGGTGATTTGAAAAAAGAAGGGAAAGTTAAAAAAAAAAAAAAAAAAAAAAAGACAAACAAGGGGAAAAAAAAAAAAAAAAAGATGTAGTGCCCCCTTGAGGAGCCTGTGGAGAATGCAGGGGTATTCGCCTACCCACCTCCATGGTTGCTAACATGACCACAGACATAGGGGACTGGTGGTTTGATGGGTTGAGCCCTCTACCATAAGTTTTACCCTTGGGAAGACGGTTGCTGCAAAGGAGAGGCTAGGCCTCCCTGTATTTGTGCCTAAGAGTCTCCTCCTGAATGCCTCTTTGTTGCTCAGATGTGGCCCTCTCTCTCTGGCTAAGCCAACTTGAAAGGTGAAATCACTGCCCTCCCCCCTACGTGGGATCAGACACCCAGGGAAGTGAATCTCCCTGGCAACGTGGAATATGACTCCCAGGGAGGAATGTAGACCTGGCACCGTGGGACGGAGAGCATCTTCTTGACCAAAAGGGGGATGTGAAAGGAAATGAAATAAGCTTCAGTGGCAGAGAGATTCCAAAAGGAGCCGAGAGGTCACTCTGGTGGGCACTCTTATGCACACTTTAGACAACCCTTTTTAGGTTCTAAAGAATTGGGGTAGCTGGTGGTGGATACCTGAAACTATCAAACTACAACCCAGAACCCATGAATCTCGAAGACAGTTGTATAAAAATGTAGCTTATGAGGGGTGACAATGGGATCGGGAAAGCCATAAGGACCAAACACCACTTTGTCTAGTTTATGGATGGATGTGTAGAAAAGTAGGGGAAGGAAACAAACAGACAAAGGTACCCAGTGTTCTTTTTTACTTCAATTGCTCTTTTTCACTCTAATTATTATTCTTGTTATTTTTGTGTGTGTGCTAATGAAGGTGTCAGGGATTGATTTAGGTGATGAATGTACAACTATGTAATGGTACTGTAAACAATCGAAAGTACAATTTGTTTTGTATGACTGCGTGGTATGTGAATATATCTCAATAAAATGATGATTTAAAAAAAAAAAAAAAATGCATTATAGTTTAAAAACTGTAAAAATGTGTTTGCAAAAAGTGAGATTAATCCTTATTAGATGTAAAAATTATGCTCTTGTTATTAACACTGTCTGTGAAGTGGCTGCCTAGTAAAAGCAAGTCTCTTAGAAAAGTACAATATTGGAATATAGGAAACACTTTTATCTCCTAAGGGACTTATGTATCCCATCTACAACTGCTGAGAGAAGCAATTAGAGGTGGACCTGGATGCTTAGAGGTTTAGGAGAAAAGTTATAACCACTGATCAATTAAAGTTTCATTGTGTTCTGGGGGAAAATGAGTTGTCATGAGGAAAGATCAGAAAGTGTCCCAAATTTAACAGTACAGAGTATCTCAAGGAGATGATGACTTGATTAGGAAAGCTAACATAAAAAAAGAATTTTAAAAGAGAAAATAAAATTATTACATTAAGGTAAAAGGAGAATCAAGGAAAATGTCACATTACTTTGAACAGGAGAAAAATCTTATAATCAAAAAAAGCATGTGTATTTGATATTTTAAATTATTTTTCTTCCCTAACAAACTTTAACTTTTACAAATGCAAACATGGGGAAAGAAGTATTAAAATTGTGAAGAATAGTGTGCTTATCCACAGAAGCAAGTCCAAAACATTAAAAACTGAACTCAACTAAGTAAATAAAAGTTTTAGGATGGGCATGGATATAAGCTATGTTTACTCACTCATCAATTTATTCATTTATACTCAATTCATTTAGTATCTATTTTTTGTCTTATACTGATTAAAGATGAACAATTGCATTTTTTACCTATACAGCAGAAAAAAAAAGGTCTACATCTTGTATTGGGGAATTTTGATCTGGATTTCCACTTCAATATATTTATATAACTTACCCTAACAGGTTGCATGTGATGCAAGTACATTTAGAGAATGCACCTTTTACTTTTACATTTAAACTATTCTGATAGATTTGCTGTTATATTCAGGTGAATAAATCTCACATTTAAAATGTTCATGTTTATTCCCAAATTTCTTATGACCTTAAGATAAATAGTCCTATATGGATTTTCTGCCACCACTCGAATTTATTATTTTTAAAAGAACACAAGATTTATATTTATGACTTTGTCCTGGTAGATGGAATCAGATTACCACCCCCACCCCCTGAGCTGTTTAAAAAAAAAAAAAAAAAACTATATTAAAAACAAACATCAGTGGCTGAGAGATTCCAAATGGAGTCAAGGGGTCACTCTGGTGGGCACTCTTATGCACTATATAGATAACCTTTTTAAGTTTTAATGCACTGGAAGAGCTAGAAGTAAATATCTGAAACTACCAAACTGCAACCCAGTAGTCTTGACTCTTGAAGATAATTGTATAGCAATATAGCTTACAAGGGGTAACAGTGTGATTGTGAAAGCCTTGTGGATCTCACTCCCTTTATCCAGTGTATGGATGGATGAGTAGAAAAATGGGAACAAAAAACTAAATGAAAAATAGTGGGGGGAGGGGATGATTTGGGTGTTCTTTTTTATTTTTATTTTTATTCTTATTTTCACTTTTTCTGGTACAAGGAAAATGTTCAAGAAAAGAGATTGGGGTAATGAATGTCCAATTATATGATGGTACTGTGAACAATTGATTGCACACTTTGGATGGTTGTATGATATGTGAATATATCTCAATAAATTTGAATTAAAAAAAAACAGGGAAAAAGAAAAACAAGGTAACACAAGGGAAAACAGAAGAGAAGACAGCAAGGATTTGGGGATGCATGATCCTGGAGTTGAGAAAATAGAAGTAAGATGAGCCCTATATTTGCAGGTACTATTTACCCTCAAGGCCTTTGCAAATTCACTTACTGGAGAAGCCATCAATTGAAGGTTTGCAAACTCACCATGAAGAAAACAATTGACTAAAGGGTTACTAAGCAGGCCAGGACTTGAGGATCCAAGTCCCTGGAGAAAAGAGAACCAAAGAGAAGTGAGGCTGACACATCTTTTCCCTTGAGGCAATTGCTGATTAATATGCTGTTCATGTACTAGAAGAGATTCCAACAATAAGCCAAGCAGTAAACAACCAGTAGGGGCTGAAAACTAAACAGAAATTTCAGAAATCTCATGATAATAGTCAGACACAAACTATATAGAATTCAGGCCTTGAAGTGGAAAGGCTGAATAACACATCCCAGACTTTTAGGTGTGACCCATGAAAGGGCTCTGCTGAGAGTTAAGTGCAAACTGGAATTTGACTTTCCTCACCTGTGCAAAGCTGATCTGTCCATATTTACCTGCTTACTAAAAGAAAATTAAATCATCTCAGGAGGCAATTAATATTACCCAAAGCCTCTACAAATTTTAATCACAATGACCATTCTCAATAAAGAGTACCAGGTAGGCCAAAAAAAAAAAAAAAAAAAAAATCAAATAAGCAAAACCAAGCCAAAAATAAAAATATAAAACATAAATAAATTTGTATTAGACATTGGAGTTATGAGATATGAGCTCAAATAGTCAAATAATTTTGATTAATATGTGAGAAAAATAGATGAGAAAAATGGATAATTTCAAAAGGAAGTTAGATTTTACAAATAGGAAATAGAAATCCTAGAAATAAAAAAAGACATCCCTAAATATTTTTATAAATACATTTAACAAGAGATTAGACACTGCAGATGATAAAATCAGTGAACTTAAATATAGTTTACTATAGACTAACCACATTGAAGCACAGAGGAAAAAGGAAGGAAACTACAGGGCCAAAGGTGTAAGAAATAAATAGGATATAGTGTAATATCTACCATTCAAATAATTGGAATTTTAAAAACGGGAAAATGGGTTTGAAGAAAAAATTGAAGATACAGAAAATGAGCATTTTCAAAAACTAACAAAAAGTATAATATTCAAGGGCCCCTAAGAACTCAATGAATAAATGTAAAAGAAACTAAATTTAGACATATTATAATCAGGCTGATTAAACAAACATAAAAAAAAAGGTAACATTTAAAATCAGTCAGAGGAAAAAAAAGAGACATTTTACCTTCAATGAACAATAGTAAAAAGGAGGTCTGAATTTTCAAAGGAAGTGATGGAAGCCATACTAGTTTTTAAACTTTGGAAGAAAAAAACTAGCAGCTAATAATACTATGCCCTATAACAATATGCTTTGAAATGAAGTACAAATAAAGCTATTTTCAAAAAGACAAAATCTTAGCAAAGTTGACACCAGCAGACCTGCTCTAAGAGGAAAAAGTGAATCGTATAACTAAGAGTAATTGTAAGGGTACATATACATAACAATGCAAATGAACACTTATTTTACAAAATAACAGTGATTGATTCTGGAGTTTGAACATACAATTAAAAGTAAAAGCATAAAATGCAAAACAAAAACAAAAGAGGGTAAGTTAAAATGTTCATAGTGTTATAAAGTCCTTTTCTGGGGAGTGGTAAAACTACTCAACATAAAACTCAGTAACATTGGGTTAAAATGTTCAAATGTTATAAGGTCCTTGTCTGGGAAGTGGCAAAAGTACTAATTAAAAGTAGAAGCTAAGTAGTATAAAATACATGTTGTAATAAAATACTGCATCACTAATAAAAATATAATGGTGAAAATTAAATAAATTTTTTCAAAATAAGGCAAGAAATGTATAAAAGGAACATTGAGTATCTAGGACAAACAGAAAGCAAATAGCAAAATGGCAGATTTAAATCTAAACATATAATTTGTTACAGCATGTATAAATGGATTATATGCATTACCTAAAATAAAAATATTGTAAAATCAGACTGGATAAAACACACCAATTTATGAAGTTGAAAGAATGAGGAAAGATCCCACTCTAAAAAGAGAAACATGGTATGACTGTTTATTACTGAACAAAATAGCTTTTGGGAATAAAGATAGAGATAAAAAGGGACACGGTATAATAAGAAAATATTATAAACATTTTATGCCCATTATTTTGACAATATAGATAATATCAAAGGTTAATGCAAAAAAATTTTTTTCCACATCCTAATCCTCCAAACCCATAACTCTTACATTATTTGGAAAAAGGATCTTTGAGATGAGTTTTAGGATCTTGAGATGAGGAGTTTATCCAAGATTATCTGAGTGGCCCCTATATCCAATGATAAGCATCCTTATAAGACAGACAAACAGAGAAGACACACTCGAAGGAGAAGGTGATGTGAAGACAGAGGCAGAGACTGAAGTGATGTAACTACAGCTGACAAAGCCAAAGAATGCTGACAGCCACCAGAATCTGTAAAAGGCAAGGAAGATCCCCACCCCACTCCACCCAATTGTCTAGAGGGAATACAGTTCTACCGACATCTCAATCTTGGACTTCTAGCTTTCAAAACTGTGAGAGAATAAATTTCTAGGACTTTAAGCAATTCAGTTTGTGGTCATTTGTTGCCACAGCCATAGGAAAGTAATGCATTCATAGACAAATTCCTTGAAAAATATCTTACCAAATTTATGCAAGAAAGATGGTCAGATTTCACTTGCAGCTACAAGGAAATTGAATCTGTAATTTAAAATGTTACCAAAAAGAAAACAACTGGCACAAAGGATTTCCCTTGATAAATTCATGAAACTATTTTAGAACAAATCTTATGCAAATATTTCCAGAGGCTAAAAAGATTGGAACACTTCACAATCCATTTCTTTAGTCTAGAAAATTTTGATATCAAAACCTGAGATTATAAGAAAATAAAATTTAACCATTTTGTTCATCATATCCAAAATTAAGCATTAACAAGTTGTGCCAGTTTATATATATTGTGTCCTCCAGAAAAAGGCATATTATTTAATGCAATCTTGTAGGGACAGACATATCAGTGTTGATTAAGTTGGAACCTTTGTATTAGGTTGTTTCCATGGAGATGTGACCCAGCCAACTGTAGGTGATAACTCTAATTCGATAATTTCCATGGAGGCATGGCCCCACCCATTCAGCCTTGATTAGTTCACTGGAGCCCTATAAAAGCTCAGACAGAAGGAACTCACAGCTAGCTGCAGCCGAGAGACACATTTTCAAGATGTCCATTGGGAGGTGACACCGATATTTTGGAGAATGCCATTTTGAAAGCAACCTGGGAGCAGATGGATGCCAGCCATGTGCCTTCCAAGCTAACAGAGGTTTTCTGGATGCCAATAGCCTTTCTCCAGTGAAGGTACCCAATTGTTGATGTCTTACCTTGGACACATTATGGCCTTAAGACTGTAACTTTGTAATCAAATAAACCCCCTTTATAAAATCCAATCCATTTCTGGTGTTTTGCAAAATGGCAGCATTAGCAAACCAGAACACAAGTCAATATATAAAAAGAAGCACATTATGAACAAGTTTCATGGTCCCAGGTTAGTTTAACACGTGAATGTCAATCTAAGCATATCCCTACTCTAATAGTTTAAAGAAGAAACTTTCCTTTATTATCATAGAAGATTCAGAAAAAAAATTGATAAAACTCAACATTTTCAAAATACAAAATCTTGGCAAGTGAGGAATTAGAGGTGATTTGTTTAATATAATCAAAACTAAATACAACTTTCAAAATTATGAAATATCAGAAATATTTCCTTTGAATTCAAGAGTAAAACAGCAGTCTTTGTTGTTCAATATTGTATAAAGATTGGAATGGAATAAATTTATTAAACTGTTGCTCTCTGCAGAAATGGTGATTATGTTTGCAAAATATCCAAAAGAATCTGCAGATAAATTTACCTCAATGATTGAATTTAGCAAGGGGACTGGATTTCTGGTCAATATATAAAAATCAGTTTAACTTTTCTAAGTTAAAATAAATTATCAGGAAATGAAATTTTTAGAAGATACTTTTTATAAGAACATCAAAAATTAATCAAATACCAAGCAATTGCTCTAACAAATGATGTGTGAGAATTCTACACTGAAAACTACAATGATTCCTAAGGGAAAATAAAGAAAATCTAAATAAGTGGAAGGAAATAGCATATTCAGGAATGGGAAGACTCAATATGTAAAGGCATTGATTCTTCCCAAATTGTCACAGCCCAAGAGGGCCATGCCAGTCCAAAGGCCAAAGAAGACAATGAGCATTTTCTGATACATGAATTTTTATTCAGGGCTTACTTACAGGGTAAGTCGTGGAGAGATCATGACGGCTCTTTCAGGCCAGGCAGGCATCTCATTCACAGAGAAGACGACCGAGCAATGCAAAAAGGACAGAAAGCCTTTTATAAGGGTTTAAGACAAGGGCCTTCCTAAGGGTGGGGGCAACATAGATGCAGGAATAAGTCATTCTGACCTGGGGGGTGGTGCAGGAAGGACTAGAATAACACTTGAACAATTACATTTTGCTCTTTTTGTGAGACTAAGAGCCTCTCACTTCCTGCCTGCTTGCATAAAGTTACATTTTAAGGTCAATTTACCCTTTCTTTTCTTTACTGGCTTAGAAAGACAATAGGTTAAACGTTTAGCTGCCTAGGTCATGCAGACTGCTGTGCACCAAAGATCTGCAGGCTTGTTTTGCTCAGGCCACAGGTTGCCACACAAATTATCTAGAATTAAATTCTATTCCAATTAAAATCACAGCTGTTTTGGTGGAACTTATTAAGGGCCAAAACCAGTTTAAACAATCTTGAAAATATACTCTGTAAGATACCAAATCTTATAAAAGTAAAGGAATTAAAACACTGTTCTTACAGTGATAGATGAATAATTAATTAAAATATGATACAGAACCAAAAACAGAACTGCATATATACAATCACCTGATACCTGGCAAGCTCACCTTTATAATATTGTGGGGATAAATGGTGTTTTTGATAAATAATGCTAAATGTTTTGGTTTGCTAAAGCTCCTATAATGCAATATACCAGAAATGGATTGGCTTTTACAATGGGGGTTTATTAGTTCACAAATTTACAGTTCTAAGGCCATGAAAATGTCTCAGTGAAGGCATCAACAGGATGATACCTTTTCTGAAGAAAGGCCTGTGGCATCTGGGGTTCCTCTGTCCCATGGGAAGGCACATGGCTCCACTGTTCCTTCTCTCCTGGGTTTAACTTTTGTTTTCAGTGGCTTTCTCTAAAATATCTCTGGGCTTCTGTCTCTCTTAACTTCTCTGAGCTCTCTCCAAAGTATCTCTGCCTTTTATCCTCTCATAAAGGATTCCAGCAAGGGGATTAAGACCCACATGAATGGGTGGGGTCACATCTCAATGGAAACAACCTAATCAAATGTTCCCACCCACAATAGGTCTGCGGATTAAAAAAACATAGGTTTTTCTAGGGGTACATATTAGATTCCAACCAGCACAGTAGGTCAGTTGAGAATCCATATCCAAAAAAATTACCTGAATCCCATCATATAATTTTTCACACCATATACAAAATCAGTTGTAGATCCTTCATAACATACATGTTCAGTGTTAAACAATAAAACATCTAGAAGATAATATGAAAACATCTTCATGAGCTGGATTCAATAAAATTCACAGAGGTACTTTCCAAGAAAGATTGGTAAAATGAACTTAATTGGAATTTACAACTTCTGTTCATCTAAGGACACCATTAAGAGAATGAAAAGGCAAGTCACAGAACTGAGGTTTCAGAGAAAAGAAATTCTGCCTTGAGACTACATCAGCTCCTGTCTGAGGTTCCAGCTTGCAGGCTTGCCCTACAGACTTCAGACTTGCCAGTCCCTAAGACAGTAGGGGCCAAGTCCTTATACCCTATTGGTTCTGTTTCTCTGGTGAAATCTGACTGATAGGATTATGTCAAGTTCAAAACAAACATGGATTTGTTTAACTTGCAAAATTTTGATTTTGTCAGTAAAATTTTACCTTGATAGGTAAGGTGGCTTTTCTGATGCTCTTTTTGTTCTACATAAAATGGAGATAATAATGCCTATTGCATTATTTTTCATATCTCATGAAAAGTAAATATGGTAATGTGTGTAGAGTAATTAGTGCATTGTGTGACACATCGCAAATATCAATGAAGGCTCTCCTGGACACTTTCACCTGAGCCTGTTCAGAAACTGTTCTTTCTTTCAGGTGTTCTGTATTTCAGAGTAGAATACTTGTGCCTATCTTTATTTAGTTCCCTTCTTTACCTCCCACATTAAAATTGACATTAACCCCTTTAACCCGTCAAATATTTTGGCACTAATTTTTTCTTCTTTTCTCCATTGCTTTTGTTTTAAACTCACAAGTGTTCATGATTCATTTCCCTGTCTTCAGCCTCATTCCCTGTTAAAGAATACTCCTGAGAAAACTCTCTGAATTAAATTTCTAAAACACATATCTTATTTTCATGTATTTACAGAGCTTTAACTGTCTTCTGAAGAGTAGAATTATTTACTACTTGTTCCAGTTTGAATGTGTTATGTCCCCCCAAATGCCATTATCTTTGATGTAATCTTGTGTGGGCAGACCTATCAGTGTTGATTAGATTGCAATTCTTTGAGTGTTTCCATGGAGATGCACCCCACCCAACTGTGGGTGATGACTCTGGATAATTTCAATGCAGGTGTTGGCCCACCCATTGGGTGGGTCTGAATTAAATTACTGGCACACTATATAAGATCAGACAGAAGGAGGGAGCTTGCTACAGCCAAGAGGGACACTTTGAAGAAAGCACAGGAGCTGCAGATGAGAGACATTTTGGAGACGGCCTTTGAAAGCAGACTTTTGCTCCAGAGAAGCTAAGAGAGGACAAACGCTCCAGGAGCAACTAAGAGTAGCATTTTTGAGGAGCTGAGGAGCTGAGGCCCAGAGAGGAACGTCCTGGGAGACAGCCATTTTGAAACCAGAACTTTGGAGCAGATGCCAGGCACGTGCCTTCCCAGCTAACAGAGGTTTTCCCAACACCATCAGCCATCCTCCAGTGAAGGTACCCGATATTGATGCCTTACCTTGGACACTTTACGGCCTTAAGACTGTAACTGAATAACCAAATAAACCCCCTTTTATAAAAGCCAGTCCATCTCTGGTGTTTTGCATTCTGGCAGTGTTAGCAAACTAGAACACTACTCTACTCTTTACTATTCTAAAGAATAAAATTCTTAATGTTCCATATAATGTTCTTTCCAAATCTGGCACTCCCCTATATGTCACATTTATATCACCCATTAGATATTTAAAGGCCCACCAATCCTAATTTTTTACACTTCCTAGAAAAATTCTTGTAGTTACCTATTTCTGTGTTTTATTATGAAATATAGAACACTCTTTATCACTTTGATCCTGTATCTTATTCATTTTCTTATATTCTAAATTTTTTTCAAGACATTCTTCAAGAAATTTCACCATTTCCACAAAGCTTTCCTGTTTCTTCCTCAGTTAAGTTCCTAAATAAAGTCTATTTCTTTGTGTATCCACAACGTTTAATTTAGTACATTTAAGGCTGCAAGCAATCTGCCTGGCATACATATCTGTTAATTGTATACTTATCTGTTTTTCCCACTCAAGTGTATTTTCATGAAGAGCAAGGACTATGTCTAATTCATCTTCTTATACCCTTCATATTCAAGTAGAGTTCTTTGCCCTTGGTTGGTCCCCTATCTCCACCCCAGTGATGTTGAACTGAATTTAAGGCTTATATATGTGCATGGAAAAAAAGGAAGGAGAGCCTGTTTCAGAGGAAACGGAAGATCAGAGCTAGAATTTTGTTTTCTTTTCTAAAGGGATGCAAAGAAGAGAGCTCTTGTTTTTAACTAAATATGTTAATGGTTTTTATTAAATATTGACACACAAAATTAGATATTCAAAATATATTGAAGAATAACCAATATTAAATTACACCATAGTGTGTCTAGGATCTTTATAATTTTTAGCAAAAACATTTTTATTCGATTCAAATTTTAAGCAATGGTTTCAAATTTTTCAGTCTCAGTTTGATACTGCCTCATACATTTGGAAAATAAAAAGATACTAATTTTTTTCTTAGAGTTTATCAGCCTTCACAAAAGAGGTCTCCTCTTTTAGACTATTTTAGAATGTAGCAGCTCCAAAACCCCCACAAACACTGGAGAAAAGTGAGAAAAGCTTAAACATTCTTCAGGATTGTATCCTTTCCTTTCTCTTCAATTCTCATAGGGCTGATACATTGATTTTAATGTTATTTAATAGTTAGGGTAATCATTTGTAGCCTTAGAAGTGTGATACCCAATATACTACACCAACAAGAGATATAACTCATATTTCATTAAGGCTTCATTAACTTCTAATTCTACTGCTGACACAGCAAACACATTTTCTGTGCATCAGAATTTCTGTTGCTTACCCAGAATTTGGATTTCAGGGCAAACCAAAGTGAACTTCAATGCCCTATGCAGCTGCTGAGAAAGCAAAAAGCAATGATAAATTATGTGAAATCTAGGTGTCTAAAATATTGGAAATATTTTTCTTATTTGAGAATAAAAATTAAACTTAACTTAGTAGAGTTCAAAAAACCCAAAATAACTTTCTACCAAACCAAGAATGGACATGCACTTTTGATTTCACTTATTTTTAAGTTAAGAATTTTTTGTTTTGGATAACACAACAAAACAGACATAGTTTTCAAGAATTGTCCTAACAATTTCCCACCAACTCTGAAAAATCAGCAGAACAAACTGGCAGAAACTACATATTCAGCAAGGATAGAATCATAAATTACAGTTGGGAAGAGACCCCCTGTGCCAGTTTGAATGTATTGTGTCCCCCAAATGCCATTATCTTTGATGTAATCTTGTGTGGGCAGACATTACCAGTTTTGATTAGATTTCCTTGAGTGTTTCTTTGGAGATGTGCCCCACCCAGCTGTGGGTGATGACTCTGATGAGATATTCCCATGGACGCATAGCCCCACCCATTCAGGGTGGGCCTTGATCAGTGGAGCCATATAAATGAGCTGACTCAAAGAGAAGGAACTCAGTGCAGCTGTGAGTGACGTTTGGAAGAGGAGCAAGCTTGCTACAGAGGAACGTCCTGGGAGAAAGCCATTTTGAAACCAGAACTTTGGAGCAGACGCCAGCCACGTGCCTTCCCAGCTAACAGAGGTTTTCCAGATGCCATTGGCAATCCTCCAGTGAAGCATTAGCAAACTAGAACAGATTTTGATACTGGAAGTAGGGTGCTTTTGCTGCTGAGTCTGCAAATACCAAACATGTTGGAACGACTTTTTAAATGGATACAGGGAAGATTCTGGAAGAATTGTGAGGCACTTGATAGAAAAGGCCTAAACTGCTTTGAAGAGACTGTTTGTGGAAATATGGACTCTAAAGATACTTCTGATGAGGACTTGAGCAGAAATGATGAATGTGTTTTTGTGAACTGGAAGAAAGGCGATCCTTGTTTTAAAGTGGCAGAGAATTTGGCAAAATTGAGTCCTAGTGTCAGATGGAAGGAAGAATTTGAAAGCAACAACCTGGAATACATAGCTGAGGAGATCTCCAGACTACGTGTAGAGGATGTACCCTGGCTTCTCCTTGCAGCTTTTAGTAAAATGCGAGCAGAAAGAGATAAACTTAGAACTGAACTCTTGGAGTCAAAGAAACCAGAAACTGATGGCTTGGAAAATTCCAGGCTTCCAGGGGATGGATCCCCAGAAGCTATGGCACAACATGAGGATTTAACCAAACATGGAACCCAGCCGCCATTTCAGTACAAGCCAAGATTGGAGATGGAATTATCCAGAAAGGATTTGTGGAAAGTTCTATTGTCTGATGGCTTTGACCCCTGCATGCTTCATGCAAAGCCAACAGAATTTTTGCGAGATCTTTACAGACAGAGCCGTTGCCAGTCTGGACTGGAGAAGACAGACAAGGAACAAACTGAAGGAAAAATTTCTTCAAAGACAGAGCCATGGAGATTGAGGTCTGGAGTCAAGAGGTCTTGGGCTGGGAGAGCGGAGTGGCCCACACGCATGGAAAGGGTGAGTTTGCCCTGGAGGTCGAGGGCTGGCCTTCCGCCTCGATGCTCAGGAAATGTCTTGCCACCCAAAGCCCCAAAGAGGGTGGAGCACATTCCCAGGGAATTGGGGAGAGCCCGGCTGCCACCACACTGTTCTGAAGGGGTTGAGCATGTGCCCTGGAGATGGAAAGGAATCTGGGAGCTGCCCCGATGTTTGAGGAGGGTGGGGCTGAGAAGGTGGTCTCCCCAATGTGTGGATATGTTGGAGTACTCACCCAAGTGTTTGGAGAGGAAAGGGCTGCCACAAAGGCCCTTAGGAAGGGTTAGACTCCCTCTCTCTCAAGCCCCAAGGATGCAATGTTGTTCTGTAAATGACTCTCAGACTTTGAAATCTAATGGAGTTTGTCCTGAGAGTTTTAGGAACTGTTTTGGTCCTGTTAACCCTATTTCCCTTACTCTTTCTCCTTATGGCAATGAGAATGTGTATCCTATGAATGTCCCTCCTTTGTATATTGGAAGCATATAACTTGTTCTAAGTCCACAGATCCAAAGCTAAAGGAGAATTATGCCTCAGGATCCACCACACCTGTAATTGATTTTGATAGGATCTTGTACTTAACTTTTGTTACTGAAATGATTTGAGTTTTTTTGATATTGTGATGGAATGAATGTATTTTGTATATGGAAAGATAATGTCATTTTGGGGTCCAGGGGGTGGAATGTGCCAGTTTGAATGTATTGTGTCCCTTAAATGCCGTTATCTTTGATGTAATCTTGTGTGGGCAGATATTATCAGTTTTGATTAGATTTCCTTGAGTGTTTCTTTGGAAATGTGCCCCACCCAGCTGTGGGTGATGACTCTGATGAAACAGTCCCATGGAGGCATGGCCCCACCCATTTAGAGTGGGCCTTGATCAGTGGAGCCATATAAATGAGCTGACTCAAAGAGAAGGAACTCAGTGCAGCTGTGAGTGACGTTTTGAAGAGGAGCAAGCTTGCTAGAGAGGAACGTCCTGGGAGAAAGCCATTTTGAAACCAGAACTTTGGAGCAGACGCCAGCCACGTGCCTTCCCAGCTAACAGAGGTTTTCCAGACACCATTGGCCATCCTCCAGCGAAGCATTAGCAAACTAAAACACCCCCAGAACATGAAGTCTGTCTATTCATCTAGTCCAAAAAACTCTTTGACAACATTTTCATCACGTGCCCCATTAACCTACATTAAAACATTTAAATTAATGTGTAGCTCACTACTTCCTTTAGACAATGCCAGTGCTAGAGTGTTTGGCCTTTCCACAGAAAGCCCCCTTTGCTTTCAAGTATTTACAATATCAAGTATTTACAGCACTGGTTTTTTTCAAAGTAAATTTTAATGGCTAAGCATACTATATAGAAAAAACTCCAGGATAACAGTAACATTTTTCTCTCATCAAAAGTTAAACCCAATGAGCTAAAGGCACCTTTCAATGAAGGATGTAGCCATCTGTGATTCATTTTCTTTCACAAAATATGGGCAGAAAGAAAAGTATGATCCAATGGTCATTTTGTGCAATTTTGTTTTTAGGCAAAGAGCATTATTAGTAATTATGATCAAATATAATGCTATGGAATCTTTACATGATATGACTATGCAATATTAAGAATGACTTATAAGGCCCCAAATTTTTGCATAAGAAACTATTGTAAATGAGTATATAGTAGAACATCTTAACCTCCACCCTTACACTTCTGTTTTATTGAAATGAGTGACTAAGACACTTCTAATATCTTTTCCAATGACACATGTATTCTAAACATGGCTTTGGAGCCTACTAACCTCCTTATATGTGATTACTGATTTCTTTTTACAGTTGTCTTATAAGCATAATGGTAGAGAAAGAATTATTTCTCTGCTTTAACTGTCTGTAGAAAATACAAAATTCAGTTCTTAGGAATAAAAATAATTACCACAAAATTAGATAATTCATATAAAAGCACTCTCAAAATGGTAAAGTGCCACACACATGTTAGCAATGATATGATGACGATTGTTACGAAATTGTTCTCATGAAGGCATATGATATTTATAGTTTGATAGTTAATAATTACCAGGTTAATATTTTTCTTTTGACCATGATTTTAGGATGAATTTCAGAATGTTGTATGGGCTGGAGAAGTAGAAGTTTACGTGACCATAACTAAACTCAGAAACAAAAAAAAATAAAAATTAAAATCAGGGTAGCTAATGGCCATATTAATATTTATTTTAACTACATCTTAGAGTAACAGTTATGACACATAGAAAGAAAATCAGTCAATCACCACTGTCCTTTAGGGAATTTCTGAAGTGCGCTGTATTTCAGTTCTCATATTCTTTATCAGGGAAAGATGAAGAGTAAGAAAAAGTAAAGCCTCATCTTACTTCCTTTAACTGAACGTATCAGAACCCCAATGCTCATTTTAATATTTTATAATCTTAAACCTTATAAAACTTTAACTCTCTAGATAAAAGTTTAATACAGTAGAAGAGGCTGGCTTCTGAAGAAGAATGTTGTGGAAAGATTTGTTAAGAAAGGAAGAAGGCACCAGAATCATCTGCGAATATTTCAAATAACACAGCCAGTTTCAATCAAAAGGTTTCCCTCAGTCTTTTGACACACGGAACTTCAAAAGAAGGCTTTTTAAACTTTGGATAGGTTCTACTACTAATAGGAGGCTGTTTCTTTTTTACCACTTCATATGATCAATTAAAGGTAGCAATAATTTTCACAATAAAAAATTAAGGCAGTAAAATGATTGTTTATAGTTTTAATTCTATATTCACATTGTTGAAAAATCTTTGCAAAATTGTTCTTTCCAAATAAAATTGTCTATTTGCTTCCTTTGTCATTTTCTGTCCCATTATAGTGTGCCTTGGATTCTCTGAGAGTCTTTTTGTTTTGTTTTGATTTTGGATTAAGAAAACAAATTTGTACAACACTAAATTTGAACTCCTAACTTGGTATATGGGGAATATTACACAGTTTATCTTGGCCTCATTTTCCTTATACATAAAATTGTGACAAAAATACCTTCCTTTCTTACTTCTAGGTTTGTTATGAAGTTAAAGTGGAATAATGTATATAAAGGCACATTGTAAAGCCTAAAATCCTGTGGAAATAAACTATCATAAGTATCATACTTAGAATAGTATCATTAATATGTATAAATTAAAAATGCTTGTGTTTATGACGATGATGATGATTACACTGTTCAGCAGATGGTGGGAGCACAAGTGAAATAGCTGCAATTCTTTCTGGTGTGTGCTGATTGAGGGGCTCATTAACATTTTTATTAGTAATTCAGAGCAAGCTCAAGAACTAGAAGAAATCTGATAAATTGTTGCTTAAGTATTTTAAACTTTAGGAAAAGGATTTTTAAAAGGAAAAATGTAGTTTGAACAAGTATCAATTACATTTCTTCAACTTATATTCAGAGAGAAAAGGAAATAAAATATTGAGTTCAGTAAAAATAGAAATACTGGTTTTGTCACTTCACAGCTCTATCATTGTGGATATTCATCTAAACCTCTTTGGCCTCAGGGCTCCATACAAAATGGATTTAACCTGCGGATCCTAGAAAAAAAATTATAGGGAATATAAAATGAAAGAATGAATAAAGAAGCACCCTCTAACTATAATTTGCTATTTAAATATTTATTATTAGTAGCAGAGGTATTGTATTCAGTGAATTGTGACCAGGCTGTCAGAAATGAATTTCACTTTAAGAGAAAGTATACTTATACAAAAAATGTAGGCCAACTTCAAGTAAAACAAAGGTAGGTAAAATGATTTTCTAGCCTTACTACTATGCCTAGTTCCTTTTTTGCCTATTGTTGCCCCCTTTTAAGTACTCTCTTAGATTTCAAAATCTTTCTAGAAGGCTGTCTTTGCAGATAAAGTTAATATAATGCTATACTTATAATGTCTAAGTAATCACTCTGCTTACAAAACAGTGTGAATTGAACCAATTCCTTTATCATCCAAGTATGCTAAAGATAGGCCTAGAGATAACCACAAATTTAAAGCTGAATCTTAAATTGTATTCTAAAATGTACATAGAAATTAGGTAGTTGTACATTTTTGACAGATGGATAATCACATAGCATCAAGTTCAGGGTTATCGAAGTTCCCATTTCTTGTCAGGACCATCAGTCTTACAGAAAATCTAGGGAGTACATATATGAGCTGAATTTCTGGAAAATGTAATTTGTGCAGTAGCATCAGGTTTCCTTTTCTAAGATTTGTCTTGAGGCAGCATGCCAAATGGTGGGGTGATTGATGCCAGAGATAAAGAGCTGAAATATTCCCCCAAAAAGAATGGGACCACTTTATCTTGGATTTTGAAGAGATCTCATCAATGATTTATTTGAAAAGTTAAATTCTAACATAGGGGAACTGAGATCTAGAGATTATAATGTCTGTGCCCAAGGTTTTGAAGCTGATCACTGAAAACGCAAAGCCTAGGCCCCAAGCTTCATTTGAGGTGATTTTTCCAAAGCACCTGTCAACATCGCTTCTGTTTACTGCCTGAAAATCTGGAAGCTGCTGGAGAGGAAGAAATAGGATGTAGTTACAAACACCCATGGAGGGAGGAAAATTATATTTTGAAAGTAAAGATTTAATTGTTTTTCCAATATAAATATCCAATTCACATGTTTAGCCATACTTTTTAGAAATGTGTTCAGAATTTTTTTTGTTAAATTGAAATCACTGAAACATGACATAACCAGGTATTAGCTAGAGATTTGTGGAATTCACCTTTCTTGATGCAGGATTTAATGCTTAAAGAATCAATTCTCTAGATTACTGAGAAATAGTGAAAGAGTAGAAGAATGCTTCTCTGGAGAAAATGACCTTCATGAATTCTACTACAAGGGGCCAACTTTCAGCCTATATAGTTATTATATATACATTACTGAACTCATTTCCATTTTAAGCTAATTTAGGTAATATGAATATTTGTGTTTAATGAGTTCATTTCTAGATTGGAACATCTTTCACTTTCTTCACTCAACCTAAAGTTCGTGTTCTTTTTCCTTTGTTTAAAATCAAACTGATCAAACTAAGTTCTAATGTTGTCTTATGTTTTGTTTCCATGATACTTTATTTATGTGGGAAGATCTAGTATAGTGCAGGTATTTCAGACCCTAAACTCTTCCTGTATTCTGTACTGGTCAGTCCACATTGATACTACTGTGTTTGTGTTAGGCGGACAGTTTGTAAGATCCATAAAAGAATATCATTTTATTAACCACAGTATTTGAAATCTCTAGCACAGGATAAGTCTTCATGTAATGAGTTTATCAAAGAAGGTCAGTGTAACCTGGATTTGTTACCAGAGGACGATATAGTACCAATCATCTCTAGGAAAATCGTTGCTTGAATGCAAGTTGCAACATCAGTGCTCAGTAAGACATAAAAGACATGGACATGAAGTCAGACAAACCTGGTCCAAGCTCAGAATACGCTGCTCTGTGTCTGTGGGACATGTGTAGCCTATCCTCTCTCCGGGCATCACATTCTATATTTGCAAGATGGGGATGATTAACTTTACTTTTCAAGGTTTTGAGGGTAAAATAGGATAATTAATGTAAAATACCATTGCAATTCCTGCCACCATGGTTCTCCTGAGCATATATTTTATTCCACCTTATTCTTTGTGATCTTTTTCTCATACTCAAGCCTCTAATGATGGAAACACACAAAATTTTTCAGTCCTTTGAATGCCATTTTACTTGCTGTTCCTTCTGCAGGGACTGTTCTGTTCTGCTAACCTTCTGGCCAAATAGAATCTTTTTATTAACAGCTTGCCCTGCTACCCAAAGGATATTTAACATTATGTCCCCTTAGCATCTTGAGACAAAGGGTGGAGGAAGAATTTACAAAAGAACAAATTAACAAAAGAGTTCCTTAAAGAGGTCAGTTTAAAGTTTGATTGAATGAAGGGGAGTTTTACTAGGATGAGGCATTATTCAGGCATAGGGTTGACATTTGATTCAACATTTTGACCAAATTGGTAGAATAAAGTTTCTCTGCTTCTCTGGAAATAAACATTGATTCTTTTCTTCATGAAAGAGTGAAGATAGGGAAACTGCCCCTGATTGGAAAGAATTAATATGAAGCATTTGATATCACCAAATAGGAGATATGCATAATTGTCCATTAGTTATTTAAGAGAGATACTTATTTTATTCTAGGTACATATGTATAAGAGTAAACCTAACAATGGTTTAACCATTTAAACATATCATGTGCCCAGTAACTATGAGAAGTCCAGTGGGGATGTCTTGTGTTTTGTTTTGTTTGTTCTGTTTTGTGTTAACAGACTTCAAATTGTGATTATTTATATTCTCTCACACACACTCTATTGTGTGCAAAGTCTGAGACATTCATTTATGTTATCTCCCAGTTCTTGCAATCTATCTGATAGATACTAATTCTTCCATAAAGCTTTAATGAATAAACAGTGTTTTTTACCTTTAGAAGAAAATAGGGGGGAAAAACTATTTTAAGGGTGCATCTGCTAAATGTTTATGAGAATGCCCACAATTGAAAAACTGTATTTACAAAAATAAAAAAGTATTGAAAGACCAAGCTAAAACCTTAAAAGAACATTTATGTGCTGAACTGAAAGGAATCCAGTTTTTCCCTTGGAAAGTTCTGTCATCTTAGCAAAACAACTCACAACCTTTTAGATGATGGATATATGAATCAAGGCCAAATTCTGAGTTGTATGATGACTTTGGCGTAACAGTTCAAGTAACAATTTCTGCTGTGTGAGTGAAGATCTTCCAAATGACTTCATATATGTATTATTGCACACAACACCCATGAGAGGTAAGTTTGCCATTTGCTTTTCATACCTAGAAAATTTGGTCACAGTAGGTTCTGACTTTCCCAAGGTTACTCAATGAGTTACAATCAAGCCTGAAAACAGGGCGTAGGGGTCCAGTTCTGTTCTATGGCTCCTGTTATGCTGACTATTTAAAAACTGAATATTTAATATTGACTGAATTGACCAGAGGCTCAGTGATATAGTTACATCGCTGTTTAATGATCAAGATGAAACATATAGTCTTACTTTAATCTTTAAATATAATTGCAAATTAGAAAATTAAGTACAAATAGTATTCAAAATAATTTCAACCAGCTCATTTAAATTATTCTATAGAGAGGAACGTATTCCTTACCATTCAGCTCAATACCATGACCACTTGTTTATACATTTGGAAATGTGAATGATATCAGAAACAAAAAGCTCAAAGGTAGGCACTTATATTGTTACCAGGTATTTTGAAGGGAATTTTCAGGAAACTGATCAAGGAAAAATAATATAAAATAATTATATGCTTGCACTTTCTTCATATGAAACTATTAACTTATTAAAAAAATTAATTTAATTCAACCAATGTTTATTGAGTATCTGATATTTTATTATTTCTATAAAAATAAATAAAAGGTAAGAAAATTGGGGGTGATAGGATGGTGGTGCTATTCTATACAGGTTGGCTGGTAGGAAGTCTCACAGAGATTTCATGTGAGCAGAGACTGAAATGCAATGAGGAGTGAGGTATGTCAATAACTGGGGAACTTGTATTGCAGGAGAGAGAAGAGCAAATGAAGTACCTTTAGTAGACAGCAAATGTAGAGTATTCCAAGAGTATAAAGAGATACCTAAAGGCCAAAGCGCATTACACCACAACTTGCTCCCTCTCTCCCCAACCTCTAGCTAAGCAGGATGATTGCTCCATTCTAGGTAGGTGTGGACAAGAAACAGGCCTCTCTCTCCCCACAGACCACAGCAAAGCTATACAGTACCTCACTGGGAGCAGAGGCCACTAGCATTTCTCAATATGTCCCCTCCTCAAGTTCAAGTTGAGAATGCATGGTTTGATTTTGAACTTCTAGCCTCTGAAACTGGGAGCAAATAAATTCCTCATGTTAAAATAAACTCACTGTATAATATTTGTCACAGCAGCCTGGTAAGAAATTAATCCACCATATTAACAGACTACAAAAGAGAAAACACCTGATCATATCAATAGAGGCAGAGAAAAGAATTTGACAAGATTCAGTTCCCATTCACTCAGAAAACTAGGAGTATATCAGAACTCATTCAACTTACTAAAAATCATCTATAAAAAATGTGACACTAACATCATTCTCAATGGTGAAGGAATGAATGCTTTCCCCCAGAGGCTGTGCAGTTCAAGGATGTCCACTCTCACCACTGTTGTTCAATACAGAGAAGGAATTTCTATCCAGTATGATAAGGCAAGAAAAGAAAAGTAAATATATAAGGATTGGAAAGGAAGGATTACAAATGTCTCTATTTGAAGATGATATGATGGTCTATGTAGAACATCCCCAGGAATCTACAAAATATCTCCTAGAACTAACATGCAAGTTGAGCAAGATTGCAGGACACAAGGAAATCAATTTTATTATATATAATAACAATGAATGTACGGAAACTGAAATTAAAATATAATGCCATAGGTAAGTGGGACCTCATCAAAATTTAAAACTCTTGTGTATCAAAGGATTTTATCATGAAAGGGAAAGACAACTTACCCAATGGGAAAAAACATTTGGAAACCACATATCTGATAGGAGTTAAATATGCAGAATATAAAAGAAATCCTACAATTCAACAATAAAAAGATAAATAACCCAATTAAGAAACAGGCAAAAGACTTGAACGGACATTTCTCCGAAGAGGATATACAAATGGCTAAAAAGCAAAGATGTTCAACATTATTAGCTATTAGGGAAATGCAAATCAAAACAAAAATGAGATAACATTTCATACCCAATAGAATGACTACTTTAAAAAAAAAAAAAGAAAATTGCAAGTGTTGAAGAGGATGTGGACAAATGGGAGCACTCATTTATTGCTGGAGAGAATATTAAATGGTGCAATCACCGAGGAAGAAAATTTGGCAGTTCCTCAGAAAACTAAGTAAAGAATTACCATATGACCTAGCAATCCCACTTCTAGGTATATAACCAAAAGAATTGAAAGCAGGAACTCAAACAGGTATTTTCATACTGATGTTCATAACAGCATTATTCACAATTGTCAAAAGATGGAAGTAACCCAAGTGCCCATCAACTGATGAATGGATAAACAAAATGTGATACATATATACAATGAAATATTATTCAGCATTAAAAAGAAATAACATCCTGATTCATACAACAACATGGATGAACCTTGAAGACATCAAGCTAAATAAAATAAGCCAGACACAAAAGTACAAATATTACATAATTTCACTGATACGAAATTAGAATAAGCAAACTCATAGAGCAGAATCTAGAATCTAGGTTACCAGGTGCTGGGTTGGGGGTAGAAAATGGGAAGTTAATGTTTAACTTGTACAGAATTTCTATTGGGGTTGATTGTAAACTTTTGATATTAGATACTGGTGGTGGTAGCACATCATTATGAATGTAATTAGCAGCACTGGATTATATATGTGACTGTGGTTAGAAGGGGAGATTTTGGGTCATATATAGGTTACTAGAATAAAAATTAAAGGAGAAATAAATGAAAATAACATAAAGATTAAGTAGATTCTTAAATGGATGTCTCTGCTTTATTGAATTATGTGACAAAGACATTTTTGTCTGTTTGCAATTAGCTATTCTTTACTTTATGTTTAAAACCAAATCTTGTAAAATCATTCAAAACATACCAGATATCTTAAAAGTTATTATATTATTGTGGAAGTGGTACATAATTTCCCCCTCAAAAATAATTAAATAATATAAAAGCAATTTACAATGATAAAAATATAATTTCATTTAAAATTGCTAAAAAATAATAAACTTAATATAAGATGTCTAGGTTTGTGTGCTGAGAACTACATAATACTGATGAAAGAAACACAAAGATCTAAATAGTGGAGGGACATATTGTGTTCACAGATTGTATAACACAACATGGTAAAGATGCAAATTCTCTCCAAACTGTTTACAAGTTTAACTCAATTTTTATCAAAATCCTAGCAAGATTTTTTTTGAGATAAAGACAAGATTATTCTAAAATATATATGGAGATTCAAAGGAACTAAAATAGCTTAAACAATTTAGAAAAAGAAGGATAAATTGGGAGGGATCATTTCACCTGATTTCAAGACTTATTATATAGTTACAATAATCAAGACTCTGATACTGGCAGTGGGATAGGCATAACAATTGATGGAACATTATAAGTAACACAGGAATAGCCCTGCACAAGTGTGACCAACTGACTTTCACAAAGATGCAAAACAATTCAAAGACGGAAGGATAGTCTTTTCAACAAATGGTGCTGAAGAAATTACATATATGCAAAATAATGAACCTTAACCAAACTTCATACCTTATACAAAAATTAACTCAAAATGTAATATAGTGTGTCAGTCTGGATATATTATGTCCCCCCAAAAGCTATGTTTTAATCCAATCTTGTGGGATATTTGGATTAGGTTGTTTCCATGGAGATGTGACTCATCCAAATGTAGGTGAAACATTTTAATTACGTGATTCCATGGAGATTTCATCCTGCCCATTCAGGGTAGGTCTTGATTAGTTTACTGGAGTCCTTTAAAGGGACCTTGCACAGAAAGCAGAGAGATGAAAACACCCCTGGTTGTGCTAAGCCAAGGCCCAGATGCTTGCTAACCCTTTGAGATGCTAGCCCAGAGTTTGCTCTGGAGAAGGTAAGAGAGAACAAAATGCTCCAAGAGCAGCTGAGAGAGAGTTTTGGAGAGACTCCTGGGAGCTGATACTTATCGATGCTCAGAGATGCTTGGAGTTGTGAACAGAAGGACGTTTGGAGATGCTAAGCTAAGGATGGACAGGCT
This sequence comes from Choloepus didactylus, assembly GCF_015220235.1. NCBI lineage: Eukaryota > Metazoa > Chordata > Mammalia > Pilosa > Megalonychidae > Choloepus > Choloepus didactylus. The sequence continues at coordinate 69,052,264 of NC_051318.1, forward strand.
GAGAGAGTTGCTGAAACACAACCCGGAACCCAGTAGACACCAGCTAAGTGCCTTCCCAGCTAAGAGAGGTTTTCTGCATGCCATCGGCCATTCTTCAGTTAAAGTATCCTCTTGTTGATGCCTTAGTTTGGACACTTTTATGTCCTCAGAACTGTAAATGTATAGCCAAATAAACTCCCTTTATAAAAGCCAATCCATTTCTGGTATTTTGCATAATGGCAGCATTAGCAAACCAGAACACATAGATTCAAATATAAAATGTAAATCTTAAAACTTTTAGATAATCATATAGGAAAAAATCTTTGGGACCTATGGCTTGGTGAAGAGTTGTTAGACATGACATCAAAAGCATGATTAATAAAAGAAAATAATCCATATACCCAACTTGATCAAAATTAAAACCTTTTGCTCTTTAAAAGACACTGATAGAAGGATGAATAAAATGAGCTGAAATTGAGAGAAAATCTTTGCAAAACAAATATCTGCCAAAAGATTCATATCTAGAATATATAAACTCAAATCTCAACCTTATAATAAACGAACAATCCAAACAGAGAATGTGCAAAAGACACAAAGAGGTATTTCACATAAAGGATAGAGAAATGGCGAATAACTGCAATTTGAGGCCACAATGTGGTATCACTACACATATATTAGAACAGCTATAATAAAAAAAAAATAGCAACAATACGAAATGTTGGCAAGGATGCAGAGAAACTGGATCTCTTCTACATTGTTGGTGGGAATGTAAAATAGTGCAACCACTCTGAAATATAGTTTGATGGTTTATTTAAAAAAATAAATGTATACTTACCAAATAACCCAACAATTACACCCTTGAGCATTTATCCAAGAGAAATGAAAACTTAGGTCTGCACAAAACCAATTTAAAATTGTTCATAACAGTTTTATTTGTAATAGCCAAAATAATCCAGATGTCCTTCAGTAGATGAATGGTTAAACAAACTGTGGTATATCCATACCATGGAATTCTACTCAGCAGTGTATTAAATAAACTAATGATACATACAACAGCCTGGATGGATCTCAAGGGCATAACAATTAGTGAAGAAAAGCCAACCTCAGAAGGACACTTAATGTACACAGCACTTTATAAAATATTCTTAAAATAACACAATTATAGAGATGGAAAACAGATTAGTGTTTGCCAGGGGGTAGGAATGGTCCTGATAAAGGGCTCATCATCTGACTTGATTCCCCAAAATGAAGAATTAACAGCAAAGATTTTTCAATTCCCTTACTAAACTCAGGCTTACTTGTTCATGCATTCTAGATTCCTAGTACTATAACAATCTCCTTTCCCTAATTTTCTAAGTCCTGTGCCCTTTTTAGAGTGCTATAGTAGCTCCACCCTGTCTCTCCAAACCTTCATAAATGGATCTGCTAGCAAACAAAAGGTTCTTCATTTATCATTAGTCAAGACTGATCCTCCTTAAAGGGTTGTGATATTATATTTCCTATTTTTTCACATGTAATGTGCAATTTTAACTTAAATTAGTATTACTTGCAAATGCTATTTCATTTTGAGACTCTCATTTTAAGGAGTATGCTGTGTTATTCTCCAAGTACCATAAATACTGGTATTTTTCTCATTCAAAACTCTTGAAAAATGCAGAATGGATCATATGAAAGACAAATCCCTTTATTCCAATTCCATGACTTTATTATAACATTTATTTTCAAATACACATAGAAAGATTAGTGGTCTATTCAAATGATTGGCTTTAATTAGGAATCGGGTTTGATTTCAAATAATTCAATTAAGTTGTAAAATATATTGATATTATACTAAACTTTGCACAGCTGTTTAATGAAATGTAGATACACATTTTTTTTTTTTTAAGAAAAGAGTAATGGCTTATAGGTTCCCAAAATATGTAATCTTCCTTCTTCCTCAAAACATATACACACAAAAAAATACACCTGCACATTTTTACTTGGTAAAGAAGAATGCAAAATTTTACTTTGTTGTGTTTCCTGTTTCCAACAAGGGAACTTTTTTTCTTGGTCCTGCTCCTGAACTCACACACACAAGGATGCATAGAAATACAATCCCCATGACAACCGTTCCACAAACTTGAGGCAACCCAATCTCTCCAGTAACTGCTGAGTCCCATTGGTCAATAAGCAGCAGAATCCTTAGCAGACAGAAAGCTATCCCAGGTTCATAAGCTTCATTTGTTCCAACTCTTCTGACCTGAAGAATCCATTTTAGCACATAGAAGGGAGATTCTTTCCCTTTTTTATGGATTCAAAGTCAGTAATAGATTACTTTCTGCAGCCAAAATTCTTTAAACTCTGTTCTGTGTAAAGGATTTTGTAGTAAAGGGTTTATTCAAATTATCAATAAGATAGCAACAGTAACTCATTTATAGTTAATATATATTCATAGATTAAAACAAAACAGTTAAAATTATGAGTGATTTAAAAAGTCATGATATGACTAGAAAGTTTTTGAAAGCAAAGTTGCATATTTCATTGGAACACTGGATGTGATCCTTAATACTTAAATAACAAGCAGCATTATTTTTGCCTTTCTAATTTTTGGGGAAGTACCACATTTCATAGGCGTGTCCTAGGATGAATCTGTGTCAAGAGAGAGTATGTCTGAGAATTTGATATTTAGTCTGTATTAGGGCTTAGTGGTTGGATTTTGTCAATCAACATTTATTATAGGCCTAACAGCAGCCTACTACAGGGCTTAATGGTGCTATAGAGAAAACTACAAAAAGGGTGTTTTAATTATTAGTTACTTAGATCAAGGGGAGTACAACCTTTTCTTCTAACATTGCCCAATGAAACATAATTATTCAAGGACTACAAAAAAGGAAACAAACAGTTCAAAAGGAAAATATTTGAGAAAAAAAGATAATTAAAAGACAGTTAAGTGCACATTTTAATAAATATCAGCTTATGAAATTGTTTTTATAGATTCAGATTGATCAGTGCCAATAGTCAATAAGTAAGGCCAATGAATTCCAAAGGTAAAATCTTAATTTTCAGAAAGTTATTTTTCCATATGAACTATGTTATGCAAAAAAACTAAGAGCTGTAGTTGACATTTAAAGAAATTGAAAGATCCTCATGATATTTGGTGATCATATAGAAGAAAAAAATCAGAAATTTCATTTATGATATTTGAAAACAGGTCTCTTTTCATTGTTATTTGGGGTGAAATTCAAATTAACATCGATACATAATTTTGCATGCATGTTTTGATGATACCCAAATGCATAAAAACAATGTTTGAAATTTTTTTTCAAAATTCACTTAGTCATTTGATGATTTTTTGAAAACTATGTATTTTTTTAATTAAGAACACTTTCAAGTACATAATGGCTATGGGGCTTTAAGATACCATTTCACTAATATAATATATAAGAATATTATACTAAAATATTCACAGGACAATTTAATAGAATCTTGTTTGGCAGAACAACATACAGACATTATATGGCAATATACTTGTTCATTTTATGAAATTGGAGTCCACTGTGCTCATTTCCTCAAGCTGCTCTCTCATTATACTGTCTACCAGGATTTATCATGAAATACAATGTAATAAAATGTTGGCAGAATCTGCTGGTTGATATTTAAGCACATTGGCTTCAAATAATTTCTGTGGTAGTGAGGGAAAGAACCACCTATGTTACAATCATGTGTTTAGGCTTTGGGAATCTTGTATTTCCCACAAGTCAATATGGTAATGACCACTTTCTCCTTCAAGCCATTTCTTATTTTCTTGCATCCCTCTATCATTCCACAGCCATAAGCATCTATCAATATGTAAGATTCTATGCTTAGCACTCAATAGATGTGATATATTTTTTAATTTTTGTAATAAATCTTTAAAGGAAGCAAATGTGTCCACATTTTATAGACTGTGATATTGAAGTCTACATAGGTTAAAATGACTTGCCCAAGTCTATGTAACAGGTTAGTGACAGAACCTGGATTCAAGCCCATGTCTTTCAAATTCTAAACCTCGTCTCTTTCTCCTCTGCTCCTTATCTCTCTGAACCTTTGCAACCCTATGATATGTTTGACTCCTGTTATTGAGATTTGCCTTATTATTATTATTATGAATATATCTTATTAATACATAAGAGATGGAGTCAGAAATGCATTCACTTTATTTTTATCTTTTGCATTTTTTTGCATAATGTCTTTCCTATTGTGTAGTATAGAATCCTTCTAGAACAACTGGGGAAACCACAATTTCCAATCAAAGAATATTTTATCCCTCTTCCTCTCTAACAGAAAGTAGTATGTGGTTAGGTGTATTACTATTCAGAGGAGCCAGTACAAATCTAGTTTAGAATCCTGAGAGACCAACGCCCATTTGCAAAGAGTGCAGAGGACTGACTGCAATTTGTCCTAGGCTGATATTTGGGAACCACTATGTTGTCTTAGACTATGCCTAAGAGAAAATGCAAAAGCTATTTTTTTTCTAGACACTTTTACCTCATATATATGAGTCATTTTTTGCTTTAATAATTTTGAGTAACTGACAAACCCAAAATATCAGTTGCTTTCAGGAGTAATTTTTCTCACCCCAGGACCTGAGGGCCTGTTGAAGTGGCTGTACTCCAGGATGTGGGTAGAGTTCAGGTCAGCCCCGCATGTCTTCATATTCTGGGTCCAAAGCTGAAAAAGCACCACTTACCTGAGATGTGTTTTTCTCATGATGGTGGGCAGGAGCTTGGGAAAGCTGAGTGATACTAGCATAACATCTTAAAACCTCTGCATAGAACTGCTATGCTTTCATTCTACAGATCAAGGTATAGCCTGGACAAATCCAACAGCTAAAAGTTCAATTGTCAGACTTTACCTCCCTCACCTACCTCAGGTTGGGGTGTAGTATGGAGAGTTAATGTTTACTGATCCATAATACATTTTACCACTATCTGCCTCTTGGTCACACAAATTCACTGTTCACATCCCTTCCTTCTGCAAACAATATGCACTCAGTCTCTCCCAAGGAAGACATCCTGAAATTCTCATCCAATCATGGCATCATCCAGATGTGTTATCTACCCCCACCCTACACTTACACATGCAACATATAATAGTGAATAGTAGAGGGCTAAAAAACTTCAATAAAAGCTCTCATTTTGAAAGGGGAAAATTGGGTGGCTTATTGCAGTTACTGATCATAGCAATCCTGAAATGCTGCTTATCAAATACTGCTAATCCCAGCAAGTAGTGAATGTTCCTTGATTAGGCCTCACTGTTGATCCCTGGAAGTTGCTTCTCCAGCCATGGCTTTTGACTCCTCCCTCTGGGGAAACATTCCTTGTCCACTATCCTCCTTGGCTACCTTTAATGATAGAACTGGAAAATATGTATTCCTTATCATATGAGCAGCAATTTTAGACTGCTTCTTTCTGGTGGAAAGTTAAGAATCTAACTTTTTACATTTCTAATTTTTACATTTCTAGTTGCCAAGGTCTCTTTTAATCCAGGCTGTCACCCTCAAAAAACATTTTAAAAAAACTTATTTCAATCCTTAGCCTTATGTGCCCATAACCAAACCAAATCTTTTCCAGATATTTCTCTCTATATAGACTCAATTACAAAAATTTTGAGATAATCAGTCTTCCATGGACTTCATTCACCCTTTCCCACTTTTCATTGCATATCTTTTCCAAACTGAAAAGAATTAAGGCAAGATCACTTTAATCCAATCAGAATTTTTAACAAAGATGTTGTGAGTTAAAGCGTTTCTGGATTTTATTTTTCACTAGTAGGAGAGAGGCAATGATTTCCCTTTTTATTCATCTAGTTCCTGAGCTTTCTAGATTCTTTCCTTTCCTTTCATTTCTTCATCAAGTGGGACAGTTTGTTTTTCTGACCTATTTTTTATTGTATCCATCACAGTTAATAAACAACACCTGGTGACTCTCTTCTAAATATTTCTTTGGCCAAAGCCAAAACTTCATTAAGTACATGTTCTGTCTCTCAAATTATCTTAGCCAAAAGGTTTATCTATTGTTTCACAGTGAGATAACATGACCACTATTATTTGAACTTCTGTTAACTGTTTTCTCACTGACAACCACCTAGAACCAGTCAATTCAACCATTTCAGATTATCTTTAGTCAACTATTGCAGTGATAGTCTGCTTAACAAACCCACAAATCTCCGAAGCTTAAAACAAAACCTTTATTTCTCACTTGCAGGTTGCAAGTTTTGGATAAAGAAATGCTTCTCCAGGGTAGGAAAGGAAAAGTTTTTGTTCAGGTTATGAAAACTTTTCATACTCTGCTCTTTGAAAATGGTCTGTTAGGTGATATTAAAGGGCATTTGAGAGGGTATCAATAGCAATTGATAGAATAGCAATTGGTAGAATAGCAATATTGCTTTTTTGGGATAGTTTTCCTTCATTCAGCTAGATGAAATGCAATCACATAAGAACTTATGTGCTACAATATAGAACTTATATTTGTATTCATATCTTGCTGTGGTTTTGTGACTTCTCAGTTCTATTCAGATGAAATGTGGGCTTTGTTGGAAGTCATGCAAGGAAAAGAAAAAAGAGATTTATGCTTCGATGGTTCTCCTTAGGCATTTTCTGCACCAGTCACTGTGTCTCTATGCTTTCTTATTTTGTCTCTCTTCTTCCAGATCAGCATTCAAGGAAAATAAATTTGTAAATGGGAAATATTTCCCTTTTTCTACCTTTTAAAGGTGTTGAACTTTTAAAAATTTTCAAGTAGTTATTTTTATTGTAAATAGCCTAACTCATTCTGAACTACTCCATTTAATCATTCATATTTCTTCTTATATTTGAACATATTCCTTTATTACATCACTCTGTAAATTGTCAATTCATTTATTCTCATTGTGCTGCACCTGACACATGCACAACTCATGGCATGACTCAATAACTATTGTTACTTTGGACTCTTTATGCATAGAATGGGAGGTAATTTCACAGTTTAGAATACGGGTAAATCTTAGAAATCTAGTCCAAATACATAATTTTGTATCATCGTTTCAACTACACTACATTCTCATTCTTACTTACTTTTGTTGTTGCTTCTTTCTTTGTATGCTTTGCTACTCCCTTTTTCAATAATCCGTTCTTTAATACCAACTCAAATGGTGTCTCATTTGCACTTTCTCTCTGTCACAAGTACACACACAGACAAACACACACCCAACTCTGAATTCTTAAATGATGGCAACTCTTATTCACCTTTGATTTTCTAGCAACTCCAAAAATGTCTGGCCTTTATTAAGTACCTTATAAATATTTATCATATTATTTTAGATATGAGAAAACGGGAGCCCACATATGTTAAGTGATTTGTTCAATATCACAGTCAATTGATACCATTAATAGGTAAGAATCCAAACACAATAATTCTTAATCCAGCGTTGCTTAATATGTCATACATGAATAAATGTAGCAAATACATATAAATTAGAGCTTTATAAAATCATACTGTATTTCCAAACCCTTAAAACCAAATTTCTGAAAAATCACTTGCATTTTCCAATTTTACTCTAGATAGTACTGTTTTTTTCTGGTAAAGCAATCATATCAAAAACAATGTATGAAATTTTCTTATTTTACGTCAGCCAGAAAATACTATTTTTTTACAGTTTGTTTCAATAATACATTTACCTTTTCTAACATGCTGAAACAATAGTGATTTGTGATTATTTTAAATTTCTATGTGTAACCTCCTTTGGGACCATCAAGTATCTTTTAAATCAGCTAGTTTATTTATTACTAACCCTGTTATGCTTTAATAAAGGAACTCTTTTAACATAAAAAATGTAGCAGTCAAAAAGATATCCTCCTTTTTAACTGCACGAGCTTCCTGCTGTGAGCAAGGCATTTTGGATTACCTCAAGTGGAGGGTCAATGTGAGGAGACAAGGCTTGTCCTGCCTTACCTGAAGCTTCAAAACATTTCACATGAGTCAGGGCTTCTGGAACTAGTGCTTTATTAGCTTCAACGCTTCCACTGAGAATGTTCTATCTCTATCATTTTAGCAGACTGGGCAGTCATGAAGATGAGAAGAGAATGTTTACATATGTAGGATAGAAATTTTAGCACTCTAAATTACTTTTAGATTGGAAAAACTAAAAAAATAAAAATAAAAAAAATCTATCAAAATAATTTGTGATTGGCTACAGGTTTATAAACTGAAATATGTTCTGAATTCAAATGAAATTTTCCACTTTACCTTTCCTTAGCTTATACATATACAGAGTTAGATTAATGTGTCCAGTTCGGTAGTGAGACTATATAAATAAGGAACAAAAGAGGACTGAACCTTGTTTTATAGCATGTGCCAGAGCTCTTAAGGGTAAGTGATAAATGAAAAATCAACCAGAATATCCACTGTGATGCAAAGAATAATTCTACCACACAATCAACTAAAGAAGATAATGACGTAGAATCACAAACTACCCTTTGAATAAGTAAATTGAGGCCTTGATCCTCTTCAGCACATTGTACCCATAGATTATATCTAAAATATCAATGAAAAATATTTGTTTACCATTGTATACAATTCTGAGCCTCAATTAAGAAATTTAGTCAAATTGTTTGACTATAATTTACATAAATGGCAGTTTAGAGTAGTGGAGATAATGGAGGCATGGGAGTTCCCTGACGTTTTAGATTTCTGAGGGTCATGTATGGGCAAATTGTGTAGGGTTAGGCAAATTGAAGCTTCTACATGAGAAATAGAATACCTTCTTCAGGGGACTATGTTGAGGCCTATAACAATGTTAACGTGTCTGGGACATATTAGAAACCCAGGAAATGCTAGTTATTATTCCAGTGATTGTCAAAGGTCTTCACACTGGGGCATACATATCCTTAGAGGCACAAGAAGACTCTTTGAAAGCTAACAGGTTTGGAAGATCTTGTAGATCTTTAACTTGAGAACTCCTTCTTAAAATTGATTTGTACAAGAATGCATCTGTAAGGGCAAATTTTCCTTTTCCAACTCTTTTTCACAGTTATCATTCTCCTAATTTACTAACGAAGTACAAAAAAATATTTCTCTCCCCCAACCAGAATATTGTAATGAAACCTTGTCTTCAGGGTTTAACAACCTCCTGGGCACTAAATAAAGAGAAAGTTATAGAATAAATTTCTTTTGAAGAAGAGCACTAGGAAAGCAAAGCAATGAAAGCTTCTGTAATAAAAACTGAAATGGGCACTCTTTATTTCATTCAGCCTATAAACCAAAGGAAATCCTCTGTGCTTCTCTCTCTCTCTCTCTCTCTCTATCTCTCTCTCTCTCTCTCTCTCTCTCTCCTGGTTTGTCCCACTTCCCTTTCTACTATGAATCACAATTTAGAAGCATGATGATTATTATGGATATATAGATTACCATGTTTCTTTGAATTACAAAATGTCAACCTTTTAATATTAACATTGTCTGATTTGCCTGCATCATTTGTCAATTCAGTTGAGTGAGAACTCTTTTCCATATATTAAATGAGTAAAATTTGTGGTTTTTTCAAGGTTTTGAAAAAAATATATTTAACAATATGCAAAGAACTAAAATAAATGTCCTTTGAAACTGATTAACTCATGATGAACAATTTTGATGTCAACATAAAAATGTGTGAGGAGGCGAATTACAAAGAAAAGAATATACATTTATAATTGTGGCATCTGGTAATCCACCACCTCAGGCAAGTGATCAAATTTAGCGTGAATAAGAATGGGCAACCTGACATTATCTGACAACTGATTGAAGCAATGCATCATCTATATTGCAAAAGATATTTAATCCTAGATCTAAATTTTGATTAACTCACAATACAAAGGGTACAAAATAAAGTTTGACAACATCATGAGATGGTAATTACACAAATCCATAATGTGAGCTTTACTACAGAGACTAGCCTTGGTTACTTGGACAAAGTTAATGTCATGGAAAAAACATAAAGGGAGGTTTGGAATGTGTAAAGGGGCTTTAGGTTAGAGGATTCCAAGGAGAAACAATGCTCAAAAGTAATCTGTGAACTTGTTTGAATCAAACAAGCATAAATAAAAATAAAAACAGCATAAAAATTATTTGGGACAATTTGGGAAATTTGAATATGAATTTGGAAAATATATGGAATTATTGCCTATTTTCTAGGTGATAAAATGATATAGTGGTTATGTCACAGAATATCTTTAGGCTAAAGAAATTTGTGCCAAAGCAGTTTGTGGTAAAATGTCATTATATGTTCAACACACTACTGTTTCAAGAAAAAATGTGTGTGTGTGTGTGTGTGTTTGTGTGTATGTGTAGAGCAATGGAGCAATAAAACACATGACAAAATGTTAATAAATCTGGTGAAGGGCACACAAATGTATTGTTTCAACTTTTTGATAGGTTTGAACATTTTCTAAATAAAAAACTGTTAAAAATGTTATGGAACTCCTCAGAAATATGTGAAGGAAGACATCCTTTTTTAACAGGTATAGGTATAGTGAACAAAGTATATGAATAAAACACACTGAAGAACACTCATTAAACAGAGGAACTTCCTAAGAGGAGACAGATGTACTACCATATGTAAAACATGCCTGAACTGGAACAAAAATATACTGCAAACTAGTTCTGGGCTTTGTGATGTAGTTTTACTTGGTGTAGCTTTTGTCTTTCTTGAGAACTCTTAATATGGTTTGCCAGATTGCTTGCCTTATAAACTATGCATCAAAGAAAGCATGAAATTAAGGCATAAAAAGGCTTAAGCCTCAACATATGCTTAGATAATAACTTCGCATCTGTCCATTTCAGACGGTAGCATATAATATAACTAGCTCTGTGTTTTGCTAAATTCATCTAACCTCACCATCTAGCCCACTGATTTATATGCATAAAACAAATAGAGGATTTTTGCTTATATTCTGCATCTGGAATATACACTTAAAGTCATGTAAATAATGAATTTTCAGGATAAATCTAAAAATAATTGACATTTTAATCAGTTTCTTGTATGACTTTTGTTCATTATATGCCTGCCCATCATATTACATTACAGGTAAATAATTCTCATGCCTTAATTTAAATAATTAAGAAATAAAGATAATAAGTGTAAAGTAATGCCATAGAATATTTTGACGTGTTCTGTAAATAAAGCTTTTTTGATCTCATCCCAACAAGGAGGAGAATGTCATTTGTCACAGTGGTGTCAAAAAGGAAATACATAGCAATCAGTTTAATTCCTCTTCAGGATAAAACAACACCCGTACTAAAATAAAGCTTTTCAGCCAATACTCTTGACATATCAATAACATGATTTCAATATGTATAAAAAGAACTTTCACTTATTATGTTTATCAGGCTTGCATTGTCTATATACATATCGTCTATGTACCTGAATTTCAGAGGCACAAGGACCAGTTTTGACACTCCAGGAAGTCTCTGGATAGAGAGGCAAATAGTTGAGTTAACCAGTGGCAATGACACAGGTAAGTGTGGTGATAAAGCTACATCCATGGTGCTGCATATTGAGAAAGATTCTTAGTCCCTAATGTAAGGGCAGAGAAAGGGGGATCACAAAAGGCTTTTTAAGGGAGCAGTGATTCCATGAGTCTTGAAGGACTAATGTGAAATGCCTGAAGTGGACAAAGAGGGCATTTCAGAAGGAAATCGTGGCACTCTGAGCTACCTCAGCTAAACCACACTGGAGAAAATCATACCATTTTGCATATTGGTGTCTGTCTTAGTTTGCCATTTGCTATGACAGATACCACACAATGTATTGGCTTAACAACAGGAATTTATTGGCTAATGGTTTGGAAGGCTAGAAGTCCAAAACCAAGGTGTTAGCAAAGTCATGTTTTCTGTCCAAAGTCTGCAGCATTCTAATGCTGCATATCATAATCCTTGGGGTTCCTTGGCTCACATCTCTGCCTTCTGTGATCTCTCTTTTTGTCTTCTCTTCTGGTTTCCTCTGACTTCTGGCTTCTTCCTGTGGTCTTCTCTGACTCACTGCATTTGAATTTCTTCTGCTTATAGATGAATCTAGTAATATGGATTAAGGCCCACCTTTATTCACTTGGGCCACACTAACCAATAATACATCTTCAAATGGTCCTATTTACGAGTTCACACCCATGGCAATGCAGATTAAGACTAAGTACATGCCTTTTTTTGTGGCACATAATTTTATCTACCACAGTACCATTACAATTATTGTATTTAAATTCAGCTTTTGATGCAACTAGGAAATCATTTGAGTTTTTCTTAAACAGATTTTTTTTTTTCAAGTTTGTATTATTAAAGAGTTCTAATGTACAAGAGACAGTATAGTATATTAGTTTAAAGCATGAAGTCAAATTTCCTGGACACATAGCAGCTTATTTTACAAACTGTAACTTTGGGTAATTTATTTACCCCTCTGTTCCTCAATTTTATCATTTGTAAAATGAATGAAATGGTAGCACCTACTGCTTAGGATAGTTGTGAAGATTAAATGAGATCACACTTGTAAAGTATTTAGTGTATCATTAGTCATAAAGTATTTAATAAATGTTAAGTGCTATTATTATTCTTTCCCCAAATCCCCTGATCCAACACTAGCCTCTCACTCTTAGCAAGTAACACTGCCTGTTAATTCACTAAGCTAAGTGAGGCCAAGTGTGAGAACATGCTCAGCTTTCTCTTTTTACCTTCTATAAACTAAGTCCCCCAGTTTGGTATCTTCCTTAACTCTGAATGGCTTCCTCCAGTGTTTGATTCTCTTCCTTCCTGGTTTCTGGATCCCAAACTTCTCCCTGATTTTTCAATCTTTTTATTCAATTGTATGTTGGAAATATCTATTTTAATATTTACTTGTATCTCAAACTTCCTATTTTAAAAACTGAACAAAATGTGTTTTCCCAACCTGTGCCTTTTTCCTTTGCTTCCAATCTCTCTAAACAGCACAGTCATGCACCATGACACCTGGGCCCCAAACTTCAAAATCACTTTAAACTAGTCTCTATCACTCCCTAAAATAAGGCACAAATCCCTAACGATTTCACCTCACTATCAGCCTAGATAAAATCCTCATTATTTTTGTCTATGCTGTTGCAAGAGCTATTTAATTAGTCCTGAGAAGTGGGGCAGAATGGTGGTTAAGAGGGCAGACTCCAAATCCTCATTCCTTGAGTTCAGTTCTTAGTTCTGCCACATTATAGTTGTGACATTGGGCAATTTACTTTATCTTCCATTTCTCAAACTTCTCAATTTATAAAACAGGGCAGTAACAATACCTGTAACATAGGATTGTTGTCAGTAACACATGTATCAGTATAAATGCATCTATGTAAAAAGGGCACTGCATTTTTGAGAACAGGTTTTATGTTCTGAAACTGGTATTTTTATTAAAACATGTAAGAAAACATTTAACCCCTCTGTATTTTATTTTTCTTCATTTACAAAATAAAAGTAACTAAAAAAGTCTACTACAAAGGAATGATGTGGAAGTGAATTATGAAATGATACATATGAGAAAGTGGGTTTTTTTGAATGAATAAAAATACATTTAGGTGTGTTATGAATATATCAATATTAATATCATTGATATCTGTATCTATATCTGTATCTATATAGCTTTATCCATATCTATATAGCCAAATATCCTAGTGTTTTCAGACTTCCAGTTAAAGAATGAATTCTGATTATGTTTGTGAATCAATTCTTATTAGCATAAGGTACATTTCTTAGGAATTTCTTTTAACTATTTTCTCTGCAGTGCTTGGATTCTTTCCTAAGTAGTACTGTATGTGTTGTAATATTGTGTGTGCTGTTTTAAAATTGCTTAAAATACTGTGCAATAATACATACTACCTGAAACCTACTTCGATAAAGGGGGAAAATAAGCTAACATATTTTTTATAACAGCATACTTTTCCCTATTATAGCAAATGTGTTTTGGCTGTAATTTTATCAGTTTTATCTCTTCTATATTTTAACTCCTGAAGCTCAATGAAAATTTGTAAACAACTAACAGCATGAATATCATCATTCATTCACTTCAATTTTTATAAAACTTCACAATACTTTAAGTACATTGGTATTGTAGGAAAACCCCATAGCAATCAGAATAATATTTTGAATCTTGGTGATTCTCATTATGATCATGTGAAGAAACCCAGACTTTATTTTGCACTCCCTTACCATTTTCACTAGCTTTCAATTTGACAGATTCAGTGATGATTTTCTTAGCTGTCAAACTCAAAATATAACATTTCCATATTCTTTTCCCTCTAATTTTTATCATCTGATAAATGCTATTGAGATTTTTACTATGAACTGCTCCAGAAGTAAATTCTGACATTCTTCAAATTAAAAATGATGAATTTTACATCCACATAGAATGACTGATATTTGATAAAGTTGTGCATATATTTTAGCTCCAGTATTCACTGTCTTTTATCCTCACAAAGTTTATTATTAACTTTGATTATTATGAGAACAGATTTATATCCTATTATTTAAATACAAAATTAATACTAAAAATGGAAACACTAAATCCATTTTTATATCATTTCTTGCCTCTATTCTTTTGAAAAAAAAATCTGTTCTTTTTCCCATTCAAATGCATTAAACCACATATTAAGAACCTGAAAATTAACATCTTATTTTGTTATTTTATATGTATATTGAGTGCTATTTATCAGTCTTCAATTTTGTGGAGTATTGAGTTCCCAGACACAGTATAACATTGAATTTATTTTTTGTCCTCAAATTTCTTTTACGATATTACTTGTATTAGCCACAAAACAAATGCAAACTATTATGCAGAGAATTGTGTATTCATACTTTTTCAACTACAGTTTTTAGGTTGTATAGCATAGCATCTTCCTAAATACCTGCTTTTGGTGTCTAACATAAGTAGTGATAAAATGTACTTACTTTATTAAATGTGGATTTTACCACATATAAAAGCCCATATTTTATGGGTATGGAATTTGTTCCATGGTATTGTTTTAACTGCTTCATAGACATCTATAATGTAAAAAGCTTCTACTCTATTAGAACTAAAACAGTACATACTAGAAATTTGTGTTTTTACAGCTTTCCAATATTTATAAGGCTTAAAATATAAATATGATACTAAATTTCTATTAAGAAACTCTAAATATGTAACAATTTATTTTTTACATCAACTCAGGAAAAAAGAGATAGAAATTTAAAAAAAGAAACAAACAGTAATACTGGAGTTGAAGACCACAGCAACTGAATTGAAAAATCTCCTAGAGAGTTTCAGTAGGAGACTGGAGCTGTCAGAAGAATCAGTGAACTCTAAGCTAAGACAATTGAAGTGTCTCAGGCTGAGGACCAGGAAGAAAAAAGAAAAAAAGAAAAATGACTCTCAATAGAAAAGAGCTTCTGCAGATCATTTACATCTTCACTGTATGTCAGTAGCATCCAAGATACTAGTTACACTAGTTGAACAAAAAGGAGAAATTAATTGCCAATTAATCTTTGTTTGACTTAAAAGATTTGTACAAAATGAGGTTTTATTTTACTACATACTAGGTAGCATTTGGATTATATACAATTTCTATGTGTATGGAAAATGATACCCTAAAATATTCACTTTCCATTTCATACTTCCTGTGCAACCAATATTGATTTGTATATTTACTTGAAATTTCCTTTTAAAAAATGACCCTAGAGCAATAGCTCTTTTTTGCTATATTTGTGTAATTTTTGTCACAGTATTTTCCTTCCTTCTAATATGAAAATTCAATTAAATCCTCTTTATAGAGTGATAGAATAAAAATGAGCTTTCTTTTCTAGATTTTTCTCTCCATTTTCTCCAAAGAGCAGCAAATCTAAAGTGATCAAAATGACTATAATTTCAGAAAATTATTGATTTCTTATTCTTCTGTGTATGTTTTATATTTTCACTGTATATTTGAACAAAAAAGAAAAGAGCTTATTTGTGATTTTTGGAAAGGAAAGAACTTTTAGAACATAGGCAATTTTTAAAAGTGAAAGATTTATGTATTTCCATAGTGAATTATTCTCCTCCATTTTCAAGTATTTTGCTCCATAAAATATTTTAAATAAGTAGAAAGTAATGGTATTAATAAAAAAAATTGTCTATTTTTAAAAAATATATTGGAGTAACATATATACAACACAAAATTTCCCCTTTTAACTGCTTTCCAGTATACAATTTATGTTAATTACATTCACAATGTTGTGTATCATTCATTACCAAAATTTTTCCATCACCCCAACAGAAACTCTGTGCCTATTAAGCATTATTTTCTCATTCCTCATTCCTATCCTTGCTCCTGGTAGTCTGTAATCTACTTTTTTGTCTGTTTGCATTTGAATTTTCTAGTTATTTCACATAAATAAAATTACACAATATATGTTCCTTTATGTCTGGCTTATGTCACTTAGCATTATGCCTTCAGTGTTCATCCATGTTGTCACATGTATCAGAACTTCATTCTTTTTTACAGTGGAAAAATATACCATTGCATGTATACCCTACGTTTTGTTTATACATTCATCTGTTCATGAACAGTTGTTTCCACCTTTTAGCTATTGTGAATAATACTGCTATTAATATTATTGTACAATATCAGCTCAAGTTCCTGCTTTCAACTCTGTTGGGTATATACCCAGAAGAGGAATTGCTGGGTCTTGTGTAATTCTATACTTAACTTTCTGAGGAACTGCTGATTTGTTTTCCACAGTGCCTATGACATCTTACTTTCTCAGCAAAAATGTACAAGAGTTCCTATTTCTCTTTATCAACACTTGCTATTTTCAATTGTTATAATAATGGCTTTCCTTATGTGTATGAAGTAATATCTGATTGGTGTTTTAATTTGCATTTCCTTAATGGTTAATAATGTTACGTATCTTTTCATGTGCTTATTGGCCATTTGTATATCTTCCTTGGAGAAATATCTATGCAATTTCTTTGCCCATTTTTTAATTGGGTTGTTGTTTTTTAATTTTGAATTTATCTTTGGGCTGAGTATACATAGCCCATATTTTTTCAGATATGTGATTATAAAGAAAAATTATGGGGAAAAAATAAAATATAACCACATTTTACCATAGGGGCACAAAATTTGCCACAGTTTTGTAGTGTTTGTTTTATTGTGTTTTAGTTTAAATGATGTTAAAATATTTAAATATTTCTTTCTTTTTCTCTTTCTTTCTTTTTTTTTTTTTTTTTTGGAAAGTCATATCAAAAGCTACAAAACAGTGGATTTGTTGAAATGAATTAAATAGCATTAAATAGTAAAATATAAACTTGAAATAACTTAGAATATGAAGTATAGGGTGGAATGAATAAGATGTAAATTAGTATGCAGAAAATTTCATTGCAGATTTCATAACCAAGAGACATTTTAACATAATGTCAATAAATAAGAGTTGAATGAATGAATGGATTTATGACTAAGAAAGTAAGATTTTTTTGATGGCATGAATAAATACCTAGGATGATTATAATTTCTCACTGTGTTGTATCTTGAATAGGGGTGGTGAGAAATGGAAGAGGCATGCTTATCTTGATATCTCAGGTACTTTAGCCCAGTGTCCTGAAAATCATAAGCTCTCCACAAATATTTGTTGAATTAACTCAACCTGAAAAATGTCACATGCCCACTTTGCAAGTAATCAGGGACATTGATCCTGACCACATTCACAACTTTCTGGGACACCCTTAATGCATATATCATGACTCTACTTTGAACATTTTTAAGTTTGTAACCCTCTTCCATCCAATGACTTTATCCTAATCTCTGTATTTACATTGCTATCCCCAAGTAGATGTCTTCCTTGCCCCATAGCTCACCCCAAAGGAGTCTGCATTGCCTTACACTGACCATGGGAAGGGGTTATTTCTCTCCCTACGTCAATTATTTCCCTGGCCACTGAACTGAATGTGCATACCCTATTTTGAAAAGAGCTTTAAGTTATTGTATTAAACATCTCCAGCAGTGAATCTTAACCATATAAATTGGATGAATATATTTGATCAAACTATTATGAGCAAATAGCCTTTTTTTAACTTTATAAAAATAAAATACATTTCAAACAACAAAACAAAGGAATAAGAAAAACAATTTTTTTAAAATATTACAATGTGTAATAGTATGAACCTCACTGCCATCAAGATACTAATCCACAGATGTTCAATCGGCTGGAAAACAGGACCCTAAGTGACTTCTCCCTCCTTTTTTCCTATTCTTCCATTTTTTTCACTACCACATTTGGTCGTTTTAAGAATTTTATTCTCCTAAAGTTTCTATCTCTTGTTCATCTGGTCCCAATACTCCCAAATTAAAGATCCAGAGTCTCTTCATTTTTCTTATTATTGAAGCCCTTATTTTCAGTTGTGACTCAAAGATAATTCTCTCTCCTGTTTTTTCTGCTTCTGGGAAGAAAAGAAAGAAAAATTTGTTTCTTGAGGACTGAAGTACAGAGACTGTTGGGATCATGTGATTCTTTGGATTGTAGGCTTATTACTATTTCTTTCTGTTTGTATCCCTTCTACTTTCCTTAAGTTTGTTATTGCTTTCATGTAATTGAAGAAAACAAGGACAGAAAGGCAAACTACATTCTGAAGTTGAGGATTACCCTGGAGTATATAGTTATGCCAATAAGACAAGAACCTTATTGCATAATTTTGTTTAATTTCCTTGCTGTTCTCACATATTAATTTTTGCATATAAGACATTTACTCAAATTAAAATAAGCAAAAATATGTTTTTAATGACTAAAGCATATAAATTACTTATGTTGTACAAATTAACAGTAGCACATGGTTCTAAAATGAATTGGTTTTTTGAATTATTTTAAACTGTGGCATGTTAATTTTAGTAAATGTAGCCTTAGTAAAACAAATCTTTGCATTATTTTATTATTGCTTATACAGGTTCACTTTACAATTCATCCTTTGAAATTAACCAAAACAATTTATTTACTTTGGAAATAAACATTTATTTTGCTCAAATCTCTTTGGCAACCATTTAATTTATATGGTTATATATCTTGAGTTTATGTGTATATACTTGTTTTAAAATTATTTTTTACTGTTTTATTTGAGTGGGGGGGGCTTTCTGCATTTTTCTGGAGACTAGCTAATTTTTTTTTTTTTGTATTTTATATACATGTGAACACTGTTTTATCTGTCATTTCTGAGAAAAAATGATCCAAGTGAATTTTCAATCAGTTACCTTATAAATATGTGTGTAAAAATCATGTCCCTGGATTTATTTTCTCAAAAAAATATTTAAAATATGCACATTGTGCCATGATATGTATTGTTTCCTAATAAGTTTTGAAGCTCCTTAGAATGTATTGCAGATATATTAGGACATGAAATTGAAGATACGCTTTAATTTCAAAGACTTTTGCAATATATTATCACTCTAAAAACCTAATTATTTCCTAAGTAAGACAGTGCATTAAATGGCTTAACCTTCTGTGATTGGTTGAATTATGTATCCCAATTTAGAATGTTCCTGATCTTGATCCACATTCCTGTGGATATGAAACCATTGTCAATAGGATCTCTTGAAAATGTTATTTTAGTTAAAGTGTGGCCCAATTGAATGAAGATGGGACTTAACACAGATTACTAGAGTCCTTTATAAGTAGGAGAAAATTCAGACAGAGAGAGAGAAAGCCATAGGGAGGATTCAGAAGCCAAAAGTCAACAGAAAACTGGAAGAGAACGCAAAGGACATTGCCATGTGATGGGAAAGCCAAGCAACCTAGGATTGCCAGCCAACCCGAAACACTACTGACCCTGGGAGGAGTAAACCTTCTAACCAATGCCGTGGTTTGGACTTCTGACCTCTGAAATCGTGAGCCAATAAATTCCTTTGGTTTAAGCCAACCCATTGTGTGCTTTTATTATGTCATAGCATCCTGGAAAACTAAGACACCTTTTTATTTGAAAATAACTTGAATCTTTCTTATATATATAGTTGGTAGCAATTTTAATTATAAATGCAATTATCAAAGTGATTTTCAAAATTAGTGTTTTAGCCAGTAGATTTTTAACTAGTACAGTAACTTTGAATTTGTTTACTCCAATGTAACATTTTATTTCATATAATAAATTTACTTAGGAATCACATAAAGTAGAAAAACAATAAATAACATCTTAACAAAAGGATATTTAAAGCTAAGTTATTTTATCTTGAAGAACCACTGGATAACTTTCAGATATATCATAACAGGCCTTGATACACAATAGAATTGTGATATAGGAATAGACTGATTTATAATAGTGAACTTATTTTTGCTTTAAATCACAGGCAAAGGGAATAATGCAGAAAGGAAAAATAAAATAGTCAAGAGAATGAAAGGATTAAAAGCTAGTAATAGTAGAATCTTCAAATGACATCACACTTACTATATAGTCAAGCTATATCCATGTAGGAGTTTTCTAGTCCAAAGAAATGGCCAGGACAAAACTAAAGCAACATTATTTTGGCTGCCTAGCATTGTATGGATTAGTTCCTGAATAACCAATAAAATGTTTCTGTATTGACCCTTTTTGTTGTTTTCTGTCACTAATTCTCTGGTACTAATTTTCCGAACTATCTAGCTTGTCCCAGTGCTTAATATTTTCCCCATTCCAAAACTTTGGCTTTATTTCCATCCTCTCACTGCTGGCATCCTTTCCTACGAACCAATTATTGGATAATAAATTTCTGAATACATAATACTACCTAGTGGCCATCAGTTGGCCTCAAGGTAAGGTAAATATTATTGCCAGTATGGATAAAGTAGTAACCAAGCATGAGATCTGGTGTATGAGATTTAATGGCTAAAGATGGGTGTTTTGGTTTGCTAAAGCTGCTGAAATGCAATATACCAGAAATGGGTTGGTTTTTAAAATGGGGAGTTATTAGTTTACAATTTACAGTTCCAAGGCCATGAAAATGTCCAAGTTAAGTCATCAAGAGGAAGATACCTTCCCTGAAGACAGGCTGCTTGCATCCAGGACACCTCTGTCACATGGGAAGGCACATGGCTGGAGTCTGCTAGTCCTATGTTCTTGGGTCTAGTTGCTTTCAGCTTCTGGTTCCAGTGGCTTTCTCTCTGAGCTTCTGTGGGTCCTTTCTTAGCATCTCAGGGGCTTTTCTCCCTAAGCTCTCTCTTACTTTCTTCTGCCTTTTATCCTCTCATAGCAGACTCCAGTAAAGGATCCAGACCCACTTTTAATTGGGTGGGTCACATTTCAATTGAAACAACCTAATCAAAAGATCCCACCCACAATGATCTGCATGCACAGGAGTGGATAAAAAGAACATGGCCTTTTCTGCTGTACATGACAACTTCAAAACAGCACAATGGGTTTATCCAAATCCATGTATGGACCATCAGGCTCTGTGGATTTTGCCTCCATTATATCTCCTGAATCCATGTCCATTCTCTTAACACCATTCATATATTAAATCTGATCTTTGTCCCAGTCTACATCATCTTTTCCCTTGATTGCTAAAATAAGCCTCCAAATATATCTCCCTATCTCCAATTTCTACTCTTCTCTCTAATCCATAAATCTAATTATTTTGTTCCTCTGCCTTCAAGTAGTTAAATGCTTAAAACAACTTTTACCACAGTGTTCTGTGGTATATAAATTCCATGAAAGATTAATAAGGATGATCTTTGGTGCCACTCTCCTCCCTGAAAAATAAACAAATATAATAAAAATTAAGTAGTGTTCCAATGATAAACGCCTTTGGGAGAATGGAGCTAAATACAAACTCATTTTGTTTGTTTTCTTGTCTTTTAATATTTTTAATCATAAGAATCTCTAAAGAGAAACAGTAAATGTGGCTATTTCCAAATTGATAATATCTATTTTGATCTAATGATACAAGCATCCCATGAAAAATACTTCAATTTATGCTACTTAAAAAACAATTCTCTTTACCATATCATGTAGAATAGTGTAAGCCTCTACTCTCAACCCACCTCTCAATATTAGTATGTCTTATTGCTTCTTTCTATCTGAACATAGCATCCACTTTTATCTAACTCTTTTATTTTTCTTTGGAATTTATTTAACTAATATATCCTTTGAGTTTCAAGCTTCAAGGCAAATGTTGAATATTATTTGATTATCAATCATTTAAACTTTCTAGCTAGCATTATGGGCATAAAAATATTTATAATTTGCATGCTTATAATTACTACTGAGTTTGAACATGTTTTCATATATTTACATCCATTTGTTTTCTTAGCACAAAAGTTTTTTATTGAAATTATATTTACAAAGATCACTAACATTTTTAACTGCCTATCTGATAGGCATTTTTAAGTTTATAAAAAAGAGTTTACATAGTCATTATTCTTTAATTTTTATAGTGCCCCCCAAAAAGTTCACAATATACAATTGTGAAAATATAATAAATAAATAGTCATTTTCTATTTTTGGAGAAAAGAGTCTCCTTTCCTTGCCTTCAACCCATAATGCTAATTTTTATATAAAATTCATTTTATTGAGTATGAAGTAATATGATATAAATATCACCCATTTGTTTTTATTTCTTTTTGTAAATTGAGCAAGAATATCCCTTATTTTTCTATTTGTCCTTTATTGTGTTGCTTTCTAAAAGTGCTTTGTAAAATGTAAGTATTTTCCCTTTGAGTAATATCCAAGTTTAAATATTTCTCCAAGTGTGTGACTAGTGTTTAAATGCGTTTATGTATTTTCTTTCATGAATATGATTAAAATATTTTTGCTGTCCTTTTTCCTTTGGGACATCTGGAATTTATGGCTTTTGGGGCACATTCTCACTCAAATCATATGAAAGTATGTTTTCTTCCCCAACTTTTCCTCTAAATGTTAATAGTTTTGCCTTTTATAGTTAGAATTTGAACATATCCAAAGTTTATGATGTCA
Source organism: Choloepus didactylus (assembly GCF_015220235.1). Lineage (NCBI taxonomy): Eukaryota > Metazoa > Chordata > Mammalia > Pilosa > Megalonychidae > Choloepus > Choloepus didactylus. The sequence continues at coordinate 69,075,154 of NC_051318.1, forward strand.
GGTAGTGATCCACTTGCTTTAATGTAAAGCAAGTTGTCCTAAGATCATTCAGTGAGTCAGCTATTCTTTTGTCATTTTGAAGTGCTTAGTTCGTGCTTTCTTTGTATTTATCCTGCTTAGAACTGAAGTTTTTTAGATCTATAGATTAAAGTATTAATCAAATTTGGGAAGATTTTTAACCATTGTTTCTTTAAATATTTTATTTTCCTCATTTTCTCTACCTTGCCTCTGGGACTGCAGTTACATTACGGTAGATTGCTTGGTATTTTCCCACATATTGTGTCTTTGTTCATTTTTTCAAATCTTTATTTCTTATCTGTTTTTCACTGACCCATTCTTCTAACAACTCCAATCTGATATTAAACCGATCAGTGAATTTTCAATTTTATATACGGTACTTCTCAGTTCTAGAATTTCCTTTTTTTCTTTTAGATTCTACTTTGCTCATCTCTTTTTGCATTAAGATCATATTTTCCTTTAACTCCTTAAACATATTTAGAATAATGACTTTAAAAGCCCTTGTCTGCTATTCAAACATCTGTCATTTGAGAGACTTTTTCTATTGTCTGCTTTTCTTCTTGATTATTGGCCACATTTTCCTTCTTCTTCACAGGTCTAGTAATTTTTAATTGCATTGGGGACATTGTGTTTATGTAATAAAGAGTAAACATTATGTTAACGTCTTTTAAAGAGTATTGAATTTTGTTCTATCAAGGAGTTATTTTACCTGCAGCCTGTTTTGATACCATTGAAGACTGATATTAGACTTTATTAGGGAGGCTATAGAGGAGGTCTTACTCTACTGTATGGTACTTTCTCCTAAGATACGATCTTTCTGGTGTCGCAGCAGAATGTCAGGTATTTTAAGCTGTTGTCTTTGATTTAGTACCTAAGATTTTGACAGAACCCAAACTCCAATATCCAGCAACCCCAAGCACTGTGTGACCCCTTGTCTTTCTGCTCTTATCTCAGCCCCAAAGCAGCTATATTCAATGAGCTCCTGAAGTATGACCCTGCACATGTGCAGCCCACCCTGCACATGTACAGCCAAGGAGCTGTAGAGCATCATCCCATGTATTTCAAGACACCACCCTTCTCATCCCCATCTCTGGGCAGCCCCCTCCTCTCCAGTACACCATCCCATGAGTTTCACTGCTTCAACAGCTTCAAACTCCAATTTATGCCTCCTCAGCCAAAAGGGACCAAAGACCCAGGCTTAGGCTCCACCTCCCTGCACCACAGTTGGTAAACTGCTTCCAGACAGAGAGCAAAAGTACAGCTCAAGTTGAATGTTTCCCTTCTAATAGGAATTGCAGCCAGCCACTGCCTCTTTTCCAATACCTGAAAACAGTTACTTCACATATTGCCTTGACTAACTTCAAATAATTTGAAAATCAGTTTAACCTTATGGCACAATCTGTTGGAGTTTTAGAATTGACATCATTCCAATATTGAACATTTTAGTTCAGAAACAGTAGCTTTCTGTTATATACAATTCTTTCTTATGATTTTCTGTGTGTGTATGTGTGTGCTGTGTCTGTATTTAAATATAAACTTTATATATTTGTTGGTAGATTTATTTCTGGTTATTTTATATAATTGTTATATTTTATTTCCTTTCAAGTTTTATTTAATTTTTGAATGGGTTGAATTCTCTGAAACATTATCTGGGCCAGAAGTTTTGTGGGAAGCAGCTTTTTGAAAAATTTCTCTATTTCTGCAATGGGAATTGGCTTACTAGAGTCAGTGTTACCAAATTATATTATTCTTGTAAACTGTTCTTTTCATCTGAGTCATCAGATTTATTATACAGTGTTAGTTAAAATATTCACTTATGATTGTTTCCATTTTCTGTGTTTCTGCTGTTATTTCTCCTTTGTTATTTCTCTCAGATAGCAGACATCTTTCTTTGTTGCTGACTTCAACTGTATTTTTGGATGTTTAACCCTTAAGTATAATGTTTTCCCTAGTTTTCTGCTAGGCAAATTTCAAATAAGTTTAATGAACATTATATTTTATAACATAATTTTCATTTTCAATATCTATTGACATGGTCTTATGATATCTGTTTTAAAATCTACAAAAGTGATCTATCACATGTATGGTTTTCCCAATGAGGAAACATTCTAGCTATCCTGGCATAAATCATACCTGTCATGATGTGTTAACTTTTAAATACATACTTGTACAAATCCACATTAGAAGTGAGATTTAGTTTATACAGTCCTTCCCTTGTTCTGCCCTTCTGTTGTTTTTGGAATCAATTATACTATCTCATAACAAGTTAGAATGTTCTCCATATTTTTTTCTTTCATGGGAATAATTTCTATAGCATTGGTACTCTCTGATCTTTGGATGTTTGCAGAATACATAAGTCAAATTATTTAGGACTGCTTGCCTCTTAAAAGGTAAATATTTGGCTACATGTTTCTTTATCCAATTCTTGGCCCATTAATGTTTTCTTTTAATTAATACATCCTCTTCAGCATTTTCTTAGAAAATTAGCCTTTTGACTAGACTTAACATTTATTTAAATGATGCTATAGAAATATAGTAAATTCTAAAATAACTAAACAAATAATAATATATGCTTGTTCTTGTGGTAGAATGTATCATCTATTCTCTTTTGGTCTGTAATATCTTCTATTTCTATCTTCTCTGTTATTGTTTTTCTTAACTGTACTTGACATTGGCCTTATTAAGGTGCTGGCTTTTATTTTTTATTGATCAATTTTCTATATCTTAGGTTTAGTCAGTTATGCTTTTATGTTTACTAATTGCTATTTTGTTTCATTTTTTCATTCTTTTAAAAATTATTTGATTTTAGAGCTTAAAATTCTTTAATATTCTTCCCTCCTTTTTTGAACAAGCATATACAAAGCTGTACATTTTCTTCAGTGTAACATTTTAACTTCCTTATACATACACTCTAAATGCAATGTTATTTTTATACATTTCTAAATAATTTTGTCATCTGTGAGATTTCTTCTTAGTCTGATAATTATTTAAACTCCTTTTAGAATTTCTTAGTGAATGAACATTGTAGCTATATTTTCTTCTTAATTTCCGGTGATTCTGCATTGTGGTCAGAGAATGTTTCCACTGTCATTTACTTGTTATGTAATAAAAAGTAATTTTTACAAATATTCCAATTGTAAGTGGAAAGACCAGACATGTTTTGTTGAACACAGAGATCTCTCTATATCTATGAAATCAAATGTAATAATGGTATTAGGTAACCATACTATGAAGTTACTCTTTTTTCTTCTTGCTTTATCAGTTTGGGGGAGGAAACATTTTTAAATATCCCACTTTATAGATTTCTTAAAATATTTTTATTCTTCTGGAAGTTTTTGCTTTATGCATTAAAACCTTTTTAACTACTTTCATGTTTCTGATTTCTTCCTGACAGACTGTAAGGTATATAAATATGAACCATTTCTCTTTCTCTTCATTAATGATCTCACCATAAATTCAGTGTCTTTGATATCTTTTTATTTTGCTGCCATTTCTTTTTTTTTTTTTTAGATATGTCTTAATGACTATACATTATCTCAGTAACTATACATAGCTATGCACATGTATTTGTGGAGGTGTAGGTATGTCTGGGTGTAGATTTAGATGAAGGTCTGGGTGTAGATGTAGGCACATACCTACTTTGAGGTTTAGGTCTATGCCTATATCCACATTTGGTCCAATTTACGTTATTGCAATTACTAATATCCAATATATTTTTATTTCTTCCTTTCTTTGGGTGGTCAAATTGTCTTATTGTCTTTGAGGGTTTTTATTTGTTTGTTTGTTTTGTTTTGTTTTTGGTGGGAAGAGAGGGCTAGGCCTTCTTTTTGTTTGAATGCTATACATATTTCCATTTATTATATTTATCCTTCCACTGATTTTAGATATGTTTGGCTTTCACCACAAGTTTTTAACTGTTTCTATAGGTACATAGATTTATAATTTTCTATATCTTTCCCCAAGATAGGACAGTAACATGTGCCTAATTTCACTTTCTCCTTTCTGTGTTGGTCCCAAATCCTATTTCCAGGACTTCCAAGTAAGTATCTTGTGGGCTATTACTGATTTATTTTAAGTGGATTATGATTCAACAGTTATTTATTTTGTAGAAGTTACAAATTTTTTACTGGAATTTTGATTATGACTTCTTAAATCTTTTTTCTTGGAATATTTAAAACTTTGAGTACATCCTTGGATATTACTTTCAGAGTGGGTCTATTCATCATATAGTTTTGCAAAATTGCAGGCCTAAAATTAGTTTTATTTTATCCTCCCACTTGAATGTTATTTGGAGGATTATATAGAATTCCAGTTTCAAAATCACTTTCCACAGAATATACAGATATTGCCCCTTGTCTTGTAAAAGCCAATGTTAATTTGGAGAAGTATGACAGGAAAAGGATACTCATTCCTTAGAAAAATCTTACTATATTATTTTTCTTTTGCAATGTATTTAAGAAATTATGTTTGAGTTTGATATTCACAAATTATGATAGTATTTTTATTTATTTATTTACAATATACATTATAATTAGAGATGTCTGATTACTTTCAATATGATGATGTTTGTTTACTTCTGGAAAATGAATCATACTATTTAATTTTTCTCTGTATTCTTATCTTCTGAAAATTATTTTAAACTTGTTTGGAACTTTCTCCAAAATTTTTAACTTTTGCTAATGTTGTGCATTAATTCTTACTATTGATAGTACATTTTGGGAATATTCTTGAGCAAAAATTTCTAGCTTCCTCTGACATTCCTTGCCTCTCTTCTATTATCCAGCTAAATAATTTTTTAATGATAGTTCTCCTTATATCAATTGGAACTGATCACTTTTAATAGCCTATTTGGGATGATATAATTTATTTTTAAATTTCTTCTGAGGATATTAATTATACATATATATATTTAAGTAATTTTTATCTCATTTTCTACATTTTCTGAGTGTTTATTATTGCATGTGTGGCATTTTATGCACTTTTCATGGTACCAATTTTCTTCAGTATTTTTATTTTTATTTTTTGCTCATCTTTAAGTGTGATAACCCATGTTCACTATTCAAGGATAATAATATTATAGACAAGTATTTCCTTAGAGTCTACTACGTATCAAATATTTGGTGCTTTATATGGATTAGAGATGAACATTCATTCTAATTACTTGAATTTGTCCCTGGTGATTGTGGAGGAAAAATGAAAATATAGTTTTCTGGCTTGGGGCACTTCCAGTCCATCTGTCATTTCTTGCCACCTGGGGCACTTACTTGCCTGTTGAGCCCAGGCAAAAGAAGCTATTACTTATTTTGTGGGTAAGAGTCTCTACTGCTTGCTAGTCATTACAGGCAGGGAAAAGAGAAGCTGAATCCTGATTAGAAAATTGTTGTGCATTCATCTCTATTGGTCATACTATTAAAAAGTTAGTGAGAGATGGACCAGATCTTACTCTGTTTGAATCTCAGTTCTTAGCATAGTGATTGATTCAACAAATGTTAGCTGACTGAATTGATGAATTTGCTATAACTTGAACCATATGTGAGTTTTAGCAAGGATTAAATGTATTGCATGTGTTACTTTGTGTATAAGTCCAATACCATGTAGGTTATCTTCTACTAAACTCCAGATCTTACCCCAGAATATTGACAGAATTATTTATTTATTTATTTATTTATTTATTTATTTATTTATTTATCTTTCAGATAAAATAATTACAAAGCCTAATTAAAAAGCTGTATTTTAATACTTTCACTTGTTATTTAAAAAGTTGTTATTTTAATATTAAATTATGTTTTGCTTTAAAACCAATTATAGACATTTCATTTTAGTCATATTTATAAAATTATGGAAAGTATAAGTATAAAAAATTTGAGGTAATTAAGTGTATGGTATATTAAAAATATAGCCAAGCATGCAAGAATGTTAAGAAAAATAATTATTGATAGGATACCTACCCCGATTGTATTAATATGTGAAAAAAGCAGATTATATGTTTTACAAATTGTGTTTAGAATATCTTCCTAATTTTTAAAGGGTAAATAATCACAAATTTTCTCTAGTATACACATTTTTCTCTCATTAAATAAAAACTAAGCATTGTTATAGAACCTACTATATTACAAGCACAGACAGTGTCAGGATTAAGTAAGTTGGAAATAACATATAAAAGAATAAACTACTGATCATAGAGATTAGAGATTTATTTGCTTAGTAAAAAGAATCTCCATACAGTGAGCAATAGAGGTAGACTCAAAGCTACCTCTGTTGGGATTTACCATGTAAGGCTGCTGTTCATTTGCATACACAATCTGCTTCACATGAAGCAACTTTTGCCCATCCTCCATCTGATGATTCCCCATATCATTCTTCAAAACAGCTCAAATGTCACCTCCTCAACCCCAAGGCAGGGTCAGTCACTCCATCAACCTGAACAGGTGTGGCTCTTATTCCTGCTGTTATCACCTCATATTTTTGATTTGCTGAGTTTTTCTGTTTTTAATTATGGAATGTTTGAAGCAAGAAAAAGGTCCTGGAAATAAGAGAAATATTATATTTACAAAAAATAGGCAATGATATTTTTGCTGGATTTGCCACAAATCTCAATTTTTGGAAATGCATACAGCTAAAGCTTTAACCCATTACTGTTCCCTCTCAACCAAACTGGAAATAACTTCTGTGCCTTTGGAGGTATGGATCATTTCCACACATGATTTTATATTTTTTATTGCAAGTTTAAAAAATAACTTGCAAAATGATAAGTTCAAAATGAATAAAAATCCAAGGTTTGATTCCTTGGAAGTAGAACGTGAGCCAATGGACCCTGGTGAAAACTATAGACTAGAGAGAATTTACATGGATTGTCAAAATTTACACATTAAGTGAAAATTGGCCTTTATTTCTTTATGAACTTCAAGTTCAAATAACAATATGTATAATACAGATCTTAGGTTATAGGTTAGAGCTTGAGGAACCTAAATGCCCTCATTAGAAGGGGAATGAAACCAAGATTAACAGAGATTTAGGGACATGCTGAAGCTATGCATCAAGTTAGCAGCAACACACTGGTACTTGGTTTTCCTGACTGCCAGGTTTGTATTCTTTTTGCTTTACTAGTTTGGAGCATACTTTGGAGTGCAAGGTTTTAAATCTTGATGCAATCCCTTACTAGTTATTTAAATGTAGGAAATAAGTTTGACAGGTCTAGGACTCAATATGTCAATTTTTAACATGGAGAAATTATTATATATATCTCAAGGTGCTACTGTGATGATTAAAGGAAGAGTGATTAGTGTTCCTCCTCTCCTGATCAATCATGCCTATGGTCTGAACTCAGGATAAAAGATCAGTTGTCACTGCTAGTTTGAAGGCTGAGGACACAGACCCCTCTATAGCACTCTAACACATACATGGATACATGTACATATACACATAGATATACACACACATATATATTATTGAAGGGTTAGGTAAACTTAGAATTTATATTTACATTCTGGGAAAGACTAAAGTAACATGCAAAATACCACAGGGAAAAATTTTATATGGAAAAATTATCAGGAGATGATAAAATTGATCAGGTATGATAAAAATTTAAAATTTGATGAGTTAATCATAATCTACAAAAATTATATACTTTTAATAAATTGAGAGGTGTGTTAGACATACTGGAAGATCTTACTCAGATCAACATCTTTCTTTTACTTTCTACCTAGAGGAAAGAGAGAAAAAGTATTAAGTAAACCGGGAGTCAGAGGATCTGTGTCTAAGATTCATTTCTTTTTTTAATGGGCTGCATGATCCAAACTCAGAGCAGTTAAGTGACTCAGCGTCACACTGGGAAAAATACATGAGCCAAAGGATTACTTTAAATATGATCAACAGAGATCCTTGAAATTACCTTACACATTTGAAAACAATACGATATCATGATTGAGGCAAGCTCTGGATTTGAATCTCTACTTTGTCATTTACCACCTCTGCATCATTGTATGAATTACTTAAGTTATCTGTGCATTAGTTTTGACACCTGGGCTATGAGAATAAAAATAGTTCCTATTTCACAGGGTAATTGCAAGGATTAAACTAGATAATATATGTAAATCATACAGAAGAGCACCTGCTACATTATAAATGCTCAGTACAGGTTAGCTGTTATTTTCATTATTAGTTTTAATCTATGAAATCATTAGTTTAAATTTAGTCAGAAACATGATAACTGAAGTAAACTTTTTATTTGGAAGCCTTAACCATGTAGAAAAAGACTGATCATATGGGCCAAAAGAGCAACAATGACTGCCATGTTTTAGGGAAACTTTTTCTAAAACCTGAATATTTAGGGCATGAGGAATGGTTAATAAAGATTTAACTGCATTTTATGTCTTGTTTTGTTTTTGTTTCAAAAAGTCTTTTCTCTTTTGGACTTAACCAACACAAATAACAATGACGGGCAATTTTATATTTACCTAGGTTATATATTTTGACTTTTGATGAGGGGCAAGACTAAGGAAAATTAGTATTTATTCCCCAAATTACTAATGATAATATATGAATATCTTCAATAGGAATCATCCTATCAGATCTGTGGCATACCTATCTCCTGCATCTTCATGATATCCACTCAAGAAGTCCAAAAGAAAGTTTATTCTATGGCCAATAAGGAGACAAGTTAATAAATATAACTTCTTTAATACAATGTCCATTCCATATATATCTTGTCCACTGACAATACCATATTTGGTCAGTGCTCTCTACCTGATGGGGTGAACCAAAACTTTGTTCCTGAAGGTTCCTATGGGGAATGGTTGCTGAGTTATTCATTGATCAAATTACAAGGGAGTATAATGGAATGGAATAAGTTAAGAAAATGTTTTTCTGGGATACATAGCTCCAAAGCACCACAGGTTTTGATACAGATTGAAACCTGCTTCTGTAAAAATGAATGAGGAGCATTAGCTTGTTTGTAAACTGCTGGGGACAGCATATCTAAATTTTGTATGCTGTATCTCCAAAATCAATAAAGGCTCATGAAGCTTTGTACCTTTTTCTTAGGAGTAGGTGGTACAAGGTATATCAGTTTCTCTTTTACTTTAACATGCCCAAACAACTGTACCACTAGAATTTTTACCAATGTAGCAAGCCCCTGAAATTTGGCAGAAGTTTTCTCCCATCCTCTGGCTGGTATGTGTCATGTTAAGAAATCTAAGATACTTTCTAAATCCTGCCCACCAGATTCAATTATCATAATGTCATAAATATAATGAAACAGTGTGATATTTTATGGGATTTCAAGGTTATCAAGGTTCATGCCATTCCCCTGTGGTAAGATACTCAAGTTAAACCTCTATTCCTGTCAGAAGAAGGCAAAATGTTGATTGTCCCTGATAATTGAGACTGAGAGAAAGTGTTCTGCTGAATTGACAGCTGCCTACCCATCAGGGTCTGTGTAGATTTTCTGCTGTAAAAATATCACATCTGGAATGTCAGCTACAATTATCAACACTACCTGATTAAACTTACGATAATCTACAGTGGTTCTTCAGGATCCATCTGGCAATTATATATACCAAATGAATGAATTAATTTGGGATATAACAATAATCTCTGTTCTTTCATAATTTTAGTTTTTAATGTGGTGCCAACCTCTACGAATTCCATATGAATGCAGTATAGTTTTGGGTTTACTACTGTGATAAGCGAGTGTGTGGTGATAGTTCTGTTGACACTTTCTTCCTTAATAGGTCTGACTCTGAGGATCAGGAAATCAATATAAGAATCCTGACACTTTCCAAATATATGATTTACAACTACACATTCTGGGACTGAGGAAATAACCACAAGTTGTCTCCATAAGTCCAATGAATCCAACCAGAATATGGGCTTATGTCAATATTCCCTTTATTATCTGCCTTTCATAGGTTTCCCCTCTGACTGGTAAACATGTGGCATTTAGGTATGTGGGATATTAGCATCAATTCAGAGGCAGTATTTAATAACTCCTGGAATATCTGAATATGTTCCATTTTCTAATGTCTATGACTGTAGTTTTCTCTAGGGAAACCCTGGGTAAATATTTCTATTACAGACTTGTAGATATTTTTCAAGGTTCTTTCTGAAAGGAACCAAGTCTTACTATCAATGAAGAATCTCTGGATCTCTGAACAAATTTAGATAAAGCAGTTTGGGGAGATAACCTAAATTCTCACTCTGGTGACTCAACTCAAGTTTCTACACAAAGGAGTTACACTTTTCCCAATTAACCAGATAAGTAATAACGTAGAGGGCAATCCATCTGTTTCATGTAGATACCTCATGATCAATGTGTTACCTCCACAGATTCACATGGGTAACATACACTGACTGCAACTCCATTCCTATGGACTATAACAGAGACTGCCGCATTTTTTCTGTGAAGGGATGGACAGTAGATATTTTAGGCTTTTGGTGTCCTAAGATCTCTGTCACAATTACTCAGCTCTGCTGCTGCAGCAGGAAAGCAACCATAGAAAATGCATAATAAAATGGGTGTGGTTGTGTTCCAATAAAACCTTACTGAACAGGTACGGCGTTAGATTTCATGGTCCATAATGATAATTGGGCTTACATTGTCTCTGTTAAATATCATCAGTAGGGACAATATTGCCATTGAAACCAAAGAGCTCAGTTAAATTGTATCATTGGATCTTACAGAGTTTAGTCACCAGAGAGCACTCCTTGCCAAGGTGTTTCAATGGTGAATTTCTTAACAGTGAAAAGAATGTTTTCTAGGCTATCCAGTAATTATGGTTAAGTAGGTTGCTCAAAATAGAAACACTTTATCATTCCCATATATATGAGCTTTTCTATTTCTTCTTTAGGACCCCTATTAATTCAGGCTTCATTTAGCCCATAATAGACTTCAGAGTCACTCCTCTGAATCCTAGGAGAATAGAACCACTTTACTCTATTTCACCGAGTTCAACCCTTATCTGACACCCTTAGAATCTTTCCTGCATGTGCTCCCCAGGTACCTGTCTACAGAAATTAGTACAATCTTGTAATTAATTGTATTTGGTGTATCCTCTCAAAGAAGATCTTTTGATTTCTCTTTGGGCCATTTTAGGATAATTAAGCCTAGAATCCATAAAATATGGTGAGAGAGGTCCTAAGGAAGAATAGGCATCAAATTGCAAAGAATCTGCTTCTGGTGAAAGCCTCATGAAATCATTGAAGAGAGTTGATGCAAGAGAAGGCTACTTTCTACATACAGAGGAGATGCTGCTTCTGCAGTCAGGGAAGGCTTAGTGGAGGGGTCCAAGTTTCTTGTCTTTGTCTGATTGATGACCTTGTTAAACTGGCATTATGATTTATATCTCAATTAGATTTAGGGTTTGATCCTTTCCTGTGTTTGCCTGATGCCACAGGAGGTATGGAACTCTTTTAAGACTGTGGAAGCTTTCTAGTTCTTCTTCTGTGCCTTGAGTTGGGAAACAAAAGCCTTGTTTGTCATTACCCCTCTGTAAGCTGCTGAATCCAATCAACAGTGTTCATAATTTTCAATGTTACAAAAATCAATCAATTTTAGCAGGAAGTTGACCCAAATCCTTTTTCTCCACCAGTTTTATATTCCATGAATGAACTCTGGATATTTTGAAAAAAAAGAGTGATACCTGAACAATGGATTTTCAATGTTCTATTCCCTCCTATCAAGGAGATGATCTGTGTATTTCCCAAATATGTGAGGCTTTCAAAATCCCATTTTAGTGGTGGTTTTCTGGGGCCACTTCTGGTACCAGTTACTTTTATCAGAAGGGGTCCTGGCAAGGAACAAATTCACCGCAGTTCTTTCAAATGAAGACATTTGAATAAAGATACTATTTACCTAGATGTTAGCAGTATTATGGGAACACAATGAATTATGAGGCTAAAGCATCCAGAGTAGCAAAAGTGGAAACCATTGTCACCTCTAAACCTGAAGGGGAAGAAGTAATGCTAAAATCCCAGAGCCAGCTGTACCATAGAGAGTGCATGGAGTGGAACTGTACTCTGGGAGGACTATGTGTAGATAAGGTACCACATCAAGAAAGAGATGGGGAAAATAGTACACTGACATCTTGCACATTCATCATTCATGTTGTCTGTTCTTTTCATTGGCTGAATACAAAATGAAGACAGCTACAAGGGATGATGGAGGTGATGCAAGTGATAGAATGCTCAGGAGTCAGTCTCCTTCCTGGGAACAGAGCAAGGCAGAATGTGGCCTGGAGTGGTGTGGGGGACAGAGGGACCAACAAGTAAACAAATCCTTAACTATCTTAAAAATGTTTCTCTGTCTCAAAACCTCCCTATCAAAATCAGTGATATTAGTTCATTCAGTACAATATTGAACAATTTAGGCAAACAGGGGCAATTGCCAGTAAACATGGATAGGCACACACATGTTAATTTAATTTTATGTGGAATAACTTACAAATTGATATGATTAGAAAAATACAGTTCAGCGGAGTTAATGACATCCTCAGTAAGTCATGTTTTTCTCTCTTTCCCTTTGCAGCATATTTATATAGGGAAAGTAAAATCATCCCCTTTTATATTAACAATTTACACTTCTATATTAATTTTTTAAATAAAGAGTTCATTTCACCTCTAACTGAGAGTTGTCTAGCAATGACTAGGTAGATCAAGAAGAGCTTTAGCATGAGAATGAGGAAATCTAAATGTTATTCTTAGTCCAGCTCCAATTTTATATATACATATATTTGGCTAGTTTCTTTACCTTTTTGGGGTAATGAAGTGAAAAAAGAGGGAGAAAAGAATCTGTATTCAGAAAGCTTAACTTGAATTCCAGCCTCATTATTTTCCAGTTCTGTGGTCTCTAGGGATTTTCTTGGCCTTTCTGAATTTTGGTCTCCTCATTTATAAAGTCAGAATTGGTGACTGGAACCTTCTGCTCATCCCCTAAGTCTCAGCTAAAACATATTTTTCCTCCATGGAATCTTTCTTCAATTTCCACAACAGGTATGCAGACTCAGGAAATTCCACTTCTTAAGCCAGAGTCCAGATTATTCTTCTTCTATTAGAATATTTATCACTTTTTTTAGTAACTATTTGTCTCCCACAAACTACTAGTTACTCTAAGTTGTTTGAAAAAAGATTTTGCTGAGTTCATCTATATCTTCCTTGTTCTCAGCAGAGCAGCCCTGATAGTAGACACTCATGAAATGTGTGATGAATAAAAGAGTGAATAAATTACTGGAAAAGGCAAATGAGGTAATGTGCATGGCATAAAGCTTTTTAATTGCAAAATACTATATAAATTAATAATCATTAAGTAAACTGAGGTGTTTGAATGAATCCAAGATTCCTGGTCAAGCCGTGTACTAAGATTGTCTAGGTCAGTGGATCTCATGCTTGAGCATGCATCAGAATCTGGTAGGGCCTGATAAAGCTCAGGTTGCTGGATTTCATCCTGAGTTTCTTATATAGTAGGTATCAGGTGGTGTCTGATAATTTGCATTTCTAATAAGTTAACAGGTGATGTTGATGCTGCTGGTGAAGGGACTATACTTTGAAAGCCGCAGCTCTAATATCAACAAAAATGTAAACTTCTTTGTATGCAGAAGAAAGTTAAATACTATATTCACTTATCATGTGCAACTTCTGCTCTCATCCAGATGAGGAGACAAAATATATCAACATAAAAATTATTTAACATGTATGTTTGTGTCAGGTTAAAGTTTGAGGACTGGAAGAATTTAGAACACCTGGGGTTTGTTATTTATTTGTTTCTGTTTTTGTAGGTTGCTACTACTGCTTTTATTCTTGTGTATTGACCTATGTTAAAGATAGGAAAAGAAACTAGATTCTTTTTTTTCCTATTATCTTGTAAATTTTCTTCCATCATGAAAGTTCTAATGAAAAAAAAAGAATACTTGAATTTGCAATAAAACACATTAATTGCACTTAAGTTTGTCAGTACCAGTATTTTCTTTTTTGGTGTGTCTTTTCATAACTTCTTTTAGTTCTATTATTTTGCAACTTCTTTGATGAGGTTATTTGTGTCTTTATCTAACTGTTTACCACCTATCTCTCTATCTATCTAATCTATCTCTGTGTTTTACTGTATGACTTCATTTATATAAAGTTCACAAATAGGCAAAATAAATTAGGACAGTGCTTACCATTAGAAAGGAGAACAATGAAGAAAGTGAGGTTTTAGTGTGTTGGTAATATTCTATTGATTGGTTGATTGGTTGATTTATAATTGGGTTTTGGTTATGCGGATGCATTTGCTTTACGATACTTGACTAGGAGGACTTGTTTTTTAGACAAAAGATTATTTTTATTGAATAGCTGAAAATATAAACAAAACTCATTCATTTCATTAATATTTTCCTGTATCAGTCCTCAAGGCTCTGCCTAGTTTGTTGCTTCAAAGTAATTGCTACAAGAAAATATTTTCCCTTTTGTTTTTGTATCAAAGCAAACTAATTACAGCAATATTCATAGCTTCAAGAGATTCTGTTTTTCAAAGAAAGGAATTGCTGTTTTAATCTATTCTAGTTTATTAGAAGAAGAGATGTGGTACCATGGGTTTCATTACTAGTTTTGTTGAAATCAGGATACTTTGTGAATCGTGAACTTGAATAGAACAAGTATATGTCATTTATAGTAGGCATTAAATGATCTTAAATGAATATGTTATTTTAGAATATTCTACTATAAATATTTTTAAAATATATTTTAAATAGTTCTGTGAACAGCAATATATGTACATATATACACTTTTCATTATAATTTATTTTCTAAAGAGTCCAACTCTTCTTAAATTTTATTTAGTATAAGATACATAATACAAAGACTCCTTTACTATTATGAAAAGATCATTGGTAAATTATGATAATTGCTAATTAGAATGTCATCAATAGGGGAATCTTAATTTTCACAAATAACAACTATATCTAAATCATTAGGGTAATTTATATATTACATGTTTTGAAAATGGTTTTGACTTTCTTTCCTTTTTTTTCTTTCTCCCAAGCTAAGTTATTTTTAAGAATTTGGAATTAGGACAGCAAGATTTCAGATGAGAAATCTTTTTACTATTGTTTTAATTTCTTAGGCTGCTTAAAGAAATATCATGAAATGTTTTGGCTTGAGCAATGGGAATTTGTCAACTTACAGTTTTGAGATTGAGAAAATATCAAAATCAAGTCATCATCAGGGTGATGGTTTCTTCCCAAAGACCAGCTGCTGGCAATGCTTATGTCCTCTGCCACATGGCAAGGCCTGTGGCTGCATGTGCTGATCTCTTCCTTCTCTTCTGGGTTTCATTGTTTTCCGCTTCTTGCTATCTTGGCTTTCTCTCTCTTTGTCTGAATTTTATTCTCTTATAAAGGACTCCATTAATTGGATTAAAACCTTTCCTGAATGAGGTGGGTCACACCTTAACTGAAGTAGCTTCATCAAAAATATCCTACTTACAATGGGTTTAAATCCACAGGAATGAATTAGATTTAAGAACATGTTTTTATGGGGTACATACAGCTTCAAATCACCATACTTCACCCTCTTGATGCCCCCAAAACCTGTTCTTTCCACATACAAAATACATTCATTCCATCACAATATCCCCAAAGCCTTAAGTCACTTCAGTAAGAATACTAAGTAGAAAGTCTCATCAAAATTTGTTATGGGTGTGGCCTGTCCTGGTGCACAATTCCCCTCCCTTTGTGGACCTGTGAAACCTAGGGAACAAGTTTTCTGTTTCCAATATACAATAAAGGGACAAGCATAGGATTACCATTCCCATTCCCATAGGAGAAATTGAAAGGAAAACAAGGATCATGAGTCCCAAGCAATTCCAAAACCCTGCAGGGCACACTCCATTAGATTTCAAGGTCTGAGAGTCATCTATGGAATGATGTTTTGTCTCTGGGCCAGATGGGGCAGCAAACCCACGCTTTCTAAGTGTTTGTGCAGCAGCTTGTTCTCTCCAAACACTGGAGTAAAAGTTCCACCAGTTCCGATCATAGTGGGGTTAGAGGCCCGGCTCTCCTTGAACACCAGGCACAGGTTCAACTCTCATCAAGCATTTGTATGGTGGTCAGACTCTGCACAATCCCCAGGTCACACGCTCCACCTTCTGAGAACAATGGGATGATAGCATGAATAAAGGTGCTGAAGGCCTCTCTTATCCAAACGCTGGGGCATACTTAACCTTTCAACACACATGGGCAGGCCCTTTCTCTTGGCCCAAGAAGCTGTCTTCAGGCCAGACCTCAGTTTCAATGGTTCTGCCCTTAAAGTGATTTTTCCTTCAATCTGTCTCTTTTCTATCCCTTTTAGTGCAGGCTGGCAGTGTTTCTGTTCATACAGCTCTCACACATGGGTCCAAATCATCAGACAGAAGGACTTTCCACAGATCCTTCCTGGATAAACACACCTCCAGTCCTGACTTGCACTGAAATTGCTGGCTGGATCCATGTTCAGTTAAATCCTTACACGGAGCACTAATCTCTGGGGACTCATTTTCCAGAAACTCAGAGTTTTCCAAACCATGAATTTCTGGTTTCTTTGTGCCCAGGAGTTCAGTTCTCAGCTTATCCCTCTCCTCTCACATTTTACCATAAGCTGCAAGGAAAAACTAGGCTGCACTTTCCAGATTTAGCTTGAAAATCTCCACACTTAAATATCTAAGCTCATCAATCTCAAATTCTGTCTTCCATATGACATCAGAACTTAGTTTGTCCAAGTTCTCTGCCACTTTAAAACAAGGATCATCCTTCTTCCAGTTTTCAATAACACGTTCATCATTTCTGTCCAAGGCCTCGTCAGAAGTACCTTTAGCCCACATTTCTACCAATAGTCTCTTCAAAGCAATCTAAGCGTTTTGTATCAAACAGCTCACAATTCTTCCAGCTACTACCCATTACCCAAGTCCAAAGTCATTTCCACTATTTGATATTTGAAATAGCAACACTGTCCAGATACCAAAATCTGTTATAATTTCCTAGGCTGGTTAAAGCAAATACCATGGAAAGGTTTGGCTTGAACAATGGGAATTTATTAGTTTATAGTTTTGAGGCTGAGAAAATGTTCAAATCAAGGTATCATCAAGTAGATGCTTTCCTCCTGAAAATCAGCTGCCAGTGATTCTTAGGTCCTCCGCCACCTGGTAAGCCTATGGCAGCATCTGCTGGTTTTTTCCTTCTCTTCTGGGTTTCATTGATTTCAGCTTCTTGCTTCTGTGGCTTTCTCTTTCTTTCTCTGAATTTCATTCTCTTATAAAGGCCTCTAGTAATAGGATTACGACCAATCCTGATTAAACTGGGTCACCTTATCTAAGGTAACCTAATCCAAAAGTTCTTCTTAAAATGGGTTTTCATCCACAGGAATGGATTACATTAAGAACATGTTTTCTCAGGTACATACAACTTTAAAACACCACAAATATATTTAGACAACATTCGAAATATCTTACCGAACATCAGAAATATCTGATTTTCCTAATTGGAAAGATATTATTCACTGACACTCCAAATGAATAAAACAAGTAGCTGGATATAATTACAACAAAATTCTAAATTTATGGTAATTATGTGCTAAAGTAAGATTGATTTTGAACCCTATAGTAACAGTCACTTTAATTTTAAAATCTTAGAATGAATGGAGAGTTTTGGTGAGAAAGAACATCCAGTGGGATTTATATATGTTAAATTAATCATTTCTTTATCACGTACCAACTGTATTCCATATTGGAAGCACCGTCAGAATTTTATAGCATTTCCCAATACAAGAATTTCCCTCTGAGATGTGACTCTCTACCCAGGTTTCTCCTCCTTCTGTTGAGGATTTATATCAATTAACTGTGGTTTATTTCTCAACTATCCTCAACATACCCTTAAACCACAATTTTCTTTATTATGAGTTTAAAGTTCTTGAAAATATTTCAATTGTGTCAATTTTGTGATTTCAAATATTTAAAAATACTTTTAATTTAAAATCAATACATCTATGGATTACACATTTTAAGTATTAAAAGAGGAACTCAGTGAATATATTATTTATGTTTCATATGGCTTTTATTATTAAAAGTAGACGTATTATTTTTTAAGCCAAATGCACTGTACTGATGAGTACTTGACTCATACATGTAGTTTTTTTATTTCACAAATATTGTTGGTCACATCAACACACCTGGAGATTCCTTGTAAATATGCATAACAGCTTTGTTTACAAAGTACTTTCAAATATATAGTTTATTCAATTTTTTTCTTATTTAGTAACTTTATTTATTAGAGAAATTGTAGGTTTACAGATAATCAAGGAGAAAAGACAGTTTCCATATCCTGCACTCTGCCCCCCCCCCACAGTTTTCCCTATTATTAACACCTTGCATTTCATTAGGGTTCACTGTTTGTGTTGTAGCACTCTATAATATTTTCAAAATTTTTATTCTAGTAACATGTAACCTGAAATTTCCCCTTTTAACCACATTCAAATATATACATAATTCAGCTGTATGCCATGCTACCATCACCACCATCCTTTACCAAACTTTTCCATCACCCCAAACAGAAACTCTGTATCAGTTATGCATTAACTTCACATTCCCTACCTCCATGTCAACTCCTGATAAACTGTATTCTAGTTTCTTGACTCAATAAATATGTTTATTCTAGTAATTTCATATCAATGAGCTCAAAGAATATTTTTTTCTTTTGTGTCTTGCTTATTTCACTCAACATGATGTCTTCAAGGTTTATGCACATGGTCACATGTATCAGAATTTCATTTCTTTTCATGGTTGAATAATATTCCATTATATGTCTATACTACATTTTGTTTATCCATTCATCCACTGAGGAACACTTTGGCTGTTTCCATCTTTGGGGAATTGTGAATAATGCCACTGTAAACATGAGAGTGCAAATATCTGTTTGAGTTCCTGTTTTCACCTTTTGGGTATATACCTAGAAGTGGGAGTGCCAGATCATATGGTAATTATATAATTTCTGAGGAACTGCTAAACTGCCTCCCACAATGGCTGCATCATTTTATATTCCCACCAACAGTGAATGAGCATTCTGATTTCACCACATCCTCTCCAGTACTTATTGTTTTCCATTTTTAAAATAGTACCCTGTGTAGTGGGTGTGAAATGGCATCTCATTGTGGTTTTGGTTTGTATTTCCCTAATAGCTAATGAGATTGGATAAATGTCCGTCCATTCAAATATTTTGCCCATTTTAAAATTTGTTTCTTTGTCTTTTTGTTGTTGAGCTGTAGGATTTTGTCATATATGAGCATATAGGTGGGGGTCTTAAAGCATTATTTAGTAAGGCTACATATTATGATGATAAGAAGAAGGTTAAATAATGAACCTTAGCTTACAAATCACTGGTACTCTAGTCTGGAAAGTCCTCTTTAAATCCCATCCTGAATCAAAGGTCTGGGACAATCACTTGTAGCAGGAAATGTGCAAAGACCATGTTAGTGTCTTTATAGGGAGAAAAATCAAGTCAAACCAACCTAACCATTTCTCTGACAGATTGACCTTCAAGGAAAGTGTTTGGTTTTCAGATATAATATAGAGAGACTCAAAGCATGAGGCTTTTCAGAAAAAAAAAAAAAAAAATCTAAAAGTGAACTTGAACTTGGAAAAATAGTTATGGGGTCTAGTTTCTAGTTCGTTCTTTCGAGGCATATTCTTTCGAAAAACTTATTTATTCTTCAGAAAAGACCCAAGTCTATGCCATATTAAGATGTGTTAGGGTATGTAGATTTGTAATTAGACAATAATTAGCTTTTTGACTTTCAGAAAATCCTGTCACATTCTATGCTTATTTTTCACCTGTTTTATTTCTGTGTCACTAAACTCTAAATCATATTTTTACACCTTTTTCACTGTTTTTCTCCAATGTTACATCCATCAAAACTTGGGTAACCTCAAGATAAAGTGTATTAAATTATTTTCTTGGAAACCTTTCCTGAAGTATTTAATTCATCTTGTAGATAATAAACAGATGACAAAATGGAGCCCAAATCTCCAACCCTCTTTAATCTAACCTGGAATTACTCTGTGAGGCTACCCCTAGTATCTTGACATTTTTTTACCTACTTAGCAATCTGGACACCAGTTCAGAACCATCAGGGTCTCTTCTGGGCAGTTTTGAGCTATTTGGCAACCTATAATACTGAATTGATTTTCCCTTAGCTACCTGACAGCCAGTAATAATATGTCTAGTAATAATATGTTCATTCTAGATTAAAGAAATGGGCCCCGCAGGGTATTTTGTGACCTTTCTGTTCAGTGTGTTAATATGTGGAAAGACTCTGTTATTCTTGGTACATTTACTGGGGCCTGACCTTCTAAAATATATGCTGGGAAATGACAATACTCTAGGATATAATTTGCAAACTTTTAAATGCAAGCTTGTGTAAGGCCAATTTATGCTTCCACAAAATTTGTATTGATTTCAAATCTTCAAAGGAAAATGTGTAAAGTCTGATGAAAATAGCCATAATGTGTATACAAATATTATAGAGTGTGAATTTTAATGGATTTTGATTTGTGTTGGTGAGGATATTTTCAAGATTTTCTATGGGTGCAAACATAATTTCTGGGTATAATAACAGTGTTTTGTTTTCTTTTTGTCTAACTCTAATGGGCTTTATTCATTTTTCCTTGCTTATACTGCAGTAGGTTGCCCTTTTGGAAAAATGATAGAAGTGGTAATAACCAGTCTCATTCCCATTCTTAAGGAGGAAATGTTTTCAATTAAATATGATGCTTGCTACATGAATGTATTAGGTACCTTTATGTGATTAAAATGTGTTCCTTGATTAAGTCAAATTTAGTTGTGATACATTATACTTTTTTATATATTTCTGCAATTTTTTGCTAATATTTTATTTGGGACTTTTTTGACTATTTTATGATAGAGAATGGCTTATGTTTTTCTTTTCCTGTAGCATCTTTTTCAGTTTTTGTATTAATGTTGCATTTGCTTATTAAATTAGTCAGGGGGTGTTTTTTTTTTTTAATCTGGAAAACTCTAAGAAAATCATTTTTTCCTTTTGTTGTCTATTAGTTATACTATGATGTGTAATTTTCTTTGTATTTTGTCAGGGGATTTATAATGGATCTTGAATTTGTGTCTTGATGTCTATCAAATTAAAAAAAAAATTCTCAGTCATTATTTATTCAGATATTGCTTTTGCCCCATTTTCTCTCCCTTGCTTTTTTCTTTTTAAATCTTTTTTACAATTCAAATTTATTCCCAAGAAAAGCATATTCAATTTTTATTTTCTAATCTTATTTATTTAAAATGTATATTTTACTAATACTGTTCACCTTTTAGTTACCACTTCAACTGAGATAGTTGACAGAGAAAGAAAAAATACTGCAGAAATAGAAAGTTCAGATGACCTTTAAATCTCATCTGCACCCAGTTTAACACAGTATTGGCTAATTTTTTTAAGACTGATAATGTAAGGAGATGGAAAGTAATGGATTCAAGTTTCATTTTTCCAATTTTCCATTCTATCCTATATATAAGAGGAGTTGTGGAGACATAATTTATCTACGAACTAGGTGGACATTTTCTAGATCATGAATTAACTATAACCAGCAAGAGCTTAACAAGTAACAGTTCTCTCCATTTAAAAAGTAGTTTTGCTGTAAGTGCTCCTAAAAAATTATCTAGAAATTGCCTATGGAGCATTTTATTTTCCATTTTCATACCTGTGATCTGTTTGATTATCCCTTTCACAATTGCAAAGTGAACCCCTAAAAACAAAGAGAATGGAAAAATATTCTGCACTCACTGTCATCGGTGTTAAATGTAGCAATTGTGTATGCTCTCAGGCATTTAATTCTACTGTACAATTCCAGTAAAGCAGGGAAGAGCCTTTTTCTGAGGACTTAAGAATCATAGTTTTTATCTCATGGTCTACAGATGAAGGTTCTATTTTTGTACTATCATTCTTTTTTCTGTAACTCTAGCTTTCAAAATGTCACACAAATTGTGTTTCTATAAAATACATATAATTAAATTGTATTGGAGACAAAACCAAAACCAACCTTCTAATGAATATATACCAGCTATCAAAGTGTGTTTTATGGCTCTTAGACATTAAACATACTGTACTTTATGCCCCTACACCAAAGTTTATAGTAACTTATCATTTAGCACCATGTATACTACTAATTACGCATATTAATAACACATTGTAACTTGCAGAGGGAAAAGCTTCTCCCACTCTGCTGGCTCTCAGTCCCTTTGTGCTTCTGTCTCAGGGCCTGGGAAGCCCTAATGGAGCCTCCAATTCCCCACTGGGCTCTTAGGTGTTCTGATCCAGGTCCTTCAAGCCAGTTCACAACCTGTATCACCTTCTGTTGAATCTCCTCTGAGTGCACTTATTACATTGCCTACAAACCTCCTGGTAGCGGGTGTATTGTTCCCGGAGTGAATCTAGTAATTTCATAACCTTTGGCTCTGCAAACAGTTCATCATCTAGAGGGGATCATGAGACCCCTCCTTCTGAGCCATTAAATCACGTTGCTATAATTCCAATGGCAATTCATGCCGTCTGAAGAGCTGTTTCAGGATCTACTGATGGAAGAAAGTTTAGATCTGCAGACCTTTCTTTCTCTTGCTGTTTTTCTTTATCACCTCCATTGTTAATCAAAGCAAGTTCATCAAATAATGATGTAGATTCTTTTGTAAACTTCTCAAAAAACCAGCCTCTTATTTAACCAGTCTTTGTGATCATAAGTAAGATCCCACCAAAATATTCTGTTAACTGGCATATTTCTATATAATGAGTCAAATTATTGGCAGATGCTAAAATAAGTTCAAAGCCAAGTCTATCTTTTCCTTTCCAAAAACAAAAATATGTTGCTTTCTTATCCCAGAATTCATCTGACTTCACTACACAAACAAGGGATAGCTCAGCTGGAACAACATTCTGTAGCATTAAGACTACTGTTTTCTCCACAATTCCATTGTGACTTTCTGTCATCCACTATCACAGTAAATCCTCTTGTCTTACACTTTTCACCTGGAGTGGTAAGTAGATAGTCTAGGGTAACACTGAGCTTATCCATATTAGTCTGTTGGAGGCATACTGGAATTGTCAAGAAGAGGCCACTTTGTCTTTTCCTCCTGAAAGGAAGGCTAGTTTTTTCTTCAAAATGGGTAACATTACTGAGTCCTCCATTGTACTCCAGTAAACTCCCTCACTTAGGAGGATTCTTCCCAATAGCAGCCGGTTGGGAAAGGAAGCCAGAGATCTGCTCTCCCTTGCTTTTAACACTATAAGTAGATAATATAACTTTTTACCATGTCTCATATATTTCTGACACTTTTTTAAATCTTTTTTTTTCTGTCAGTAAATTAGTTTGTGTATTTTCTAATAATTTATTTAATTTATTTTTCAGACTATTACATTTCTTCTCACCTCCATCCAATCAGCCAGTTAAATTCATCTATAGAAATCTTAGTTCAATTATTGTGCTTCCTTTATTAGTTTCTATTTGATTTCATATAACCTATGTTCTAGTAAAATTCTTCAGTTTTGTTATCCACCTTCTTTGGGTTGAACCCCCAAAACGGGTCTCCTGTCCAGTTTCACTTGCACCAATAGAATGCAACCAGGTTTGATAAAGCTAAAGCAGAACTTTATTCTTTGGCCAAAGTGGACTCATATCCTAAAGGCACCTTTCCCCCAGGAAGGGAGCTGAGTGAGATTCTTGTTTGGGGAATGACGGGGCTTGGCTTGGACGTGTGCAAGTGGTCCCACTCAGCACCTTTGCATTTTCCATCTGCACATGATGTTCAGCCATGGACATCTGGGCTGTTCTTGTGGTTGCTAGCCTTCTGCACTTAGTTCCTGAAAGCAGTTTCTGAAAGCAAGCATAGCTCAGACTAAGGTTAGGTGGAATGGCTTCCTGTACTTTGTTTCTGAGAGCAAGCATAGCTCAAAAGTTGGATAGAAATTTTTATAAGTGCTAATCCAAGGGTGATGCTCCATCCCGGTAACATTCTGTAAACTATATTGAATATTAGTGACAGTTAATCTCACATCTGTCAAATAACTAAATGTGATCCATATATTAAAAGATATCTATAGCACCTGGGAGCCTGTATCTATTGTCTGTTTTTTTTCTTTAGGCCCTGTTTCTTTACAGACTGGCTAATTTTTTCCTTTAATATCAGACATTACCTGGCTTTTTTATATATAAAGTTTATAGGTATACAAAATCATAGGGTCTCTGGATAAGGTTATCTTCTTCTAAAGAGGATTTCTTTTGACTTTTTGCATGCACTTTAACAAGAAGTTCACCTTCATATAATCAGCAATTTCACTGATTCAAATCTGGGTTTAGAACTGTGTAATATCTGTTCTATTTCCAGTTCCCCTTACTCTTACTATGCAGCCAGCCCTTCAGGGGCCCTATGGAGGGCTTTTGTAAGTACCACAGCAGCTCATCCTTGGTGGTGCCTAAACTCAATTTTTTTATTATTGTCTCCACAACTCTATTTAACTTCTCAGCCTTATGTAAGCCATTTTCTGATTCTCTAGCATTTGTTGAACACATTGCTGTATAGTATGTCATGGAAACACAGACTCAGGCACAGCACAAACTTTCAGCAAGTAATGACTTTATTCCTTACATAGCACAAGGGGTTAAAAGAGCAGGAGAAGATGATGCCAGGGAGGTCTCCTGTTGACTCAGGGTGTACTGTCCCAGGGCAGTGGGGATAGTTGTACATTCCAGGAGGAGGGGGCTCTGCCACTGAGCAAAAAGCATACATCAAGCAACCTTTTTGCAGAGTTCCTGCTCTGTTAAGCAACTGCTCTTACTTATTTCCGGTTTGGGGTTCAAGGTTCAGTCAGGCCATTCCATTAGAGCTAACATCTCCTCTGGGCTGCAGAATGGAAATATATTGACACATCTGCACACAGTAGAACAGGAAGGGAGAGAGTCAGGGAAGGGTTGGGAGAACACCACTAGAAATGTTTGTGACTTCCCTAGCAACACTGTTCAGGAATCAGCAACCTTATAATACTGCCAGAAGTTCTGATTAGCTGCCACATTTTGCTCAGCTTCTCAGACTCTCACCATGGGTTGCTGATAATTATTAGTGGATACCTTGAGAAGGAAGATGCAGTGTAGAATTTTGAGGTGATTTCAATTTCACCTTTTCTCTACAGTGTTGCTTCTTGAAGTTCTGGCTGCCTTAGTTAACCATTGGTAATGTCAAATGGTTGTTTTGATATATGAAACTTTTCTGGTGCTCTTGGTGAGGGGTTTGGTATACTACAAGTTATTTTATTGTAACTGGAAGCAGAATTCTTCTGTTCTAAGACGCATATTACCTTCTAAGATGTTTATTTTTCTTGAAACAAGCTATTTCATTTTTACTTTTATGTATCTAATTGATTTTCATTTTTAAGTTGTTTTAAAATTTGTCATCAGGCTACCTGATTTGGTCTACAGGATTGTTCTAGCAACTAAGTATATGGAAAGTTTTAATTTCTCCTTGATGGAGTAGGGTATTAAAAAGTCTTAATGATGAAACCACCTATGATATTAATAGATTGAGTAGCCAAACTTAAATATCATGGACTTTTCAAACTCCTTGTTAAATTTATCTATTAGTGATTAAAATATTTATAAGTACTGAGTTAATATATTGTGTGTTTTTTGGTTAATAAATCGGGTGCTGAATATGAAACACAACAATTTTCTTTATATATATATATATATATTTGTATTGAGATTGTTCACGTACCATACAACTATCCAAAGATCCAAAGTGTACAATGAAATGCCCATTGTACCACCATACAGCTGTGTATCCATCACCACAATTAATTTTTTTCAATTTTTAGAATATTTTCATTACTCCAGAAAAGAAATAAAGACAAAAACAGGAAACTCCAATCCTCCCATACCCCTAACCACCACCCCCATCCATTATTGATTCATAGTTTTGGTATAGTACATTTGTTACTATTGATGAAAGAATGTTAGAATACTACTAACTGTAGCATACAGTTTGCAATAGGTATATATTTTTTCCTATATGCCTCTCTATTATTAACTTTATAGTGTCATACATTTGTTTTAGTTCATGAGAGAGATTTCTAATATTTGTATAGTTAATCACAGACATTATCCACCACAAGATTCACTGTTTTATACATTCCCGTCTTTTAACCTTCAACTTTCCTTCTGGTGACATATGTGACTCTGAGCTTACCCTTTCCATCACCTTCACACACCTTTCAGCACTGTCAGTTATTCTCACAACATGCTACCATCACCCCTGTCCATTTCCGAATGTTTAAGTTCACCCTAGTTGAACATTCTGTTCATAATAAGCAACTGCTCCCCATTCTTTAGACTCATTCTATATCCTGGTAACTTATATTACATGTCTATGCGTTTACATATTATAGTTAGTTCATATCAGTGAGACCCTGCAATATTTGCCTTTATGTGTCTGTCTTATTTCACTCAATATAGTGCCGTCAAGTTTTCCTCATCAACCCCTTCCTTTTAAGACAGTTTTGTTCACACACCATACATTCCTTCCTAAGTAAACCATCATTGGTTCCCTGTATAGTCCTGTATTTATGTATTCAGCACCATCGCCACCATCTGTATAAGGACATCTCCATTTCTTCCACAAAGAAGGAGGAAGAGTCAAAGAAGGCAGAGAGACAAAAGAAAAAGAGAAATAGAGAGAGAGAGAGAGAAAGAGAAATGACAGTTAGAAAGCAACAAAAGGAAAGACAGCATTAACCTAAAGTAGAATAAAGAGTTAGACAACATCACCAATGCCAGGAGTCCCATATCCTTCCCCTATTTCCACCCCCCATATGCATTTAGCTTTGGTATATTGCCTTTGTTATATTAAAAGAGCATAATACTGTGTTTCCATCAATTCTAGCCTCTAGTTTGCATTGATTGTATTCCCCCCCCAATCCCCTACTATTTATAACACCTTGAAATTTTGACATTCATTTGTTCTACCTCATGTAAAACCTTATTTGTACCTTTTATTACAATTGTTGAGAACCCTAGGTTTCCCTGAGTTCCCAGTCCCAGTCCTTATCATTCGTCTTTTGTTCCAGTGTCCCACATAGTCCCAACCTTCCTCTTTCAACCATACTCACAGTCATCTTTGTTCAGTGTACTTACATTGCTGTGCTACTATCTCCCAAAATTGGGTTCCAAACCTCTCACTCCTGTCTTTTCCTTTCTGTCTGCAGTGCTCCCTTTAGTGTTTCCTGTAGAATAGGTATCTTGTTCACAAAGTCTGTCATTGTCTGTCAGAGAATATTTTAAGTTCTCCCTCATATTTGAGAGATAGTTTTGCCAGGTTTAGGATTCTTGGTTGGTGGTTTTTCTCTTTCAGTACCTTAAATATATCATCCCAGCCTCCTTCTTGCCTCCATGGTTTCTATTGAGAAATCCACACATAGTCTTATCAAGTTTCTTTCATATGTGATGGGTCACTTTTTTCTTTCTGCTTTCAGGATTCTCTCTTTGTCTTTGATGTTTGATTATTAAGTGTCTTGGCATAGGCCTATTCAGATCTATTCTCTTTGGGGTATGCTGCACTTCTTGGATCCATAATCTTATGTCTTTCATAAGAGATGGGAAATTTTCATTGATTATTTCCTCTATTATTGCTTCAGCCTCTTTTCCCTTCTCTTCTCCTTCTGGGACACCAACAACACATACATTTTTGCTTTTCATTTTTCCATTAAGTTCCCAGAGATGTTGCTCATATATTTCCATTCTTTTCTCTATCTGTTCTTTTGTATGTAGGCTTTCAGGTGCCTACTTCTCCAGTTTCTGAGTGTTTTCTTCTGCCTCTTGAGATCTGTTGTATGTTTCCATCATGTCTTTCATCTCTTGTGTTGTACCTTTCATTTCCCTAGATTTTGCCAGTTGGTTTTTCAAACTTTCAATTTCTACCTTATGTACGCCCAGTGTTTTCATTATATGCTTCATTTCTTTCACCATATCTTCCCTAAACTTTTTGAAATGACTTAGTATTAGTTGTTTCAATTGCTGTATCTCAGTTGGAGGGTATGTTTGTTCCTTTGACTGGACCATAACTTCATTTTTCTTAGTGTAAGTTTTAGTTTTCTGTTTTCTAGGCATAGTTTTCTTGGTTACCCAATCAGGTTTTCCCAGAACAAAATGGGCTCTGGTCCAAGAAGGAAGAAATATTCAGTATCTGGTTTCCCCTGAGGGTGTGTCTTAGAAAATTGGTATACCCTGTGAGGGCTCAGGTCACTCTGCCTTTCTGCCCAGCAGGTGGCACCTGTCAGCCTGTAACTCCAGGCTGCTATAAGGAGGTGTGGCGCATGGCTGTTTTCCCCCAGGCTCTGGAATCTGGTTCTGAATGGAAGGCAGGTAGTAGAGCTGGGCCCCACCTCTTTCCTCTTAGGGAAGATGGACCCCCTTGGGAGAGGTCATTAGCATTTGAGTGGTCTCCCTCTGCCTGTGCTATATCCACCCTTGTCTGGGTCAGAGCATTGGGAACTGAAAATGGCTGAGGCTTTCTCCACTGATCCAAAACAGGGACAGAAAGCCCCCTTCAGGGCCTATCCGCACCCACCTTCTTGCTTTCCAAGGTCAGTCATTACCAAAAGCCTCTGTCTTCTTGTTGGGGATTCATAGCTTGTATCAAGCAGTCCACATTTATTAATTAAAACCCCAGTTGGAGCTCAGCTGAGCTGTATTCACTTACTTGGAGAGAGCTGCTCTCTAGCACCATGAGGCTTTGCAGCTGAGGTCATCAGGGGAGGGGGCTCCCAGCTTGGATCTGCTGCTTTTACTTACAGGTTTTATACTGCAATCTCAGGCATTCCTCCCAATTCAGGTTGGTGTATGATGAGTGGATGGTCATGTTTTTTCCCCCACAGTTATTCTGGATTATTTACTAGTTGTTCCTGGTTGTTTATTAGTTGTTCCAGAGGGACTAACTAGCTTCCACTCCTCTCTATGCTTCCATCTTAGATGCGACAATTTTCTTTTAAATTTAATTGTTGAAATGTTTTACAAACCATTTTTCTTATTTTCCCAAACAACAAGCCATTACTTCTGTAAAGAAACATTTAGAACAACATCCCAAGAATCATAATTATTTAGAATGACATAATTGAATTAGTTACTTCAATATCAAGTGGCTAAAAATAATATTTCATTAGTAGTTGATTTTAGAAAATTTATATTAATAACTATTTATTTCTGTTACTATTTCAGGTTTAGTAATTGACATGTCCTAATAAATACAGACAATCCATGTGGCTTTTTTGTTATACCAATAAAAAAAAAAAAAGAGACTATTTACAACTCATTTGCTGTTTCCCAGAACAAATGATTTAACCCCAAATAGATTTTTCTGACATGTATTAACAAAGATGAAAATAAGGACAGATGCACTAATTGACTCTATGAAATTCTGAAAGTCTGTATATAGGTCTGGACAACTGATGGTACTCTGTGAATGCTGTATTTCTTTTTTGATTCACAGGCTGTCAGCAACCAGCCATTCGCTGACACCTCAAAGTGACATGGATTCCAGCAGCTCTGAAGAATTCTATCAGGCCATTCACCATGCTGAGCAGACCTTTAGAAAGATGGAAAGTTACTTGAAGCAACAGCAACTCTGTGATGTTATCTTGATTGTTGGGAACCGAAAGATACCTGCACATAGGTATAGTAGTTTTCTTTATTGGAAATATACATTCATTTTGTTAGAAGGGAAAGATTGTTTTGTCATTGCAGAATATTCTACTACTAATGCAGAATTAAAGATCTGCATTTCTAAGAGATCTGGCGTCTCTCTATTTTTTTTTCCTTTTTTGAGGTGAGTTCAATACCATTTTCTTTTAAGAAATAAAGTACGTATACAATAGTTAAAAAATAACAATTCTTGCACCTAGGCATGATAACTATGGAGAAAAAGTATTTTTGTTGAATCTGACTCACAATCATAGGACCTAGTAGAAACTAATGATACTTCGGAGGATGTATATTTGACTAAGATCTGAAATGAGATATGCTTTTCCATCCATTTTTAAAGAAAAGTAGATTCTCTTTAATGTATATTATTTGTTTCAGCTGGGAAATTAAGGGTATGTCTTATTTGCATCTTTATTTTACTTTTATTGAAAACTATATAATTTATGATGCTATTAATATTATACTTAAGGCCCAGTGTATTCAAAAGCTGACAAATTTTAAATATCTCCTATGTATTTATGATTGCATTTCAAAGTTTAATGAACTAACATCTGATCATTTTGTGCCATATTGATATGCAATCAATATTTTTATGAAAATTATTAAATATGATGTCGAATTTTACCTCATTTTTCTAATTTTTTCTTAGTATTATAAATGAAAAAGGATTTTAATTTATTAATTTAGATACTTTAAATAGTTGAATATATGTGAAAACAACCTTAGGCCACCTTGAAGTATGTCATATTTAATAATAATGCTAATGAATTAAGAGGAAGGATAGATTATACAAGTAAAAATATGCTTTCAATGTTTTCTCTTCCCTATAATTTTAAACTTAAATGATATTATCTGAATAATGTACATGCATCTAAGTATGAACTATTAAAAGTAAAACAAAAATGTGGCTGTATTTCTACTATGGTAGCAAGATTAAGATATGGACATTGAATTTGAGTCAATATACTAGAAATCCAGAGCACAGAAAATTTGACATTGAATAACTAATTTGGGTCAATCTGTCAGCTAACAATGGCAAGATTTCTAGTAATATATAATTCACATTTAATTTTCAAATATTATTATGAAAATTCATTGTAATTGGCAAAAAAGCAATTAACAAAAATAGATATTATTATTATTGAGAGAAATATTCAATATCATATGTTGGACAAAAATGCAAATTATTGTAAGTTAGAATCTGCTCTCTTTTTTTTGTCTTGTTAGCAGTTTTTGGTTTCAAAATAAATTTTAACCTAAATTAGTGATAGAAAATATTACTAGAAAAATTGTTAATTCTAGTAACTACTCACAGTTTATTATTGGATCACTTAAAAAAATTTTAATCCTGGAAAATGTATATAACTCATCTAATTAAATCTTTAAAATGTTTAATTTATCTTCTATTACTCTCAAAAGCAATCCTAAAATTCAGTTAGTGCTTTAACACTCTATATTCAGGAAATAAGTGTGTTTAGTTATTTTTTTTTCCATTTTGAGTTTTCTACCCTTCTCAATCATTCTGACATGCTACAATTTTATGTAATTATTTAATGAATTTTGAAACCTTTGAAGTATGATAATAATTAAAATTGGTAAAAGTATATATTTTTCTCTTTTTCAAGCCCTAAATAAATTTGGCAATAGCTGATGTTTTCTTTATTTCTAATTAAAACATAAAAGCATAGATAAAATTCTATTACATTACTTAGAGGAAGAGATGTTATTCTTAGTTTGAGAGTGTAAATAAATTTAGTTCATTTAACTTACAAATTAGTTAAAAAACTTCATACATATTTGTTTAAGAAGGCAAAGGGTATCAATTAATTCAAAACTATATTAACCAATTAAATACTACATATAATTCATATCATCTTAATTTATAGCCTTTGTTAGTACCAATTTAATGTTTTTCTTTCTCATTTGAAGCATTTTAACCAATATATTAATCAGTTTTCTTATACTCATAATATTCCACATATTTTCCTCTATTACACTGTCTACATTGCTATTATTTTCTAAATAATGTGTTTGATTATTCAAGTAGTTTTATAATAATTTGGTTGACTATGAAATACATTTGCCTCATAGTTAAGATTAAGATATCTGAGAAATTTATTACTTATATATGAATTCTCTGAAGGTTTAAATATCTTATATATTTAGCATATATTAAAACAGGCATTGTCAACCATCCACATGATTCTTAAATGTGATAAGAAGGATTTTTTCTTTTTTTCATCATGTCTAAATTATTTCAAATAGCATTTATATTTCTACACTGTTGTTAAATCTTTAGCACTTTCTATTTTTCAAGTAATTATATATTTACAATTCAAAGTTGAACAATTTTCAACAAAAATGTATAAAATATTTAATTTATGGAGCACCTGAAAAAGTCAAGCACTGCTTTGGAGAATTGCAGGCATATTTCATTTCCTTATTTACACTTTAACACAATGAGACAACTATCAATACAGTCATTTCCTCTTTGCTTACAGCAAATAATCATCTTAGCAATAGTAGTGAAATCAATGGATTTTTAAATTATTCTTATATTTTGATTAGGAGAGATGAGTGTTGTCTTGGAGCATAATATGTATGATGATGCACTACAAAAATGTGGAGTATTATAATCATTTCAAATAATGAAAACATTTTATTTTAATATTTATTGCTCTTTTAGAAAAGACATTGAAGCTACTACCATAAACATTTACTTAATATTTATTCATAAGCATAATATATATTTAATTTCATATTAATTATCTCATCATAAAAACTTCAAAATAAAATTTATTAACAAATTATTTACTTTCATAGGAGTCTCCATAAAATTATTTATGTGCTCATTATATTATGTATAAGGTTTTTAAGCTGATGTAGGTCACGACTATCAATCCAGTTATGAAATGCCATGTCTATTTAAATAGTCTAGGTAATTGCTAGATGTATGTTGAGTAAACTACGTCTGAAAGGCTAATAATACCTAAGGTCATGATATATTAATATATTTTTGCATGAAAAATATGTAAAATTCTGAATTCATCTCTGCTTCAGATCCTCAGAGAAATCCTAATATAAATTTAGTCTCCTCATAATCAGCATAGAATAATTGATTAGCAGGAAGAGAACCAAAACATTTTAATGTAAATCCCTAAATAGCAAATTTAGAGGATCACTTAATAGCTAGGCTACCTGTAATCAGGTATTCCAGATATTGCAAATTAGACTGACAAAATCAGTATTAATAGTTGGGCAGCCAAATGTTCAATGGTGAGAGAATTAAAAAGCTTCAATGCCTAGTCTGTATAATGTACCAATATACAATAAAATCATATTCAGAGAATAAAAGT
The DNA here is from genome assembly GCF_015220235.1 of Choloepus didactylus. Taxonomy (NCBI): domain Eukaryota; kingdom Metazoa; phylum Chordata; class Mammalia; order Pilosa; family Megalonychidae; genus Choloepus; species Choloepus didactylus. Next base: position 69,108,280 of record NC_051318.1, read on the forward strand.
TTTTTTCCTCTTTAGCCATTAATAAGAGTAAATTCATTGGGCAGAAATACATGGGAAAGCTTAAACAGCTAACCTATTCTGATTTTGAAACAGTGCTATTTATAATTTCATGTGAAAGAAACAATCTGGAAGGATATATACCATACTGCCAACAAAGCTTATTCCTGGAGAGCAAAATGGAGGAAGTAACATTTTTTAAAAAATATTAAACATGTATATTATTTTAACTCTTTAGAATGAGTAGGCAATAAGTTTATGATTAAATGAAAATAATAGTGAAAAAGAAAATAATGATATTTGATGGTAACAGATATGATCCTGCTCCATAGATGAAAACACTGGACATTTCAAGACTTTTTGTATGGTATTCTCAATCTTTCTTTGATAATTAATTAATTTATTTAGGAGTATATTTATTATCCTGATTTTTTAATAATGCAATAATGTCATGCAAATAGTTGAAGCTAAAAGTGACACTTGAAATAGTGTATTTAGTTCCACCTAAAATATAATAAGTACAGTGAAATTGATTACTTTCATAAGTAATGTAGATATTAATACCCAAGAATAAGCAAGTAGTATTGCTTCTCTGTGCTGTGAGAAAGTATATTTATATGGACTATCTTTGATGGGAGAGGAGTAAGTAATTTCCAACATTGTAATAAATCCAGTGGTCACCTAAATCTGTAAATCAGCTTGATAGTTTATATTAGTTCATACCACTTCAGAAAAAAACAGGTTAGAGAATCTGAAAAAACTCTTTTTTGCTTTTCACCTATCATTTGGATATCATTTTCATGTCATGCTTATGACTACTACTGATATTCCGCAGTAACTGGTATTGGTTAATGCACAGTTGGTGATGCAAAAGGATCATAAAGCATGGTGCTCCTCCTCATGGAGTTTTGAATCTACTTAGGGAGGTAAAAGTAACACATGGGATAATTAGGAAATTGTTGTTGGAATTAACTGCAAACTGAAATATATCTTTCTGGACCTGGTGCAAGAGAAAATCAAGTAAGGGGATGAGTAGCAAATGATAGAGTATTCTGAAAAACTTTTCAAAGGAATTGGATATGAGGTTGACCTAGTGGAAAGAATGGATATGCTATTTTAGATGCGACACTATGGAGAAAAAAATAGAGAACTAAATAATTTACATGTGTGAAAATAGTAGGATAATAGCTTGATGAAAGCAGAAGAGTTTGTACATTGGAAAATTAGACTATAAATGAAGGACAAAGGGGATTATGGTAGATCTTCAAAACCAATGGAGAAGTTTGGGTTTGAAATAGTATGTGACTAGAAACTAGTGTAAGTCCTAGAGAATGGAGTAATATAAAACATTCACTGTGGTTAAGTACAAGGCATAATTTGAAGTGTTTGCATAAATGAACTCATTTTGTCCTTTCCATTTGCAAAGAAGTTCTTATTTCCCCCACTTTATTTATAGAATGGAAAACTGATGCCATGAAGAAATTTTTAAAAAATCACCCAAGTTATGCATTTGGTTATTGGTGGAGATAGAATTCACACTCAGGCAGTCTGGCTATAGAAATAATGCCTTTAACCACTACAGTAGTTTGGATGCCTTAATTTAGGAAGGTAGCTTTGAAAAGTGGCACAGTTTTATAAAATGCAAAAGAGGGTCACAGGGAAAACTGGTTAATGACCTGGGAGGCTGTTGCCATTGATCCAACCATGAAATACGAACTGTGTGGACATAGAGATAAGATGAACCAGACGTACTTTGAAGAACAGTGTCATAGGTCAGGTTTCCTAGAAGCAGAGCCTGAAACCGGAATTCAGGAGTACATAATTGATTTGCAGCATCTTCAGGAGAAAGAGGAGCAGATAGGGCAGAGGAAGAAGCAATGAGAAGCAATGAGTGGATGGAGTCTCACCTTCTCTGCTTCTGCCTGATCCCTTAAAAAGCTCTGGAGTTTGAGTTGCTCCATAATTAGTCCTGCCCTGAGGCAAGGGGCCAGGATTTTATTTCTGGTTCTATTAGTCATTGGCTGTGACCCTACCCACAGGGTAGGATCTGGGGTCAGTGTTGGGGGAAGAAGGTTGTGGAAGAAGTGAGGAGAGCAGGAACACATAAACTCTCAGGGAATGAGACAGCTCCTTTTGGACCAAGCACAATTATCCGGAGTAGGGCAGGTGGGAGTGGTTAGCTACAAACATCACTGTTCCTGAGGACAGGGGTGTGCTTTTCGTAAAGGTGGTTTCAGAGGGGCAACCACAAATTTCAATTGGAGAGCTGGATTTTGTGTCATAATTTATATAAGCAATGCAGTAGAAGGAAACTTAGATGATAATTTCATAATTTCTCTCCTGAAGGTTAATTTATTGGTGGTGTACCTATTAGAAATGGGTAAGATTAAAGGAAAGAAAATATAAGAGGGAGATTTTGAGTTTGATTTAGGGCATACTGAAATGCTAGTGGGATATTCGATGAGCTGGGTTTCTACAGGCATTCAAAGGACAAGGCTAGATTTGAAACTACTATAACTGATTATTAAGGCCATGTTCAAATATGATTCTGAACCAGTAACTGCTAAGGCAAAAATTTAGAAACTTGAGAAAAAATAAAAAAAGAAACCTTAGACAACAAAAGTTTCCAGCAGTAGGAATAAGAAGAGAAGTCAATAAATAAGAGGTAAGCTGAGATAAGAAAGTCTGTGCTGCTTTAGCTAAAAAAGGGATTTCAGGAAGGAATGGGAGGACAACAGTGTCAAACACTGAAATAAATTGGAGTGGAACTTAGAAAAGTTTAATAGATTTGGAAGGAAATAAAGTCGTGTTGACCTTACTTATGTGCATGTTTTGCTCCTGCTTCTCTTGCGTTACTAGAAGCTAAATATGTACATGTAAATATATTACTTTCTGTTATGCATTTAATCTCTCTCCTAAAATCTAATTCAAATCCTACATGTCACTAAGTCTAAATGTATAAATTTTTCTTCACTTCTCTTACTTACTTAGCGATGTTTGGTATGTTATGGTTGATGAAGATTTCCTGTAATTATTTAAGTTTGAAATCTGTAAGCCACATAATATCTTGCTTCAAATGGCTATTTTCCTGACACAAATACAAACTTTATATGTGTAATATTAAGCCAGTTAACTTTAATCTTATAATCTAGGAGAGATATTGTATATTGTAGCATACAATATTATATTACTTCTTTGATGAAACTGAGAATTTGACAGTTTTTTATAATGGGTATGTAATACATAATTGAAGACACCTTCTTAATCATTTTATCAACCTTTGAGAATCTAAAGATCTGACTTGTTGCTTACTAACTGACCAGTTAAAATGTGGTGGACAGATAGCTTTACATTTTTCTAACATTTAACCACTGAAGGCATTGATTTTAATAGAAAGTTTCAATTCATGGATTACAAAGAACACTTCTTGAATGCTTAAAGTACATATTTTGGGACTTATTTCAGTTAAAAAAGGAATTTACATCTTTGTTGGAATTGACTGTCATCATGCCATTTCACTTATATAGCAGATCAAATTGCAAAATAATTAATTAAACGTATACTTCCTGATTGAAAAATCTTAAACTTCAGATAGCAATGACTTGCATTGCCCTTTCTTCTTTTTTCCCTTATAATGTTCCTAGTAAGAAAAATACCTTCAAAGTGTGCTGTTTTTTAATAGATGTAAGCATTATATTTGGACCTGCTGTCATGCCCCCATTATTTATTGAGCACTTTCTTACTTTCTGAAACAAAATGTTTTCCAGGCTCATTTTATGCTTTCTCTGCTCCTTCCCTGGGGTCAGAAATTTTTCCAAGAAGCCTTTAATACATATGTGCACAAACACATACACACACATTTATATATTTATATTAACAGCCATGAATTTGCACTGAAACCTCTAGTTTCAAGCCCACACCACAGCATTTATTTTAATCTTTTCTTTTCCATATTTGTAACTCTGTTCTCCTTCAGTGAGAGACCTCACTCCCATGATCCTCAAAAACCTATAAATGTCCTCTATTTTAATTTAAACAAAAAGAAATGTCTGGCTTGCTAACAAAAATCACTTTGCAAAACAAACCTACTAACTAAAAAGCAACCTTTTTTAACAGTACACTTTTTCTTTTGAATGCTGGCATAATGTCAAGGGTTCTACTCATTTTTTTTTTAATTTATGCTTTCATTTAGGATGTTAAAGGACCCAAAAAATCTTCACTTCCATTAAAACAAAAATAAATCACCAGATAAATAAAATTATGGTACTTTTTCCTTAGTTATTGAAAAACTGTGGACACACACATACAAAGAATAATCAAACACTAATTTTCCTCCCTGCCTAGCCTCTGTTATTTTGACACAATACCTGCTATGCAATTGAAAGCTACTCTATGTAGGGAAAAGCAGGAGAATGAAAGCCATAATCAAGAGTAAAATCAGAACATACAAATTGACTTAAAGAAGAATCAGGTGTTAAAATGAACAGAAAAGTATTTCAGGGTAACTATGATAAATGATTTAAAACACTTACAGTAAAATATGTATATTATGAATGAAGCAATGGGGAATTTCAAGAAATATTTAAAGCATAAATAAATAGAATTAAAAGGAAAAAACTAGAACCATAAAATGCAATATCCAAAAAAAGTTCACAAAATGGAATCTTCAGCAGATTGGACAAAATGGATGGTAAGAATTTTGGGAAGAATTCAAGTCACTAAAAAACATCCAAAGTGGAACACAGAGTGAGAGAAAGACTAAATGTAAAATGAACTGAAATTCGTTTGCTGAATGAACTCTCAATTGTTGAAGCTTATATGTAACTGGAGTTCAAAGAAGAGTCAGAGAGTGAATCAAAAGGAAAAAAATGAGACCTTGTTAGCTGATGATTTTCTAAATGTGATCAAAAGGATCCACCCATTGCTCCAGGAAGCACAGAGAAACATAAACAGAACTGAGAATAAGCAAATCACACCTTGACATATCATAGTCAAACTGCTAAAATATGAAGACAGTGAGAAAAAATTTAAAGGCAATTAGAGGTCAAGTGAATATTATAACAGATGAACAATGACAAGAGTAACAGTTGACATCCTATCAGATGCCATAAAATCTAGATCATAACAGTTCTATTTTTATAGCCCTAAAAGAAAAACAACAAATCTACCAATCTACAATCCCATATCAAGCTAAAATATTTTTTAGAAGATATTGTTGCGAAGCTATGTAAAGACATTTTCATGTAAATGAAAGCTGGGAGTATGTTTTGTCATTATACTTGTACTAAAAGAAATACTAAAGAAATATATTCAGGTTGAAGGGTATTGTTTTAGTTTCCTTATTGCCAAAGCAAATACCATGCAATTGGTTGGCTTAAGCAATGGGATGGTTTTGAGGCTAGAAGAAGTCCAAATCAAGGCACCATCAAGCAATGTTTTCTCCCAGAAGACTGACATTTTGGGACTGGCTGCTGACAATCCTTGGTTCTTGGCTTTTCTGTCACATGGCAATGCACATGGCGACCTCTCCTGGCCTCTCCTTTCTATTCCAGGTTCCACTGACTTTCAGCTTCTGGCTGCTCCCCATCTGGCTTTTTTCTCTCTTGTAACCTTCCCTATAAGGCCTTCAGTAATAGGATTAAGACCCATCCCGAGTCACACCTTATCTGAAGTAAACTTATCTGAAGGTCCTAATTACAAGGGACCATTTACCCACAGGAATGGAATAAGTTTAAGAAAATGGTTTTCTGGGATACACAGCTCCTAACCACCACAGGTTTTGATGCCAGATTGAAACCTCCTTCTGTAAAAATGAATAAGGAGCATCAGTAAAGTTGAATAACAAAAAAGGTAAATACTTTTTTACTGTGCCAGTTTGAATGTATTATGTCCCCCAGAAAAAGCCATATTCTTTGATGCAATCTTGTGGGGCAAGCATAATAGTGGGGATTAAGTTGGACCATTTGGATTAGGTTGTTTGCATGGAGATGTGCCCCACCCAGCTGTGGGTGGTGACTCAGGTGGGATACTCCCATGGAGGCATGGCCCCACCCATTCAGGGTGGGCCTTGATCAGTGGAGCCATATAAATGAGCTGGCTCAAGGAGAGGAAACAGAGTGCAGCTGTGAGTGACATTTTGAAGAGGAGCAAGCTTGCTAGAGAGGAACGTCCTGGGAGAAAGCCATTTTGAAACCAGAACTTTGGAGCAGATGCCAGCCACATGCCTTCCCAGCTAACAGAAGTTTTCCGGATGCCATTGGCCATCCTCCAGTGAAGGTACCTGATTACTAATGTGTTACCTTGGCACTTTATGGCCTTAAGACTGGTAACTGTGTAGCCAAATAAACCCCTTTTTATAAAAAGCCAATCAATCTCTCTGGTGTTTGCAATTCCACAGCATTAGCAAACTAGAACAATTACCAAAATACAAACGAAAATTTCGGGGAATGTATAAGGACAATTCATCAAGAACCATGTTCACTGACTAAATATGTATTGCTAAAAACCCTATCATCATATATAAGAACTAACTTGAGACACTGGAGGTATAATAAAAAACAAACGTCATACTGGAGATTTTAACATGAAGAACAAAAGCATTAAGAATAGAGTATTTTGATTATTTATAACCAAAGTAATCTACTTGACATTTAAAGAGTATTAAAACAAAGAACTGCTGAATACACATTCATTTCATGGGCACACAGGGTCATTCACCAAATCAGACTACATGCTGTATAATGTAATGCATCTAAAAGTATTGATATGATAGAGTATATTCTCTGACCATATCAATATTAAACTAGAAACCTAACAAAAATATTGAAAAATGATCTGCAAATATTAGGAAATTAAGCAACAACACCTAAATTATACATGAGTAAAATAAAATATCACAAGGAATATTTGAAAATATTTTGGGATCAATGATAATGAAGTCACAAATTTGCAGGTTGCAGTTAAAGTGATTTTTAGAGGAAAGTTTACTGTTTGAATTATTTATAATGGAATAGAGTATGTGAATAAAGTCAATTATCTAAACACCCAACTTAGGAAAGTAAGAAAAGAGTAAATTAAATTGAAGGTAAGTAGAAAAAAAGAAAACAATACTAAAGAAAAGATTGATTAAATGGAAAATAACTAAGACATCAGTTAAATAGAAATAATGTACACAATCAAAAAGTAAGGAGTTTTTGTAAAAAGATAACATTTATATACTGCTTGTTAGAATGATCAAGATAAAATACAAAGAGAAGACATATATTGCTAAATATATGATTGGAAACAGGGGGCTGAATACAGATCCTACAGACATTTAAAGGATAATCAGAGGATATTATTTATGACAATATATGGCAGCATGGGAAAAAAAAATCATAAAGTCTTGAAAAACCCAATTTACCAAACCTGATACTAGAGGAAATCTAAATAGTCTATATCTATTTAAGAAATTGAGTTTTTTAATTAAAAACTTTCCCATGAAGAAAACTCCAGCCTAGATGGTTTCACTGGCAAATTTTATGAAATGAATCAAGAAAAAAAATAATAATCATATGAATCATACTCTTTCCAAAGTAGAGGAGAAAGAAACATTTCTCAACTCATTTTCTGAGGCCATCTTAAACCTAACATCATAATTTAACAAGAATTTTATAAGAAAAAATAATTAAAGATCAATATCACTCAAGAACTTTGGTATAAAACCCTCAAGAAAATAATAGTAAATAAAAAATATACAGTCACAGACTGTAAACACCACTAATGTCTATCCACAGGAGAATGGCTAAAAGCATGGTGGTACATTCATACAATGAATATTACTCAGGAATATAAAAGAACAACCTACAATACCTCCAATAACATGGAGAAATCTAAAAATGATGTTGAGCAAAAGAAATTACACACAAAAGAGGACATGCTGCATGATTCCTTTCATGTGAAGTTATGAAACAGGCAAATGTAAGCTATGTGACAGAAATTTGATCAGTGGTTGCCTGGGAGTGGAGTATAATTAAATGCAAAGGGACATAGAGAGACTTTCTGGATTATAAAAATATTCTGTATCTGCACTGGGGTTTTGGTAAAATGGGTGTATGCATTTGTCAATGTTCATTGAACTCTACAATGAAAATCTTTGTGTTTATTGCATTGGATGTTATAACTAAATAAATTTGATTTTAAAACACAAAAAGATAATTTTTCTCTCTGTGTAGTTAGACTATTCAGTTGAAATCTAGTGAGATACATTAGATTCTGTTTGTATCTCATGTTAGTGTCTCTTCCAAATATTGTTTGTTAGATATTTTTTGAATATGTGGATATTAACATGGTTACAAAAGTTGAACTGCACAGCATATTTTACTCATAGAAATATCATGCTGAAAAGTTCTGCATATACAGGTGATATTAGTCTTTAATCTGTGATATATGTTCTAAATATTTTTCCATTTGGCATAGCACATTAGCACATGCTGTTTGTCTACATGCAAAAGTTTTGATTTTTATGTGTTCAAAATCATCCATCACTTCTATTGAATCTTTTTTGGTCATTTATTGTACCTAGATCCACTGGACTCCATGGAAGTTTTTCCTTTCTTTCTTTCTTTCTTTCTCTCTCTCTCTCTCTCTCTCTCTCTCTCTCTCTCTCTCTCTCTCTCTCTCTCTCTCTCTCTCTCTTTCTTTCTTTCTTTCTTTCTCAGAGATGATGTATGGATCTGTTTTAATCATTTCCCAAATGGCTATCTAGTGGTCTCAACAGGATATAGGTATTAGTAGATATTTAATTTAGTTTGGAGTGTGTTTCAGTTTTCATCTGATATGTGATTGGGTTTAGGGGATAATTTTCAGTAGCTACAATGAAGACAGCTTTTTCATCAATTCATTTTGTGGAGAGAGGTGGATGTTTCAGGATAGTTAACAAGGTTTCTAGTTCATGATCTTTCTCTTCTGTTCAGGTAATGATGTTCCTTTTCTTAGTGGTTGGTTTATTGTTTTCTTGGTGTTGGTGGTGGTAGTGGTCAAGTTTGTGTGTTTCTCAGTTTGTTGAGTTGGATTTGATTTGGATCTCTTCAGTTTTTCAGAATTCTACATTTTCTTCTCTTGCTTCCTTTCTCTTTTGCCACCCAGTCTCCAAAAGACCTCTCATTGCCTTTTAACCTTCTTCTTCAAACAGCCTTTCTCTGTCTGCCACCTCCATGCCTACATACATGTTAAGTCCATTTCCTGTGATCAGTGCTCTGATCTACCAGGACTTTTTGTCAAAATTTCACACTTGCTGGAGGTAATTTAAACTCTTCATCTTCTAGTTTTCACAGATTCCCCAAATCCTTTACTGGAAAGATATTTCTTTTAGAATTTGGTGTTTGTTTTCAACTTGTATGCAATGTGAAGCCTATGCTGAAGGAATGGGTTTTACATGGCTTCATTTGTTCTTCCTGTTGACTATATGGATTTACTTTGTGTAGAGAGATTAAAATTCAGATAGCCACCATTATCCTTTGGGTATCTAGAATATATAAATTGCCTTTTAAGCTAATGTTATAAATAATATTTCACATTTGCAAGTTGAAGAATTAGCACAGATTTCTGGTGGCTTCCTCTAAAATCAATTTTGAGAAACTAAAGATTTGAAAAGGAAGTAATGGATTTCAGGACTAAAAACAACAACAAAATTATATAACCCATGAAAATCACCCAGAAAGTCAGGTTCCCTTCACTTGGTATGAGTATTGAGTGACAGCAGCCTCTAGTCAGTGATGGCAGGGATAGAAAAATTTTTCTAAAATTTCTCCTCGACTCTCACACATGGCCACATTCTGGTGTGAGTCCTTGGGACAATATCAGGGGCAGGCAATAGCTCCGCTTGGTGAAGAGTTAATAAAAACAGGAATGACTGATGACTTTTCCTTGATGATCCACCACATATTCCTTACTTTTCTACTCTCCAGACCTGGCAGATAATCTATAGATTAAACCTCCTCCCAACATTGCTTCTCCCTAAGGTTTTGAATGTGAACCTTCACCAAAGATGCCTTTGGTTGGAGAGGTAACAAAAGGTGTCATCAGTCATGTTCTGAGGAATATGTGGATTTTCCCATTAGATCTCATCTGTTTCCTCTTCTTAAACTCACCAAAACTTACACTGATTAGTGCCTAGCAACAGTCTACCTATAATATCTGTTAACAGACAAACTCCTGATAATCACAGGAGATGGTGAGCTCAGAGGCCAAAATAATCCAACATGTCTATATTACAGCTCATACAACAGAGTCAGCAAACATGCTAGCTGAAGCAGAATTATTGTAAGTGATGAGCTAATCTTTAAAAATAAGCTTGCTAAACATTCTTAATAAGATAAGGGAAGTTATTAATAATAAGAAACAAGAATAAGAAAGCATAAAAAATGTGGAAATACACACACAAATTTGGACAAATATTTAAGAGAGAGACTAAACTCAAAACTAGACACATTAAAATAAAAGTTAAATATGTCTAAGACCAAAAGAAAATTCTAAACTTTTCCAGGAAAATGAGATCAACTACAGTGTATAAAAGTATAATTTTAAGAGTTAATATCTTGATGCTCCTAGAAAAGCAGAACAAACACATGCCAAAGTGTTATGTAATGCATTAATGAGGATATCATAAAGATGGCAAAACTCGTTCAAAATAGAAAAATAAAGGAAGGATTTATATAATGCTTCAGGAAAGGCATACTTAAATAAATGTGCTGTTAGAGACAAAACAGTTTACTGGACTGCCAGGTTAATAAAACAAAAATATTTAATGTTATTTTCTTTACTGGAATCATTTGCATCTCTACAGAACAAAAATCTGCAGCTTAATAGTCTGGGCCCTAGCCAACAGTGAATAGCAAGTCAAAGACACAGTTCCTTTGGGAATCAAATAACTCTTGGATTGGCCTGTTAGACAATGTTCAGATAGGACACTGCAAGGATGTGATCCTTCCTTTTCCCTTTTGTCCAAGATAGGCATAATTTTTCTTAACAAGAAGAGCAAGAATAAGATTATCAGATTTCTCTGAGCAACCTTGAATGAAAAACCATTGTAGAATAATATTTATAAATGTATTATCAGCTAATACTTTTATATTCAGCTAAATTGTCATTTAAATGTGACAGTATAATAAAAATACTTGTGCATGCAAAACCCAAAGAAGTTTGCCATACAGTGATCCTCATTAAAAACATTTTTGAGAAAAATTTTAATTAATTGCTACAAATAAAGGAGATACTACAATAAAGGTAGAAAATAATCTTGATAAATTCTGTTTTCTTAGAAAATAAAAGGTTATGGAAAAAAAAGAGAAGTTTGTCCTTAATGTCCTATAACTAAAAGACAAACCAATATTTACATGTAAAAAAGATGAAGAGGGAGGACACCAAAAGGATATGAGCTGATGCTAAATACTTGTCCTATTAATGAAATCTTAATAACAAACAATATGATTAAATAGCTTGAGCTGTTAAATATCTTTAGAACTTTACATCCAGCAGTTGAAAGAATATACACTATTTTCATCTCTGTTATTTACAAAATAGGACATGCATTATGCCATAGAGAAGTGTCTATAAATTTAAAGAATCCTCATCTTAAAAAAATATTTTTTCACTATATTGCCAAAAATTTGGAACTTAATAACATAATACTGACTGAAAAACACAAATGTTAACCCAGATTATTGCTGAATTAACCTCAAATTTAAAACAAAGTAATATATGAAGTTACATGATATTGAGAAATGAATCCTAAAGAAAAGTCTACATGTAAATATTTGTGGGACACAATTAAAATAAGACTCACAGTGAAATTCAGGTTTTTATATACTTATTGGGAAATGAGCAAGGTTAAAAACAACTGAATTAATAGCTTCAAAGCAAAATATTTGTAGAAAAGGAAACAGAGCATACCCTAAAACAGAAAAGTGGGAGATAATAAATGATCAGAGAATTTAATTAAATAAATTAATAAAAAAAAGTTCAACAAACCAAAAGCTGTTTTTGTTTGTTTGTTTTTTTTTAATTGGTGAATAGTTTGACCACTGGCAAAATTTCTTAGGAAAATAAGAGGGGAGAGGGAAACTTATGCAAAACACCTAATAGAAAATAACGACAAAAGAGATTTGAAATAATATGTTTTATGAACAGCATACATTAATAAATCTTAGGACATACTTGAAATGAATAATATAATATAATAATATAATATAAATGTAAAATGCAAATGTTGGTGTAAGTAGAAAGAGAGCACATGATTGTCACAAATTATGGAAAAATTGAAATGATATTGAAAGACTACCCTTTCCCCAAATAGTTAAGTCTATATGTTTTTGTCAGGTAAATTCTAGAACATTTTAAAGGAAAAATTCACTTCTTTCTTCTACAAGTCATTACACAAAATTAAAAAGAGTTGAAACTGGCAGCTCATTTCATGAGAATAGTATAATCTTGATTCAAAAATCAAATAAGGAAAACAAGAAAAAAAATTCACTTATTTTATAATTATAAATGTAAAAATTCTGAAGATAAATAAAGATGTCTATTATATGATTTGATACAGAAATTTGATCCAGGTAAGAGGACCTTTATAAATTTTAACACTTAGGTATTATAAAAATATTTAGCCAGGCTTGAAATTGAACATATCTTTTCAACTTAGTAAAGCTTGTATACAAATCACATTCAGCAAGCATATATTAAGTGGAGAAACTTTAGATGGGTTCCTTTTAAGATAGAGGAATACACAGATATGCCCCAACACAGTGTTTAACATAGCAGCAGAGGACATGGATGAAGAAAGGAAAAGAGATATAGAGAATGGACAGAAGCAGGTCAAAGTGAGACTATTTGCAAATGATATAATCATATACCTAGGAGGGCCAAACAGAAGAATCAAAAGGCAACCTGTTAGAAGTAGTAAGGTAATTCAGCAAATGTGCTAGATAAAATATGGACCTGTAAAATTTTCGACCAATAAATTCTAAACTAACAAAAGCCAGCAATAAAATGGAATAGTTAAAAACAACACACACATACACACACACACACACATGTTACACACAGTAGCAAGAAAACTGTAAACTATGTAGGAATTAATAAAGAAAATAAATACAACAGTTATAGGTGAAACTCTAAAATTCTAAAAGAACAGAAAAAATAGCTAGAATAAATGGAGAGAAGGTTCCTATTTTTGGGTAAGATGACTTTATATGGAAAAAATATGTCAGAACTCCCCAAATTAAATAAAATTCAATGCAGTTCCCATCAAAATTCCACTTGAATTGTTTGAAGAAATTAACGAACTTACACTAAAATTTAAATGAAAGTCTAAAATCCACTAATATTGAATTCAAAGAAGAATAAAGAGGAGGGATTACTGAATTGGTTATAAACACATATTTAGAATCATAGTATTAAAATAAAGTAGTATATTAGCAAATGAATAGACAAATAAGATAAAAGAGGTTAGAAATCTCAGAGACAGATTAATACATAACCAGGTCTCAAATATGTGATAAATATGGCACAGTCATTTACCAGGGCAAATGTAATTCATTAGTAACTAGTGCAATGAAAATGGGTCAGTATGTGGAAAAAAGTAAAATTTGATTCCTATCTAAAAAGATTAAAGCCCTAATGTGTAAGGAAAAATATAGCATAAATGATAGAAGAAAATGTAGGAGAATGTTTTGTGCCAAAAGTTGGAGCAGGACTTTCTAAATCAGTTTTTAGAAAAATACAATCCATAAGTAAACAAACAAACAAACAAACTGGTTGCTTGCTTGATTTTGTCCTTTGCACTGCATTCTGGTTAGCACTTAGCATTTTTATGTTCTATGTTCATGACCTAAATTGGATTCTGTGACTCTTTCAGGCTTGTTCTGAGTTCAGTCTCCGACTACTTTGCTGCAATGTTTACAAGTGATGTTTGTGAAGCCAAGCAAGAGGAGATAAAGATGGAAGGCATAGACCCCAATGCCCTCTGGGACCTTGTCCAATTTGCATATACAGGTACTGTAAATTGCAGTTTTATTGTGAATTTAACTAAATTCTTCTGGGTAGATTTGTCCAAATATGATCTTAGCCATTTTATCAGATGAAAGAATATCTAATGGGGGAAAAAAACAGACTAATTTCCATTTGTCACTGAAATCACAAAGTATGTCTATATTTATCCACACATTCTACTCCCTTCCACAAAAGATTTTAAAAGGCTTTCAAAATAAATAAAATAAATGGTTGAGGAATTAAACTTGGGAGAGAGGAAGGAATTATATAAATAATTTGTTATGTCTACACTTAGAGCACTGGGAAGGGAATTCGATTTTTAATTTCTTCCTTTTTAAAAATTATGGGTTCAAATAACTCTTTTTTTTTCCAGTAATATTCCATTTTTACATTCACAGAACATTTAATTTGGCGTTGCTAAACTTAGTTGAAACAAACAATCAAGATACTTAGAATTGTGAGCATGACTAGTTTTCGAAGCTTTTATTTTCTGATTGACTATGTTGATGTTTTCTACGGGTCTTTACACCATACTGCATTTAGCATAGTCGAATAATTTTGCCAATTTATCAAATGTTTGCTGAATGTTGTTCAATGTTAAAGGATTATCTGTAGTTCTGGAAATAAACTAATGAATAAGCCATATCTCTTATTCTCTTGCCTTCCAGAAGTTCACAGTCAAAGTGCATCAAAGGGTTAGATCAGCGAATATATATGATACCATGACAAATTTAAGTGAAAGTTAGCAGGCATAAAACATGTTGTTCAGAGCACCATCTGGGCTTAGATTCATTTAAAAGGGAAAACATCTTACTAACTTTCCAAGAGCAGAATTTCATAAATGTAATAACTGAAAGACAGAGAGGAGATATTATGATAATAAAATTGTGGGAGAAAAGCTAGGACCAATAGAATGTTGGTTTGTTTGCTGTAGTGTTTGTTGGGAATGGCATATGGCTCCTTTTGCCTGAACCCTCCATTATGGTGTGAGACTAGGAAAGAAAGGCAGATTAGGGCCTGATTACTGAAGCAGCAGGGCCCTTGTTAGGGAGCTAGCACCAGGCAAATACTCACCCAGTAAATGAAGCTTCTTCAAAAAGAAACACACACATACTTCAGGTGCTGAATTTCAGAGCAGAAATGTTGATGGAAAGACCTAGATGTTTTCTGGCCACATTAATTTTTAATAGTTTTCCAGTGTGCATACATTCCCCAAAAATATGTATGTAAAAGGACATTGGCCTCCAAGTTAAGATAGCAAATGTAACCAACTAATTGTTTCCTGAAAAAGGTAGACTCATGAAAGAGCTAACATTTTAGGAGTCTTTCTAGTAACAGAAAGGCATGGATCCAACACTTAGTGCCTCCATGCCCTGGCAGCCTTGCATTACTTGCATGCAAAAACTAGGTCAAAAGATACTTCACATTGTGCAGCAGGAAGTTGGAAAGTGTTTCAAAGCTCCCTGCTGAATATAATGACCCAGATTTTGGCTCTGCTTTCTAGAGGGCAGGGGGGATCCAAAGCTGCTTCCCAGCTGCCATTGTCACTTTGGCCTTTGCTCCAATACCCGTATCTCCTTGGTGGTTCATATATTTCTAATTGTTAGTTTACAGAAATGTGCTAGACAAGCAAGTAATTTGTGTGGTATCATTGGGAGAATTGTAGGCATAATCTAAAAATGATAATAACAAATAATACCTTGTCTTTTGCTATATATATGATGTCACTTATTTTAACAACAGAAGAGATGAAGTGAGCAATGGTATAAAAAAGGAAGAATAGGAGGTTTCTGTAATCATCTATTTAAGTAGCTAGTTGACTGATCTCTAAGGCTTTTCTTTGTAGAGGGCCAAAAATAAAAGCTTCCCCAGAAAGGGGGAAAAATGAATGAGCCATCCATCTGGCAATATTTTCTTAAGTTTTGCAATGTGAGAGACTTTGGAGACCACAGAGAATCAAATATGTCAAGATGTGATAGTAAACTATTAGTTTTAGAAGCAGTGTGTGCAATAGAGGTGGGTCAGAGTGCTTTAAAAGGATTTAAACAGATAAAACTTGCCAAGAGATTTGTAAAGTCTGTACGGTTTGAAAGCACCACACATAATTAATTTCATTCACTTAGAAATTAAGGAAAAGAATGAAAGGGTAAAGTAGCTTGGAATGAACTTTTGACTAAGATAAGTTTCATTAATTATAGAGTTTAATAACTTTTGATGTGAAGAAGAGGGAATTGTTTTTTTAAATAATTTGTTATAGTAAAAATGTGTGCATGAAAAATGTAAACACCTTTCCTACTTATTCCTACGCTACCCTACTCCTGCAGATTAGAGGGAGAAGGAATGGAATCAGGGGCTTTGTAGGGTTTTAATAAGAATTACAGCAAATATTTACAGAATTTTTTTCTGTTTACAGGAAAGAGTGACTTGGGTAACAAGAGGTGAGGGCAGTGGTGATAACAGCTGAAAGAAAATATATTTCTAAAGAAAAATATATAATAATTTAAAAGGAAAAACATAAAATAGAATGAAGAAAAAAATTAAAGAAAACATTCTTGAAAGTATGATGGCTAAAGATACAATCATAATAAAGGTGCCAACTTATTGAAGTCTTAAAATGAGCTCCTTTACTTAAAATAAAAGGTACCACAAGGCAAATTTTCACTCCTTGTAATATCTCAGATGTGGAAAGGAAATTAAAATTTATACTGGTGTTAGAAATAATTATATATTTAATATGAGGTCCACACAACTTTTCAAAATTCTTAATTAACTGTTTGAACACTTTTAAAGTTTCTTCTCTTGAAACTTTCCATTTGATTTTCTTTATAGTTTTTCAGTAGGTAATTTGAGTGTGATTTTAGTGATTCATAGAGAGAAAAGATCCATTTAAGCAAGAATGTGCATATAGTCTTGTCCTTTCACAATCGGTGTTTTATGTTTAAAGTTTGAATACTTAACTGTAATCAAAGGAGTACAAAAATGTAATATTGTATGTCAGTTTTTGAAAAACCAAGCCGTAATTCAGTTAACAACATTTGAATACTTGTTGTATGAAGAGGTTTACACTGGTACTGGAGGAAGATACTATAAAATTAAGACAGAATGGATTCAGATCAAAATTACATAAACCTCTAAACAAATTTGATGATGGACAGAATTACTGAATTAGGGCAGAGTGTAGAAGCTCTTTATTTTTGGTTCAAAATCAGTAATATCTATCTATTTAATTAATGGCATTAGGAGTTATGTCAAGTGAACTTACAAACAGCCTTTTAAACATTTGGTCATAGGTAGCGGAGCCTCTAAAATATAAGTTTGCTCCCCTCGAAAACAGAGACTGAAGATACTGCTCATTTTGTGCAAAAATGCCTTTGATTCAGCAACAGTGAAACTAACGCTTTTCTGGAGTTATTCTGAAGAATATCCTCAGAAGCATGGAGTCAGAGAAGAAAAAGCATAGTGGTGCCAAACTCTGTTTTCAAATCACTTAGAAAGTTAGAGACGTATAGGACTTTAGAATGTCTACATGAACATTTTACATTTTACAGATGAACGTTTTACTGTAACTAAGCCTATGGTGCAAAGCAGGGACACTTGAACTTTTTTCAAAATTACGTATTTGACATTTCAAATAAGCATTGATGAAATCTTTAGATTCATCAGAACTTTGTTGTCTCCTTTGAATTAATATGAAGGGCAAGATAGTTTTTTTCAGTAGTTAAGAGCCTTTAAAATTTTTAATTCAGCCCAGCCAGTGAGATAAACTAACTTGATGAAGATCAATATTAATATGTCAATCTGTTAATAGAATCTGAACATCAAA
Organism: Choloepus didactylus; assembly: GCF_015220235.1. Lineage (NCBI taxonomy): Eukaryota > Metazoa > Chordata > Mammalia > Pilosa > Megalonychidae > Choloepus > Choloepus didactylus. The sequence continues at coordinate 69,126,128 of NC_051318.1, forward strand.
ACACAAATTGAATGCTCTTTTCTCTATCACATTGCTGCCCATTTGTTGAGTATACTTTCCGTCAGTTCGTTGGAGTGAATTTGACCTGTTCTGCCCTCCATTTTGCTAGATAGTTGCTCACTACAGACTTAGTTATACTCCCAGTCTAATGCTAATACTTTGCTAGCATTAGCAATGGTGGCAGTGGTGCTTGAGCTTTAAGCACATTAATGCCTAATGGCCCTCTCCTGTGAATGCAATGAATGACACTCAAGTTTTATTGCATGCCTACTAGGTGCTAAGTCCTCTAATGACCTCTGAGAAACATCCCTGCCTTTAAGGAACTTTGCAATTTAGGGTTTAAAATAACTATCCTTTGTTATCTTCCTTTGGTATACGCATAATACTCTTTCTTATACACGACCAGATATTTCTTCATTAGAGAATGGTGCAAAATAAATTTTTAGGGCTAATATCTTAATTTTGCTTATATATTGTGGGATTTCAGTGCCAGCCAAAAATTGATGATCTCATTGTGAAAAGAGGAAAATACATTTGAAAAGAACATTTGGGGTTCACCTATTTTAAAGTTGCCTTCAGCTGATAGAAATTTCCTCCTGGTTTATCTCTTGCATAGTCCCTGCTATCTTGACATACTAGTAAATATACTGTGTTCATTGATGCTTAAGGAAATAGAGTTCTAACAAACATGGGAGATGGAATTGCAGGGTTACTAACAAAGTGTCAGGTCCTGTAGAGAACTGATAAGGACAAGGTTTAAATAAAGGAAGCTGTCCATCTAGCCACAGTATTTAAAACAGGAATAGAAAATTAAACTGCCAAATGGCAAACCTTTAATCATTCTGAAGAGTTAACTTCCTTGTAAACTAGGTTTGTGTGCCTCTGAAGTTAATTAAAATCTTGGTACATGCTAAGGAATGTTAAGATGACTTCTGCTTATTGTCAAATATTTTAATGAAATGTACGTGTATAGGAGCTGAGATATTTAATGTTCTGCTTTAATATTAAAAAGTATATATCAATATTTTCAGCCTGGACTTTACCATCTAAACTCCCTTCAGAATTTTTATTGTAATTAAAAGTAAATTATTGTTTCATTTTTATTACCAGTTTAATTTAAGTGGCATGAATTATGCAAGTGCATTAGCAGAATATTAGTTTTAAATAGGGCTTTTACTAGATGGCAAAATTCTGCCCTCAATTTAAGAAATTGAGCCTTTAAAACAGGTTTTATATATTATTATTACCCATTAATTAGAAAAGTTGATTTAAATAATTTTCATGTAATGTAGAAATAACCTGTATATTCTGTAAGAACAAAATTAAGAATAAAAGTAAAATTTGTTTTATATTGCCATCTTACCCCTGCATTTCCACTATTTTACCAAGAAGTCAAGTGTGTGTGTGTGTGTAACATCAAATACAATTTTATGAAACTAATCTGGGAAAAAATATTGTATCACAATAATCAAAAATGATGTCCATGTTGTGAATATTGTACAACTTTTGTTATTGTTATTAATCTGCATTTGGCTTTATGCCCTGGGATTTCATAGGGGGACAGTAAAAGAGATAGCTGTGAAACTTGATATTCACTAGCTGAAGAGGAATGGTTATGTATTTTTTTATACCATAACTCACATTTACTTTCTAAGTTTCCAAGCAAGGACAGTCTCTGAGGTGTCATCTCATAATCACAAAAGTCTGTGTTTTAGTTTCCTAGCTGCTAAAACAAATATCATATAATGGGTTGGCTTAACAACAGGTTTGGGCTAGAATATCTGCTTCCTCTCAGGGTTGGTATCTTCTGGCTGCCTAGCAATCCTTGGGGTTCTCTGGCTTTTCTGTCATATGGCAATGCATATGGCAGCATCTTCTTTCTCTTCTGGTTTCCTTTGACTTCCAGCTTCCAGCTGCTCATGGCTTCCCTTTCTGTGTCCAATTTCCTTTCCTTATAAGGAATTCAGACATGTTGTATTAAGGCCCACTTTCATTCCGTTTGGCACACCTTATCTAGTAATATCTTCAAAGGTCTATTGACAAATCGGTTCACACTCACAGGACCATGGGTTGGGACCTGAACTGCCTTTTGTGGGGAACATTATTCAAACCCCAACACTCTGCTTCCATGTATCACCTGATTTTATTTTATTTTATTTTATATTTTATTTTATTTTATTCTATTCTATTCTATTCTATTCTATTCTATTCTATTCTATTCTAATTTCTGTTCTTGATGTTGTAATTGCTTATATTTTCTTCTTTACTTTGGTCTAGAAAGACTAGGTACCAAATCACACTCCACCATTACAACTGTGCAGGGTACATGCCATGTATACTAGTTCATTAATCGTATGTCTGACTAAATTTTTTGAGGGTTATTTGACTGTCCGGCGCTGCCCCGCTCGGTCCCCGGTTCCCGGCCGGCGAGGGGAAACAGGGAAGGAGAGAGAGAGATGCAGACTGCGCGAACTAACCTGGTCATGAATCACGACTCGAACCACACGGCAGTTGTGAAAGCAAGCCCTTTACTACAGCTAGATGAACATTCTGTGTTACTGGTTCCCACACGGGGCACGGCGCCTCGTGGGAGAGCAGCCTCGATGTGGCCGTCAGGCACGGCTCCTTGTGGGCTGTCTCACCCTACCCCGTCCGGGTAAGACCTTTTATACACAATTAACAACCAATAAGCTTCTAGGCTAGTATCGCGTATACAGGATTTCGATTGGTAGGAGCGGGTGGCGGATACATGCGTCACTATGCGGAAACAGGATGCAGGCGCCATCTTGGCTCACTCGATGGGCGGGGGTAACTCTAGAGCAGGCTGCAGCGCATACGCTAGGCCCGATTCGGGAGGCGGCTTTCCACATCTCCCCCTTTCTTATTTATTTTTGACCCAGTGTCTCCAGTGATGAGCATGCTCCCGTGAACCCAAATGGTTCACAACCTCTTTGGTGCTTTGGGGAGTCTGGATTAGGCCTCAGCCATCCAGCGGCGGAGCCTCTAGCACCAACCAGAATGCTCACGTCATATGGAGACCGGAGAGTCCGTAAGCTGGAAACAACGTGACTCTCCCTGCAGTGCTTTGCCTGGCAACTGGGGAACAACGACGGGGGCAGGAACAGCAGTAACCAGAGTCGGGGGTGTCACTAGGTGTCTCTGTGCAATGGCTAGGGTCCAGTCTGGCCACAACTAGGACTCTGCCCTAGAGACCCACCTGAGACAAAATTATGACTACTGGTGTCGCCTTTTACACCCGAGAAACAGCCATGCGATTCGCTACAAATTTTGCTCCAAAGCGCCCCACCTGAGGCGACCAGGAAGGGGTATGGTTAATAAATCGGTCACTATCGGGGGTAACAGAGGTGGGAGTCATAGCCATCATAGTGGTAACACGCAATTGCTGCTGCGCTTGAAACAGGCGTTCTAGCAAACATTTAACAACGACTAATCCCACCAATAATTCCACTGCAATGAGGATCCAATTAGTTAAATTGGGCCAAGAGAACCAGGAAGAAACACTGTGCAATAGTTTCTGTAGAACCTCGCCTAACCCGGAGAGATCGACTTTAACGGGTTTTAACTTGATCCCCCCAATTGTATCTAAACTAGATTCCACCTGTTGGGAGAGATTAACAAATTCAGGAAAATATGACCTTTTCAGCCAATCAGAGACTCTGGAAATGCTTCCGGTCACGTTGGCCCTGACAGGAGTGACACAGAGTTTAACCGTAAGCCACCGGGTGTCACATGTTTGCTGAAGCACTCTCCAGAGTCCATCTATTTCCAGTCCAAGTTCATCTATCTCCGCTTGGAGTTTCTGAATGGCCTGGAAATTTAAGTTCAGCATCTGATTGTGGCGGCGTAGCACGTCTCGGGTAAGGTTGACCAAGCCATTTACCGTTTCCATCGTTATGGCGAGCTGCCGATCTGTCCATGCTTGTAGCACAGCCTGCCCGATCGTTGGGACAAACAAAGAGGAAGCTACACTGGCAGCATTCGATAGCCATTCTTTTATGCCTCTTGGACGCCTAGACTTAGAGAAGGGGATATTGTTAAGTGAAACAACTTGAGAAACAGGGCCAACCCAGTCGGTTGCCTTGACGGGGAGCCAGACATAACTTGGGCGATACACTAGGATAGCGGGGCGGCGAGGCATCCGGGTCTTTGGAACGGTTGCAGACTGTAGGAGCAAGCCCTGGAAGGAAAAGGCACCTTTGAGTCTCCTTTTTACTCAAGATCCCTTCACAAGACTGGCGGCTCTTCCCTGTAACGTTAAGAAATTCAAGCAAGACTCCCTTACTTAACTCGCCATTACCAGTTTCACAAGTAGCATTCGCCGCAACTGTGGTGTTGACAACCTTGACAGAGAGGTTAGCAAAAGAGAGGATCAGTGTGTCATTGGTGAGGGGGAAGGACTCGTTGAAGCTTGTGGAGGAAATATAGTTCCACTAAAAAGAAAAAGGCAGATTAGAAGGATTGCTATAGGAGAGCAAAGAACAGAGTTACCGATCCTCTTTTTGGGCAACCGCGGGGTGGTCAGTCCTACTATTATCGTCTTGTCGGTCGTCGCCATCATCAGCAGGGTCGGAGGCTTGGTCTAATGGTTCAGGTTGTATATTCGTTGGCGTTTCTGACAGCTGTTCCTTGGCTTCTTCAGGTGATGTCACGGTTCTCACCAGTCTTTCCGGAACCCACACTGGTTGACGTCCTGGTTCCTGGGGAAAAACACAAACAGAGCCTCTGGCCCAGCTGAGCACCGGGTCAGGGCCTTTCCACTGCCCCGACAGGACATCCTTCCAACGGACTAGACCTCTATGCGGAGGACTCGGGGTGGTGTGTTGCAGGGCAGGTGTCATTCCTTGTGAATTTTCGTTTAAAAAATTATATGTGAGCAAGGCTACAGACAGTCGAGCTTTTGGGGACAGGCCGTGGCCTATACCCTCTTTCTGTTTTTTAAGCAAGTCTTTGAGAGATCTGTGCGCTCTTTCAATGATTCCTTGCCCCTGAGGGTTATAGGGGATGCCATGTTTTAATTGGACATCCATGTTGTCACAAAATTTTTGGAAGGATTTACTAGTGTAGGCAGGCCCGTTATCCGTCTTTAACGTCTTTGGCTTACCCCAAGCTGCCCATGCAGCAAGGCAGTGTGCAATGACGTGGGAGACTCTTTCTCCTGGTTCAGCAGAGGCAAATAAAACTTGGGAGCATGTGTCCACCGACACATGTAAGTACTTGATCTTACCATACTCTGAATGATGAGTGACATCCATCTGCCAAGTATCCCCTGGGGTGAGACCCCTAGGGTTGACCCCAACCGAGGGGACTGCTCTCTGCTCTGCACAATTGTTGCAGGCTCGGACAATATCTCGAGCAGCTGCACGTGGTATGCTGAACCGCTTAGCTAGGGTACCTGCATTGATGTGAAACTTGGCATGGAATTCTCGGGCTTGTTGATACGGTACCAGCGTCGGAAAGATGTGCAGCTGTCGAGTGGCTACATCTGCGCTATGGTTCCCCTGGGCCATAGGGCCAGGCAAACCTGTGTGGGCTCTAATATGGGTTATGTAAAAAGGGTGTTGCCTGGTCCATATAACCTCCTGTAGTTTGGCAAAGAACGTCCTTACTGTAGAGGAATGTTTAACAATGCCCACCGTTTCTAAAATTTGTACAGAGTTCACAACATAAGCAGAATCCGAGACGATATTTAAGGGCTCGGAAAGGCTTTCCAGGACTGCAATGATAACCTGCAGTTCTACCCATTGAGGCTTTTGTGGTTGGAAGAGCACTGTTTTAGGAGTGTCCCCCTCCACACAATACGCCCCTGTTCCAGAGCTGGAGCCGTCCGTGTATACGGTGGGGGCGCCTGCTAGTGGCCTAGGAGAGGTTACTTTGGGAAAAATCACTGGGTGCCGGGTGACAAACTGCAAGAGAGGAGCCTTTGGGAACTGATTGTTAATGGGACCAAGAAATGTACACCGGAGAATGGCCCATTGATCTATGCATCCGGTGAGTATCTCAAGCTGCTGGGAAGAATAAGGCACCCTGAGATTTTTGGGCTGCTGACCGAAATGCTGCACAGCCCTTTTAATGCATTCTAGGGCCAAGTCTGCAACCGCTGTAGGATAGTGCTCTAGGACTTTTTTGGGGGAAACTCCAGGGTGGACCCAGAGCAGCGGCCCCCGCTGCCACAGTACCGCAGTGGGCTGTAATTCTGTCGGCAGCACGCAGTCTTCAAAAGGCTCATCAGGGTCTATTCTCTTCAATGCAGCGCCACTGAGCGCCTGTTCCACCTGGCATAGTGCTCGCCTTGCCTCTGGAGTGAAGCTTCGAGGTGAGTTTATATTAGAATCCCCCTTCAACAGGTCGAACAAAGGTGTTAGTTTGACATTGGGTATTTTTAGGTATGGACGGATCCAATTGATATCCCCCATGAGTTTTTGTAGATCATTGAGAGTGTGTATATTGTCTAGCCTGAGAGACACCTTTTGGGGGGAAACATGAGTGGGTGCGACTTTCGCCCCCAGGAAAGTGGTAATGTCAGTCATTTGGATTTTTTCAGGGGCAATCTCTAGGTTAGCTTCTCTAAGACTAAGGACTAAATGTGACAAAACTGTTTTAAGAAGATCTGTGTCTCTATGGGCTAAGAGAATGTCATCCATATAATGGATGATTTTCACTTGAGGGAACTGCTGCCGAGTGCTAGCTAGCTTCGCAGCGACATACAGCTGGCACATGGTAGGACTATTAGCCATGCCTTGGGGCAGGACTGTCCATTCAAAGCGTTGACAGGGCTCCTCTTGATTACTAGAGGGCACAGTAAAGGCAAACTTAGGGGTGTCTTCAGGGTGGAGCGGAATAGAAAAGAAGCAATCTTTCAGATCTATAATGAAAATCGACCAGTGCTCCGGGAATGCCGAGAGGAGGGGCAGTCCCATCTGAACGGGCCCTAAAGGCTCCATGCAATCGTTAATAGCTCTTAGATCATGTAGCAGTCTCCATTTACCAGATTTCTTTTTTATTACGAATATAGGGGTGTTCCACGGTGACGTGGAAGGGGCGATATGGCCCTTTTCTAGTTGTTCTGATACTAGGGCGTGCAACGCTGCAAGTTTTTCCTGTGGCAAGGGCCACTGAGGCACCCACACCGGAGCCTCGGTTTTCCATTTTAGTTTTATAGGTGTGGGTGGGAATCTCTCCTCAGTGGCCCCTATGAAAAACCCAAGCCTCGTCTGTCAGACTTGGGGGCAGCTTGTATAGGCTCCGCACGTCCGTGCAGTGAAGCTCCTAAACCCTTGCCGGGGGTATACCCCATTTCTTTTAGCAGTCGCTTAGAGGTTGGGGAGTAGCCGCTAATTAAAGTAACGTCCATTTGGGTCAGAATGTCTCTTCCCCACAAAGACACAGGCAGGGCTAATACATAAGGCTGGAAACTGCCTTGGTGTCCTTCTTCATCGGCCCAATGAAGGGCAGCTGCACTGAGCATGGGCACTGAAATTTGGCCTATTCCTCTAATGGGCTCTTCCGCCCTGCTCGTTGGCCAGGTGGGGGGCCATTCTTGTTGTCTTATGATAGACCGATCGGCCCCTGTATCGAGCAGGCCCAAGAAAGATCTGCCTTGCACCTTAATGGTTAGCATAGGTCGAGACTCCAGGGACATATGGAGTCCCTCAAAAATCGCTCCACTGGATCCGAACCCTTTTTCCCCTCTCTGTCTGATTCTGCTTGGAAAGACTGCATGTAAGCTGGGTAAGAGCAGGAGCTGCGCCAGCTTATCACCTTCTGCAATGACTAAGGTGCCCCGCTGAGATTGAACCATAACTTGGGCACGGCCTGTGAAATCTGAATCTACAAGTCCTGGTATAACTGTTAATCCTTTCAGGGCCGTGGATGCTCTTCCCAATATGAGCCCTACAGTACCAGCCGGTAAGGGCCCCTTGAAGGAGGTCCCTACTAACTGGACACCCATGGAGGGGGTTAGTACGAGTCTGGAGGTGGCACAGAGGTCCAGTCCTGCTGAGCCGGGGGACGCACAAATTTGATCGGATCCTGTGTTGTCGAATGGCATGCAAGGGGGTCCGTCGAAAGGGCGGACCCCCTCTTCCCGTTTTTTGGAATCTGCTCGGGGCGGCCAGAGAGGCGTCTACCCTGCGCATCGAAAACCGATTTACAGTCTTCTGCGCGGTGGGGGCCTTTGTGGCAACGGCCACACGGCCTGGTTGCTGCACCTGGTTCGCCAAACCGTTGAGTGGCAGGGGGTTGACGTCTATTGGGACAATCTCTCTTAAAGTGCCCTGATTGGCCACAGCCATAGCACCCGTTAGACTTTGCCCCTAAGGTTCTCGGGCTTTTTGTAGCCACCTGTAGGGAGCTGGCTAGCATGGCAGCTAGACCTGCATTAGTTAAAGGGCTGCCAGCATCTCTACAGAGCCTGACCCACTCTGTCAAATTTTTTGCTCTGTTTTGTGCCAGGATAACTTTGCACTCCTTGTTGCACTGCTCAAAAATCATTTGCTTAACCACAGTCTCTGCTACTCCTGGATCTGAGAAGATTCTCTCAGCTGCGGTTTGCATCCTGGCTACAAAATCCGCAAATGGTTCTGTGGGGCCTTGGTGTATATTGCTGAGTGAGGCCTGAGCCTCTCCCTCACCTGTTAGCTTTTTCCAGGCACCCACAAAACAGCGGAAGATCTGGGCATAGACCTCTTGTGGGAAACCCGTTTGGTTCTGGGCATGGGCGCCTCTCCCCAACAGCATGTCAGCATTCCACCCGCCACGTCTCCCCGCCGCATTCCTTGCGGCCTGCTCTTCAGCTAACTCCTCAAACCATGCTTTCCAATCTATGAATCGGCCTGACGGCAAGCAAGCACGGGCTAGCTGAAAAATATCTGCGGGTGTATGATTTAGAGCAGAGAGGTTCTCGATCATGTTCAAGGTATAAGGGGCATTGGGGCCATACTGATGGACGGCCTGCCTCAATTCCCTCAATAGTTTGTAATCATATGATTCGTGCCGATTGCCACCTTGGGGATTGATAATAACCGGGTACATTTCTGAGACTGGCTGCGGCTCAAGTGGCTGGTAGCCACCCAGCATGCCAAAAGGTCTAAATGTTGTGAAAGGGTTCCATCTCCAGAAATGTCTCCCACCACTACCTAATGGCAAAGGGTCCTGAGGGCCTGTATACTCGGGCGGGGGGTACGGCAAAGGTTGCCCCTCCCCTGACCGACCCATCGGGGTTTCCGGGTCTGGCAGCAAAGGATAATTACATTTACTGGGCATGGCCACTAGAGGGAGCTCTCGGCAAGGTCCTTTGGTGGGACCGCCCAAGGCGTCAGTTGGGAGCTGGGGTGTCCCTGGGGGTGCAGCGGTAGACATTGGCGGGGCGGAAGGCCGCACGGGTGTGGCGGGAGGCTCCTCCCACTCAATTAGCGGGGATGCTTCCGCCTTCTCGTCAGTATCGCTATCTGACTCTGAGTCAGAGTCACTGGACTCCGGCGGTTTGCCCTTACAGGAGCCGTCCGCTGACGAAACTGACTGGGTTTCTTGGAGCGCGCACCGTGCTTCTTGCAAGACAGAGGACGGGCTTAGGCCGGTAGCCGATTCTAGTTCAAGGACCGCACGGACGGTCTCCCATACGGGTACTAGAATCGGGTCCATACACACGCCCGTCTGGCGCGCTCGGTCTATGTCGCGACCGAGCTTCATCCAAGAGGGTAGGCTAAGGCTGCCGGTGCAGGCAAACCAAGGGGCAAAAGTATCAACATCATCAAGAAAACGCTGAAGGGAGCTTTTCCTGACCGAGATACCCCGTTGTTTCAAAAGGTTCTTTAAGGGAGCTAAGAGAGGTGAACTTCCGGACTGCCCCATGATTGCAGTCGGCACTATACTTCAGTCACTCGGAGAGCTCTTCCGAGTCCCCCGGGGTCACCTGAAAACCCACGGGCCCTAACTATCATGTAATAAGACGCACTCACCTTCTCGCGTTGATCAGGCGCGGGAAGTCCGCCGTAAGCTCGACGCGCAGCGCTGCTCTCCTCACAGAGGGACCGTCGAGAGCGAGGCAGGAGGAGGAGCTTCCCCGTACGGGCCACCACTTGTCCGGCGCTGCCCCGCTCGGTCCCCGGTTCCCGGCCGGCGAGGGGAAACAGGGAAGGAGAGAGAGAGATGCAGACTGCGCGAACTAACCTGGTCATGAATCACGACTCGAACCACACGGCAGTTGTGAAAGCAAGCCCTTTACTACAGCTAGATGAACATTCTGTGTTACTGGTTCCCACACGGGGCACGGCGCCTCGTGGGAGAGCAGCCTCGATGTGGCCGTCAGGCACGGCTCCTTGTGGGCTGTCTCACCCTACCCCGTCCGGGTAAGACCTTTTATACACAATTAACAACCAATAAGCTTCTAGGCTAGTATCGCGTATACAGGATTTCGATTGGTAGGAGCGGGTGGCGGATACATGCGTCACTATGCGGAAACAGGATGCAGGCGCCATCTTGGCTCACTCGATGGGCGGGGGTAACTCTAGAGCAGGCTGCAGCGCATACGCTAGGCCCGATTCGGGAGGCGGCTTTCCACATTTGACCACTCTAATTCCAAAACATCTATACATTGTATTCAACTGTGTTTTAAAGGATGTATAATCTAGTGTAAGGAATTTACCTTCAGAAATATATGGGATTTAATTTGGCCATCACCAGGACTGATATTCAACCAATACCCACTGTTATGTGGGCAGCCCAGTATCTGTTCTGATTGTTAGCATTTCCACTAATAGTCATATATCCATTTTCATGCTACTCATTAAGTATTTTGTGTATCCCTTTAGCTTCTACATTTTATAGTTGTGGGTCTTGCTCGTATTACTTAGATTTTGTGGGTTTTAAGATTCTTCAACTGTAAAATAGGGAAAATAACCGTTTCTAAGTGAGGGTGTCGTCTTAAACAGTAAATGAACTAATAAATGCAAGTGAGTTTTTCACAATGCTTAGTGTATACTAATCACTCAACTGTGTGACTATTCATAATATAAAATTGTATGCTTCCTTAAATCTTTTGCACAATCTATCATAAAAAACAAAAACAAAGAAAGATGAAGGCTAAGAACTGGGGAGGAAATAATCACTTCGTTCACCAAACATTTATTAATTTTGAATCCAATTTTTTATATCCTTCAGTATTAAAATATGATATTTAGTGCATATGTAAGATTAGTTTCCATTTTTAGTGGTGTCTGCTGCTTGTGTTTTTAACCACTTACTTGTAATTTTGCTTCCTTATATGTTTGAAGTCATTTATGGTATGTTACTTATTTTAGCATTCTTATTTCATTTGATTTTCATGGCAATATTCTGAGTTGAGTAGGTAGACATTTTCTTATCATCAGATGCAGAAATGAAAACACCTTAATCTACAGATCAGCACAAATAATTGGACATGAAATCATAGATCAGTACTCCCAATATTATTTCAGTGTCCTTTCTACTAAACCTAGAGTTACTCAACATTTTGGTTTGATTAATATTAGAGGCAATGCAGCTCATACATACTTATTACCACATTGAGAAAAAAATGTGACCTTCCCCTGACGTAGTATAACTGCCATCAAATATCATTTTTTCTTACAATTAATTTCTTTGTACATGGAACCCCAAATAACTCTGAGGAAAGTATACAGAGACTACTTAAATGAAGAATTCTTTGCAATGTATCTAAGCACTAATTAAAAATCTCTACCTCAGGCTTGGACGTTCACAATTGCATACCTCTACAGTTTTGACTATATGTGTATTTATTATTTTGTTTAAATCAGAAGAATTTTAAAAATAAGAGCACTTTATACTTGTTTAATATTTAACATTTTCAGGGTGTGTTCACACACTTTTCTATTGGATATCACAATATTCAGCCTTATGTTACACATGGGAAAACAGAGGCAACAACTTCATGTTTCTAAATAATATGTATGTTTTTAAAATGTTAGTTTACTTGAGTAAATTATTAATATTTTCAATCTATTATTTGATAGAGCTGATACTATTTGAAGATAAAATAGGAAGAAAACAACTAAAAACAGACAAAAATTAAGACACAAACAATCCCTGTCACTGCACACTTCTATAAATTACCATTTTGCCTGATTTGCCATCTTTACTGCCATTTCATGCTGCCATTTCATTTAAACAAAATTTATAATGAATGCCTTCATCACTTGAGCTTTGAATGCTTTCTATACCTCAGGTGAAGGATATAAGTGCCATCTAACAAGGAAAATAGATTTCATCGAGAAGAGGACACAGGTTCAAGATATCCTGAAGGAATTTCTGAATCCCTGGCCTTTTCAGACTGAGTGTCAGGTTCATTGTAACTACTATTGGACTCTCACATTCCTCAACCAGAGAGAAGAGTTTCACCAAGTGGCATTCATACTGATCTGATGTATCTGTCCCACCCCATTTTTTCTTCTCTGGAGAAATGAGTGGGAGGAGTGAGAGAACAAGATATGCAGAAACAAAAATCAATAAAGAAATTTTAAAGTATAGTAATAGAAAGTTCAAATGTGTAAGAAGAATTGTAAAAAAAAACACACTTTATACATATTTAATATATAAAATTTTCATTTCTGATACATTCTTTCCTGAAAAAAGAAAACAGTATTTTGAAAGATATGTGATTAGTTTCATGTGTTTTCCTTGGCTATGTATTCTACTTTCTAATTAATGGGTATTTCTGGTTAATGAGCAAATTTGGCTAATATAAAAATGACGTAATAGGACATTTTTTGGAAACGGTTGACAAATTATTAGTTAACTTATCAAATTAAGTTAAAGACAGACATATCTATTACTTCAAGTAGCAACCTCATTGTTTATGTTTCTTTAAATTTGCCACTTCAAAATATCTTAAAATGGTTTCAAAGTAAAATACATAAGTGAGGAAAAAATAGGTATGAGTCATATTATATATCTGGGTGTGGTAGGGTAGTGTTTTGGGAAAGAATTTCACACTTTTGAGGGGAGCTAACTATATATTCCCCCAATGCTTTATGAAGATTACACTTCCATATCATGGGGGCTTAGAAATACTGATTATGAATGTGGATTGTTCGATGTGAAGATTTCATTTCAAAAAGTATATGAATATTTATAGTCAGAAATTGGAAGTGATAATCTCTGAAAATAACCTACAATCATGGCTATTATTAAGCTCCATTTAGGAGCCAACAGAATATCCCAAAGAAACTTATCTCTTAAACAAACAAAAAATCTATCATCAGAAGCCCTGTAGTATAGAGGAAGTGGATAGGTTGGCCTCATATCTGGGCAGACTGGCAGATAATAAAGTATCAAAACTGCTGAATTTTTTTCCATGTTACAACCATTCTATACAGTGCATAAAATATTTAAGCACCCCAACATAAAACCACTTTTCAGAAAACTTCAATTCAACCCAGTTCTATGAGATCATGATCTTAACTTCCCATTGATCAAATCTATCCAGCAAGGGATTGTATTCTGTTATCCTGCCCTTTCTATCTCCCTCCTTTCTATATTCCTGATTGTAATAGAAAAAAAGAAGGGAAAATAAAGGTCATTTAAAGAAACCTTTGACCTTTTAAAATCCCTAAGTATACATGTGATGTAAGGCATTGAAATTCAAATCAAGAAGAAATGGAGACTTCTGGTTGACCAAGATTGTGGTAAATGATATTCTAGGGTTACATACCTCACAAAATGCCTAATCAACTAGCAAAACTTAACAGAGCCATTTTCCTCAAAACTCCAGAAAAAAAGTTGAAGGGCTGCAGTAACTGCAGGAGTGCCAAATTAAGAAAACACAGCTTTAAAACAGATAGGAGAAGCTTGAACAGTGGGTTGCTGGCCCCACCTCAACCCCTCCCTAGTGCAATCTGGAGACCTACTATGCTCACATTATGGGTCCCTGGCCTTGTTCTGGAAGGAGCATAGTAACCTCAATGCACATACTGGGGTGCCTATATGTTATTGCCAATCTATATGGTGATAGCCTGAAGACTGATCCAGAAAACTCTTCTCTGGCTAACACTCCCAGAACTTGCCTTGCAGACAGGAACAGCTTTCATACAGCTAGAGCAGTGTCAGATACAATTAAGTCAAAGAAGCCTGGAGCAAAAGATTATAAATTTTAAATCATACAGTAGAGCTCCTGGGGGGGGAGAAAGTCCATTTCATAGAAGATAAAGGGGATTCAAATTCTTGTAAACAGAGTTCTTAAGAATTCTTAAGAATTTTGCAATTCTTAAGGCCACAGGCTAGCACAAATCCAGGACAACATGCAGTCTCAGGAAAGACATTTTTACTTTCAAAATGACATACATTTTATTTCCATTACCAAGATAACAAGAAAATACTGTGATATTTGACAATCAAGCTTGATGCATCTTTTCCTCCTTTTTTCCTAAAGATGCCCTGTGTTGTTTTTTTGCAGCAGTGATTCACCTTGAACTGATATTCTTGATAGTAGGGTTAAACTTGGAAGGAGAGCACCAGCCAACAAATAGCCAATTGGAAATGACCATGAAAGGTGTCTTTTTGTGTGTGTGTATGGGGAAGGTACTTTCGTTTTTGTTACCTCCTTACACTCAAGGAATTCTCTGTCATATCATGATCTTGATAAAAACTTAAGGAACAGACAGCTTAGGGACTAAATGACAGAGTTAACAATTTAGAATATTAAAATGTAAAGTGTGCTGCAAATGATTACAAGACAACCTAAGAAAGCAACAAGATACAAATCCAGAAAACATCAATGAAGGACACAACATTGTAGACATGCTAGATAATGCTTTTAAAAAGTGGTCTTCAATACTGTCAAGGAGATACAGAAAAACACAGAGAAAGAAGGAAAGGATATCAAGAAAACAGTAAGTGAAAAATAAGAATATTAATAAAGTGATGGAAATTTTATACAGGGCAGTGGAGAAAAACTGGTGTTGAAGACCACAAAAACTAAAATGAAAAATTCCCCAGAGGGGCTTAAAACAGCATATTGGAGCTGGCAGAAGAAAGGATTAGTGAACTCAAAGAAAAGACATATGAAATGATTCAAGCTGAGGAGCAGAAAGAAAAAAATAAACTGAAAAACAAAAGTGAACAGAGCCTTAGAGCTTGTGGGACACAATCAAGCATTCCAGTAATCACATTATGCGAGCCCCAGAAGAAGAAAGACAGCAAGGGATAAAAGGAATATTTAAATAAATAATGAAAGAAATATGCCAAGTTTAATGAAAGACACGTATGTGCACTTTCAAGAAATCCAATTGGCCCCCCAAAAGATAAACTCAAAGAAACTACACCTGGACACATAATAATCAAACTGTATTTGTGAACAAGTGGAATTCTGAAGGCTCCAACAGAAAAGCAACATGTTATGAAAAAGGGAATTTCAGTAAGACTGTGTTCATTTCTCATCAGAAAGCATGGAGATAAGAAGGCAGTGGGATGAAATATTTAAAGTGCTGAGAAAAACAAGCAAACAAACAAACAAACTAAAAAACAATTGCCAACCAAGAATTTTGTATCTGGCACAACTGTCTTTCAAAAATGAGGGAGAGATTGAGACAGTCTCAGATAAACAAAACCTGAGGGAGTTTGTCCTGTAAGCAGTGCTAATGGGAGTTCTTCAGACTGAAAGGAAAGGACACCAGACCTCAGATCAATGTGGCATAAAGAAATAAAGACCTCATGTAGAGGTGCCGTATGAGAAATTATAAATGCTACTACTGCCATATTGTATTTTTTTATATGTAACTCTACTTTCACTTTTTAGAGGCTCTAAAATACAAGTGCATGAAAGGTAATGTTAAATCTATTCTTTTGTAAAGTATAAGACTTACAAAGACCAAATAACAAAATCACAGGGGAAAATCTGGATTTATCAGTATTTATTGTAAAGGTAAATAAGTTAAATTTTCCAGTCAAAAGATAGAGATTGGCAGAATGTATAAAAAAGTGTGACCCAACTGTAAGTTATTTACATGAAACTCATCTTAAATTCAAAGACACAAGTGGTTTACTGTGAAAATATGGGGGGAAAATATACCATATGCATGGTAATTAAAATAGACCTGGGGTAGCTATACTAATATCCGATAGAATAATTTTTAATCCAAAGACTGTTAAGAGAGACAATGATGATCACTATATTCTGATAAATGGGTCAATTCAACAAGAAGAGAATTATAAATATATATGGACCTAACAACAGAACTCCAAATATATTAAGCAAAAACTGTCAGAATTGAAAGGAGAAATAAGCTGTTCTGTATTAATTGTAGGAGACGTCAATATACCACTTTCAATAAGGGACAGAACATCTACTCAGAAAATTAATAAGAAAATAGAAGATTTGAGTGATACTGTAAGCCAACTAGATCTAGCAGACATATATAGACAATCTACTTAATGGGAGAAATATTTGGAAATCGCATATCCAATAAAGGTTTAATATCCAGAGTATATAATGAAATCCTACAACTCAACAATAAAAAATGGCCAAAATTTGAAAAGACATTTCTCCAAAGAGGATACACAAATGGACAAAAAGCACATGAAAAGATGCTCAACGTCATTAGATGTTAAGGAAAGGCAAATCAGAACCACAATGAGATACCATTTCACAACTGCTAAAAAAGCTCCTATTAAAAGAACAGAAAAATACCAGTGTTGGAGAGGATGTGCAGAAATCAGAACACTAGTTTATTGTTGATGGCAATGTAAAATGGTTCAGCCACTGTGGAAGACAGTTTGGCAGTTCCTCAGAAAGGTAAGTATAGAATTATCATATGATCTGGCAATCCCACTTCTAGGTATTTACCCAAAAGAATTAAAAGCAGGGACTTGAACAGATATTTTCACACTGATGTTCATAGTAGCATTATTCACAAATGACAAAAGATGGAAGCAGTCCAAGTGTCCTTCAACTGGTGAATGGATAAATAAAATGTGGGATATACACACAACAGAATATTATTCAGCCATAAAAAGGAATGAAGTTCTGATATATGCGACAACATGGACGAACCTTGAAGACATCATGTTGAGTGATAACAGCCAGACACAAAAGAACAAATATTGTATAATCTCACTTATAAGAAATAATTAGAACATGCAAACTCATAGAGTCATAATCTGGAGTATAGTTTACCAGAGGCCAGTTTGGGGCTAGGAAATGGAGAATTAATGTTTGAGAAGCACGGAGTTTCTATTTGGGTTGATCACAAAGTTTTGGTAATGAATGGTGGCAATGGGAGCAAAATAGTGTGAATGTAATTAACAGCCCTGAATTATATATGTGAAAGTGGCTAAAAGGGAACATTTTAGATTGTATATATGTTAATATAATTAAAATTAAAAAAAATAATATAGGACTGTACAACACAACAGTGGACCCCTATTATAAACAGTGGACTATAGTTAATACTACAATTATAAAAATGTTTTCATGAGATAACAAAATACCACACTAATGCAAGTTGTTAATAATGGGAATTCTGTATTTTATGTATTTTTAATGCAATTTTATTGAGACATATTCACACAGTATAGAAACCATCTGAAGCATACAATCAGTGGGTCACAATATCATCACATAATTGTGCATGCATCCCATGATAAAATTTAGAACATTTCATTACTCCAGAAAAGAAATAAAAATAAAAAAGAAAACACTAATCTTCCCATACTCCTTACACCTCACCCCATATTATTGACCACAGTATTGGTGTGGTGCATTTGTTACTGTTGATGAAAGAGTACTAAAATACCACAGTTAACTATAGTCCATAGTTTGTGACAGGTACATTTTTCCCATATATCCTTCCTTTTTTAACTTTTATAATTGTGTCATTCATGAAAGAACTTTTTAATATTTGTATAATTAATCAAAGACATTGTCCAACACAAAATTCACTGTTATACATTCCCATGTTTTAACCTCCTACTTTCCTTCTAGTGACATACATGATTCTAAACTTCTCCTTTCCACCACACTCACACCATTCAGCATTGTTAATTATTCTCACAATAATGTGCTACGGTCACTTCTGTCCATTTCCAAATGTTTTAGTTCATCCAGGTTAAACATTCTGCACATAATAAGCAATTGTTCCCCATTCTTTAGCCTCATTCTATATTTTATTTATATGAGTTTACATAATATAATTAGTTCATTTCTGTGAGATCATAAAATATTTGTTCTTTTGTGTCTTATTTCACTTAATATAATGTCCTCAAGGTTTATATTGTTGCATGCTTCAGGACTCCATTCCTTATTACTGCTGTAAAGTATTCCCTTGTATGTATATAACACATTTTGTTTATCCATTCATCTGTTGATGGACACTTGGGTTGTTTCAATCTTTTGGCAATTGTGAATAATGCCACTAAGAACATTGGTGTGCAAATGTGTGTTCATGTTCTTGCTTGTCATTATATTTGCTAAAACTGGCTAGCTATAATTTTTTTTTAACATTTTATTTTGGAATAAATTCAAAGTTACAGGAACAGTTGCAAAAACCATACAAACCCAATACACAGAACTCCAGCATTCCCTGACCCCCCCAATACCCCCCGATACCCCCGATCCACAAACTTTAACATGTTGTCCCACTGCTGTTTCTTTCCCTCCCTTCCTCCCTCCCTCCCTCTCTCCCTATCATCCATCATCTATTGCTCTGTCTTCTGAAACATTTGAGAGCTAGCTGCACACCTCCTTGAACAAACATTATAATTCTCATATACAATTCCCATGAACAAGAACATTCTTTTATGCAATCCCATTAAGCACAGCTAAGAAGTACAAGAGATTCAACAATGATACAAAGCTTGCATTCTATATTTCCTTTTCCTTATGTCTCAACTATGTCCCTTTGAGCTTCCTGTCCTCCATCGTCCGATCCTATCCAGGGTCATCCTTGGCATTCAGTTGCTGTCTATTTAGACTGTTTTTTTTTTTTCTCAACTGTGGAAACATATATACAGCCTAAATATTCCCATTCCACCCCCTCCCTAGCATTCCATTAGTGGGATTAGTCACATTTAGAATGTTGTAATGCTATCACCTTCCCACCCTCCATTGCTAGAAATTTCCCTTAACCTCAAACAGCAACCTTACACTCATTTCTTAACTCCCCATTGCCCCTTCCCCCATTTCTCTTTGATACCAGCTTAACTTCTATAGGACACATAACCTATGTTCCTATACTACTCCATACCCCCACCTTTATATAGTCCTTGTCAAAAATTACATATTTTACATTTAGTTCAAAACCACTGATTTGTCCTTAGAGTTTGTGTATTTTATGTCATGTAGGAAGTAAATAGTGGAGTTACAATTCAAAAAATTATTGATTTCTATTTGCATTCCATTGTGGTTGGAGTATATGCTTTGAATACATTTAATTTTCTTTTTCCTTCTTAAATTTATTGAGGCTTGTTTTATGTCCCAGCCTGTGGTCCCTTCTGGAGAAAGATCTGTGATCCCTAGAGAAAAATGAGTGTCCTGGTGATTTGGGATGTAAGGTTCTATATATGTCTGATAAAATTCTCTATATCTCTTTCTACTTTCTTTGTTTCTCTGTCAATAGGGCTCTCTTTAGTATGTGGAGTAGGGCAGGTCTTTTATTGGCAAACTCTCTAAGCGTTTGTTTGTCTGTGAAAAATTTAAGCTCTCCCTCAAATTTGAAGGAGAGTTTTGCTGGATAAAGTATTCTTGGTTGGAAATTTTTCTCTCTCAGGATTTTAAATATGTCATGTCACTGCCTTCTCGCCTCCATGGTGGCCGCTGAGTAGTCACAACTTAGTTTTATGTTGTTTCCTTTGTATGTGGTGAATTGCTTGTCTGTTGCTGCTTTCAGAACTTGCTCCTTCTCTTCAGTATTTGAGAGTCTGATCAGAATATGTCTCGGAGTGGGTTTATTTGGATTTATTCTATTTGGAGTTCACTGGGCATTTATGCTTTGTGTATTTATATTGTGTAGAAGGTTGGGGAATTTTTCCCCAACAATTTCTTTGAATACTTTTTCTAGACCTTTACCCTTCTCTTCCCCTTCTGGGACACCAATGAGTCTTAAGTTTGGACGTTTTATTTTATCTATCGTATCCCTGAGATCTATTTCAATTTTTTTGACTTTTTTCTCTGTTTTTTTCTTTTGTTTTGTCATTTTCTGTTCTGTGGACTTCTAGGACTTTGAGTCTTTTTTCAACTTCCTCTAATCTTGTATTGTGAATATCCACAATCTTTTTAATTTGGCCAACAGTTTCTTTTATTTCCATAAGATCTTCTATTTTTTTATTTACTCTTGCAATGTCTTCTTTATGCCCTTCTAGGGTCTTCTTTATGTTGCTTATATCCTGGGCCATGGTTTTCTTGATGTCCTTTAAATCCTTTGCCATGTTTTCATTCCTCAATTGTAGTTCTTTGATTAATTGAGCCAAGTACAGGGTGTCTTCTGATATTTTGATATGGGTGTTTGGACTTGGGTTCTCCATATAGTCTGGTTTTATCATATGCATTGAGATTTTCTGTTATTTTTGGCCTCTTGGCATTTGCTTTGCTTAATAGGGTTACTTTGAGTTGTTAAAAAAAATGCCAATCTAATTTCTCAGAAACACAGGTTGGTGGTGTACACTTTCTTGAGCTACCCAGCAGGTGGCATCTGTGACTCACCTGTACCCCTCAAGTCAGCTCTCCCCAACCTTGTCCCCGCAGTGTGTGGGGAACTGATTCTTGTGTGGGTTCAGTTGGTGAACTCAGTTTGGGTGTGTTGCTAGAGCCGTCCGCCCTGAATGTGGGGCGTGTGTCCGGGTGGCCAGGGAGGCAGGGCAGTCTTAATATTCAATCCCCCCAAGTGTTCCTGGAGATTCAAGGCCATCACAAGAGTCTAAGCCTTCATTTTGGATCCGTCCCAGACCCTCGCTCTCGCTGACCCACAAACCACCAGACTTGGCGCAGCGTCCCTGGGTTTTCCGAGCGTGCCCTCTTTCTCAGCTGTGATCTTCCAGGACCTCCGCTGAGGGAGGACTGTGCTACATCACAACTGTGCACCATCCCTCAAGGGAAGCTCCAGGCCGCCCTGCCATGCTGGGGCACTCTGAGCCTGATGCAAAAATGGTTGAACGGGGCATCTCCACAACCCCCTCTCTTCACACAGTTCCTCCTTCCCAGCTGCAGGACAACTGGCGAGGCTCTGGGCTGTGGTCATGGCTCCAGGCAGGAATTTATCCAGCCCTCCGGGGATCCAGCTACAAGCCATGGGGCTTCTCCTCCCTCCAGCTCTCCCCTGCACTCCCCTGGTCCTGAGGGTGTCTGCCGCAAGCTATCCTCCACTGCCGAGACCGAGAGGCCGGCTCAGCTTGCTCCTGTCATGTTTCGCTGCATGGTTTCCACCATTAGCAACTGCAGCCACTCCTGGGTTTTTCTCCTTTTTTTTTTTTTTAAAGAACCAGTCCATCTCCAGCCACCAACCCCCGGCTTCCCCACACTGCAGCATGGCTGCGGGTTTTCCAGCTGGCTTACTCACTCATTTCGGAATGCAGACTCCTGGGTTACACCAAGTATACAGCCCCTGTGGTGCTAGGAGGCCTCATCCAACTGGCGCATTGCTGAAACTGATACTCTGGGTCACCTTCTGTTTTTTTTTTCTAGTATTTTTCATGGAGATTTTTTTTTTTTGTCCTGTCTCACCTAGCCACCATCTTAGGTTCTCCCTGGCTATAATTTTTATAAGACAACCAGGATTTCCTTCCAATGAGAAGGAAAGATGAGGCCAGGGAACCAGTGATTTGTAACCTACTGGGAATCAAGAATTAATTTAATGGCAGTAATAGCCTCAACTGCAGAAAATATCTATGTCTTTGGTAAAAGTTAAAAAGACATGTAAACCTACTGGAGATAATAAAATGATGGAAACTCAAATTTCTTTTACTTTTCTGTCTTTATTCAAACACGTACTCAAAAATATGAATTTACCAATATATAAACAAATTATTGAATAAACAGTTAAGTGGAAGAGAATTGACAAATATTTCATGCAGAAGAATTCAAAATAATTTATGCAGTTATTCCACCTTCAAGGAGGTGGAAAATGACTCCCATTCCTGTAGTGTGAGATGCATAGAGAGATTTTCTTTCAAAGAATACAGTATAGAAAGGGAGAGAAAGAAAAACTTTACAGTGAAGAAACCTTACAAACACTACATCAAACAAGTGATCAAAGTTAACATCAACAGTGATAAGTCATATTGATAGTATATACTGTTTAAGTGATATGATGAGAATAGCAATTTACCACTGTGATCTTTCTCCCCAGAACCCATAACTTCCATCTAATCATGAGAAAAACATCAGGCAATTCCAGTTGTGGGACATTCTACAAAATATATGACCAACATTCCTCAAAACTGTCAATGTCATCAAAAACAAAGACAGTCTGGGAAACTGGCATAGCTGAGAGGATCCTAAGGAGATATAATAACTAAATGAAATATAATATCCCAAATAGGATCTTGGAATAAAAAAACATTAGGTAAAAAATAAGGAAGTCTGAGTAATATTTGAACTTCAGTTAATAATAATGTAACAATAATTGTTTATATGTTGAGCAAATGTACCCTACTGATGTAAGATGTCAATAAAAGGGAAACATTGTGTTTATCTATAAATTTGCTATTTTTTTTTATAAATCTAAAACTATTCTAAAAAATTTAAAAAGCTTATTTTTAAAAACTCTATGGATTAATAACTATTAGTTTGCATTTTTAAAAATTTCAAGTACAACAATGTTTTTCCTTTATGTTACATATATATGTGTGTGTATGTAGTATTTAATACATTTAATTTATTTTGTGAATTTTATAGACAGTTTTTGCACTGGTCTAGTAAAATAAATATTTCTAATATAACGCTTTAGGGAATACATATTCTTTTTTCAACATAACTGACTTTATAGAAGAAATTTTGGAATTTGGCACCTAATAAGAGGGGACCACTTTATTAAAAAAAATAGAACAGTGAATCTATACACATAATATTCACTTTTTCTTTTCTGCTCTATTTTACATATCTGCATTCCAACTGAATGTGAATTTAGCTATACTTTCTTGTGGGAAATCAGAGTTTAAGTTGTTAAGTATTTGGAGCATTTAGAAGCTTTAGCATTTACTCAATGTGAGGCTGTAGCTATAAATATCTAACATATTTTTGCTCTTTTACTCAAAAAATATTCCCCTCTTATTCTCCCACTTGGCTAAGAGGAAGGAGATTCTATTTCCAGGTTACAGCGTCATAGACAGTCATTGGGTTTTTTACCACTTTCTAATTACTGAGTTAGGCATGGTTGTGTGACACACTGGTTTGCTGACATCTTCTATTTCTTCTTGAGCCAGTGTAGGGTAGTTTGTGTGTTTCTAAGCATTTGTCCATTTTATCTAGGTTTTCTGTTTTATTGGCAAATGGGTGTTCATAGTATCCTCTTACAGTCCTTTTGATTTCAGCACTGTCAGTAGTAATAGCCCCCTTTTTATTTCTGATTTTCATTATAATTATCCTCTATCTTTTTTCTTTGTTAGTCTATCTAAAGATTTTGAGCATGTTTTTATGTACTTATTTTCCATCCATATATCTTCACTGAAATGTCTATTTAAATCATTTGCCAAATTTTTTAATCTTTTTGTGTTATTACTAAGTCTGAAACTTCTTTATATATTCTGGCTAAATGTCCTTTATGTATCTTTGATGCATATGATTTGCAAACATTTTTCCCAATTTAAGGCTAATCTTTTTGTTCTTTAAACAAATCCTCTCACAGTACTTATTATGAAGTCTAATATATCAATTTGTTCTTTTGTGGATTATGATTTTGATGTATGAAGGGAATCTTTTATTAACCCAAGGTTAGATTTGTCTCCCTTGTTTTCTTACAAAAATGCTTATTGCTTTAGATTTTACATGGGTCTATTATCTATTTGATTAAATTTGATGTATTGTGTAGGTATGGATCAAAATTCATTCTTTTGCACATCGATATCTGATTGTCCCAGCACCACATGTTTAAAGACTATCCTTTCTCAACTGAATTGCCTTTGCACCTTTGCAAAATATCAGCTGCCCATATATGTGTATTTCTGTATATATCTTGTTGCATTGATTTACCTGTCTGGGTTTAGAACAAAATAATTACTTTTATTTATTGTAACTTTTTAATATATCTTAAAATCAGGTGGTATTATCTCAAATTTGTTCTTTTTCAAAACTATTTTGGCTATCCTAGGCTATTGCATTTCCATATGAATTTTAGAATCAGTTTTGCAATTTCTACAAAAAATACATCATGGCTGTAATAAATCTATAGATCAATTTGAGGAGAATTGAAATCTTAATAATATTTTATCTTCCAACCCATGAACACAGTTTATCTTTACATTCACCTAACACCTGAATATTTAATTAAAATTAAAGAAAGTCACCCTCCCAATGTTAATAATTCAGAGAAAAATGATATTGATAAAGGCTTATCATTAGCATTTATCATTTTTATGTTACTTTCACAAAATCTACATGCATGAAGCTATCTTCCTGATGACTTTTCTGGACAACTTTAGGTAATTCTTTTAAAGGTTTCAAATATTAACAGTATTTTAATGATAAGTATAAATTTAAAATCCTTATATTATGATCAGCTATAAAAATAACACATATTTTAATGCTTTCATATTATCTCCCCTATATTTATTTTTATAAGTGTTGATATACATTCAAACAAAGATATAAAGTTAATGTAAAAATACAGTGTTCTATTATTTGTCAGATTTTTTTTCTGGCCCTACTCTACTATTCAAGAAACCTTAAGTATATATCAGTCATTAGTACTGATAGAATTAGTCTTGAATTAATTCTAATTGGTATGAACCCTTCAACATCGGATAAAGATTTTGTTTGGTATAATTATTGAATGATCATTTTGTTGATAATATGAAATACAAATATGTCCAAGAATTTTATTGCAATTGGCAAATATTTCCTCTGATGAATTGACCCGACATCCTCAATGTTCTATTTGTCAGTAATGTCTGAAGAGTAGGGTCTTTGTGATTTATTTTAAATCTCTTTGCTATTTAAATAACTACTTCTAACTTACATTATTGATACAATGTCCAGTTTTTATATCAAAACTTAAATTTAAGTAGCAAACAATTGAAAATTAGTAGATAATGAAAAGTAAATTAAAATTCGCTTTTATTTACTGTTCTTTTCAATTTATTGTCTCTACCTTTTCTGTCATTTTCCCTTTATTAAATCCCTTTGGAAGCATGCTTTAAATTCCTTTTCTGTCTTGTCCTTTCAGTAAAACTCATAAATAAAACATAGTGCTCTTTATCTATTAAACTTGTTAAGTTACGGGTGAAATGTCATGTTTGAAAGCAAAATTATCTCTAACTCAACAGATTACTTATTAATTACAAAGAAAATTTTTCCTTTAAAATGAAGAAATTTGGCAGACACTGCCTTACAAAAGATACCAAACTTAGCACCACCATTGATGGAAGACATTGCCATTGTATGTCTCCAGATATAAGGCATCTTGCTCAACACCACTTATTTGATATCCCTTCCAAAAAGGCTTTGCCTGAATCTGATCATGAGGAAATAATCAGACAAATCCAAAGTGAGTAATTCTACAAAATAACTAGCCTGTACTCTTTACAATATAAATGTCAAGAATGACAAAATGGGAGACTATTCTAGATTAAAGTAGTTTTAAGAGACATAACAAGTAAGCATGATGTGTGATCCTTGATTAGATACTGAAATAACAAATAAAAGCTATAAAGCATATTACTTGGACATTTGGGGAAATTGGTAGCAAATATTACTGCATCAATATCCAGAATATACATGCTGAAATATTTAGGGGTGAAATATCAAAATGGCTGAAAATAATTCTCAAATAGTCCAGCAACTGTAACATAAATATATACACATATTCACACACGAAAATATGGCAATATGTTAATACATGCTGAAACTAGGTGAAGAGTATATGGGTTTTTATTGTACTATTGTTGCAACTTTTTGTAGGTTAAAAAATTCCAGAATTAAACTTTGGTGGGGTAAAAAAATATACAATGTTATTCTCCTTGTATAAGTATTTCTTTTAAAATATTGTCTGTGAAAACTGAGTTTTTGAAAATACACTACTTCTCTAACAGATTTCATAGAAAGTTACACGATGAGAAAAGGATAAAGAAAAAATGGTAGACAGTAGCATTGCAAAGTTAGAAAATATACTGCAACTTGCAAAGATATGCTTACAAATTTCAATTAGAAGATAGCATATTATTAATGAAGATTAATCAGAATTATATTTTCCCATAGCCTCACACTTGAATTTCAACTGTAGTGTAGCTTGTCTTCCAAGTTAACAAATGACTTTTGCTATCATATATTAACTAATCATTATCACTGACAATTAGAAGTTGCAATGCGTGTCTTATTCAGGCAAAAAAATTATATAAATAAAACTAACTTGGATAATTCCAACCTCAGTCAAATTTAGAAGGCTCAGAAAGGCTACTAAAACAAAATATCCTTTTCTCAGAAAGGCATCTAAACTTCTAAAGTTATACTAATAAACTGAGAGCATAGGTTCTTATTTTTGGTTAACTATAATTAAGTCTAAATTGGTAAAGTTACATAAAGACAGAATATTAGAAATAGAATAAATCAATAGTCAAGGAAAAATGAAAAAGTTATTAAAAATATTTCAGTCCTGAGTAAAAATTATTTTTTATTAATTCATCCAAAATTATGTGATACTACTAATTCTCATGGAGAAAACTTCTAGAAGTTTTTAAAAAGTGATTTAAAATTTAGTGTCAGCATTAAATAGCATAATTGATAAGCTAGAGAAACTATGCAAATGTGAAGAGAGATATGAAAATATTACAAAGTTTTCTGATACAAAAAATCATCAAGGGCAGAATTTCTAGAAGTAAAAATGAAATAATTACTACAGTTTTAAAAGTAAGAGTTAGACAAAGTACTATATATTCTGCAGAGAGAATTAATGAATATGAAAACCTAGAAAAATTACAGACATGTAGGGGAGAATGAGGTCATGCAATACATAGCCTTTAGAGAAAATAGAGGAAACAAGGGTGAGGAGGAAGAAATATTTAAATAGAATGGGGTATAAATTTTGTCAAAATTAATGACAGTGTCCATCTTCATATCAGTAAGGACACTATTTCTAAACAAAATTAATAAAATAATTACATTCCTAAAATATCCATGTTCATTACCAATTAACACAAACCAAAAAAGTTAATTCTCTGAAAAGATTAATCCATTAGACAATCCACTCAAAAGATTGATTAATTTAACAAAATAGAAGGCAAAATTAAACAATGTACAATATGAAAAGTTTCACACAGTTACAATTACAGGCTAAATTAAAATAAAAACTTTATAATTCAGAGTAGACTGGACTGCAGGAAGCAATTAAAGAAAAACTATATCTAATGCATGTAAAAGTTGAAGTTAGTTATTCAGGGTGATGACTCAGGGACTCAGAATTCTTATTTCTCAAATATCCTCTATCCACGAAGATTTTTTTGCAATCTTTCATTAACTGGTAGAAGAGAAAATGAGTATGCATGAGTCATGCTCACTTCTTAAATGACTTTGTCAGATAGTAACACAAATCCATATGCTCATGGTCTATTGACAAGGACTTGTTATATGCTATACCTAACTCAAATGGAAGTATATCTAGTAAAGGGTTAGTAGCTGGGCTACAGAAACTAAGATGAAATAAACCATTTCTGAGTATGTCTAACATACAAAAACTCACAGTAATACAAATAGAAAATCTGAATGGGAATAAAATCATTAAAGATATTGAGTTGCTGATTAAAATCTAACCTTGTATAGAACCAGGTAGTTTTACAAATGAGTTCTATAAATATGCCAGAAACAGTCCCATTCTTTAATAAACTATTCCAGAAATTAGAAAAAAGAGGACACTTAAGAGCTTGTTCTATGAAGTTGAGATAACTAGTTCATGAAGGAAAGAAAAATTATTTATAACTATAAAAATGGATACAGTAACAAAATATTAGCAACCTAAATATATATAAATATATACCTATGAACATAAATTATCCATACATGTTTTCCATATTCATTATACATCCTTGTTTATACTGTCAGAAATTTAGTGGATCTCTGCTCTCCTGAGTTTGCAGACATATTCTGAACCTTTTCTCTCCTTTATTAAAAAAAAAAATCACAACCAAGGGAAGAACAGCAACTCCTCCTAAGGTGATTACTGATATTTTAGTTGAAACTGTTTCTATGCAGCTTAGATGAATTTGAACATTACATGAAGTAAGAAATTCATCATGCTTAAAAATTTGCTAGCTCATAGTGAGCTATCATATTTATCTTGATTAACAATCTGGCTTCACCTGTTTTCTAGCAGATAAGCCTAATGATTTGACTAATACAATGGTATATGTGATTAAAACTAAGCAGAGAGTTTCATAATTTTCCTCTCTTATGTTTAGGTTGTTTGGAATTAAAGGAAGACACCATTGAAAACCTTCTTGCTGCAGCATGCCTTCTTCAGCTCCCTCAAGTAGTAGAAGTATGCTGTCACTTCCTCATGAAACTTCTGCATCCATCTAACTGTTTAGGGATCCGAGCATTTGCTGATGCTCAAGGATGCATTGAATTAATGAAGGTGGCCCACAGCTACACAATGGTAAGGAAATTTAATATTTTAAAAATAGAGATATATGCTATAATACCAGAGGTTAAAATAATTACTATCATGACCCTGAACAACTTTTTCAGGTTTGAAATGATTTTGGTATGCTGGCCACATTTTACATTTGGGAAACAATGTTCCATATAGTATTTTATAATCTTAAAGTAAATAAAAACAAAAAACAAAAAACAAAAAAACTACACAGTGTACTTTATTATTGCTGTATGGTTTTAATTACATATAAGCTATCCATATATAGGTATTGATTATTGGGATTTATAAATTGTTATATGTCATGTTGTCTAAGCTGCTCCCAATATTTCTGTTTTTGGATATTTGCTTTCAAGCCTACCTTTTCATCTTTTTCATCTGAAATTTTCTCTCAGACATTTCCATCACAGCATATTATATTTGATATGTCTAGCCTGTAGGTTTTGGAGAAAAAAATGGGTGTTTTTACCATGAATGTTGGATTTCAATGTTCCTGGGAACATCTATAGTCAGAGACAAAATTTAGATGTATAAATCAATTGATCTACTTGTTTGTCAATTTAATTTTTAGCACCATTTCCTTAATTTCAGATTGAGTGATTGTCACTCAGTAAATATTCTTAAACTAATTTATACTTACTTATTTTATATTTTTCACTTTAATTTTTATTTATTTATTATTACCAGCTTTATTGAGATACTAACAACCATTGAGCTATATACCTTAAGTGTGTAAAATCTATGGTATGAGATTATTATTCTTTAACATTATCTCCATTCTAGAAAAGAATAACCAGTTCCAATTTCATAACTATCATGTTTCACACCCTACAGTTAATCATTATAAAGTGCTTATTATAGTGCCTGACATACAGTAAGCCCTATATAAATGCTAGCCATTTTTGCTATTATTATACTAATAGTATTAATGTTGTATTGCTATTATTGAACTACCCAACCATAAATTATTATAGAAATCTCCCTTTCCAACTCAAGGGAAGAGTTTTTATGAGCTAAATCTGCATTAAGCTTTATAGTTGCTATTTATAACAAAGTTCATATTGTGAAATTGAACGCTTTCTCAAATCACTAATGAGAGTCAGCCACTTCAAAGTCCTCTAGTTGTTATTCATTGAAAGTGTTTCAATATCATTTTCAATTTTCTTTAATCCTTTAAGCAGATTAGCAAATTAAATGAAAATATAGAAATAAAATGAAAAGAAATATGTGGTTTGTAATTCTATTGTTAAATATTTCTTTAGAATTTTTCCATGACAGAGTACAGTACTACTGGAAATTATATGAACCATATAAAATCAATGTAAACAACTACTTCACCAAAGGAAATATCAAATCCCAACTGCAGTCATTTAATTATGCACACTTCATTATAATTAACAGCTCCCGGCTTAGCTAACCTAAAGAACAATATGCCTCCATATCCAGAGGAATAATGATCCCTTCTGGTTTAGTTCAAAATCGTTAACTTAGTAATAAAAAATGTTTTCCTTACACCTGCTTGGTCTGTTCTTCAATCTATCACAAAATAATAAGTTTTTTTCTCTTTGGAGACTTTAAAATGTATATTCTATGGGGAAATATATTTAAAACAGAAATACAGTATAGTTTTGGCTAAGACACTCAACATTCTAAACAACTTTGTCTTCATCTGCTTTTGAGATAATGAATAGATTATGTGTTGTGTCATGTCCATTGAAATTTAAATGATTTCAAATTCTTTTAGAAACATGAAGTTCCAATATTTTCCATATGCTCTTCGGTCACTATTTTCTTGGGTCAAGAAAATTTACTGGCCAGTTGTCTTCCTAGATCTCTATTTTCCTTCAGTTCCAAACATCTGAAATGAGTGGTTTGCATCTGATATTATAATTCCTACTGGATATTTACCTTTTAGCCTTACCCATTCAGACATATGTCCTCATCTATTCTATATTCAAACTGTGCTTCAAAAGGAAGACATTTTTATGTTAGAAAATTTTTCTTCTTACCTGATTTTTAATAGTAAATATCTGTTTCCCTACTACCTCTGGGACTGAATGAACTTCCTTACAGGCTCTAATTATTTGTGTGTTCATTTTGTGTCATTTATTTTTTCTATTTTTCAATTTCTTTGCTGCCTTCTAAGTATTCAAATTCATTAGGTCTCACCTCAATCTTCAAATTTCAGATCTCAACTGACTGTTTATATACCTTTGCTCTTTATATACTTTGATATCTTTCCTTTGGAAATCTTTCTCAGTTAAATGGCTTCAGCTATTGATTTTGGGAGGATGATTGCAAAATCTACCCAGAGAAGTTGACTCAGCTTTGCATTGGTTCATGTGCAAAACACTGGAAAATTGTTATGGCAAGCTCAATGTGCGGCAGAAGTGTGAAATGAATTCTAAAACCTTAATGTAAACTTGGGCTGCATGGATAATGTGAAAACCATTAAAAGAAAAAGTCCCACAGTGAAATCTGAAATATTCAGATTTCATTATGAGGACTGCGCTTAATTCTGGACATCACATTTTTAAAGCAGTAGAGTGTGACAGACAGAAACAGATGAGAATAACAAGAATGTAGATGTTCTATAATCATGTCATATGAAGAAAAGTTGAAGGGAACAAAAACAACTATGGGTGCCTGTGGCTGACTAAAATTAGTACATGATAGTAACCATCTTCATATAATTGATAGGAATGGACATGTGTTTAAAGCAGTAGTGTTTAAGGTCTTCCAGTCCTGTTTTTAATTTTAGTAGTGTAATCTTCTGTTCAAATTAACTGCATATGAAAGCATGGCTTTAGACTTCATTGTTTCATTTGAAGATGGATGCAAAGTCCAGAACCTACTTACTTCCTTCTGATCTCCTTTCCTTCCTTACTGGGTTACCTATTTTAACTGAGCATCACTGCCACTCCCTTCCATGGTCAACTCTCCCTCCCAGAGGAGAAGAGTAGAACTACCTTTACCAGAAACCCTGTCTCTATATGGTTCCGGGTTAGAATCTGGCAATAAGAAGCATTCACGCAAAATATGGAAGGTGAAATAGACGATGAGACATAATTTTCTGGAGGCAGTTTTAGGCAGATATGCTGGCAAATGGAAAGATGAAATATTTTCCAAGTGAGAACTTAAGAACTATTTGCGTCATTGCTGTAGACCAAGAGAGTTGATGGAAGACTTCTGGAAATTCTTGGAGAATACAGTGGCTTCAGGAAATCCTTTGGAGAACAATTCACCTAATGTTGAGATATTAATAGAGACTTCCTCTACGTCCCTCCTATTAGCCTTTTAATGCTCATTTAAGTCTCCTATTCCCTATTCACAACCCTTCATACTTAGAACATTCTGAATTCCATACTCTATCCAATTTGCTAATGAATGTACAGTGATTACATTTTACCCCTAATTCCAAATCAGATGTCTGACATCAAAAATGCTTTGAGACATAGATTGCTTTAGGTGGGTGGATGTTATGAATCTAAAACATAGATGAGACCAAAGAACTGCATGAACATTTTGGTCCTCAGCTGTCTTCATTTCATTTCACTCTTGTTTCTGCCCAGTGCTGCCGACACAGCTTACGATATTTCATACTGCTTATGCTGGAGGCAGAAGCAGTGGCAATAAGACTGATTAGAGGCTGGCGTTCAATCAGTAGCCTTGGAAAGCAGAATACTCATAAATGGAGCATAAAGTCTTCCATAGTCAGGATTTGCTTTTAAGAGTATCTGCCCTTTTAAAGTCTGGTTGTACTGAAAAAAAAAAAAAAATCCTATGGATTATTCACTTATCCTTCAGATCTGTTACATCAATTCCTGAGAAAGAAAACAAAATTTATTTATATGTTTTCTGTGCAGGGTGTTGAAATACCTGTTATTTCTCATGGATCCTAGCTAGCAGCATGCTTTTCATCTTTACTAATAACCCTTCTGTTGAACCATACATTACAGTTTGTATTGGAAGAATAAATGGAATGTAACTTTAAATTTCTTTGCTGTTCAAGTCATCATACTAAATTTGATTTCACCCATACTCTTTGCAGAACTATTAAGTGATGTTAGCACTAAAATTTGTTTTGAGTATTTCCTTTTGTTCTTTCATTGATTATCTACATTACTCCTTTTCAGGGTCTTACACACCACGGTCCAAGTGACCGATTTAATAAGCTGATATATAAAACAAGATCAAATTAAAGTTTAGCAAAATGTGACTTTCAGAAATTCCTTGTCAACTGAAAAAAAGTGAAGGTATCAGACTGGCTACAGAGTGGTCTGGGGGACAACTGCCATTGATGCTTAATGATCAGAAGCAGTAAGGAAGCATATTGAAGACTGGGTAGAATGAAACCTCCTCCTGTTTTCTCTGATGTTGGATTTTTTTCCTATCCTGCAATGCCCCCAAATGAGACTCACTACGACTTGCAGAAAGTTCTTGTTGGTATTCTAAATTACAGGCATCAGTGAAATTCTAGCTTACTGGCTATGACTGGAAGTTGATTTAAATAGAGGAGTAAAAAAAAAGTATTTAATTGTGTTTATCGTGATATCCCAGTAGAAGATTCAGTTTATACTGGATAAATTGAAAGATTGAGATAAGTAACAAATGTAACATTATAATAAATAATAACTAATCACTGGGTAATAGCAGCTTGATAATGTTAATTTTGTAATCGTTAAGTTTCTGTAAAATAACCAAATTAAATGTGTATTTTTGAAGATTTTAAAAACCAATTAAGCAAATCACAGAATATCAAATGAAAATTATAAGAGTTTTAAGAATCTGTGTTAGACACAGTCTATTTCTTCTACTCTAACACTGTTAAAACGTGTCTCAACATCAGGCTCTTGTATCCAAACTAAAGAACATTCCATTTTAAGAAATGAATTCCTCTGCTTTGTTATTGTTAATGAAGAGGATGGTAATATTGTTTCTTTAAAAGCATTCCATTAATTTTAAGGATCATTTTCATGGTTTGATTTTATTTTAATTTATTCTATTTCTTAGCACAAAATAAAGTACACAACTATATAAAATCACAATACACACACAAACAAATCTGATTTTAAAAGTTGATTAGTTTTCTCCTATTGTCAAGAAGATTTAAACTTTTTGTAGACGAGCTATGTCTTGTGTTGACACGAAAGCAGCAAATATAACAAAGTTTCAAAAAGGAACACTAGAGACTGAAAATATCCTATAAACACACATTTAAAGGATTTTCATAGTAACTTGAAAATAGTCGCTGTGTTTAATTATTTCAATCACTTAATCTGTATCCTTCCCTTCTTGAAAAATAAAATTTCTGTATTAATAGTATTCCTACACTAATACATTAATCAAAAAGAACTTTCCATGGTGTCAGTGGGAAGAAAATGCAGATTTCTTTTAACTACAAGGACTATTTTAAGTTTGCAAAGCATACTTCTTTAACAAATAGAAATCAATAATTTGCTTTTGTTCAAATGAGGAAATTTCCTGATTCTTTCTGTGTATGACTGCCTCACTTTATTGCAATAATTTGCACATCTTGAACTAATGTTGCAAAATACTTAATTTTATGATGAGGTAATGAATCACATATTACGTGATTTCTATTTATGCTTCCCTTTTAGAGTTTTCTTGTGATTTCATTTTTTGTTAAGGATTATACTTCTGCTTTAAAGTCTATAACAGTAAGTTTTTTAAAGGAATAAAAGGCAGAAGAATCGATTATGGTTAAAAAGAAACATGATAAATCCCTGTTTGCCCGAGGGAAAAACCAGTCTGACCTTGCGCACAGGGCAGATTGCAGATAGGGCAGATAATCTCCTTCAAGGAATGCTTTTACAAATTTATTGTACAATTATATAAAACTTAAAGAAAACATAACTTCGAATATGGTATCAGATGTTCCTGCACTCCCAAATTTTCTATATAGATTAATGTTATGTTTAGAGATAGATTTCAGGTTCTATGAGGGCACACTATATCTGCCTTGTTCACTACTGTATTTTAAGTGCTTAGTATTTAGCACCTTTACCATTTTTGGCACAAAACAAAGGATTTTAGAAAGAAGGAACAAATGAATAAATACTTATAAATAATTTGAAATATATTATTACACATTTTAATGATTTCACATGAACTGCTTCTAACAATAATTTGAAACAAAATATTTATCCTCATCCCACAATAATTTTAAAACTATTCGTTGTATTTCTATTTTTGTTTTTATTTCTCTTTATTAAAATGTAATTATAAATAAATGCGTACTAGGTGTACATCTTATCTTTAGAAGTAATTAGTTGTTTTATCAAGTATCATATTGTCTCCTATGTATGAATTTTTAAAATTAAATTAAGTTCTCAGTGGATTTATTTCATATTGAAGAACCACATTTAATATGTTTCTGTGTTTTAAATAACAGTTTTATTTATTTAAATGTAGTTGTCATGGAAGGGTCAGCATGGGTAAATATAAAACGTGAGGGCACACACGAGGGACGAATACTAATGGAAGAGTTAGTTTTAGCCCCAAAGTATCCTATTTTCAAACATGATTGTAGATTAAGTGAAATAACATAATTAAAAATTGCTGGAAAATAATAAGCAGAAATGGGCAAAAGTTTGATGAATAGGATTCACATTCTCACCTAAGTAAACTGAAGAAATACCAAACTAACAGTGTGGGCGATAATCCAGTAAGCACTTACCCTATTCATTGCTTTTGTTGTTGTCTTGTTTTTATAAGACAGTGTTTACTTGAACAACCTGAATGAGACATTTTAATCCATTGAGATTATATACTTTACGATTAGTAAAAGTAAAGGTGTTTACAGTTAGTAAAACAATTACAATTATTTTATAAATAGTAAAAGTATTTCTTGAGAATAATGGAGAGTAAATACTTTTTAAGCAAAAGGCACTATTTTATCAATACTAAATCTAAGTATATTGATTTAAGAATGCATAGAGGTGCAAGCCAGATATTATGTTACTATAAACATTTGTTAAAGACAATTTGCATTGGAGGAGGTGGGGCAAGATGGCGGACTGGTGAGCTGTATGTTTTAGTTACTCCTCCAGGAAAGTAGGTAGAAAGCCAGGAACTGCGTGGACTGGACACCACAGAGCAATCTGACTTTGGGCATACTTCATACAACACTCATGAAAATGTGGAACTACTGAAATCAGCGAAATCTGTAAGTTTTTGCGGCCAGGGGACCCGCGCCCCTCCCTGCCAGGCTGTCCCATGGGAGGAGGGGCTGTCAGCTCCGGGAAGGAGAAGGGAGAACTGCATTGGCAGCCCTTATCGGAAACTCATTCTACTGATCCAAACTCCAACCATAGATAGACTGAGACCAGACAACAGAGAATCTGAGAGCAGCCAGTCCAGCAGAGAGGAGACAGACAAAGAAAAAAACAGCACGAAAAACCCCAAAATAAAAGTGGAGGATTTTTGGAGTTCTGGTGAACATAGAAAGGGGAAGGGCAGAGCTCAGGCCCTCAGGCTCATATGCAAATCCCGAAGAAAAGCTGATCTCTCTGCCCTGTGGACCGTTCCTTAATGGCCCTAATTGCTTTGTCTCTTAGCATTTCAATAACCCATTAGATCTGTGAGGAGGGCCCTTTTTTTAATATTTTTTTTTTAATACTTTTTTCTTTTTCTAAAACAATTACTCTAAGAAGCCCAATACAGAAAGCTTCAAAGACTTGCAATTTGGGCAAGTCAAGACAAGAGCAGAACTAAGAGAGCTCTGAGACAAAAGGCAATAATCCAGTGGCTGAGAAAATTCACTAAACACCACAACTTCCCAAGAAAAGGGGGGTGTCTGCTCAAAGCCATCATTCTGGTGGACAGGAAACACTCCTGCCCATCGCCAGCCCCATAGCCCAGAGCTGCCCCAGACAACCCAGTGTGACGGAAGTGCTTCAAATAACAGGCACACTCCACAAAACTGGGTGTGGACATTAGCCTTCCCTGCAACCTCAGCTGATTGTCCCAGAGCTGGGAAGGTGGAGCAGTGTGAATTAACAAAGCCCCACTCAGCCATCATTTCAGCAGACTGGGAGCCTCCCTACACAGCCCAGCAGCCCAGAACTGCCCTGGGGGGATGGCACTCACCTGTGACATAGCACAGTCATCCCTCAACAGAGGACCAGGGGGTGCACGGCCTGGAGGAGGGGCCCACATGCAAGTCTCAGGAGCCATACGCCAACACCAAGGACTTGTGGGTCAGTGGCAGAGACAAACTGTGGCAGGACTGAACTGAAGGATTAGACTATTGCAGCAGCTTTAAAACTCCAGGATCACCAGGGAGATTTGATTGTTAGAGCCACCCCCCTCCCTGACTGCCCAGAAACATGCCCCATATACAGGGCAGGCAACACCAACTACACACGCAAGCTTGGTACACCAATTGGACCCCACAAGACTCACTCCCCCACTCACCACAAAGGCACAGCAGGGGAGAACTGGGTTGTGGAGAACAGGTGGCTCATGGACGCCACCTGCTGGTTAGTTAGAGAAAGTGTACTCCACAAAGCGGTAGATCTGATAAATGAGAGATAAGGACTTCAATTGGTCTACACATCCTAAAAGAACCCTATCAAGTTCAGCAAATGTCAAGAGGCCAAAACCAACAGAAAATTATAAAGCATATGAAAAAACCAGACGATATGGATAACCCAAGCCCAAGCACCCAAATCAAAAGATCAGAAGAGACACAGCACCTAGAGCAGCTACTCAAAGAACTAAAGATGAACAATGAGACCATAATACAGAATACAAAGGATATCAAGAAGACCCTAGAAGAGCATAAAGAAGACATTGCAAGACTAAATAAAAAAATAGACGATCTTATGGAAATTAAAGAAAATGTTGACCAAATTAAAAAGATTCTGGACACTCATAGTACAAGACTAGAGGAAGGTGAACAACGAATCAGTGACCTGGAAGACAACAGAATGGAAAATGAAAGCATAAAAGAAAGAATGGGGAAAAAAATTGAAAAAATCGAAACGGACCTTAGGGATGTGATAGATAATATAAAATGTCCTAATATAAGACTCATTGGTGTTCCAGAAGGGGAAGAAAAGGGTAAAGGTCTAGGAAGGGTATTCAAAGAATTTGTTGGGGAAAACTTCCCAAATCTTCTAAACAACATAAATACACAAATCATAAATGCCCAGCGAACTCCAAATAGAATAAATCCAAATAAACCCACTCCGAGACATATTCTGATCACACTGTCAAACACGGAAGAGAAGGAGCAAGTTCTGAAAGCAGCAAGAGAAAAGCAATTCACCACATACAAAGGAAACAGCATAAGACTAAGTAGTGACTACTCAGCAGCCACCATGGAGGCGAGAAGGCAGTGGCACGATATATTTAAAATTCTGAGTGAGAAAAATTTCCAACCAAGAATACTTTATCCAGCAAAGCTCTCCTTCAAATTTGAGGGAGAGCTTAAATTTTTCACAGACAAACAAATGCTGAGAGAATTTGCTAACAAGAGACCTGCCCTACTGGAGATACTCAAGGGAGCCCTACAGACAGAGAAACAAAGAAAGGACAGAGAGACTTGGAGAAAGGTTCAGTACTAAAGAGTTTCAGTATGGGTACAATAAAGGATATTAATAGAGAGAGGGGAAAAACATATATGACAAACATAAACCAAAGGATAAGATGGCTGATTCAAGAAACGCTTTCACGGTTATAACGTTGAATGTAAATGGATTAAACTCCCCAATTAAAAGATATAGATTCGCAGAATGGATAAAAAAAAATGAACCATCAATATGTTGCATACAAGAGACTCATCTTAGACACAGGGACACAAAGAAATTGAAATTGAAAGGATGGAGAAAAATATTTCATGCAAGCTACAGCCAAAAGAAAGCAGGTGTAGCAATATTAATCTCAGATAAAATAGACTTTAAATGTAGGGATGTTTTGAGAGACAAAGAAGGCCACTACATACTAATAAAAGGGGCAATTCAACAAGAAGAAATAACAATCATAAATGTCTATGCACCCAATCAAGGTGCCACAAAATACATGAGAGAAACACTAGCAAAACTAAAGGAAGCAATTGATGTTTCCACAATAATTGTGGGATACTTCAACACATCACTCTCTCCTATAGATAGATCAACCAGACAGAGGACCAATAAGGAAATTGAAAACCTAAACAATCTGATAAATGAATTAGATTTAACAGACATATACAGAACATTACATCCCAAATCACCAGGATACACATACTTTTCTAGTGCTCACGGAACTTTCTCCAGAATAGATCATATGCTGGGACATAAAACAAGCCTCAATAAATTTAAACGGATTGAAATTATTCAAAGCACATTCTCTGACCACAATGGAATACAGTTAGAGGTCTGTAACCATCAGAGACTTAGAAAATTCACAAATACCTGGAGGTTAAACAACACACTCCTAAACAATCAGTGGGTTAAAGAAGAAATAGCAAGAGAAATTGCTAAATATGTAGAGACAAATGAAAATGAAAACACAACATACCAAAATCTATGGGTTGCAGCAAAAGCAGTGCTGAGGGGAAAATTTATAGCACTAAATGCATATATCAAAAAGGAAGAAAGAGCCAAAATCAAAGAACTAATAGATCAACTGAAGAAGCTAGAAAATGAACAGCAAACCAATCCTAAACCAAGTACAAGAAAAGAAATAACAAGGATTAAAGCAGAAATAAATGACATAGAGAACACAAAAAAATAGAGATGATAACTATCACCAAAAGTTGGTTCTTTGAGAAGATCAACAAGATTGACAAGCCCCTAGCTAGACTGACAAAATCAAAAAGAGAGAAGACCCATATAAACAAAATAATGAATGAAAAAGGTGACATAACTGCAGATCCTGAAGAAATTAAAAAAATTATAAGAGGATACTATGAACAACTGTATGGCAACAAACTGGATAATGTAGAGGAAATGGACAATTTCCTGGAAACATATGAACAACCTAGACTGACCAGAGAAGAATTAGAAGACCTCAATCAACCCATCACAAGCAAAGAGATCCAATCAGTCATCAAAAATCTTCCCACAAATAAATGCCCAGGGCCAGATGGCTCCACAGGGGAATTCTACCGAACTTTCCAGAAAGAACTGACACCAATCTTACTCAAACTCTTTCAAAACATTGAAGAAAATGGAACATTACCTAACTCATTTTATGAAGCTAACATCAATCTAATACCAAAACCAGGCAAAAATGCTACACAAAAGGAAAACGACCGGCCAATCTCCCTAATGAATATACATGCAAAAATCCTCAACAAAATACTTGCAAATCGAATCCAAAGACACATTAAAAAAATCATACACCATGACCAAGTGGGGTTCATTCCAGGCATGCAAGGATGGTTCAACATAAGAAAATCAATCAATGTATTACAACACATTAAAAATTCAAAAGGGAAAAATCAAATTATCATCTCAATAGATGCTGAAAAAGCATTTGACAAAATCCAACATCCGTTTTTGATAAAAACACTTCAAAAGGTAGGAATTGAAGGAAACTTCCTCAATATGATAAAGAGCATATATGAAAAACCCACAGCCAGCATAGTACTCAATGGTGAGAGACTGAAAGCCTTCCCTATAAGATCAGGAACAAGACAAGGATGCCCGCTGTCACCACTGTTATTCAACATTGTGCTGGAAGTGCTAGCCAGGGCAATCCGGCAAGACAAAGAAATAAAAGGCATCCAAATTGGAAAAGAAGAAGTAAAACTGTCATTGTTTGCAGATGATATGATCTTATATCTGGAAAACCCTGAGAAATCGACGACACAGCTACTAGAACTAATAAACAAATTTAGCAAAGTAGCGGGATACAAGATTAATGCACATAAGTCAGTAATGTTTCTATATGCTAGAAATGAACAAACTGAAGAGACACTCAAGAAAAAGATACCATTTTCAATAGCAACTGAAAAAATCAAGTACCTAGGAGTAAACTTAACCAAAGATGTAAAAGACCTATACAAAGAAAACTACGTAACTCTACAGAAAGAAATAGAAGGGGACCTTAAAAGATGGAAAAATACTCCATGTTCATGGATAAGAAGGCTAAATGTCATTAAGATGTCAATTCTACCCAAACTCATCTACAGATTCAATGCAATCCCAATCAAAATTCCAACAACCTACTTTGCAGACTTGGAAAAGCTAGTTATCAAATTTATTTGGAAAGGGAAGATGCCTCGAATTGCTAAAGACACTCTAAAATAGAAAAACGAAGTGGGAGGACTTACACTCCCTGACTTTGAAGCTTATTATAAAGCCACAGTTGTCAAAACAGCATGGTACTGGCACAAAGATAGACATATAGATCAATGGAATCGAATTGAGAATTCAGAGATAGACCCTCAGATCTATGGCCGACTGATCTTTGATAAGGCTCCCAAAGTCACTGAACTGAGTCATAATGGTCTATTCAACAAATGGGGCTGAGAGAGTTGGATATCCATATCCAAAAGAATGAAAGAGGACCCCTACCTCACCCCCTACACAAAAATTAACTCAAAATGGATGAAAGATCTCAATATAAAAGAAAGTACCATAAAACTCCTAGAAGATAATGTAGGAAAACATCTTCAAGACCTTGTATTATGCGGCCACTTCCTAGACTTTACACCCAAAGCACAAGCAACAAAAGAGAAAATAGATAAATGGGAACTCCTCAAGCTTAGAAGTTTCTGCACCTCAAAGGAATTTCTCAAAAAGGTGAAGAGGCAGCCAACTCAATGGGAAAAAATTTTTGGAAACCATGTATCTGACAAAAGACTGATATCTTGCATATATAAAGAAATCCTACAACTCAATGACAATAGTACAGACAGCCCAATTATAAAATGGGCAAAGGATATGAAAAGACAGTTCTCTGAAGAGGAAATACAAATGGCCAAGAAACACATGAAAAAATGTTCAGCTTCACTAGCTATTAGAGAGATGCAAATTAAGACCACAATGAGATACCATCTAACACCGATTAGAATGGCTGCCATTAAACAAACAGGAAACTACAAATGCTAGAGGGGATGTGGAGAAATTGGAATTCTTATTCATTGTTGGTTGGACTGTATAATGGTTCAGCCACTCTGGAAGTCAGTCTGGCAGTTCCTTAGAAAACTAGAAATAGAGTTACCATTTGATCCACCGATTGCACTTCTCGGTATATACCCAGAAGATCGGAAAGCAGTGACACGAACAGATATCTTCACGCCAATGTTCATAGCAGCATTATTCACAATTGCCAAGAGATGGAAACAACCCAAATGTCCTTCAACAGATGAGTGGATAAATAAAATGTGGTATATACATATGATGGAATACTACACGGCAGTAAGAAGGAACGACCTCGTGAAACATATGACAACATGGATGAACCTTGAAGACATAATGCTCAGCGAAATAAGCCAGGCACAGAAAGAGAAATATTATATGCTACCACTAATGTGAACTTTGAAAAATGTAAAACGAATGGTTTATAATGTCGAATGTAGGGGAACTAGCAATAGAGAGCAATTAAGGAAGGGGGAACAGTAATCCAAGAAGAACAGATATGCTATTTAACGTTCTGGGGATGCCCAGGAATGACTGTGGTCTGTTAATTTCTGATGGATATAGTAGGAGCAAGTTCACAGAAATGTTGCTATATTATGTAACTTTCTTGTGGTAAAGTAGGAATAGGTTGGAAGTAAAGCAGTTGTCTTAGGTTAGTTGTCTTTTACTTACTCCCTTGTTATGGTCTCTTTGAAATGTTCTTTTATTGTATGTTTTTCTTTTTCTTTTTTTTTTTTTAATTTTTTTTTCCATACAGTTGATTTAAAAAGGAAGGAAAGGTTAAAAAAAAAAAAAAAAGGAAAAACAAGGAAAAAAATATGTAGTGCCCCCTTGAGGAGCCTGTGGAGAATGCAGGGGTATTGGCCTACCCCACCTCAATGGTTGCTAACATGACCACAGACATAGGGGACTGGTGGTTTGATGGGTTGAGCCCTCTACCGTAGGTTTTACCCTTGGGAAGACGGTTGCTGCAAAGGAGAGGCTAGGCCTCCCTACAATTGTGCCTAAGAGCCTCCTCCCGAATGCCTCTTTGTTGCTCAGATGTGGCCCTCTCTCTGTAGCTAAGCCAACTTGAAAGGTGAAATCACTGCCCTCCCCCCTACGTGGGATCAGACACCCAGGGGAGTGAATCTCCCTGGCAACGTGGAATATGACTCCCGGGGAGGAATGTAGAGCTGACATCGTGGGACGGAGAACATCTTCTTGACCAAAAAGGGGATGTGAAAGGAAATGAAATAAGCTTCAGTAGCAGAGAGATTCCAAAAGGAGCTGAGAGGTCACTCTGGTGGGCACTCTTACGCACAATTTAGACAACCCTCTTTAAGTTCTAAAGAATTGGGGTAGCTGGTGGATACCTGAAACTATCAAACTACAACTCAGAACCCATGAATCTCGAAGACAATTGTATAAAAATGTAGCTTATGAGGGGTGACAGTGGGTTTGGGAAAACCATAAGGACCACACTCCACTTTGTCTAGTTTATGGATGGATGAGTAGAAAAATAGGGAAAGGAAACAAACAAACAAACATACAAAGTTACCCAGTGTTCTTTTTTACATCAATTGCTCTTTTTCACTTTAATTATTATTCTTATTATTTTTGTGTGTGTGCTAATGAAGGTGTCAGGGATTGACTTAGGTGATGAATGTACAACTATGTAATGGTACAGTGAACAATCAAATGTACGATTTGTTTTGTATGACTGCTTGGTATGTGACTATATTTCAATAAAATGAAGATTTAAAAAAAAATGAAATT
This sequence comes from Choloepus didactylus, assembly GCF_015220235.1. Taxonomy (NCBI): domain Eukaryota; kingdom Metazoa; phylum Chordata; class Mammalia; order Pilosa; family Megalonychidae; genus Choloepus; species Choloepus didactylus. The sequence continues at coordinate 69,169,782 of NC_051318.1, forward strand.
CCCTTAATTTATAAGAAGATAATAGGAATTAAATTTTAGAAATGATAAAAAAAATCTAAAAAAAAAAAAAAGACAATTTACATTTTTATCAAATCTAAAGAACATGAATATTTCCAAATACACGGATGGAAATGGATTTCAGTTTCTTCTCCAGTTCTATTTGAAAGGAAAATAAGGTAATTATCAATGCACAATGTAATGTTTCTATTCTTACTTCTGGTAAATGAATATGAATAGTAACTAAGTGATGAAATAATAGCAGATAACAAGAAATGTAGAAGAGGATAGTTTTCAAATAAATATATTGCAGTCAAACCTGAAGAAAACTAATAAAGTTAAAATTGGGATTTTTTGCATATACTGAGTAAGAAATATATGAAAAATTTGCCTAGCCACACAACACAAATAAACATCTGTATCAGCATTGACTGCATATATTAATCAGAAGAAAGGCTGTATTTTTAAGCAGTAAACTCTATAATAATCATAGGTTACATAGTTCAGAAATCCATGTTTTGCATAGCTCATGTATGTATAAAATTGTAGTATGATCATCATTATCCATTGATATTTTACTTTTTAAACTTTTTAATGATTTGATTTGATACAGAACTAGAGAAAGCAAATACATATATATACATACATATGTCTCTACATATATATATGTAGAGACAACAAGAATATAATATCTTCATTTGTTAAATTTGCTTTGTCATTTTGAATGATAGCAATCACTTACAGATGCAATGATGGCATCTATTCTCAAAGACTCTAAAGCCTGGTTTCTAAGTAGGCATCAATGTGTTGTACATTTGAACATCCTGCTGCAACAGGTAAATAGCCTTTAGTGATTTACAATGGTTTAGTTGTCATTAGACTGAGTACTTGGCAGGAAAGAAAACTATTTTCCTAGAACATTTGCAATTAAAAAAAAATGGAGATTTTGATGAACTCACTTGAAATCCATCATCGGACATTGGCAATCTTTCTTTTTTAGTTTTGAAGTCATAAAATATTAACCTATTTTATTTCAAGAAGACAAATATGAGTGCTGTATTCTACCTTACTTCAAATAAAACTTGGTAATAACCATAACTTAAGCTAAACAGCACTAGACTCTATAAACTTCTCAAAGCAAACACATCCTTTTGCAGCTAAGGCAATAGGGGTAAGAATCATTGAAGTTTCAAATTCCAGGTAGGAAAAAATAAGAAAATGGATATTTTCCAGTGGATTAACAGATGAAAAAACTTATCAACTCTGAGAATCAGCTTAGTTAAGCAGATTGAGGCAGGCCAGCCTTCAACACTTCATTCAATGTCATTCTTTAATATCAAAAAACAGTTATGTGTCTATTTCATATATTTATTTTTATTGACTAAATAACATAAACTTGCATGTGTACAGTGTTAAGTATTTCCATTTTTCATGTTTAGAAAAGCCAAATAACATATACCTAGAAGTACAAATCCTTGGCAAATATTAGTTGTTATTGCTGATGTTGTTTTAATCTAATTCTAAGGTTAATAGTAAGATTCTGGACAAAATTGATACAACATATTTTTAACATTAGATATCATGACCAAAACTTTTTTTTCTGATGCAGCATCATCTTACTAATATCACCAATGAAGAAAAAAAAAAAACACTTTCTAAACTATAATCTGCAACTAATTGTAAAATGTGAGTTTATTTACTGCCTTTTTTTTAATTAGAGAAACTGTAGATTTATAGAAAAAAGTCATGCTGAAAATACACATTCCACAATTGTTTCACATCAGTGAGATCATATATTTGTCCTTTTGTGTTTGGCTCATTTCTCTCAACATGCTGTCTTAAAGGTTCTCCATGTTGTTGTGTGTATCAGACTTTCATTTATTTTTATAGCTGAATAATATTCCACTGCATATGTATGTGTGTGTGTGTGTATGTACATATATATATATAACACATCATTTATCCATTCATCTACTGATGGACAATTGGGTTGCTTCCATCCTTTGACATTTGTGAATAGTGCTGCTATGAACATTGGTATGCAAATATCTCTTCAGTTCTACTTTCAGTTCTATTGGTTATATACTTAGAAGTGGGATTGCCTGATCATATGGTAAATCTATACTTAACCTTCTGAGGAACTGCCGTTCTGTTTTCCACAGTGGCTATACTGTACTATATGTCCACTGAAAATGACTGAAAACTCCTATGTCTCCGTATCCTCTCTAACATTTCTTATTTCTTCATTTTTTTAAAATAGTTGCCACTCTATTGGGTGTGAAATTGTATTTCCCTGAGATTTTGATTTGCATTTCACTAATATGTAATGATGTTGACCTTGTTGGCCATTTGTATATCATCTTTGGAGAAATGTCTATTCAAGGCTTTTGGCCATTTTTAAACTTTTTAAAGTGTCTTTTTATAGTTGAGTTGTATGATTTCTTTATACATTCTTCATATCAAACCCTGTATATATGGCTTCCAAATATTTTCTTCCACTGTTTGTTGCATTTTTGCTTTCATGATAGAGTCCTTTGATGTACAAATATTTTTTATTTTGATGCAGTTCTGTTTATATAGTTTTTCTTTTGTTGATTGTGCTTTTGGTGTAGTCTAACCATTGCCTAATGCAAGGTCCTAAAGATGCTTCCCTTATATTATAATTTTGATTCTTATAGTGAAATCTTTGATCCATTTTGAGTTAATTTTTTAATATGGTATGAAATTGGGGTCTACCTTCGTTATTATATACATGGATATACGTTTTCACAGCACCAATTGTTGAAATGACTATTCTTCCCCTGTTAGGGGCATTTGGTGCCCTTGTCAAAAATCAATTGACCATAGATGTGAGGGTTTAATTCTGAATTCTCAGTTCAATTCCATTGGTCTATATGTCTGTCCTTGTGCCAGTACCATGTTGTTACGATTGCCATAGATTTGCAAAACCTTTTTTTTTAAATTACAGAAGTTGTGGGTTTACAGAACAATCATGCCTAAAATATAGGATTTCCATATACCACTCTACAACCAACACCTTATATTGGTGTGGACCATTTGCTAAAATTAATGATAGCAATTTTTTGTAATTGTACTATTTTTTTAACAGTAGCTACCTTTGTAGTAATTGATGAAAGATTATTTAAGTAGTACTGTTAACTACCATCCATAATTTATATTAAGTGTGTTTTCCCATATACCATCCTATTATTAACACCTTGTATAAATGTACATCTGTTATAATTTGTGAAAGAAAATGCTTATACTTATACCATTAACTAGTCCATTATCTACAATAGGGCTCACTGTGTTATACAGTTCTATATTTTATCTTTTAATTTTTATTCTAGTAAACTATTTGACCTATTTGATTAATTTGGTGCTATTAATTGCACTTACAGTAACGTGTTACCATCACCACCATCCATTTCCAAACTTTTACACTCAATCTAAATAGAAATTCTATACAAATTAAGCATCAACTCTCCATTCTCTAATCCTGATCTGTGTCCTGGTAACCTATATTCTAGATTCTGAATCTATGAGTTTACTTATTATAATTAGTTCATATCAGTGAGATGATACATTATCTGTCCTTTTGTGTCTGGCTTATTTCACTAAGCATAATTCCTCAAGGTTCATACATGTTGTTGCTTGCATCAGGACTTCATTCCTTTTTTACGGCTGAATAATATTCCCTTGTATGTGTATGCTACATTTTATTTATCCATTCATGGTTTGATGAACACGGGTTGCTTCCATCTTTTGGAAATTGTGAATAATGCTGCTATGAACATCAGTGAGCAAATATCTGTTTGAGTCCCTGCTTTCAATTCTTCTGGGTATAGACCTCATAATGGGTCAGTTGGGTCATGTGGTAATTCTATACTTAGATTCCTAAAGAACTGCCAAATTGTCTTTCACAGTGGCTGCACCATTTTACATTCCCATCAGCAATGGATGAGCATTCCTATTTCACCAAATCCTCTCCATCACTTGAAGGTTTGTTTTTTTTAATAGTAGCCATTCTAGTGGGTGTGAAATAATATATCATTGTGGTTTTGATCCTCATTCCCCTAATAGTGATTTTCAACATCTTTTCCTATGCTTTTTAGCCATTTGTATCCTCTTTGGAGAGATGGCTATTCAAGTCTTTTGCCCATTTTTTAATTGAGTTGTTTGTCTTTTTATTATTGAGCTGTAGGATTTCTTTATATATTCTGGATATTAAACTGCTATAGCATATGTGGTTTCCAAATATTTTCTCACATTTGTAGGTTGTCTGTTCATTTTCTTGACACAGTCCTTTGAGGCACAAGAACTCTTAATTTTGAGGAGGTCACATTTACCTATATTTTCTTTCATTGCTCGTGCATTGAGTGTAAAGACTAATAAATCATTGCCTAACACAAGATCTTGAAGATGCTGCTCTACATTTTCTTCTAGGAGTTTTATAGTCCCAGTGTTTATATTTAAGTCTTTGATCCATTTTGAGATAATTTTTGTATATTGTGTGAAATAGGGATCCTCTTTCATTTTATTGCATATGTATATCCAATTCTCCCAGCACCGTTTGTTGAAGACTATTCTTTTACAATTGAGTGGACTTGGAAGCCTTGTCAGAAATCAATTGGCCATAGAAGGGAAGATCCATTTTTGAATTTTTGAACTCTTAATTCTATTCTACTCATCAATATTTGTGTGTGTGTGTGTGTGTATATCCTTGTGCAGTATAGCACAATTTTTTACTACTGTAGCTTTTCAGTATGCTTTAAAGTCAGGAAGTGTGAGTTCTCCAACTTCATTCTTCTTTTCAAGGTGTTTGTGGCAATTTAGGGTTTCTTACCCTTCCAAATAAATTCAATAATTGACTTTTACATTTCTGCATGGTAGGCTGATGAAATTTTGATTGGAAATGTGTTGAATCTGTAAATCAGATGTGTAGAATTGACATCTTGATTTTAAGTCTTCCAATCTATGAACACAGAATGTCTTTCCATTTATTCATGTCTTCTTGGATTTCTTTTAGCAATGTTTTGTAGTTTTTTGTGTACAAGTCCTTTGCATCCTTGTTAGATTTATTCCTAGATATTTGATTCTTTTAGTTTCCCTTGTAAATGGAATATTTTTTTCTTGATTTCCTCCTCAGATTGCTCATTACTGGTGTATAAAAACACTACTGATTTTTGCATGTTGATCTTGTACCACACCACTTTGCTAAATTCATTTATTAGCTCTAGTAGTTTTATTGTAAATTGTTTGGGATTTTCTATATATAGGATCATTCATCTGCAAATATGGAATATTTTACTTTTTCCTTTCCAATTTGGATGCCTTTTGTTTTTTGTGTTTCTTGCCTAGCTCCTCTTATTAGAACTTCTGTTATTGTTCCTTTCATCCCCTTAATTTCTGCTATGTTTCTTTTTATACTTTCAAATTCTTCTTTATATTCACACAAGGTCTTCTTAAAATCCTTTATCTCTTTATGCTTATTTTCCTTCATCTCCTTTAATTGATTTCCGAGATTTGTTTGAACTTCTTTGATTAGTTGTTCCAAACTCTGTGCCTCCTTTGACTTTTTAATTTGTTCCTTTTACTTGGCCGTATCTTCCTGTTTCTTATTACTGCTTGTAATTTTTTTCTGATATCTAGGAATATGATTATCTTGATGAGTTAACTCTGAAGGTCAGTTTTTCCCTCTTCTCTAGGGTATTATTATTGATTGGCTTTGTGGTAAGGCTCTTTTTTGATGCTTGTCCCACCTAATCTAAACCTTTAGAATAGCCTGCATTTAACTGATCAGATTTTCTCAGCTCTCCATCTGATTCTTGCCCTAGATATGCAGTACGATTTTTAAGATTGCACTTTTTATGTAATTGTCTCACCTCTGAAAGAAAGCTTCCTTTTTGTCTGTTCCTTCTCCCAAATCTTGATCTGCTCTGTTTGAATATGTGCAGAATTTTCTCCCCAGCCCATATGACTTGTTTAAATTCCCTTCCCCACTCAGTGCTCTGCTTTCCTTACACTTTTCAGTTCTGGGACCCTCCTGTCTTACAACAGTTCAGTTTAACCCCTATAACTGAGAAGTTAGGATGTAAGGGATGATTATGATTACTGAATTATTATAGAGATATTCCTTTTTACTTCCTTGTATATTAGAGTAGACAGAAGGAAATACTGGAAATCTCTGCACTGTAATTCAGTTGCCTTGATCTCTGATAATGATTATAAAGTCTTTAAATTGTGCCCTCATGATTGTAAAAGTCTTGTGACTAACCTTCACTTGTACTCATTTTCAACTTTAGAGTCTTTTTATCACTAAAGACAGCCCCTAATGTTTAATAATGAAGGGTTTTGGGTCAGCCCAGAACTAATCCACTCCAAGTCCAAAGTTGTCTTGATAATGGAAGATGGATCTAACCCAAATGGGCCTGCCTGACATGCACAGTAGTTTAGACTTTAACCTACAAGTCACATATACCTGATTATAGTACTAAAAATGACACCCATCCTCATATTAAGGCTGCCGTTTTCTTACACATGTTCTGTAACTAAGCATGTAATCAGTCTGTGCATGCTCAATAATTAAATCACCTCTAATTACATCATCTGGAGCCATTTTGCTCATTATCATAAAACTTGCCCATCTTTCAATACTATAAAACTATCAGAATTACTGCAGTTCAGAAAGAGATTTGGGGGCCAATAGGCCATCTGATCTCCTGCTTCGTGCCTAGCAATAAACTCTTTGCCTCTTTGAAATCCTGGTATCTCAGGAATTGGTCATTTGAGCACATTGAGCAAAGAATCCACCACCTTGGCCCGGTAATACCCCCGCCCCTTTTTTTTGTTCTACCTCTGGTTTCTTCCCTGTTAGTGTATCTTGCTCTGGGGAGCCAGATGTAGTCAGTCCAGAAAGATGGGTCACTTCAGAAAAGCTTGTTTTGTGTTTAGGTGAACCTGCCGACAGAAACTGAATTGAGTGAGTGCTCTGCTTCCCAGCCACAGTTCTACCATGGTGTCTCTCTCTTCTCCCTCCCTCCACTCCTTCCATGCCTGGGGCCCTTTTGTACTCAGCACTCCAGTGGTTTGTCTTCTGCCCTGGTCTCTGGACCTTAGTCCCTGTGTCAGGATACGCATAGGGTTCTAACTCTCTGCTGTAAGTTGCTCTATAGTCTTTGTCCCCAGTGAAAGGTGGAAGGGATCCGGGCCACTGCCTCTGAGCAACTCCCAAGCTGTGTGGGACTGAGTGAGGTGGAGGGAAGTGGACTGGTGGGTCCAGGAAGGAAGTTCCCTACCTAATATTTTTCTATTTTTTAAATTCAGCATATATGGAGTGTTTCGCTAGTCTTTACAATCCTCCAGAATTCTAAGCAAGTAGGATTTGTCCTTTTATTTACCAAATGTCTGGGGAGGTTTTCTCAGGGGATGTCTTATGTCTGCATGTTCATTACATCAATCACATAATGTGCAATAATTTTTAAAATCAGGAAGAGAGAGTACCCGAACTTCATTCTTCCTCTACACAATAGTTTTGGCTATTCAGGGCCCCTTAAATTTCCATATAAATTTGATGATTGGCTTTTCTATTTCTTCAAAGAAGACTGCTAGAATTTTGATTGGGAATGCATATCATCTGTAAATCACTTTGGGTAAAATTGACATGATAATGATATTCTGTTTTCCAGTCCATGGGCATGGCATATGCTTCCATTTATCCTTCTTTGATTTCTTTCAACAGTGTCTTGTAGTTTTCCATGTTAAAAAAATTGCATTCTTGGTTAAATTTATTCCTAGATATTTGGCTCTCTTAGTTGCTGTAGTAAGTGAACTTTTCCCTTGATTTCTCTTCACATTGTCTCTTACTTGCATATAAAACACTACTACTTTTGCTTGCTGATTTTGTGCCTTGCCACTTTGCTGAATTCGTTCCTTAGCTCTGGAAGCTTTTCTGTGGATTTTTCAGGATTTTCTATATTTAGGTGTAGTAGTTTGAAGTTGTATGTACCTCAGAAAAACACATTCTTAAATTTAATCCTGTGGGTGTGAGCCCATTGTTCATAGGACCTTTTGATGAGATTACTTCAGTTAAGGTGTGACCCAGCTCAAACAGGATGGGTCTTATTCCTTTAACTGGAGTCCTTTATAAGTGGAATGAAATTCACAGAGACAGAAAGCCAGAGGTAGCAGCCATAAGCTTAATGTCAATGGAACTCAGAAGAGAGAGGAGAGAGCAGGAGATACTGCCATGTGCCTTGCCATGTGACAAGCTAAGGGCAAAGGATTCCCAGCAGCAGCCCCAGAATGTCAGTGTCTTTGGAGAGAAAGCATAATCTTGATGATGCCTTGATTTAGACAATTTTTCCTAACCTCAAAATCATGAGTGAACAATTTCCCCTTCTTTAAGCTCATCCATTGCAGGATATTTGCTTGAGCAGCCAAGAAAACTAAAACAATAGGATCACGTCACCTGCAAATAGGGAATATTTTACTTCCTCCTTTACAATATGAATGTCCTTTATTTTCCTTGCCTGGATAAAATTCCAGTATAATGTTGAATAGCAGTGGTGATTGGGCATCCTTGACTTTTTCCTGATCTTACAGGGAAATCTTTGCTGGATTTTGTTGAATGCCTTTTCCGCATGGAGATGATCATTTGTTTTTTTTCCCCCTTCATTCTATCATTGAGCTTTATTATATCAACTGATTTTTTTATGTGAAACACCCTTGCATTGCTGTGATGAATCCCACTTGATCATGGTGTATACCTCTTCTGATGTGCTTTTGAATTCTGTTGAGGATTTTTCCATCTATGTTTTGTTGAGGATTTTTACCTCTATATTTATAAAGGACTTTTTTTTTTCTGCAATTCTCTTTTCTGTGGTATTTTTATCTGACTTTGGAATTAGGGTGATCTTGGCCTCATAGAATGAATTAGGAAATGCCCCCTCCTCATTAATTTTTTGGAAGAGCTTGAGCAGGATAATTGTTAATTCTTATTGGAATGTTTGGTAAAATTCACCAGTGAAGCCATCTGGTCCTGGGATTTCCTTATTGTGAGGTCTTGGTTACTGATTCCATCACCGTACTTGTTATTGGTCTGTTGAGATCTATTTCTTCTTGAGTCAGTGTAGGTAGTTAGTGTGTTTCTAAGAATTTTCCATCTTATCTAAGTTATCTAATTTGTTGGCATGCAGTTGTTCAAAGTATCATCTTATAATTCCATTTTATGCTGTGCAGTGGGTAGCAATGTCCCTGCTATCATTTCTGATTTTAGTTACATGCCCACTCTTTTTTCTTTGTCACTCTAGCTAAAGTGTTGTCAATTTTATTGAGCTTTTTAAAGAACCAACATTGGGTTTTTTTTTATTTTCTCTATTATTTTTAATTTCCTATTTCATTTATCTCTATTCTTATCTCATATATTTCCTTATTCTTCTCATTTTGGGTTTAATTTGCTTTTTAATTTTATCTTCCAATTATCAGGTTAAGTCTTAATTTTAAATCTTTGCTTAAATGTAAGCATTTAGAGCTATAATTTCCCCCCTAAACACTGCCATTGCTGCATCCCATACATTTTGTTAGGTTGTGTTTTCAATTTTAATTGCCTCTAGATTTTCCTAAATTACCTTTGATTTGTTCTTTTTACTCATTTGTTGTTTAAGAGAATGTTTTCTCATTTCTACATATTTTTGAATTTTCCAATTTTTCCCTCTGTTACTGATTTGACTGTCATTCTATTGTTTTTAAAGAAGATAGCTTGTATGTATTCAATATTTTTATATTAATTGAGACTTGTTTTGTGACCTAATATGTCATCTACCCTGGAGAATGACCCGTGGACACTAGGGAGAATGTGCAATCTGCTGCTTTGGGTGAAGCATTCTATATATGTCTGTTTTATTTAGTTTACAGTATCATTCTAGTCTTCTGTTTATTTATAGATCTTCTCCTAAAATCTTTTCCTTTCTTTTTTTTTTTTTCATTTTTATTGAGATTGTTCAGATACCATACAATTATCCAAAGATCCAAAGTGTACAATCACTTGCCCCTGGGTACCCTCATACAGCTGTGCATCCATCACACTTAATTTTTGTTCAATTTTTAGAAACTTTTCATTACTCCAGACAAGAAATAAAGTGAAAGAGGAAAAAAGAAAAAAACAAAAGGAAGCTCTAATCCTCCACTATCCCTAACCAACCCCCCTCAATTGTTGACTCATAGTATTGATACAGTACATTTGTTACTGTTTATGAAAAAATGTTGAAATACTACTAACTGTAGTATATAGTTTGTAATAGCTATATAGTTCTTCCCTATATGCCCCTCTATTATTAACTTCTAATTGTATTGTCATACATTTGTTCTGGTTCATGGAAGTGATTTCTAGTATTTGTACAGTTGATTATGGACATTGCCCACCATAGGATTCAGTTTTATACAATCCCATCTTTTGACCTCCAACTTTCCTTCTGGTGACATATATGACTCTGAGCTTCCCCTTTCCACCTCATTCACACACCATTTGGCACTGTTAGTTATTCTCACATCTTGCTACCAACACCCCTGTTCATTTCCAAACATTTGAGTTCATCCTAATTCAACATTCTGCTCATATTAAGCAACCACTCCCCATTCTTAAGCCTCATCCTGTATCTTGGTACCTTATATTTCATGTCTATGAGTTACATATTATAATTAGTTCCTTTCAGTGAGACCCTGTAATAATTGTCCTAATGTGTCTGGCTTATTTCACTCAGTATATTGCCCTCGAGGTTTTGTCATCAACGCATTTTTTTTTTAATATGGTTTTGTTCACTCACCATACATTCCATCCCAAGTAAATAATCGATGGTTTTCTGCATGGTCATACATTTATGTATTCACCTCCTTCACCACTATCTATATAAGAGCATCTACATTTCTTCCACAAGGCAGGAGGGAGAGTCAAAGAAGGTAAAGAGGCAAAAGAAAGAGGAAAAAAAAATGACAGCTAGGAAGCAGCAAAAGGAAAAATAACCTTAAATCAAAGTAGAATAAAGAATCAGACAATACCACCAATGTCAAGTGTCTAACATGCCTCCCCTATCCCCCCCTCTTATCTGCATTCACCTTGGTATATCACCTTTGTTACATTAAAGGAAGCATAATACAATGATTCTGTTAGTTACAGTCTCTAGTTTATGCTGATTGCATCCCTCCCCCAATGCCTCCCCATTTTTAACACCTTGCAAGGTTGACATTTGCTTGTTCTCCCTCGTAAAAGAACATATTTGTACATTTTATCACAATTGTTGAATACTCTAGATTTCACCAAGTTACACAGTCCCAGTCGTTATCTTTCCTCCTTTCTTGTGGTGTCTCACATGCTCCCCACCTTCCTCTCTCATCCGTATTCATAGTTACCTTTGTTCAGTGTACTTACATTGTTGTGCTACCATCTCCCAAAATTGTGTTCCAAACCACGCACTCCTGTCTTCTATCACCCTGTAGTGCTCCCTTTAGTATTTCCTGTAGGGCAGGTGTCTTGTTCACAAAGTCTCTCATTGTCTGTTTGTCAGAAAATATTTTGAGCTCTCCCTCATATTTGAAGGACAGCGTTGCTGGATACAGGATTCTTGGTTGGCGGTTTTTCTCTTTCAGTATCTTAAATATATCACACCACTTCCTTCTTGCCTCCATGGTTTCTGCTGAGAGATCTGCACATAGTCTTATTAAGCTTCCTTTGTATGTAATGGATCGCTTTTCTCTTGCTGCTTTCAGGATTCTCTCTTTGTCTTTGACATTTGGTAATCTGATTATTACGTGTCTTGGCGTAGGCCTATTCATATCTCTTCTGTTTGGAGTACGTTGCACTTCTTGGATCTGTAATTTTATGTCTTTCATAAGAGATGGGAAATTTTCATTATTTTCTCTATTATTGCTTCTGCCCCTTTTCCCTTCTCTTCTCCTTCTGGGACACCAATGATACGTACATTATTGTACTTTGTTTCATCCTTGAGTTCCCGGAGACATTGCTCATATTTTTTCATTCTTTTCTCCATCTGCTCCTTTGCGTGTAGGCTTTCAGGTGTTTTGTTCTCCAGTTCCTGGGTGTTTTCTTCTGCCTCTTGAGATTTGCTGTTGTATGTTTCCATTGTGTCTTTCATCTCTTGTGTTGTGACTTTCATTTCCATAGATTCTTCTAGTTGTTTTTTTGAACTTTTGATTTCTGCCGTATACATGTCCAGTACTTCCTTTACAGCCTCTATCTCTTTTGCAATATCTTCTCTAAACTTTTTGAACTGATTTAGCATTAGTTGTTTAAATTCCTGTATCTCAGTTGAAGTGTACGTTTGTTCCTTTGACTGGGCCATAACTGTTTTTCTTAGTGTAGCTTGTAATTTTCTGTTGTCTAGGCATGGTTTCCTTGGTTATCCAAATCAGGTTTTCCCAGACCAGAACAGGCTCAGGTCCCAGAGGGAAGAAATATTCAGTATCTGGTTTCCCTGCGGCTGTGTCTTAGAAAATTGCTCCACCCTTTGATGCCTCGGGTCACTGTGCTTTTCTGCCCAGCAGGTGGCGCCTGTCAGCCTATAATTCTTGACTGGTGTGAGGAGGTATGGCCGTGTTCACCCAGGCTCTGGGGTCTGTTTCTGAATGGAAAGGGCCCCACCCCTTTCCTCCTAGAGAAGACAGACCCCCCAGGTGGAGGTCATTAGCATTTCAATGGTCTCGCTCTCTGCTTGTGCTGTCTCCGCCCTTCCCGGAGTCACAGCCCTGGAAACTGAAAATGACTGAGGCTTTCTCCATTGAGCCAAAAAAGAAACAGATAGTCCCCTTCAGACTCAGTCTAAGGCGACCGTCCGGCTCTCCCAGGTCAGTCGTCACCCAAAGCCTCTGTCTGTTTTTGGGGATGCGTACCTGTAGTGAGCAGTTCACACTCGCTACTTAAAACCCCAGTTGGAGCTCAGCTGAGCTATATTTGCTTGCTGGGAGAGAGCTTCTGTCTGGCACCACGAGGCTTTGAAGCTTGGGCTATGGGGGAGGGGGTCTCACGACTTGGTTCTGCAGATTTTACTTATAGATTTTATGCTGTGTTCTCGGGCATTCCTCCCAATTCAGGTTGGTGTATGATGAGTGGATGGTCTCATTTATCCCCCCGCAGTTATTCTGGATTATTTACTTGTTGTTTCTGGTTTTTTGTAGTTGTTTCAGGGGGACTACTTAGCTTCCACTCCTCTCTATGCCGCCATCTTGTCCGAGTCCTCTTTTCCTACTTTTAATGTAGACTCATATATTCCTCTCTTCAAATTTGTCAAATTTGCTTCATATATTTAGGGATTCTGTTGCTAGGTCCATATATATTCATAATTGTTATGTCTTCTCATTGAATTGATGGCTTAGAAGTCAAAAAAGATCAAGTAATCTTCTTTGTCCCTCATAACAGTATTTACTAATGTCTATTTTATCTTGCATTAGTATAACTACTCTAGCTCTCTTTGGTTGCTATTTAAATGGTATATATTTTCCATCCTTTTATTTTAACTTACCTGTGTCTTTGAATTTAAGGTGAGTCTCCTGTAAACAGCATGTGTATTTCATGCTTTTTTGTCCATTGTGCCAATCTCTGCCCTAGAAGAGTTTAACCCATTTACATTTAAAGTAATTACTGATAATTCAGGACTTTCTTCTAACAGTTATTCTGTTTTTGTAAGCATTATAACTTTTATATTCCTCAATTCTTCCATTAACACCTACTTTCATATTTATTATTTATTTATTTATTTATTTATTTATTTATTATACCATTTTGAGGACCTTCTCATTTCTTTCTGCATATATTTTTCTGATTTTTTTTTTTGTGGTTATCATAGGGCTAAAATTTAACACCCTAAATCTATAACAATCATTTTCAACTCGATATAAACTGAACTTTAATAGCATATATAAACACTCTTCCTCTGTCTCTCTTTCCCCCCACTTTTATATGCTTTTTTACAAATTATATCTTTATATACAAACGATGGATTTATCCATACTTTATGCATTTGAATTTTAGAAACTGTAAGCATTAAAAACTGGAGCCACATAGCAAAAACTAAAAAACAACAGTATTAGTATTTATAATGACTCATATGGTTAACTTTACCAAAGATCCTCATTTATTTTATCTGCTGTCTAGTTTCCTTTCCTTTCAATCTGAAGAACTCTTTTTAGCATTGTTTGTAGAGGAACCCTAGTGGTGATGTTCTCTGTAAGCTTTTATTTAACTGGGAATGTTTTAATCTCTCCCTCACTTTTAAAAGACAGCTACCAATATTAAATTGTTGGTTGGCAATTGTTTTCTCTCAGCATGTTAAATATTTCATCCCACTACTCCTTTGTTTCCATGGTTTCTGATAAGAAATTGGTGCTTGATCTTATCAGAATTTCTTTGTACATAATCCATTGCTTTTCTCTTGGAGCTTTCAGAACTCTCCATGTGTGATGGTCAGGTTCATGTGTCAACTTAGCCAGCTGATAGTACCCAGCTATCTGGTCAAGCAAACACTGGCCTAACAATTGCTGCAAGGACGTTTGTGGCTGGTTAATAAACCAACAGGCTGGTTTATTAAATCATCAGTCAGTTGACTGCAGCTGTGACTGATGACTCACCAAAGGGTATGTCTTCCACAATGAGAGAATGCAATTGGCTGGATTTAATCCAATTAATCAGTTGAAGACTTACAAGCGAGACAGATAGAGGACCTTCACTTCTTCTTCGGCTGTCCAGTGAAGTGTTTCCTGAGGAGTTCATCGAAGATCCCAGTTCATTTCCTGAGGAGTTTGTCGAAGTTGCCGGTTTGTTTCCTGAGGAGTTCATTGGACATCTTCCTTGGAGTTGACAGTTTGCTGACTGCTCTACAGAGTTTGGACTCATGCATACCCACAGTTGCGTGAGTCACTTTTATAAATTTTATAGTCATAGATACCTCTCATTAATTCTGTTTCCCTAGAAAACCCTAACTAATACACCATGCTTTTGGCATTCAACAGTTTGACTACTATCTGTCTACACATGGTTTTCAAGTTTATCCTATTTGGGGTTCTTTAAGCCTTTCTCAGTGTGTATATTAATGTCTTTCTTTAAATTTGGGAAACATTTTGCCATTATTTCTTTGAATATTCTTTCTGCCCCCTTCTTTCTTTCTTCTTCTTCTGGGACTCCCATAATGCATATATTGGTACGCCTGATGGTTTTCCACAGGTCTCTTAGGCTTTGTTTACTTTTTCATTCTTTTTTTCCTTTCTGCTTTTCAGCCAGCATCATTTCAATTGTCTGTTGTTCAAGTACACTGATTCATTCTTCTGCCAGCTCTTATCTGCTACTGAAACCCTCTAAAGACTTTTTAATTTCAGTTATTGTGGTCTTCAGTTTTAGTATTTCTATTTGGTTCTTTTTTAAAAATTCTATCTTTTTAGCTAGATTCTAATATTATTCACTCATCATTTTCCTGATATCCTTTAGTTCTTTCTCTGGGTTTCCCTTATATCCTTGAATATTTGAAGATCATTTTTTTTTTTTTAAACTTCATCTGGTATGTCTAAAATCTAGTATTCTTCATGGATGGTTTCTAAATTTTTAACTTGTTCCTTTGGATGTGCCATCATTTCCTGTTTCTTTGTCTTGCAATCTTTTGTTGCCCACTGTACATCTTAATACTTCAATGTGTTTATTCTTGGATTTAGTGTCTGAGCTCTCTGTTCCTTACCTTTATATCCAACTAGTAATATGACAGAGATTCCTTGAGTACAGTGCCAGGAGCTAACAAAAACCAACAAACCAATGCATACAACACCTCACAGTCTTCACAAATTTGGCTCTGCATTGGCTGTGCTCTCCTTCATAGTTTAGCTCTCTTATCAAAAATCAATCAGCCTGGAGTGAAAGCGAGTGCAGTATACTCTCTTTTCTGAGCCTTTGTCTTGTCCTTGGCTTGCACTCACTGTTGGTCTTAGCAATTCTCGCATTATAAGAATCCTTCCCTCCCTGTTCTAGGTGCTCTGTTGTATGTTTAAATGACCCAGGCTACTTGATTTATAGGGTTTAACTGCCTACAAGCTGCTGCTGCCCTCAGGGCAAGTTTTGGGAAGGCAAGCCAGGGATGAGTGTTGTGGTTTATTCTATCAGGCTGCTTCCTGATAGATATGCGCTGACATATATGCTCCTTAGTATGTGCGTAGAGGTTAATCTGCTTCTTACAGGACAGAGCCGGGAACCCACAATGGGAGTATGGGCTGGCTCCACACCATGCTAGGCAGAGGAGTGGGAGAAAGTCTAGCAAATGTGTCACAAGCTTCTTGTAACATTTTTAAAGCTCCATTTCCTTGATTTGGCACTCACCCAGTTATCACAACCCTTTAACTGATTTCTGGAGTTTTGAGGAAGATGGCTCTGCAAGTTTTTGCTACTTTTTCAAAAATTCTTTGGGGGAACAGTACTTTGGAGCATCTTACACTGTCATCTTTGTTGACCAGAAGCTGTGACCTAGGCTTTTAAATAATATTATCTGAGAATTTACAATGTGTTATTCACTGACAGTCATGTTTAAAAAATGCATAATAGAACAAAATGACACTGATACTTAAGGAAAAAAGAATGGTCAAAATCATAACATGGGATTGTGAACATTATTCCAACTGTGTAAAGAGACTAAACTAGAAAATTTCTCAAATCCTTCATTAAAACATGCACTATCAATGTAGGCTGCAAAATTTTGTTATGTTTTGCCCAGAATATGTCCCCAACTCCACTACTTTAATTTTAGCCAACAGTCTGTTTCTGAAGTTTCCATTATCTTCCTGATCCCTGAAAACATTTGAGTTTTCAACATCTACTTTGAACTGAAATAGAAAGTAAAGTGTAACAAACAAATAACTGTAGTGAGAACTAGAAGACTTGGATTCTTGACTATGTTTAATACAATTGTTTGTCTTTGAGCAATTTCCTCAAGATCTCTTCCATAACCTATTTACTGTAGAATGATGGTATTTGTTCAAATAATCATTATAGTTCCTTGTGGTCCCTTGCAGCATTATGATTTTCCAAATATTCTGTTAATTCTGAAATCCTATGAAATGCAAGTGCATTTCTAGATAATGTTGATTGACACCATTATATCAAATAATAAAATCTTAATGCCTCTAGCAACTGGAACATTATCTGAATAACGATTGTTAAAGAATGAATAAACTTTTTCCTTCTTTCAAACAAGTTTTACTTTTTGTAATAGGTTTATTGAGATATAACTCATATACTATACAATCATCCATTTAATATGCTCAATTCACTTTAACCATCACCACAATTTAGAGCATTTTCATCAAGCCGAAAAGAAACCCCGTACCCATTAGTAGTCACTTCGCATTTCCCCTTCCTTTCAGCTCTAGGCAACAAATAATCTACTTTCTGTCTCTGTACGTTTGCCTGTTCTGGACTTTTCATATAAATGGAATTATGCAATAAGTGATATTTTGAGATTGGCTTCTTTCACTTAGTATAGTGTGTTCAAGGTTCATCTTGGTTGAGTTGGTACTAGCATTTCATTTTCTTTTTTTTCCAAATAGTATTTCAGCCTTTAAATATAACCTCCTAGGTAAATGTTCCCTCCTCATATATTCCTTATAGCCCCCAAAATGTTTATTTTACTACATTTTCATGTAACCTTGTCCTTACTTCTGTTGCAGAATTTATTGCATTTTATGCATATTATTTGTTCCAAATGTCTACTAGACATTAAAAATTCTGAGCTATAGTCTATTGTTTCCATCAACCCAAAACTTGATAAAGCATTGTTTTGACTGACTGATTAAACAAATGAATGGGTATTGGAATACACTCATGTATGAGGGATACAGAGAAATAAAATCCCTTGCAATGTTTGGAAAAGGAGAAAATAGGAAGAGGGCAAGGATTTGGAAACTTTTCATATTAAGTTTGAAATGACCAAGTTTAAACAAATCATAAGCAAAGAAAAGTAAGAGAACTTTATTTCATGGAATTAAAACACTATAAAATAGTTTCAGGGATAATTATAAACCTTGATTAATAAGAATATGCCAACTCTTGGGCATATCACAAAATGTATGTACCATTGGTATGTAAAATTTGAGATAAGTTAGATAGAATCCTATTATTGTTCTCACTTTGAAGGACAAGGATTATATCCATATTAATAGATTTTCTACAAGAGACATTCATTATAAATCTTGTTGCAGAGAACAGGAATGACTTGACTTGCTGTGTAACCATATCTTATCAGATTTCTAGTAATGTATTTGATAATGATTCTTCTTATTGAAGGAAGAGGCTTTAAATTTATTCCAAATCAAATGTCATTGTAATTGCAACTCAGTTTTAGTCTTTGCTAGTCATATTTTCTTATGGAAAAGAAATATATGTCCTCTGTTATTTGGTCAGAAAGATCATTCACATTTTAACATATAGAAGCCCCCTCATTATCTACGAAGTTGGCGCTGAAACAGCAGGAGTTGGTTAACTGTTATGCAGAAGTGGACTTTATGGATATGCTAAATGGAATAGAGGTTAACATTTGTGACATTTTATGTATTTATATATTTAATGCTTCTGTTTTTTCATGTGTAACCTTTATTTTATGAATGCATGCAGAAGAGAATTAATGCTTGTGAGGTGTTTTGTGTCAGAGATAATATGTGAGCAAATATTTTTGCTGACCTCTCTCTTAAAATACTTCTGGATGAAAAGTTTCAGTGAACAAGAATCTTCTTCATTTATTGTTATCATTTATTCTGTTTCTATTTTAAGTGTGAAAAGACATATCCATATACATGTCAATAATCTAAAAAAGCTGAATGTGGTCATAAATTTGTATAAAATCCATTACTTTCTAAGGACATGTCAAAACCAACAAATAGATACAAGTCTGTTTACGTCTTATATGGCTTCATCAATTTAACTTCCTTAATTTTTCCAATACAAATAAATTTTACATTATTATTTTTTTTAATATTACAATCTTTTTCTTTCTCATGCATGTGGAGTAACTTTTCCAAATCTTTCCTGGTTGCATTTGGTTTAGGAATGACATTTTATTATACCACTTGACCAGATAATGTTTGAATATATGTTAAAAAGGACACTGTGAACCACAAATGATTATGCATTGTTGTCATAAACAAAAAATCTGTCAAGAGGAGTTATAATTAGCCCTGCTTTCTTTTCTAAAAATTTTTATATTACAAAAATGAGAATGAATAAAATGAAAATGTGAAATAAAATTATTTGGAATAAAGTGGACATATTGCTACAGTATT
Organism: Choloepus didactylus; assembly: GCF_015220235.1. Classification (NCBI taxonomy): domain Eukaryota; kingdom Metazoa; phylum Chordata; class Mammalia; order Pilosa; family Megalonychidae; genus Choloepus; species Choloepus didactylus. The sequence continues at coordinate 69,189,096 of NC_051318.1, forward strand.
GACAGTAATATTTAGAGTGCCATGGTGGGTCTTTGCCTGCTGGTGGCAGTGGTGTTGATATTGATGAAAGGTCTTTGGACTCACTGACTCCATAAGGATTATTCTAGTTATAGGGCTTGCTAGAGATTTTGTATTATTTTCTTTTTTAAACATACAAAAGATTTGAAAAATATTATAATCAATACCTATCATTCAACTTGGTTCTCCAATTGTTAACATTTTATAGGGCTACACACTCATTCTTTTTATGCACATGTGTGTGCTGTGTGCTTTTTCACCCTAAACAATTTGAAAACGAAGTTTTAGACATCTAAAATTGTCACATCTATATCTTTTAGCTTATATTCTAAAATGACATTATCCGACATACAATATCATTACCTGAGTAATTAAACATTGATTCAATAATACCATCCATATTTAAATTTCTCCAATTGTTTGAAAAGTATCATTTAAAGATGTTTTATTTTTTCTTCCAATTCAGGGTAGAATCAGGTTCAATCAGTTCATTTAATTTTCAGATCTTGTTAGTTTCTATTAGTCCACTTTTGTGCTTTTCATGACATTGTCATTTTTGGAGAGTCTGAGCCAGTTGTCTTGTAGAAAGCCACACTTTTGTATTATTTCTGATTTTTTTTTTCTTCATGATTAGATCCCAGTTAAAAGTTGTGAACAAGAATTCTAGAGAAATGAGATTATATGCTTTCAATTACACCAAGAGACATATCATGTTAATTTGCCCAATTATTGGTAATCTTACTTAATCAGTAGCTTTGAGTATTGTCTGCCAGATCTCTTTATTATATAGTTTTCTTTGTAGCTACCAAGCAATGTGAGACCATGTGAGGATCTGATTTTCTGATAATGTTTCAGCAGTAATGAGACATTGATGATTGTTGCCTGAATGAATCAATTAGTATATTAGAGTTTTCAAAACGGTGCTTTTTTCTATTTCTTATGAATCTTCTATTTTTGTTATTTGCAGTTGTTCTGTAGAGTACAGCTTCATCTCCATCAATACTTATCACATCTCCTATCTGCCCTTCTTTCCCCTCCTTCCTCTCCCCTCTCTTCTCTTCTCTCCCTGTCTTTTTCCTATGAATTTATGGATTCTTATATTTTAGATTTTATAGTCAAATATTTTATGGTCAATTAAGTTCTTTACTTCCTTGATGCCCAGTAGTCCCAAATTTGGCAATGGGAACATTTTCAGGTGGGTTTCTATGTCTTTTAATATATAGAAAAGAACTTCCTTGTCTATAGGCTCAACAATGAACTATAGAATTTCCTTGCCTTAGATATGAAATCAGCATTTCTCCAAAGAGTTCTTTTCCTGCTAGTATGTAATGGTATTTAGAAGCCAAGATCTGGTTACTTAGTATGTTCTTTGGTAATGGGATATTTTAATTCCAGTTCATTTTTATAGGCAGTTTAAGAAAATAGACTTTAAGAATAGTTTCATAATGAAATACTCATAGAAATATATTACAAAGAATTTTCTTAACTCTTTTGACTTTTGATTTTGCACATACAACTTTTTATTCTTACACTGAAAAATCTTGACTTCTGACAACATTAACTTGATAAATTAACTGCTTCAAACTATAATATAAAGAAAACAGCAACACATAACAATGCCAATATCACTACTAAAACTGAAACTACAAAATGAAGCTTGAGATTTATTGCCATTCTTTTAGAATATGACTGAGAATATATATTCAAATATTTGCATTCTAAGGTCACATGAAATAATTCTTTATTCTCTGTGGTTATGTTACTGACTTGATAATATGCTTCTATTCATTGGTTCATTTTATTTTGAATTATCAGTTGTCCACTTTTGTTTTGCTTTGTTTTGTTTTGTTTTTTTGGACTTAATTTTATTTGTTGAAAATATAAATCTTTGCACTATGAATAGTCAAAATTTCATATTAAAAATATTCACTTAACTCTACTTGCTATAGTTATATTTTATTACTTCAATTTTTCTTTCAAGTTCCTCCCCACAAATACTATATATATATTCATATATACATTAAATACATAAACATAAATGTTTATTCCTTTATATAAGAAGGCTAATGATTTTTTCTTATGTTCCATATCATTTGCACTTATTTTTTATATAAAATGTCTGCTCACAACCTTTACTTATTTTTCTATCAGGTTGCTAGTCTATTTCTTTGTAATTTGTAAGAAGTCTTTAAATATTAAGGATATTAACCATTTGTCTGTGATAAAACTTGCAATGGAGGCTTTTGTATTTTATTATTCATCTTTGATTTTGATATAGCACTTTATTTTGTTTTTGACAGCTAATAATCCCTTTTTAATATTCATGCAGTTTATTTTTTTTTTCTTTTCTTCTTCTAGAGGTTAAGTCATAGAAAATCTTTAGTCACTAATAGGTTAAAATGAATTATCCATGCTTTATTCTATTACTTGCATCATTTATTAAGTCATAGTTAGAAAACCTTTAGTCACTAACAGGTTAAAATTAATTTATTCATGCTTTATCTATTACTTGAATCATTTTATTTTTTTATAATATGTATTTGATCCATTTGGAATTTATCCAGTTGTTCAGATTAAGGTTCAGCATTTTGTTTTCTACAAATTTCAGTCTTTGTTTTTTGAGTGATTTAAAATTTCACCTATATTACATAATAATTTTATTTATGTGCTTCTGTCTTATCTATGGACTTTCTATTCAGTTTCAATGATTTGCCTGCCTAAATATGACATTTATGCACTGTTTAAGTTATAGGACCTTATAGTATACTTAAATAACTGGTAGGGCTAGGCCTCCTCTGTTGGTCTTTTATTTTGTTTTGTTTTAATGCATTTTTTAAATTGTGAACTTTAACATATATACATAACAGTGATAACTTTCAAGGTAAGATTTAACGAGTAGTTAGAGAACAAAGAAGGCATGTCATGGGTCACAGTTCCACAACTTCAGCTATGTCCGTTGTAAAAAATAACATACATACAGCAAGGTTTTAACTTTCGATGTACAGATCAACAAGCAAGTATATAGGTAATTTCAAAAGTTGTTATGGGTTACAGTTCCACAGTTTCAGTTTTTTCCTTATTATACAATATAGGGTATATACAGAAAGGTGAAGACTTTCAAAGCACAATTCAATGAGTAGCTATAGAGCAAATTTCAAAGGATGTTATAGGCTACAGTTCCACCATGTCATTTACCTCCTTCCAGCTATACAAACACCCCAGCATGTAAATATATATATTGATAAAAAGTTTCAGTATTCATAGACCTTTGTTAAATCTTATCTTGTTTGCTACTTCCCTTCTTTACCTCAATCACTTTCTCCATCTTCAGGGGTGTTTAGGCTGTGAGCACCCTAACTTGTTCATATTGAAAGAGGGTGTCGACAGTATGGGGAAAGGGGCTGCATCTGGTTGTTATTCTTAAAGAGGCTGTTGCCTCTGGGTTTTAGGACTTGTGTGGCATAGGAACACTCTGGTGGATTTAAGTTTCTGAGAGATAAAACTTAGTGAGTGAATCCCTTATAGAATTTCAGGTAGGGACCTAGGTGTTCAGGGACTATTTTTGGCAAGGGCATGGCATACTGTGGCCATTTGGGATGTCTAGCTGGAGCTTGCATAAGAGAAACCTCCAGGATAGCCTCTCAACTCTATTTGGGATCGCTCAGCCACTGTCACCTCAACTTGTTACTTTTCTTTTTTCCCCCTTTTGGTCAAGTAGACATTTTTTAATCCCTCACTGCCAGGGCCAAGCTCATTCCTGGGAGTCATGTCCCATGTTGCCAGGGAGACTCATTGCCCTGGGAGTCATATCCCTCTTGGGGAGGGAGGGTAATGAATTTATTTGCTAAGTTGGGCTTAGTAGGAGAAAGACCACATATGAGCAATGAGAGCTCCCTGGAGGTGTCTCCCAGTCATAATTATAGGAGGGCTCAGTCTCCCATTTACAACCCTTTTTCAAAACAGCACACCTCAAGTTGAGGGCTTGATTTATTAAGTAGTGAGTTCCTAATTTTGCTTACTGTATATTCTTTCCCAAGGTAAATGGTCAGTTTCTCACATTATCTTCACTTAGTTATACAATCATCATCATAGCCCTCAACTTTAAACAATTATCATAACATAATACATCCCAGAGCTCTTATCAGCTGCTAATTATTCATCCTTAGTATAATGTAGTCCTGGTAGGATCTTCTTATTAAATATAGTCTTTAATATGTTAATTTTAGATTTTCCATATGCCACTCTGTCGTTAACCCTGTGCACCAGTGTCATACCTTATAAGTATATCATGCTAACACTTATTTAGGTTTCTGGTGCTACTATGTGGGTTATGTGCCTTTAAACAAACATTTACAAACATGTTCACCTTCAAAATGTCACTGACACTTACAATACCATTAATGAACCATAGTCACATCTGACCTTTCCCATACCATTAAGTTCACCCTCATTATCATATCTGTACATATTAGATTATCATTCCCCCTTCACTAACCTCTGTCTATCTCTAGGTCCTCTATATTCTACATTGTAGGACACTTATTTTACATTTTTTTTTCACAGAATTAACATTACTGGTAAGATACAATATCTCTCCTTTTGTGCCTGGCTTATTTCACTCAGCATTCTGTCTTCAGTGTTCATCCATGTTGTCATGTTTCATGAAATCGTTCCTTCTTTCTGCTGTATAGTATTCCATCACGTATATACCACATTTTGTTTATCCACTCATCTGTTGAAGGACATTTGGATTATTTCCATCTCTTGGCAATTGTGAACAATGCCACTATTAACATCAGTGTGCAAATATCTGTTTGTGTCACTGCTTTCAGACCTCCTGGGTATACACTGAGAAGGGAAATTGCTGGATCATAGGGTAACTCAATATCTAGTTTTCTGAGGAACCACCAAATCATGTGTTTTTTTGACGTTTGTATTTCCTCCTTGGAGAAATGTCTTCATATTTTTGCCCAGTTTATAATTGGGCTGTTTGTACTAGTGTCATTGAGTTGCAGGATTTCTTTATATATATAAGATGTCAGCCTCTTATTAGATGCATGTTTTCCAAATATTTTCTCCCATTGCCTTGGCTGCCTCTTCACCTTTTTGATAAATTCCTTTGAGGTACAGAAACTTTTAATTTGAGGAGTTCCCATTTATCTATATTTTTCTTTCATTACTTATGCTTTTGTTGTAAGGTCTAAGAAGTGACCTCCTAGTACTAGGCCTTGAAGATGCTTCCCTACATTATCTCCCATGAGTTTTATGGTACTGTCTCTTATATTGAGGTCTTTGATCCAATTTGAGTTAATTTTTGCTCAAAGTAGGGGTCCACGTTCATTCTTTTGGATATGGATATACAGTTTTCCCAGCCCCATTTGTTGAGACTGTTCTGTCCCAGTTCAGTGGGTTTGGGGGCCTTATCAAAAATCAGTTGACCATAGATCTGGGAGTCTGTCTCCAAATTCTCAATTCAATTCTATTGATCAGAATGTCCATCTTTGTGCCAGTGTCATGTTGTTTTTACTACTGTGACTTTGTAGTAGGGTTTGTTTTTCTTTTTTAGAATGTTTTTAGCAATTCAAGGTCCCTTTCCCTTCCAAATAAATTTCATAACTAGCTTTTCCAAGTCTGAAAAGTAGGTTGTTAGAACTTTGATTGGTATTTCATTGAATCTGTAGATCAGTTTGGGTGGAATTATCGTCTTAATGATGTTTAGTTTTCCTATCCATGAACACAGAATATCTTCCTATCTCTTCAGGTCCCCTTTTATTTCTTTTAAAAAGTTATGTAACTTTCTTTGTAGAGGTATTTTACATCCTTGCTTAAGTTTTTACTTGATTTTTTTAGTTGCTATTGTGAATTGAATCTTTTTCCTGAGTGTCTCTTCAGTTAGGTCATTTCTGGTGTACAGGAACATTACTGACTTATGTGCATTAATCTTGTATCCCACCACTTTGCTGAATTTTTTTATTAGCTCAAATAGCTGTGTCATTTATTTCTCAGGGTTTTCCAAATATAAGCTCATATCATCTGCAAGTAATGACAATTTTATTTCTTCCTTTCCAATTTAGATGCCTTTTATTTCTTTGTCTTGCCAGATTGCTCTGGCTAGAACTTCTAATACAATGTTGAATAACAGTGGTGACAGCGGGCATCCTTGTCTCATTTCTGATCTTAGGGGGAAGGCTTTCAGTCTCTCACCATTGAGTACTGTGCTCGCTGTGGGTTTTTTATGTATGCCCTTTATCACACTGAGAAGCTTTCCTTCAATTCCTACCTTTTGGAGTGCTTTTTATCAAAAAGGGACGCTGAGTTTTGTCAACTGCTTTTTCAGCATCTATTGGGATGATAATTTGATTTTTCCCTTTTGATTTGTTAATGTGATTTGTTAATGTTACATTGATTGATTTTTTTATGTTGAACCATCCTTGCATGCCTAGGATGGACCCCATTTGGTCATGGTGTATAATTTTTTTAATATGTCTTTGAATTCTGTTTGAAAGTATTTTGTTAGAGAATTTTTGCATCTATATTCATTAGGGAGATTGGCCTGTAGTTTTCCTTTCTTGTTGCATCTTTATCTGGTTTTGATATTAGAGTAATGCTGGCTTCATAAAATGAGTTAGGTATTATTCTTTTGTTTTAAGAGATTTCCTTTCCTGGTATTGCTTCATTACTTTACCAAATTAGTTTTTGTATCAACTTCTCAATCTTCAGGATGTTTTAAAAGTTTATTTTTTATTGGGAAACATTAAATGTGCAATTTAATTTAGGGAGAATTATATCCTTATAATATTGTATTGTCTTCTGGTTATTATTTGGCTTTTCATTTGATAAAATCTTTTTTTTATTTTCCCTATGGTGAAAAATAGCAAAGATGTTTTGATATTTTAATGTTCTTCTTATATGTATCTGGAAAATTCTGTACTCCTTTCAAGACTGAGCTTAAGTATGTTCTCTGCTGTGAAACCTTCTCTCAATCCTCTAGGCTATTGGTTTCTTTTTCCTTTTTGACACCATTGCACTCTGCTCATATCACATTTGAGCATTTTAATATATTTATGATCTGTGCCATTCTGAAACTCTGTTTATAACCTATTTCATTGTTATAATTAATACATTTGTTATTATTATTGTTGTTGTTATCTGTTTAACAGATTTATCTCTGCCACTATCTCTTGACATTGATGTTAGGGATTGATATTTATGTCTAGATTACCAGGGTTTAATATAGTGTTTGATAAGTGCATGTTGAATTAATAGGTCATTAACAATAGTAAAATAGTCAGTTAAGTAAGTTAGCAAATAAACAGAAGATGATCAATAAGCCCTTTAGTGTACCTTGAACTTAAATATCAGGATTCTATTTTCATATTTATTTTAAATAGAGAGTATAAAAATACACATTCCAATATCTATGATTTATCATAAAATAATATAATTTAAATGTGAGTGTTACATATAGCTTTGATAATGTGATGAAATCTCTGAATACTCTCCTCAGATAAATTCATACACACTTCAAGTTTATATGCAAGTTTGTAAGATTCATAGACTGCCTGACCTCCATGAATCTTGATTTCAGATTTCATCCCTATCCTAATTATTGTATCATAATTGAATAAGTAATAGAAGAGAGAATGTATATTCCTTTAGAAAGTAAATAAATGTTAGATGATAGATAAAAAAGAAACATATATATGTATGAAAAGTTGAATGAGTTAAATTATAGTAAGCTGTAATTCAACAATTAATGTGTTATACCTTACTATACAGTAAGGCATAGCACATTAATAAAATGCTATACAGTAAGGTATAGCACATTAATAAAATGCAGATTTTTTGAATTGATTCTACTTGATCATTACACTTAAGTTCAATTTTCTGTCAATATGGCATCTCTAATGATTAGTCAATTCAATAAATAAATATCACTTGGATTTTAATAGGGCCAAGAGGATTTCACTGTCAAGTTATTTCCTCTAATCTTCTTGGGTTTTAATACCTGAGCAGAAAACCCCCTGATTTATAATTTGCATATCAGTAGAAAGCCACTTAGGGAAAAGAAATTGAGAAATTGAGAGGTCCTGAGTGCCTATTTTGACATAAATGGATCCATGGAGATCACTAAATAAGTTATAGTAATAATGAAAAACAATAAATTATATACTACAATTTAGTACAATTTCAAAAATACTGGAATTCTACAAATATATAATGTGGATGTGTAGGTTCTATGATAAGTAAGTGTGTAGTGATTTGTGTATTAAGAGAATTTTCATATAAAAGATATTTATTTGAATATAAAGGGAAAAATGTGAATGGGAAATATAATTTTAAAGCTTTGAAATTGAATTTAATTGGAACATTAATCATTTCCCTCCCAGTATACTATGTGTTGCCTTTTAAGAAACTTTCAAAAAGTAGCATTGCACAATTAAAGTTCTTGCACTCTATCTGAGAGCATCACGTGTTTTTCAGAACATATGCAAAAAAGTAATTTCTGGTTAAGAAAACATTACATTTCACTGTTTAAATCATTGGAAACAAAACTCAAAAGGTATAACTAAAAGTGGCATGCCTCATTGAAAAGTAAGTACAAGTCTCATACTTTGCCATGGAGTTTGAAAATTCAACTTAAAAGACAATGAGATAGGGTAAAATAGAATATTAAGGAGAACATGGAATCAGCTATTAGCAAAATTCCTATACCACAGGTAGTAGGCCATTCTTTGATGACAAATGGGAGATAACCCAATTTAAAGTTGGTTCATATATTGAAAAGGTCAAGGGTAAGATTAGCTTTAAGTATGACCTAATGCAAGCTCACTGGATGAAATTAGATTCCCTGTGTTTCACATTTCCATCCTCTTGGTTGCCTCTACTTCCAAGTTCTTCATCATTTGTATTGTAATTATATCAGTACTCTGAGAAAGCAAAGTTTACCTCCTCAAAAGCTCAAACAGATATCTTAGAACTATACCTGATTGGTCCAAATTGCTCTTATGTATGTCATCTGTGAACCTGTAACTGTGGACAGATGTACAATATATAATGGGTTTAGCCTCGGTCAGGTGCCCTGCTATTTGAGCCAGGGTTGATGTCAGATTTCTGGGAAGATGCAGTCTTGGAATAGGGTAGATATGAAGCCCCCAAAGCAAAATCAATTTGCTCTTTTTTTCAAAAAAGTGGATTCAACTTTGTGATTTAATCTTCCATCTATGTACTTTCAACTATTTATTAGATGGGAGAAAGTGGATTCATATGGACTACTAATGATAGAACATTTGCCATATGCACTCAGGGAAAATTTGTCATAAAAACAAAGGAGATTTTTTCTCAAATGCAAAACCTACCCTATTTTATTTGCAGAGAACAGTTTATTTCTATTTTTGTTTTATGGAATGGCTGCTTCCTAATCTCGGTTCATTGTTGAAACAAGGCATGAAAATTATGATGGAATCATGGCTGAGTTTCTCATTTCTGGGAGTTGTGCAAAGAACAAAAAAAAATCAACAAAAACAATAAAATTTTTCTGATACATCCAAGTAATGATTATTACCCCTTTTTTTCTGGTATTATTGGTCAAAGAAAAAGTCTATTATATTGGAAAAGTTAAGTGTACTAGGTTTTATTAGTAAAAGATGGATTAGTTTTAATCAGTCCATTTTGAGAGGAGATTGGGAAAATGGACGAGTGGGAAGAACTGTCCACTGTTTTTACTCTTTTTAAAATGGTGGAAGGATGCTTTCCATGGAGATCACAACTAAAAAAAGGAAGTCACCATGTCCTATGTACAGAAAACCACCAGTTCTCAAGCCTTTGCCCCTTGTTTTAGTTTCCTGGGCTGATCAAGAAAATACCATATATTGGGTTCAGCTTAAATAATGGGAACTTACTCACTCATGGCTTTGAGCCAGGAAAATGTCCAAATCAAGGCATCATGAAGGTGGATGCTTTCTCCCTAATGATTACAGCATTCTTGGACTCTCTAATAGTTATCCTTGGTTCCTCTGTCACATGGCAAGGCACGTGGTGGCCTCTACTGGTCTCTTGCTGCTCTTCTGGGTTCCATTTCAGCTTCTTGCTTATTGCAACTTTGTCTGAAAAGCCTACAGTGATAGGATTAAGAACCATCCTGTTTGGTCTGGGCCACACATTCTTAACTGAAGAAACCTCATCTAAAGGTCTTGCAATGGGTTCACACCCAGAGAAATGGATTAAATTTAAGAACATGTTTTTCCAGGAAACTTAGGGCTTCAAACCATAATACCTCACCCTCTGGACCCCCAAAAGAGGTGTTCTGTCAACATCCAAAATGCATTCATTCCATCACAATATCCCAAAAGCCTTACTCATTTCAGAAACAATACTTAGTACAAAGTCTCATCAGTTATGGAGTGGTCTGTCCTTGGGCACAGTTCCCCTCTGTCTTTGGACCTGTGAAAACTAGAGAATAAGTTGTCTGCTTCCAATATTCATTGGAGAGACAGGCATAGGAGAACATTCCCATTCCCATAGAGAGAATTTGGAAGGAAAACAGGGGTCATAGGTCCCAAACAATTCCAAGACCCAGAAGGTCATACTCCATGAGATTTCAGGTTTGAAAGTCATGCATGTAATCATATTTTGTCCTCCAGTCCTGATGGAGTAGCAGCCCCACCCTTTTCAAGTGCTTACCCAGTGGGCATACACTGCCCGAGCACTGGGGTGAAGGCTTCACCCTCTTCAAGCATCAGGATGGTGGCAAGGCTCTTTGTGAATTCCTGGGCACAGTTTCCACCTTCACAGAGCACTGGGGTGGCAACCAGACTCTCCACAATCCCCACAGAATAGACTCTACCTTCTCTGTGCACTGGAGTTGCAACACTTTTCCTGAACAATGGGGTGGAAGGCCACCCTCTCCAAGCATGGAGGCAAACTCACCTTTCATGGTTCTGCCCTTGAAGTGATTTTTAATTCAATTTTTTCCTTCTCTGTCTCTTTTAGTTCAGGTTGGCAGTGGTTCCCTTTGTACAAATAACACACAAAAAAACTTGTCTGTTTTACTTGTAGTCACAGGGGTCCAAATCATCAGACAAAAACTTTTCACAAACTCTTTTTGAATAACTGCATTTCTGATTTTTAATTCCACAGAAATTGCTGATTGTTAACCTTTATGAGGGTAAATAAACCCATACAGTGCCTCATATAGGACACTATCCTCTGGAGGCTCACTTTCCAGAAGCTTATAATTTTTCAAACCATCAATTTCTTGTTTCTTTGTGCCAAGGAGCTTGGCTAATCTGTTTTGTCTTGCATTTCACTATAAGCAGCAAGGAGAAACCAGATTGCACTTTCCAAATGTAGCTTGGAAAGCTCTTCAGCTAAATATCCAAACTCATCATTCTCAAGTTCTACCTTCCACCCAACATCAGAACACAATTTTGCCTAATTCCTTGCCACTTTAAAATAAGGATCATCTGTTCTCCAGTTTCCAATAATATTCATCATTCCTTCTAAGACATCATTGGAAGTACCATTAGCATCCATATTTCTACCAACTGTCTCTTCAAAGCAATCTGGGTGTTTTCTGTCAGGCACCTCACAATTCTTCCAATCTGTAACTTTTACCAATTCCATGCCATTTCCATATTTTTAATATTTTCAGTAACAGCACCCCACTCCTGGTACCAAAAGCTATTTCAGTTTCCTTGGCTGCTCAATAAAATATCATGAATTTGGCTTAAACAAAGGGAATTTATTCACTCATAGTTTTGAGGTTGGGAAACTATCCAAAGCAAGGCATCATCAAGGCAATGTTTTCTCCCTGAAGACTGTGGCACTCTGGGGCTGGCTGCTGATGATCTTTGCTTTCTCTGTCAAATGGCAAGGCATTAGCAACATGTCATGGTCTGCTCCTTCTCTTATGGGTTCCATTAAAGCTTATTACTTCCTATACCTTTCTAACTCTATCTGAATGTCACTTCTCTTATAAAGAACTCTGGTATTAAGATTAAGACCTATCCTGATTGAGGTGGGTCATACCTTCTTAACTGAAGTAACCTCATCAAAAGGTCTACTTATAGTAGGTTCACACCCACTAGAATGAATTAAATTTAAGAACATGTTTTTCTAGGGTACACACAGCTTCAAATCACCACACCCCTCTTTGTTTGCTGAGAAGTTCCCTTTCAAAAGAGCCGTTTCATATCTTTACCCCAACTAGTTGAGACAGTTCATTCAAATTATTTTCTGAAATTAGAACACTGGAAGAAAAAAATGAGATACAGAATAGGAGAATATCATGTTAGAAGCTCATGTTTGAGAAGACCCAAGTTTATAGGGGAAGTTCAACCAAATGGAGCAGAAATCTGAGTTAGACTGTTACACTTAAGATTGTCCCAGTTTTAGAGACCACTTATGTTATTAAATTAGAATAAAGTGAGCAGTAATTGGGAATAAAACATCATTGTTGTCTAGCTAGCTCCACTTTGGAAGAATGTCAGGATAAATTTGGGAGATTTTGTGAAATTGACCAAAAAAGAATTTACAAGGAAATGAAACTTGACTTCAAATTAAAGAAATATACTTAGTCCAGTGGCTCAATTATAATCTGTACACTACAAACTAGGTATCTCTGCAGTCAATGTGGTAATAAACAGTATAAATAAACTAAGGGTTCTTAATGCACCAGAGAAGACATCAGAACTAGGAAATGGTAGTGCTAAATTTCTTAGTATTATTTGAATTACTAGTGATTTTGGCTGCTTGCTTCCTTGGTGGTTTTCCTGTCTTTGCTGTGACCAAAGATGTTTGAATGTACTCAAAAGTGTACTAGAGAGGTTTAAAGAGAAACCATTAACATGACTCTTAGTGACTTATATATAAGGAGTTTCTCAGCAATATGTCTGCATATACAAGTATGAACTAATCACTTCAAGACTAGTATGTCAAAATATTAAGACATTTGAAAATATTCTGTGATTAAAAAAACTGTGGGAGTTTTACCCTTTTTCAACAATTCATTGAAAAATTTATTGTTCAACTAGATACTGAAAAATAATAATAGAATACAAAAACAAAAAGAGGAAAATGTAATTGTGTTGGCAATACATTCTGTGATATCTGAGAGAAAAATTGTTACCATGCTATTGTTGGGAAAGAAGAAAGGAAGGAAGGATGGAAAGAAGGATGGAAGAAAAGGAAGGAAGGAAGGAAGGGGGGACAGAGGGAAGGAAGGGAGGAAGGGAAGGAAGAAACTGAAGAGAAAGAAAAAAGAATAAAGAACAAGAAAGAGAGAAAGAGAGAGGGGATCAAGGGAGGGAGGGGTGTGGGGAGGAAGGGAGGGAGAAAGGTAGAGAGAAACAGATAGATTACTGGCTGCTCTATCAAGGGCAAGCAGTTTCCTAGCACACCTGGGTTAACTGATTATTTAGCTTTTTAACTTCTTGGAGCTGTTTTACAATCAAAGTAATTGCATTACTGATAGTAATGCAAATCATTCTTATCTACAGAGATGCAAATAAATTTTGTCCAGTGGAAATAAAATTGATTCCTGCCCCTTCCTCCTAGAAACCAGTTTTAAATCTATTAATGCATTCATTTCGGCATTTCCTGATTGCTTATAGATATGTCTGCTGTTTGGATTCTCCTTTGAGCCAGTTTTTACAACTTTTTCATTCCCTCTTTAACTAATTAAATAAACTCTTTGACCTGTGTTCATTTTATATTTGAATGAGAGTCATGATTTTCCCTTTTTAAAGAAAGTATGCCTTAACATGTCTATTTTTTTTAATCATCATTTTATTGAGATATATTCACATACCACACAGTCATACAAAACAAATTGTACTTTCGATTGTTTACAGTACCATTACATAGTTGTACATTCATCACCTAAATCAATCCCTGACACCTTCATTAGCACACACACAAAAATAACAAGAATAATAATTAGAGTGAAAAAGAGCAATTGAAGTAAAAAAGAACACTGGGTACCTTTGTCTGTTTGTTTCCTTCCCCTACTTTTCTACACATCCATCCATAAACTAGACAAAGTGGAGTTTGGTACTTATGGCTTTCCCAATCCCATTGTCACCCCTCATAAGCTACATTTTTATACAACTGTCTTCGAGATTCATGGGTTCTGGGTTGTAGTTTGATAGCTTCAGGTATCCACCACCAGCTACCCCAATTCTTTAGAACCTAAAAAGGGTTGTCTAAAGTGTGCGTAAGAGTGCCCTCCAGAGTGACCTCTCGGCTCCTTTTGGAATCTCTCTGCCACTGAAGCTTATTTCATTTCCTTTCACATCCCCCTTTTGGTCAATAAGATGTTCTCCATCCCACGATGCCGGGTCTACATTCCTCCCCGGGAGTCATATTCCACGTTGCCAGGGAGATTCACTCCCCTGGGTGTCTGATCCCACGTAGGGGGGAGGGCAGTGATTTCACCTTTCAAGTTGGCTTAGCCAGAGAGAGAGGGCCACATCTGAGCAACAAAGAGGCATTCAGGAGGAGACTCTTAGGCACAAATACAGGGAGGCCTAGCCTCTCCTTTGCAGCAACCGTCTTCCCAAGGATAAAACTTATGGTAGAGGGCTCAACCCATCAAACCACCAGTCCCCTATGTCTGTGGTCATGTTAGCAACCTAACATGTCTATTAAGTTGAGGTATGCAACTTTCCAGTATTTGAGTGTTATTTGTTCATGAACTTCATGACTATAAATCAATGATAGTGGTCCTTAGTGAGAAATTTCTCCACAATTTCTCAGTACATATTTGACAAGAATATCTAGAACATTATGACCTTGTTTGCCTTGTATAATGCTTTATCTCCACAACCTAGAACAATACCTGGAACAAAAGAGGTACTTCCTTAATAAATAATTTTGTTGGGTATTGTATGAATAAATAAGGAACAGAATTGCTAAACATTTGTTGACTTTGCTAATAACCTATGAAAATAAACTATGATTTACTAATTCACAAGACAGCCAAGAGTATAAAAAGAAAGTGACTGGTAGGATTGACGTAGATTTCAACCTAGAGTTAAACTATCCTACCTTGATTGACATATACATTTGTCATCACTTCAACAAAATAACTCTTTTCACTGATATAAAATCATTATTTTTACCTATTATTTTAAATGCTACATTTCATTTTTACCTAAATCATGTTATGAAACTTAAAAATATAACTTGATATGAAATTCATTATTTGTGGTATACCAAACATTAAGAGGTTTGAAAACACTAAAATTTTGTGAGAAACTCCTAAATTTTGGAGGCTAGGGTAGTCCAGCAAATATATTAAGAGCTTGCTGTCTAGGCACCTAGTTACAGCCTGTGATACAAGGTTGAATAGAATAATTTTTTCTCCTACAAAAAGTTTTCAGTGCAGTGGGATTTGCCAAACTTTTCAGGGACCAAACAGGAAAGAACCCTTGACTCTGCTTGAGGATGTCAACGAAGACTATTTAAGATGATTTCAATGCCTGACCTGAAACTTGTTGGGGACTGAGGAAGGAGGGCGGAGGTGGTAAAAAATATAGCAATGGATAAGAAGCACATGGTAACATTAGTCACTGATGATTTATGGGTTTAATACATTACTTTTACTAGCTTTTTAACATCTCTTTTATAAGCACAGTGTTTAAAAATACAGTTTTATGATATGCACTATTTGAATTATAAACCCTCTGTTAATCTCTGAAACATGTGTAAAGATGTGAAGTTATATTCCAGTAGTGGAAAAAGGCCATTTTACTCTTAGATGATGTTCTAAAGATAGTTAGAACCATTTATTTTTCCCATCTACAAACCCTGATATCTGTTAGAGTCAACCTTACATGGTTTTCCAAGAATCTCATTACACGGGTGTCCTGATTTCTAGACTCCTTTTCTCACCATTTCCAACTTCTCCTCAGGCTTTGCTACCCCTCTGTCCTTCTCTTGCCACCCCAGGTGCTAGTTCCATTCTGATTATCCTGAGAGGCCATGAAAACCATAACTTCTGGTTCCACCCTTATTCAGCAAGGAGCAAGCTGAAGTTCTTCAAATTGTTTAAAATGGAGTATCATTAAGACAAACACATCATCCTTCTGCTAATATTAACCTCCCCTCAGCATAAATGTAATCCAATTTACGCTCATTTTTTGCCCCTTCATGCTGTTTTATCCATGACCACCTCCAACAGGGTTAAGGAGAGCAAGAAAGAACATCACTAGCACAGAAATTTTCACCCTACCACAGAATATTTAATAACATCGTTTATGCACATTAGTTTTGTAGCAAGCCAGTAATTTTAAAGGTTAATAAAATCATTTGATGAACATGTCAAATATGTTATTTCATCATTTCTTAACTCAATTTAATTATGATGTTTAGTTTAAATTCCTTGACAGGCACAATATTGGCATAAAACTGAAAGGCCTCAGTTACAGAGATCAAAGACATGAATGTTGTTAAAAATTGTACATATACTTTGTAACTTATCTGTAAACCTGCTATAAAGAATAGCTTATAACAGCCTTAGGAAAATGTGGGTTATTTTCTCCACTTTATTTTTCTAGAATAGTCTTTGTTTAGTTGTTAGGAGTAGATATGGTTCTCTCTATATACACATATAATTCCAATAATGATGTGAGAAGTAACAATTTTGTTACAGAAGAGACTAGGTATATTCCTTACCTCATAGCTGTATTTTCAAATATAGGGACTTTTATTCCATTAAAAAAATAAAAAGATCTTTAAATTGTTTCCAACACTTGAAAACCATGCATGAAATGAATAGAATTCGGTTGATGTAGGTCATTGTTATTTGATAAATGATTGAAGAATTATTTCAAAGGTAATGAGCAAATATCTGGACTCCAAGATTTTTTAAAAAATTCTCTCCAAAAGGAACAGAATGGTGACTATACAAAGCATCTGTTCTGCTTTGGATTGCTTAATAATGATTTAGTTTATTTACACTTTCTGTACATTTTTTTCTTTTAAGGATATGTTTTCCTTATATTGTGATTTTTAAGGAAAATTCTTTAGAATAATACTATGTGAGATATTTCACATCTGGGTTATTTTTTCACCCTAGAAATAATATTTATGTGGATGTAAATCCATTTGGAATAAAATCTCTCTGTATCTAAAAGTATGCTTATTCTGCAGAAGTTTTGCCACAAAGCAGAGGCAGTTAAGATTTCCTCTGGGATAAAATATGACAAGCAAGCATCTGACTTACAATTTTATTTCCTTTTCTTTTATCTTTTCTTGTCTTTCCTCTCTTTCTCCCTTCCTCTCTCATTCTTATTATTTCTGTTTGCAAAATTCTAGTTCTGAAACATCTTCTACATATCCACCATGTCCATTTTGCTCCATTCTATTCTATCCTGTGCCCTGCTGATAGAATCTTATTTATTTGTCAATTTAATCATTACCCTTTTTAAAAACCTGCCTTGGCTCCCTGCTTCCTACAGAAAAAAAAGGTCAGTCTCCTTACAAGGCCCCAAAGCCCTCTTCATCAATCCCCTATTTCATTTAATCAGATTGTTTATATCTATATCCACTTCCTCTATTCTCTCCCATTTTTCCCACAGACTATGCATTACTTTCTGATAGCATATGCATCACTATTGCAGTACTTCCTTGCTACATTTTCATCAGCATGCAGGCTAGACCTGTACAATGAAGTGCAGGTCCATGACTTTTAAACATTTAGGCAGGCATTCAGGTAGGTGAAACGACTATTCATAAGTATAGGAAACTAAAACAAACCTTCAATTTTATATATAAACACAAATGTTATTAATATTTTAATATGAATTAAATATTTCTATGAGTTTTTTTTTAGGAATGCAACTACTTTGCAAATAGAGGGCAGATATCCCTTGTAAATATCTTTTGTCCAGAATATTAGCATATATAGTTGCTGTTTTGGAAATTTGCAGCACCAATGTCAACACTGCATTGCTGATACAAAATTCCTACTTGTACCTTTGTCGTCATGGTGAATCTATAAGAAATACTGTATTATTTAATACTTCAGAGGTCAAATATAAAAAAATAAATATATTGGACAATATTCAAAATAGTGCTTGTTTTATAGCTTTTTCCAAAAATGTAAGGAACTGTAGGGCCTGCAATACTAAACTATCTTTTTTTTTAGAGAGAGAGATTTTAAAGATGTTTTATACTTTCAAAATGTAAGAGGAAGTTTGACAATCAGATTGGTATGAATATGACAATAAACTCTCTAATTGAACAATAAAAACTCATCATTTTTTAGAATAGGTCAGATGACTTCCAGATATGGCAATACACAACATTAGGAAAAGTATTTCTAAAAACTGAGAAAGCTTTCTTACATAATCTAAAAAGTACAAATGAAATATATTATTTTCTGTTCCTTTAAGAGTGATACTGTTTTAGGAAGACTTGATAAGATAGAGTAAATTGTCAGAAGGATGTGCAATAACTGCAGTCAAATGAATTTTCATTACAAATGGATGAGAGTATTGAGCATGAAAAACAGGACAGAGATTTTTGTCTTTTTGTTAGCATTCTAACGCTAGCACCTAAAGGAATTAATGGATGAATTTTCAACCCAATTCAAGGATGTATTCCTCTCCTTTCCACTTATGAAATAGAGCTGTGGTTGCAGTCACTTGAAATGCAGGTGACCAAGGTTTGGCTCACCATCCCTCCATCTGGACAGCTCTATTAGGGGTATAGGTGAGGCCTGTGAGCCCAAGACTCCTGCTTGCATGGTCATCTGCCTGTCAGTACTGGGCTGGGTGCTGGATCTTGGTCCCGATGAGTTTGGTTCTAAATGATTATAGTTTTCTCTGCTGACATGTGGTCTTCACATTGATTTTACCTATTGTGTTGTGGGATAGTGTTTATCATTACTCCAGGCCCTGTAGCAGCTCTACTTATCACCCAGATAAGTCTCATCATTTCTTACATCTGCTATGCTTTTTTTCCTATTGAATAATTAAAATGATATAAAAATATATATTTTACCTCCTATCTAAGTTACATTGAATACACAGCATATTCAGTGCTCAATGTAATTCATTTAAATCGAGTGTCTGAAAACCTGTATTTCTTCATCCTCTTTAAGGGTTGCCTGTTTTATTATGATATTATATTGGGTTTCTTTTGTATTCAGACACATATTTGTCTTAGTGGCAGATAGGATATAAATCCTAAGTAGCTAATAGAAATACAACTTCTTCTTTTTCGAAAAGAATAAAAGTGATAAATAAGTGTATAAAATTTATGAGGCAATTTACATTCCAAGGGAAAAATAATATATATATATTCATTATTTTGTTACTTTAATATAAAAAGGCAATAAGAGCTAAGATTTTAGTCTAAGTAAAATTAGAGACACAGAGAAACATAAAATTAGTGAACTCAGAAAGAATGCATGAGAAGGCAAATAGAAAGTTTTCCTTTAGGCTAGTCAAGGCAATAGACATCCAAGAAATAAGCCAACCCAGAAGACTCCATGCTGGCTCAGGGTTTGAGAATTCAACTATTGTAAGAAAGATTTTCTACAAGATAAAATAAGGGCACTAAAAATGAAAAAAACTAAGGCTAGAATTTGTTCCTATTGCAAAGAGATACTCATTATGGAAAATTTAGAAAATTCAAAAAAAGCAGGAAGAATCCAAGAAAATCACATAAAATATCACCAATAAAAGATGATAACTTTAATATAGTTTTTCCTTCCAGCCTTGTTTTCCTAGACATTGATTTGTGAATATAACCCATATTCAAGTGGGGTTTAAAGGAGGCAATAATAAGAAACAGATTTTTCTCATAACTGCCTCTGTAAACCTACTTTGTGGGCTCCCTTTTCCCTGGCCCATTGAATAAAATCAGACAAGCACCATGACTTTTTGGATAATTTTTGGCTAATGAAAATTCCCTCAGGAACTTTGAATCACAAGAATCAGCCTCATTTCTCTAATTAAAATGTCCAATTTGTCTAGTACTTATTGGGTGAATCCTATGGAACCTCAGTGACTGCTTAATAAGAGATCCTTTTTCCTGGGATATTGAGAAGGGAAGAAAACACATACTAAGTTTACAAAAAATTCACTATGTGAGGCCACTGTGCTAAACAACATTCTTCTGCCAGTAGTTTAGCTCCATGGGAGATTTTGGTATACTGGCTTAATCTGAGGCATCAATTAATTAGTGTGGAGATCATGTGAAATGACGTTCTGGATTGCTGTAATAGATCACAATACAATTATCTAGTATTGTAATAGTAGATCATGTATTCCAGAATTCCATTGCCAGCCATTTATCATGGGTTATTTTAAGTAAGGAGAAGGTGTGGCATGACCACTTGGGAAAGCAATACAAGGAGCAAAAACTAACTGTGCCTCAGTTTTCTCGTTGGTGAATGGGAGTATTAATACTGTCTACGTCATGGAGTTATAAGTGTTAAATAATATATTTGAGAGCCTAGAAACTTAAAGCACGAAATCACAAGTTTGTCAGTTATAACCATCTGTTATGGAGCTGGCAGTAATTCAAAGGTTTTGGCATAGATTTGGCCAATTAAAGCCAATTAAAGCTTACTTACTTACTTTTTAATATCCATAATATAATATAAATGCTTGTCACATTGCGGGTTGGCAATAAATGTTTTTGAAATTAATGAAAGTGAGAAAGCCTGGTATGTACTTTTCAGTATTAATAGCTATAAATGATACTTCATCAGCTCCAGTATTTGGTTGGAGTATAGATAGAAGACCACCCTTGTGTCACAATTCATGATGCTCTTCTTCACATGTGATTTTAAAAATTGAACTCACAATTAAAGAGTAGTGATTATAATATTTGACAAAGTCAAACAGTACTGCCATTTTATCAGCATTAGTACTACATGTAAACAGGTGGTCTGCATACCACATTTGAAAAGCCAATATTTAGACCATATTCACACTCATTGAGAGTAGGCAAAACCATTGCTTGGAGACTTTAATGAACATAACCTGTACTAACTAATCTTGGAATTGAAGCAACCCAGGTAATTGTTTCTTTGTAGTTTACAGGTCAGAAAGAAATTAAATTTTCTCAAAACGGAAAGACTACAAGAAAAAGCAGTTTTAATTGCTCTCTCAATTTCCGATTTCAGGATAACCATGATTTAGTCAGTTTCATTTTCTCCAGTTATCTTAGTAAGACCTTCCATTATTGCAGAAACTGCAGCTATGGGAACCATCAGATAAAACAGATAACTACAAATCATTTGTAGTAAATCTTCCTGGAAAATTAAAGGATTCATATCATGATCATTGATACAAACCCAGTAGCTCAGCTGGGTGTTTTTATATGTAATCTTTATTTCTACATACTGTGCTCCTTGCAGTATAGCTGCACTCTCCACTTTGTTTCTGCTTTGCTCTGCGTGCTTTCATATTTCTTTACCATTCGTTCTTTGGAATTCTGTATGTATCCAGTAATAAAACACTAAAAATTCTCAGTACTGAAGGCCAGTGAGCTGTTTTAAATGTTGGCAGTCTAGTTTTTGAAGTTTTGATTAAAATTATTATCACTCCTTTTTAAAATAAAAAGCACTATATTATTTATTCATTTATTTATTTGATGATTTGTCATTTGCTTCTCCCTTTCCTTTACTCCCTATTTGATATCTCTTCTCATGATTACATTCAGTTTCTCCTCAAATGGTTCCTCTACTTTACAGTCAGCTAGGAGCACACCTTTATTTTGAGTGCTTACTGTTCTAGACTTTCAGATAATTATTGAATATATAGTCCAGTAGATGGATTTTATCTTTAAAAAATAAATAGTGTCATGGGAAAGCTATGACATTGAATTCTTCACTTTATCACTGTAGCTTTCAAAGGAGGATTCTACTTCTGCTAGTTATACACCCACCATTCCCCTCTTCAGTTCTTGCAATCAGACTTCTCTACCCACCACTTTACTGAAAGTGCTCTTCAAGGACACTAATGGAAAATCAAAAGGCTTTTTTCTAAGTTAACTTCTATATTTTTCAGTGTTGTTGATTAGCCTCTTTTTTTTGAAATTTTCCTTTGCTTTACTTCTCTATCTCATGGTTATACTTTTTTTCTTTCTGTTACCTGAATCAGTCCCAAGTTGGCCAAAACATTAAAGGGTTTCAACTCTCCACTAATTAAAGTGACTCCAGATCCTGCCTGTCTATTACTTACCTTTTACGTGAAGTTGAAATTCTAGGTTTCCACAATACTTCCAGTATATTGTTGTTTTTTTATCACTTCAAAAGTAATAAGTCATGTAAAAACTCATATTTTTCCAGATGTTAAGTGTTTCCTTAACTTCCATTTCTGCCAAAGTTATCATCAGTGTATTTGGCAACTAGATTCCAAATTGTTATTAAAATTTAGAATGGCATTCAAAGTTACTTGTACTTGATCCCACTATTCTTAGTCTGCTTTGCTTTCTTTTACTCTCCCAAAACATGTGTTCTGCTCACTCCTGGATGGTATCATCATTGTCCCCCAAACATGCCATATGTATTTCTGTCTTTCAAATTGTCTGCAACTCTTTATTGTTTAATAAGTTTAAGTTATTACCCAACTCTTTCATGGTTATTAACCTACCTCACTTAATTTACCTCACCATGTCCTGGGTGATATAAACCCATCCCAAGAAGCAAAGTTAAGTGTAATGAGAAAATAAAGATCTGCATTTAAATTAACAACTTATCTAGGTGTGTATTCTTGGATAGGTTTCTGAATTTCTTGAGCCTCATTACTTCCATACATAAAGATTACAAATAAGATAATACAAGTGAAGCACTTGTCACAGTTAAATAAATTTTAGTTGCTTTTGTATTATTTATATTACACTTGGCATTTTTTCTTACAATGCATTTTATTTACTTATTTTCTTATCTTCACAATTAGGAATTAAAATATGTGAACAAAACACCATAATATAATGTAATCAGAGAAGTTTCTGTATGTAACTAACCCTGTGTAAATGTTATTTCCATTCTGTTTCACCTATTTGCCTGTCCAGTGTCTTACAAGTGTAAATATTCAATGAGTCTCTTATTTGTGATTATGGTAATAATTGGATTAGTACTTAATTACTTCAAAAAGGAAGCATTGTATTTTTCTCAGTATAACAGAACCTAAGGCAAAGCTAATGGGCCAAAGCTTTTTTGGGGATGTGCAATGTCAGAGCTGCAAAATTGAGGTGAAAAGGGAAAGTAGGCTAGGAAAGAGAAAGGAAATGCAAGATGGTGCATTTCTGAGCTCGCCACAGCTTCACAAGAAAACATGTAGTTAATTAACAAGAAATGTCTTTCAAACAGGCTGTGTGGAACCACTGTGACTCAGAACTGCCCATCAAGGAGATAAAAGAAAAGAGTTAGCTGCTAACTCAACTTGCCTTCTCAGAAGAAAAAGTTTCCCCAGTGTACATTATTTTTCTCTCTCTTCCAAATTGTGTTCACCCATTCTGCTTGGCATGTACTGGAAGCTGGAAGTTCTGCCCATGATGTGGGTATTTATCTGTGTCTGGGAGAAATAAGAGCCTCTTTATTTCTGTCAGTTTAAATTTAGCTGTCATGCTGGAGATAAGGTGGCGGGCATGATGAAGCTATCATGCTGAAGCCTATCCCCCACATGCGGGGAAGCTGAAATAACTAATACTATTAGGAAATGAATAAATGGCACCTGCAGCCAAGGCTTCTCATTGAGTAAGAACCTGAGGCCAAGAATGTGGAGAAGAAATGTGGAGAGCTCTTAAATTCACCTCTTATACCACTTAAGTTCCTCTGCACCCTCTTATGAAAATAAAGCATCATAGTGTAATATGAAGTCAAGACATCCTCACTTTTTCCTGAGATTGGAGATAAAAATACAATCCTTCAAAGTAAAAGCTTTTGCAATCTCTTAAAAAGACTTAGTTAAACCAAAGTAGAATAGTGTTGCTGCAGCTGATCTAGAGACTATAGTTGATACTCATCATCTTTTTGCTCCAACACCCATTCTGTATGAACCTTATGCTTGGCTAGCAGTTTGGCTGGTCTAGGTAATCTTCTGGACAGGTCCATAGATTTGAACACTTGGTTATGTTGTCCTTGCTGTCTGTGGTTGCTACAATTCTTTACTTACAGTTATCTTTGTGCATGGAAGCAAAGATAGATTCACCAATGATTCTCCTTAATTCCAGATATCTGTCCCTACCTTGCCCTCTCTTATGTAAAATGTACAATGTAAAATGTATAGATGTTGTAATTGAACCCAAAGCTTCCAACATTGCTGAAGACTCAGAATGGGACCAATCATGTTGTAATTATTTATTAAATGTGTGATAAACAGAAAAAATACAGGTAGCTGCTGAGTAGAGCTTTAAATTCAACATTTTGTTCCAATAGCTTTAAGGCATTTCAAGTAGATAAAATGTGATGTTTTCTATAAAAAAGTTTGATGTAAAAATAATAAATATGTTTATGCAAATTGCATTATATTGCTTAAACTATAACTACTATAAGGATGGTCAAAAGATTAAAAGATTAAGAGTAATACTCATGACTAGTGTCCTACATAACAGATAAAGGGAAACAAAGTGAAAAAAAAAAAGGAATATAGTTTAAGTATACATGTATGGAATTGTGGAAAGTCTATATACACACAGAGTATTATCTTTTAATAGTATGTTATTGTTTGACACTAAGTCAATTATTTACCTTTGGGGTACCACTATTGAGGGATTTAAATTTGGCTAGATAATAATAGTATACTATATATTGTTGGCTAGATAGTCAAATTTGCCTATTCGTATCTTCATTTTATTTTATATTCAGAGTTCCTTGGCGGTAAAGCCATTACTTTTCACCTTTATATTTATAGTTTCTA
Organism: Choloepus didactylus; assembly: GCF_015220235.1. Taxonomy (NCBI): domain Eukaryota; kingdom Metazoa; phylum Chordata; class Mammalia; order Pilosa; family Megalonychidae; genus Choloepus; species Choloepus didactylus. The sequence goes on from NC_051318.1 coordinate 69,213,995, forward strand.
ATGGAGTCTTCAGCATAATTATAAATAATTTATGGTAAAATTTAATTGAATGACTAAAACTTGGTGAAGGCTATACTTTATCTATTCGCTTTGCCCAGTAAGTCTTTGCATGGAAACTTGAAAGGCAGGCAAACTGTGGTAGACAGAACTCTAAAGAACCCCTATTCTCCTCCTCCTAATTCCTCGGTGTCATGGCCCAAGTGGGCCTTGCTGCCAAGAGGCCAAAGAAGACGTCAGGCATGTTCAGAGGCATGAACTTTTTATTCGGGGCTTACTTACAAGGAAAAATGGAAGTTGATCACATTAACCTGAATTCAGGAGATGCTTTTAATGGATTCAGGAGCTTCTCTGAAAGGCAGCAGGTTCAGAGCTCAACGTGAAGATACTTCGCCCTTTGCGGGGGTTGAATAAGCTGGTTATAAGGTCTTGACATTCCAATGGGTATGAGAGCATAAGGCAAAAGCAGGGGTCTTGCAAGGTAGGGAGGGACTGATTGCAATCACCTGGGAGAAGGGGAGGATTATACATTATTTTGTAGATAACAGTATCTCAGGGAGTTTCAGGGAAGAGGTAGTTATAGATTACATTTCTTGATTTTACAACGAGAATAGGTCAAACCTTAACTGACCTAGGTCACACAAGCTGCTGTGTGCAGTCTTCAAGGCCCTTGGGGAAGGCCCTGGGCCTGGGGTTCCCACGCTTGGTTATAATACCTTTAAATAACTTGTTCTTATGTTATTCTAATTATTTAATTTAGAAAATAATTTGTTAGTGTATTGGTTTCCTATTTCTTTTGTAACAAGGCAAAACAAATTTAGTGGCTTAAAACAATACCTTGGTTTTAGCCTTGTGAGAACCAGAGCAACTAACACTGAGCCACACTGTGCCCAGACTCATGACCTACAGAACTGAGAGATAATAAGTGGGTGCTGTTTCTTTATATTGGACACCATCTTTCATGCTTAATGCATTGTATATATATTGTAATCTAATGGTTCCTTTATTTGCTGAAAGATAAATTAATGCATGCACTAAATTATTATTGGAAAACTCAAGAAACATTTATTATATATTTGTGTAACTACCAGGAGGAATGTTCCCTCTTTATTCCAGGTTTTTGCCATACAGTAAAATGTACTCACATTAATTTCCATTTTAGGGTTTTCTTTGGAAGAATATTTATAACTTGCTATTGAGATTTACTCAATTTTTTGTCAATGATTATAATAATATCTGCTGTTAAGTTTTAAAATAGGCTAAATATAAGAGAATATACAGTGCTGTGATTTCATAATATTGGTTGTAAGCAACTAGTAAATTAATCTAGCCCAAAGGGAAATACTCCAAATGCTTTTATTAAGCAATAAATGAATGCAAAATGATAATTAAAATTTTACATGCTTCCATGGACACTATTTAGACCTTAGGATTCCAAAATTGTAATGCATTCTTTATTGGAGAATGCTAAAGCTGTTTTTTTTCTGCAAAATAATCAATGTAGTTATGTAAGCAACTCTTGTATTTTCTCTTCCTTTCTCTTTAACACATTCGATTACCCCAACTCTGTAACTATTTTAGCTTATGCGTATACCTGACCCCTCAAGGACATTCATGCTCATAAACACAAAGACAAAGAACTATACAAATCTAGACTGATAAACAATCCTTTTGAATACTGAAAAAAATTCAGTTACAATTAGGGATAAACTTTCAATTTTCTTTAAGAATAGAATGAGCACTACCTGATAAAATACACACTCCTACAGATCGAAGTACATTTGTACAGTCGATTATCTGCAAGAGGTACTGGTAAGGAAAACAGAAATATTATCTTGCATTAAAATTTTCTTTCTCCAGATAGGTTGTAGAGAATCATTATTTTTATGGTTTCCTCAAGCACTGTAACTCCTTTAAGAAAATTTTATCTGATTGAGTATCCTGGAGAGTTTGATTCAATGAAAAGAAACAACTATAAATAAATAGGCATTCCTTAGTCTCATGAAATAATTTGGCAGTGATGCCACTTCTCCTGTGGGTGGCAGAAACATATGGCTTTCCTAAGGATTGTACAGAGATTTTAACTCTTCTCCTAACCTTCCCAGCAGCTGCCACACTCAATGATTTCTATAATAAATCTGATCTGGAGCAATTTATTAAGGAGGTGAGAAGAGTTAGGTTTTGTCCCTATGAAGGAGAAAAGGTGGCCAATGTTAATAATTACAAAAATTTATACTACTTCTCTGACCAATAATTCATACATGCACAGTGGGACACAGTTTACAAAGCAATTATCACATTTGAGAAAAACTAGTTACTTTTCTGTTAAAGTAAAAACTGGAAGTAGGGCATTTTAACTGACTGGGCTGTTTTGTTTTTGTTGGTTTGTTTTTGGTAGTGAATTTTATAATCGAGTTTTGCATTTCTCTTCTCCTATATTAGTAGATAATGTGTACCATATATTAAAACTGTGGAATAGTCTATTTCCAAGTATCAGAAGAAGACAAAATTATTACAAAGGTTAAAGAATCCCCCCAAATAATTGTATATGCTTTGCTCAGGATTGTAAAATATAGGATTAAATAAAAAATCTCAACTGAGCTTGAAAACACATAAAAAGAAGGTAGGCTAGGGTAGGGTTTATAGAATTTATTTTCAAGGTGAGGAGATGGCTCCTTATGAATATTAAGTGTCTGTTGCCTGGGAAAGCCATTGCTTTCTCTCCTATATCTCTGTCTCATCCTTTTATGTTTAGCACCATTTTGTCCAAAACACTTACAGTCACAGAATCATATACATTTTAAGGGACTTAAAATAGCAAATTTAGCTTTTCTTCCGTATGATACTCTTGAAAGATGGTCATTAGAGATTATTTCTGATATTAGATACAGTTTTGTGATGAGTAGAAAAATGGGAGAAGGAAAAAAACAAAACAAAACAAAGCAAAAAAGGCACCCAGTGTTCTTTTTTACTTTAACTGCTCTTTTTCACTTTAATTTTTATTCTTATTATTTGTGTGTGTGTGGTAATGAAAATGTCAAAAAATAATTTTGGTGATGAATGCACAACTGTATAATGGTACTGTAAACAATTGAATGTATGCTTTGTTTTGTATGACTGTATGGTATGTGAATATATCTCAATAAAATGAATAAAAAAATTACTTGATTAAGTAGTCAGTATTTATTGGGTGGTAAAGAATTAAAAAAGAACACTAGCAGCTATTCAGTTTAGTTTGGAAAGTCTGGATCTATGTAGCTTTGCTCTAGGAGAGGGAAACCTGGAAAGACATATATGTTCAGGTTTCTTGGTGAGTCTAATTTACTAATAGCACTATTCAAATACTAGGTTTTCCATGCGAAATAAAAGAAGTAATATACGTACACAACTTCCAGTCTAAGAAAATATTATTATTTCCTCTATAATAAATGGGTGCCAAGTAAGAATAGGCATTTCATGCATTTTAATGTATAAAGAGAAAAATGCTACATTTCTAAGAGTAGCAGGAAAGCTACAAATTAATTTTAGTTTAGAGATATGTGTTGTTTTTATTTTTGTAATTGGAATTTGATCAAGCACACACAGAGGAATGCAGTCAACTTCAGCAACTAGATTATGAAGAACACGACTGGTTGCCCAGAGAAACCAAGTGGGGATAAGGATGAAGTCTCTGCAAGTCAGGGCAGAGAAAGAAAAAAGGGATCTTGGAGCAAGCAGGACTATGGTTTGACCAAGCACTCCTAGCTAAAAAGACACCACCAGTTTTCTCATGAAGCAGGTTTTGGGATACTGCCATCTTAAGATATTTAAGTTATATTTGTCCAAATTATGTGGAAGTAAATTTATGTATATTTGTCTATAGAGTGATTTGGTTGGAACAATCCACCTCCTTATAGTTTTAAAATCCCAACTATATCCTAATATTGTGCTTCCAAATACTAAAACATGAGTGACTCTTACTAGCTATCCATTTTGTATATCACTGTTATTAAGGAAGGACCTGTTTTATAATTGGAATGTTCAAAGAAATTCTATTCCATGTTCATTTCCTAAGAGCTGATGAGAAAATTGACAAGAAACTGGGCAAAATTGTTAAGCTGGCATACATTTACAACTCCTTGAACACGTTTTTCCTTGTTTTATTACCTGAATAATAGTGATTAAACCAATATAGTGAAATGATTGAAATGAGGATTTTATACAGTGTTTGGTTCTTGTTTGTGTTTCTTGCCTTTATTTGGAAAATGCCCTGAGGGAAGATAAAAATATGGATGCAAATAGGAAATATAGAGTGTGAAAATATTTGTTTGTTTTTTTTTTTCTGTTCTTTTTCTGAAGGACTAAGGGAAATAATGCAGGTATTTCTAGGGAAATCCAGCTAAGACTATAGCTTCTCCTCTTACATTCTTTTCTAATTTTGAAGATTAACACACTTTAGGGAGATTAAAGGATGGTAATACTTTAGCCTTTACAAGATGATAAAAAAGAAAATATATTCATCTCCAAGTATTTTAAAAGCTAATAAATAGAGCAGTAATTGATTTTCCATGGGATTAATATAAGAAAATTATTGAAATCAGATTTTGCTTCAAAATGAGGACAGTTTTCCAAAGGAGCTATTCAGCAATTATATGGGCCTTCTTAAAAGGGTAATGGATTTCCCATCACTGAAAAATATCACTGGGTGAGCTTTGCACGGGAAAAGTACATGGGGGTGTGTGCAAGTCTGAATGTATTATGCCCCCCCAAACACCACTATCTTTGATGTAATCTTGTGTGGACAGAAGTATCAGTGTGTTGATTAGATTGTAATTCTTTGAGTGTTTCTGTGGAGATGTGTCCTGCCCAACTGTAGGTGATAACTCTGATTAGATAATTTCCATGGAGGTGTGGCCCACCTATTTAGGGTGGGCCTTGATCAGTGGAGCCATATAAATGAGCTGACAAGCAGAAGGAACTCAGTGCAGCTGTGAGTGACATTTTGAAGAGGAGCTACAGCCAAGAGGGACACTTTGAAGAAAGCACAGGAGCTGCAGATGAGAGACATTTTGAAGATGGCTGTTGGAAGCAGACTCTTGCTCCGGAGAAGCTAAGAGAGGACAAATACCCCAAGTGCAACTAAGAGTGACATTTTAGAGGAACTGCAGCCTAGAGAGGAACGTCCTGGGAGAAAGCCATTTTGAAACCAGAACTTTGGAGCAGATGCCAGCCACGTGCCTTCCCAGATAACAGAGGTTTTCCGGACACCATTGGCCATCCTCCAGTGAAAGTACCCAATTGCTGATGTGTTACCTTGGACACTTTATGGCCTTAAGACTGTAACTGTGTAACCAAATAAACCCCCTTTTATAAAAGCCAATCCATCTCTGCTGTTTTGCATTCCAGCAGCATTAGCAAACTAGAACATGGTATAAATTAAATTAAGTGACTCCAATGATTGCTACCAGTTTGAGATTATGTGAGGTAGCAACAATTCCCATTTTATATTCCTGCTACATAATGATATGAGAATTGGATTAAATGACACCAACATTTCTTTAGAACTCTCAGAGTCTATGATTCTATGATAAAGGTTTCCTTGTCTTGGGAATTATTATTCCAGAGAGAAGAGGTGAATATCTCCTAAATTGAACTCCCCTGGCCTCCTTTATAATACTTTGAATCTTATCTTTTGGACCCCATTAAATCCTCCATTTATTTATCTATTATCATAAAGTGTATATATCTCTCTTAGAGCATCATGTTGTCTTCCTCATAAAGTAATGAATTTCCTAGGATCCAGACCTTTCCTTTTTGTGTCTGAATTGGCAGTATTAGACACATAGGCATATTGAGCAAGCACTCAATAAAATTTTATTGACTGAAAAATTAGGAAAGAAACTAAATAGGTAAAGAAATATGAAGGTACCTTATACAGCTAGCAATAGGAGGCTGAAGTGAAGGAGAGAGTCAGATGTAGTATAATAATAACTAACACAGAAAGTTCTTGCCATGTGTCAGGCACTTCTTTATGCACACTAAATTTAATTTATACTTCGTATGTAATCTTCAGAAGAGTTCATAAAGGTAGATAATATTTTTGTCCCCATTTACAGATAGGAAATCAAGCCCAGAGAGCTAAGCAACTTCCTAATATCACACAGCCAGTAAATGGTGGGCTTCGGATTTGAACCCTTGTCAATTATCCAAAGTCTGTTCTCATTGCCACCATTCCACATTGTGGGAAACAGAATATCAAGGGAGAATTGGTAACAATATATAGGTGAGCACTCAAGAATCAGGGTGCATATATGTTTCGTACATCAAAGAAAGATAGTAAGTCCAAACAAGATGTGCAGAAGAGAACTAGAATGAAATTAATCAAAGGATAGTTAGCCTAGTAGTGTCACGGAAAGTGTCATAGACTTAAAGACAAGAAAATAATTCCTAATGCAGCTTTATCTTGACTAGTGATATGTCTGTGTATAAACCCCTCTGAGGCTCAGCATTCTCATCTCTAAAATAACAAAGTGTGACTATCTCATAATGAGGTACCATTCCATGTGAAATCATAAAGTTACTGTTCAAGGGTTCAGGCAAAACTTTGACACAAAGATTAAAAATTCAGGCAAGGCAAATAATCAAAGCCAAGGAAAATTGGTTTTATAATCTGATAGTGTCAGAATCTTGACACCAATTACATCAGTGTAGCAATCTTAAGGTAACTGTTTCAAGAAGCCCTCCTTTCTTTCTAGAATGTTTAGATTACAGAGACAACGGAGAAAATAAATAAAGGGGGGTTGATTCCAAGAGTGGACCTTTTTACCCTGTCTCTGACAATCCTTTGGGTCATGGGAAATCTAATATTTATTAAAGGTATTATATAAAATACTCAGAAATAATAATTTAAAAGATTGAAAATAATTGCTATACTTGCTTAGGTATTATGTGAGAGTTTTTAATAGAACTTCTTTAAATACCTCTTGTAAAGTAATGGAAAGAATGCTGCTTCAGAAGTCAAAAGAGAGGTGTCCATCTTGCTTCTGGCACTGTAGTATCACAAGTAAATTGTTAAACTCTCAAAACTTTACTTGCAAAAGATGTTTAAGGAATTTTAATCTTAAAATTCTATAACTTCATACAAAGTTTATTTATATAGTAAAACTAAATCATAAATGACTGCACAGCAATTCCTAGACTTTCCCTTCAGTTTTCCATTTATTTGGCAGCATGTACATCTGAAAAATTCATCTTTTGAGGCAATAATTTTTAATGAATAATTAAATAAATTATATCTCACAGATAACTTCTGGTACATTAGGATAGAGCTAGAAATTCTGTGGTGGTTCTGGCACATGATTAACCTACCTACTATAATGTTTGGGGCAGTGATTTGAAAGTCAAAAAAATTGACTGTTGGCTGTAAAATGGTTCATCATGGGTCTATATTCAGTGGATTTTCATTGCATAGAGTTTTCCTTGAATTACCTATAATATTATATAATGTGCTGCTTTGGTAATAGTCATTTATGGAAAAAAAACAAAATTAAAGTCTGCATTAAAGTTTATCTGGGCATTTAAACATGTTTTAATATAGTTTAATATCCATATTTTAAACCAATAATAACTAAAATATGATGGTTGAAGCAGATTTATTTATCTTCTGCTTGACCTGATATTACCACTGATTTTTAGTTAACTTTAGAAATGATGTAGGAAAAAAATATTTCTATTAGAATTTCAGTTGATTTACTACTTATTGATGTGATTACCTATAATAATACAAAGGATAAAACAATAATATAATTAAGTAACCGAAGGAGGAGAATATTGGAAATTAAATTTATGTTAAATTCAAGAAACAAACAGCAACAAAATAAACTAGGAAAAAGTTTTCATCTATTTTAGAATGGAACAAAAACTTTATGGATTGTTTGCAGCTGGCAAAATTACTTTAAACTATTATGAAGTAACAAAGTAGATCATGTGGAGATTTTTGTTTTTAAATCTGTAATTAATAAGGATTATTGTGTCTTATGCACTGGCACCTTACATTTGGTGCCCACAACTTTATAATAAATGTTTCAGCCTATATGTAGAAGGTGTGTATGCATATATATGTATGTATATATAGATATTTATATTTACATTCCCTTTTAATAGACAGACTTTCAATATTTTAGAATAAATTTATTCGTTACATTATCTGACCTAAACTACTCTTTTACTGTTATCCCCCCACTCTTCCTGTGCTCATTCTTAAGCAAACTGATGAACCAACTGTGACACCACATAGTATATTGCCTGCTGTTATACCTTAGGTTATATGGCTTCCTCTGGTCAAAATTTCATAACTCTTCATTTCCCTTTTTTTATCTAATATTCTAGGTATGTTTGAAAATCAGGCTTCTACAGAATTGTTAATGATCTCTTTCTTTTGCATTTCCTACTAACAAAATGGTTACTTTCTAATGCTGCACTTTTTATGAATGCTCCAGACATGGCAAACTTTTTGATGCAAATTATTTTGTCCTACTCACGACAATAATTCAGGATCATATTTTAGGTGCTCAAAAAACCTATTTTGAGTCAATGATTGAATAAACTTAAAGAAAGGCATTAAACAAAAGGCAGACTGGCTGAAGGATTTGGATGTCTTTACTTGATCTTCACAGACAACAAGGAGTTAGCTAAGGTGCACGAGTTAGCTAAGAATATTAATGTGAGTGATATGTATTCTTCTATGAATAAAACATAATAAAAATAGTGTCATTAGTTGTCAGAAGCTAGATTGCAAATAACAGAGAAGTTATTAGGCAGGATATCATTAAAGGAGGATTGATGAGGAAATAAAAGAAAAAACAGAAGTTCAATACTCTATAAAGAAAAAAATAATAAATATCATATGTGAACAATACTAAATGACAGGTATATTTGTTACCTGTTTCCTAATGTCTACTTTATTCATAGCATCTTTTATGAACAACACTGCTTGTTCCTAAGAGATTTAGTATGATTTACAAACGATTCAAAATTGTAGGAATATACTCTAAATTAGATGCAGAAATAAAAGAGAAATTTTAATATAGTGATATTAAGTGAAATCATTTTCAAAGCTGTCTGAAAAAGAAATCAAACTACAAAAGACTATAGATTCAGATGGATTTCAATTTGGTTCTAAATGTTCTAGTAGCTGAATAAAAAGAGAAATCTAATCAGTTTCAAAATTTACCACGTCCACGAAAAAAGCAAACCAATTTACTCAGGAGAAGTGCAATTATTCCTCCTATGAAAACCCTGAAAGAAATTTCTCCATTTGGTTATCATAAAGAAGACACTGTAAAATATAATGAAATATGTTTTGAACAATATTTTTATGATAGACATCACCAACAGTTTCATAGAGCTGTTTTTTAAGGTATCCTTCAATATATCATACAATTCTGCTATACAATTTCATATGTACCTAAATAGGTACAGATTTTTGAGTTACTGGAAAAATAGATGGACAAAAAATTCCTGTAAACAATCTTCAGAAACATCATTACTACTGTAGCTTTTTACAGAAATTTGGTGGCACTAAACCTCAGAATGCTCAATTTGTTCATGCAATGAATAGATATTGCACATCTGTAATTTACATAACACCATATTAGGCAAAGAGGAAAAACAAAAGCAAAACAATTTCCTGGAAATCAGTTATTCTGTGATAACTAAATATGAATAAGTATGACAAATGACAAGAAAAAGTAAAAGTTAACATTCTCTTGTGAAAGTTGAGGACACTTCAGTTCCAAGCATACACTTATAGCATGGGTCAGATTTGTCCTCAGAATATAATAGGTCTGAGACTGCCCTAACAGATAAACAGGCACTGGCTGCTAATACATACTGTGTACTTGCTGTCTAACAGACTCTATGCCAAGATCTAGGGATACAGTTACATTAAGTTAGGGTCTTTGTCTCAAGGAGCTTCCAGTTTGTGATAATAATCCCAAGTGCACCAAAGATTAGGCTGCAGTTTGGTGACTGCACAGCCACTCTCTGTGAGAGTCTAGGAGTGTTAGCTTGAGCAAATGAAAGTGAAAAGACTGCTCAAGTAATCCCTATATAGCAGGTGGCCCTTGAATTGAATCTTGAAAAACCACAAGAATTATGGACAAAAGGTGGATAAGGTCATTTTAGGTAATGGAATGAGTGAGGGACGGCATGCCAAAAAGCATGGTAAATGAAAGAAGAGTAAGTAATTTTGTACTAGAATGCAAATAAGGGAGGAAATGAACCATTAGAAGTTGGAAGAGGTCAGATCATGAAGACCTTGTATGGCTAAACAAGAGATCTGTACCACAAGACTAGAGGATACCAAAAGCAAAACAAAACAATAACTTTAGTGTAATGCCATGGTGACATTCATTCTGGCATCATCATAAAGGATACAATCTAGAAGCTAAAAATAGATGTAGGCAGAGTGCTCTAGTTTGTTAATGCTGCAGGAATGCAAAACACCAGAAATAGACTGGCTTTTATAAAGGGGGTTTATTTGGTTACACAGTTACTGTCTTAAGGTCATAAGTGTCCAAGGTAACACATCAATAATCAGGTACTTTCAGTGAAGGTTGGCCAATGGTGTCCAGAAAACCTCTGTTAGCTTGGAAGGCATGTGGCTGGCATCTGTTCCAAGTTGTGGTTTCAAAATGGCTTTCTCCCAGGATGTTCCTTTCTAGGCTGCAGTTCCTCAAAAAATGTCACTCTTAGTTGCTCTTGGGGTGTTTGTCCTCTCTTAGCTTCTCTGGAACAAAAGTTTTCAATGGCCGTCTTCAAACTGTCTCTCAACTGCAGCTACTCTCTCAGCTTCTGTGCATTCTTCAAAGTGGCTTGGCTGTAGCAAGCCCTCTCCTTCTGTCTGAGCTTATATAGTGCTCCAGTAATCAAGGCCCATGCTGAATAGGTGGGGCCACGCCTCCTTGGAAATTATCTCATCAGAGTTATCACCTACAGTTGGGTGGGTCACATCTCCATGAAAACACTCAAATGATTCCAATCTCATCATTACTAAAATGTCTGCCCAAGAGATTGCATCAAAGAATATGACCTTTTCTGGGGGACATAATACATTCAAACTGACACATAGAGTAAATGGGAGATTATTGCAACAAACTGGGAGAGAAAAATGGGAATCTGAATTAAACCAGAGAAGTTATCATGAGAGGGAGGAGATAGGAGAGATAATAAGAGGGTGGAATATGTGGAATTTGGGCACCTGGATGACCTAACTGTCCTGTTCTTATGTTCTGAATAAATAATATTGCATCTGATAGTGTTAAACTTTTCTTATGTAATTTTACTTCCACTTTATGACCTGGATATGTAGGCAAGCTTTTAAATTTTTGAAATGTTATTTTCATATTCACCAAATCTCACATAGCAGTCCACTTGAAACATTTAATCACTTAGTCCATTCTGTCTGCATAACAAAGCTCAACATTGTAATCCTCCAGTTATTACAAAATCTGCTCTGTCTCAGATACATTTACACTTCAATTACAATTACAATGCTTTCATCTTAACAGCTTCTAGTTTCTGAAGGACTGAATTTCAAGGATTATGTTATAAAGAGAACAAAGGTTATTGACTGCTTTCCTCATTTCTTTCTGAGATGCTTTACTAGTGAAATAAGAGTAAAGGAAAAAATTTATGCCAAGGTGTTTTCTCCCTGCAGGAAAACATAATGGAAGTGATCAGAAATCAAGAGTTTTTACTCCTTCCAGCTGAGGAACTCCATAAGCTCTTGGCCAGTGATGATGTAAACGTCCCTGATGAAGAAACCATTTTCCATGCATTAATGATGTGGGTCAAGTATGACATGCAAAGGAGATGCAATGATCTAAGTATGCTTCTTGCCTTTATAAGATTGCCACTGCTTCCACCACAGGTAATTATGTGTGACACTGCTTTAATAACTACAACTTACTGAGAAATCCTATATTAAAAGTAAACAACCCAATCCATTTAAAAATATAGCTATCTACGTATTATTTTTGTTCAATCAAGTACTCTCTTTAAAGATATTGGTGGTGGTACTGATGGTGGGAAAGTGATGGGTCATGGGTCTAAATCCCATCTTTGCCCTCTCGTGACTCTTGTTCACTTACATGACTAAGAGAGTATCACTTGATTTCTCCAATCCTCAGTTTCTTCATCTATAAAATAGGATTGTACTGCCATGCAAAAGTATTGTTAGAGTCAAATTAGATGATATATGCAAAGCAGTTCATTTCAATACTGTATACAGAAGAAAAAAAACAATGCAGTTGTTAATTCTGTTTTCCTTTCTTTAAAAAAGAATGTTAATTTGACTGAGATGCAATAATATGATCATTCTCTGCTGAAAACGTATTCTGTGGGCATGCAAGGGTACTTTTTAATGCTCAATGCATGACGTTTCAAACCTCGTTAGAGGGATTTGACGTCTTACTGAATGGTAGTGAGTAATAAAATAGCAACAGTTAGGTATTGAAATTATAGAATTTTTATAATTGGAGCTTAGGAGACCAAGAAACTCATTTTATTGATGAGATAAATGAGGCACAGGGAAATTGAACAAACACAATATGTTCACTCAGCTAGTGAGAGGAAGTGTACTAGTTCTCTCTGATTCTGATACTTGTGTATTTAAACTCACTTTTAATATATATTGTGTACACACATATTGGTAACCTGGGGCCTATGGCTTCTCATGCTATCCAAAAATAAAGTTTAAGGAGGCTCTAATCTCTGAAATCATAGATACAATTATGTGTGCGAACATTTTGTGTTTGGAGGAAACACATAACATTTATCAGATTCTTATAACATTTATCAGATTCTTCATTTTGATCCAAGCCACCATCCAACTTTTTCCTAAGCCTTATATCACTATGAACGTAAGGTAGGGAATTAGGAAATTGAGGAAGAATGGTAAACAAGTATAAAGTGGTGTTAATAAGTGAAGAAGTGACATTGAGGTTATGTGTTAAGACTGGAAAGTTTGGAACATCCATCAGTGTACAGAAGTGGGGGAAAGTGAAACTTGACAGAGTAATAATTGTATTTCTATTGACTCCTTGGTTGAGTGGAGGAGTAAAAACAGAGTGAAAGAACATATGGCAATTCTACCTAAACAAGTTACATAGGCTTATCTTAACACCAAGATCTCTAAAAAAGGAAATGAAACATGCATTTAAGTAACTGGACAAAGAATAAATTGTGATGCCACGCACTGAATTTTTATGACTCTACCACCCTGGGTTCTGAAACCAGATACTTCCAGTCTGTAAATTCTGTCAGGCTGTAAATGGCTGACATTTCCACTGTTGGCTGAAATGTGGGGAGCCATGGAGTTGAATTGGTGCCCCCAAATCATCAGAACTATGACACGTACCCAAGGAGGCCAAGATTGTGATGAGAGCTCTGTCTTTTCATGGTATGTCTTTCCTTTCTACTTCCTCCCTCACTCTTTTGTCATCAGAAATGGGAGATATTTCCGCCTGTACATTTTGCCTAAACTGTGACATCAGAACTGAGATGTAGGTCATATTGGCTTGTTAATTCTGAGGCTATACATTACACATGGGGTCTCAATTCTTATTTGTTCAACTTTGTCTTTCTTAGTGAGACGATGTTTACTAACATTAGGAAATAAAACATTCTTATTTTGGTTTAACTAACAAGTACAAGGCTTTAAAGTTAAATCTGTTATCACAGTACCAATAAGCATAACAAAGCATACAGCAATTCTCCATTAGTCATCTCTTCAAATTTGGGACATTATAAATAACATTATGACATGATTTTATGTAAGCTTTCAAAAATGTTTAAAAATCATTAAAATGTGTAGGAGGGAAGAATAAAAAAACACTTTCTTTTCACAAAAATACCTTTGGATTTGGGAACGGTTATCATTTCCGTAACTAATATTAATGGTTGCATTTCATTGTAAGCATTTCACACACTGTATTTCTAATCTTAACAACATAGCTGCAAGGTAGGGATTATTACTTTTATTGCACAGAGCGAGGAACCGTTTCAAAGAGGTTAAGTGATTTTTTTAAAGGTCATATTGCTAGTGGAAAATCCACTTTTCCTGCAAATCTGGGCTGGCCAGATATCAGCATATGCAGACACATTTCTCCTGTTGTTTCTCTCATGGTGTTTGCTCCAAATACATGGTCTTTGCACTTATAACTGGAGAATCATAAAAGCTGCATGACCCAGAAATTCTGAAGTTTCCTGTGGTGAAGAAAGAAGAACGATACAATAGAGACTAACATGCAGTTAGTTCCTTCTTTCTATGAAAACTTAACCTATCTTATCTTATTTAATTTTTACAATATCCCTATTTAACAGCTGTTACTATTTCCACTTTTCATATGAGTACATTGAGAATCAGAACAGCTTTTATCTTCTGATAAAGTTACGGAGCTCAGATTTGACTTCTTGTATATCTGATATTAATGTGATTCTTCTTCCACTATGGGGAAACTAGTGCAATATCTGTTTCTGTGGTTGACTTCATATTTACCTCAAAGTCCAATTAGAGTTCAAAAAGGATTCAATGGAACTAGATTTTTCCAGTCTTTTACATGGACTTGTGAATCTGCTAAGTATCTTAGGGTCTTCTAAAAAAGCTATTATGATGATCAGAAACACATTCTGTCCTTTATCCTGGAACTTTTAAATAAAGGTCTTGACCTTAATTCTTAGAATGCCTAAAGCTTAGGTCTTTTATAACCTTTTAATGATTTGCATGGGCATGTTGTGCATGTGTGCATGTGTGTGTGTGTGTGTGTGTGTGTGTGTGTTGCTACCAAGAGCACTTGGGCTCTGTGGAATTTTGAACACAATAAAGTAGAGAAATGAGAGAAAAAGAAAGATAAAAATAATTAGAAAAAAGTTTTAATGGCAGGGGCAGTTATTTGGAGGACATATCACAGCAAGGTTTTGCCATATATGAGAGTAGAAAAGTTAAAAGTGTGCTGACTGTTGATTCAAAGTACTAAATAAAACTGAAATAAGCAGGTATAATGGGAACATCCATTCTTTTCTCAGTATATATTCATTCACTCATTATTAATTAACTCTTTGGCATAAGAATTCATTAACTGGAAATATATTAAAGAAAGGATATATATTCTAAGAAATACTTAAGAAATGGTTTATATTCTAAAGAAATGAGAGGAGTAATATAACAAAATACAATATTATGTTTTAAAACACTAGGGATATTTAAAGGATGAAGAATCTACATATTTCTGGTGAATATCTACATATTTCAAAACGAGATAGTATTTGGCATAATTCTTTAAAGAGACTTAAGAGAAGAATTTGATTTGTGGTTTTTGTACACTGTTTTCTGCAGATTTAAATAATGGGCTTGAAGTGAGTGAGTGAAAAATATTTGGAAGATTAGTTGTGAGCTTATTACAATACTGTTAAGCAACAATAACAATGAAACCAACCAAGGCAATAATAGAAAAGACAGAGAAGATGGAATGATTTAAAGAGATGGTTAAGGCAAACAAGCATAAATATAGGGAAAATATATGATTCCAAGATAAAGTTAATCTAAAGAATCTGTAAGTACTTTTATAGCTATGGGATTCTATGATTTTATTTAATAAATACATGAAAATTTATGGAATTTTTTAGAAAGTAAAAATAAAGACGGTGACAAAGACTTCACGCACAATGTAAGCATGTTAAATGATAGTTTGATGATGAAGAAATTTAGGTGACAGGAATTGTCTTTAATATTCCTCAGGTAATTGACCAAATTGACCTGGGAAGATTTCAGTTCAATCTTCTCACAATCTACATTCTCATGATTTTTTATTGCCAGGCCCATTATGTGTATCTGTTGTTAGTTATTTCTTAAGTATACAAGAGAAAAATCTATTCTGGTAGATTCTACTATTTATAAATTAATGTATGCTATTATAAAGTATAAATTATGGTAAACTGGAGTAGCAAAATATAATGAAGATGTAAATCTTGATAGAGAAAATGGATTTTAGATAAGAATAGTGGTAGAGAAAGTAGGCTTTAGAAAAGATTGTGAGAAAAGAAATAAAAAGACCCAGAAGCAACAATTTCTATTTTATACAGTAGCCAATACTGAAATAAATTCAGTTACTTGACTTTGCTGAAGAACGGACCAGAAGAAAATGAAAGAGAAAAGAAACTTCTGGCTTAAGAAATGGCAAATGGTTTGTATCACTGTTTTAAATAAATGAGGAATAGAATTTTACCCATGTCCATATTTTTCTTGAGTACTCTGAGATTTAAAAATTTCAACAGAATTGAAACAAACTGTGGAAATTTCAGTCATTTTAGAGAGAGTGAGTAAATTGTTGATTTAATCATTTTTTCTCTCTTTCCCCTTTCCAGGATACAGCAAAAGCTGTGCAATAACATGCTTTAACATTTTGCAACATTTATTTCTGTTCCCTTCAACTGGTTTCATAAGCCATATCTGTATAATATGTATATAAATATTTATTTATGATATATATGTATTTAAAAGAATATAGATGTGTCAGAATTATAGTGTGCTTTTTTTTAATGAATGATTTAGAAATTAGAGGTGTTCTTCTTGAAGAATCAAGGGAATGCAATTGTATATATAATCAAGCCAAGAGATATTTAGGAAAACTCAGTTGTATCACAGCCAGAGATTATTTAAGATGTTGGAGTTATGCATATAAACTTTGCTTTACGTCTTAGAATTGGTATTGTTTTTCTCTTTTGAGACAGCAAGGAGGAAGATTCTTTATAACGTTCTAGCAAGCAAACATACTGTCTTTTAAGAGAAATACGCAGCTGTGTATGTTTTTGTGTGCACACACATTTACTTTTATTTTCTATAGCAAAAAGTAAAAGGAAACATAAAGTTTGCAAGGAAACAGTAAAACATTGCCTTAGTTTAGAGAAATATAGTTTAATCCAATATGAAAAATAAAATAAGTAGGAGACTCAATTGTTTAACTTCAGAAAACAAATGAATTTC
Source organism: Choloepus didactylus (assembly GCF_015220235.1). Classification (NCBI taxonomy): domain Eukaryota; kingdom Metazoa; phylum Chordata; class Mammalia; order Pilosa; family Megalonychidae; genus Choloepus; species Choloepus didactylus. The sequence goes on from NC_051318.1 coordinate 69,231,015, forward strand.
AGAAATGAATTTTACCTGTGTAAATTTGTAATAAATATATCCCAAAAGATTTTTTATGGTAGAAATAGCAATATGGAAGGAAGGGAGAGGTCTCCAACTTCTCCATTGGAAATGTGACAAAAGATCAGATACCAGTGACATAAAAATCTGTTGTCCATAAAAATTATGGCAACAACTGAGAAACCAAATGAAAAGCAAGCAAAGTGACAAAGAGTAAATCAGTATAAGACAAGCATTTGTAAATCACAGTAGGATATACAGAGTAGGTTATTTTCTTGAATTATTTATATCTTTTTTGTTGTTGTTACTTCCCAAAGCAAGCATGGCAAACTATTCCATGATAATTCCAACAGTTCTCAAAGTTTGTCAACATAAATGTTCACTGTTTATCATATTATATATCTTATCCTTAAAAGGAAAAAAGAAAAATGTTTGACTGTTACAAATGAGTAAGACAAAAGAATTAATCAAACATATTAACACAATTCATTACCAGTCTTTGTTATTTTTTCATTTGGTTTTTGTCTTTTTTTTCCCCTATGATTTGCTTTCTGATTAATGACTATTCCAGGTCATTATTACAAAGTTCATAATTTTTACAAAACTAAGACTATAAAAGTGAAAAAAAAAAGGAAGAGTGTTATTTTTCCCTAAAATAAATGTCTTTAAATCAGAAATGCATAGACAACATGTACTTATAAAATCTTATAGATTTATCTTAAATACTATTTATATTCATGATCATTTAACCCATTATGACATTCACAGTCCAAATTACAACATTAAGAGAATACAGAAGCTTTTTATTTCAACAAGCTTATGAATCAACAAGAACATCAATGTAACAAGTGATATGTAAAAACATTCACACGGACATATTACTCTCGATATAGCAAAGAGAGCACTAGAGAAGTTGGAAACTAACCTGAAAGCCTTTACTTTGCTGCAATAGATCAAGAGTCTCTGCCTTAATATCTCCTTGTGTTTCATGTGCCATCTTTCTTGCCATGGAGACTCCACGATGATCACTTCTCTATTTTACATTATCATTTCTTAACTCATTATCAGATCAGTACAATCAACTACAGAAATGCATTGTTTCAAACATTTAAAAAAAGCAAAACAAACTCCTCATATTCCTTTCCACTAACTGCTCCAGTTTTCTGTTCTCTTTTCTGGCAAAACATCAGTTATTATTTATAGTTATTGTCTACTGTATTGTAGCCATCATTCTCTCTGTGACCCACTCCAATCAGTCTTTTGCATCACTCAAGAGCATCTAAAGCCTCCATATTGTCATTTTCTGTCATTTTACTTGTTTTCATCTGCCTTTACTTGTCATCACTCCGCATAAAAAATACCATTCACTCCTGTATTTTTAAATGCTGTATGGAAATCAGTTGTAAATTCTGAATTTAAATGTCTAGCCCTAAACTTTTCCTGAAAAAAAGACTCAATACCCAGTTAACTACTTGGTATCTCTAATTGAATATCCAATAGTCATCCTAACTTTACATGTACAAAATGGAATATTTCAAAATCCCAGTATTCTCCCAATCCTCAATATGTGTCAATAGCAACCATCTAGTTGCTCAAGCCAAATTGTTTTTCATTCTCCTCCTTACACTGTAGTCAACATTCAGACCCTTAGGAAACCCTTTTGACTCTGCTCCAAACCGTATCCTGAATCTGTTCTTTTTTTTTTCTTTTCTTTGTAACATCTCCATAGCTCCATCCTACAAAAAACCACTATCTTTCTCCTGCACTAATAGAAAATCCTCCTGTCTAGTCTTCTTACTTTTATGCTTGACCACTGCAGTAATTTTCCATTTTATGGAATGAATCAATTTTATAGAATGAATCAATTTGTCTCAAACGTCTGATTATCATGCTCTTAGAATAAAATTCTAATACCCTGTGCTACAAGGCTCTATGAGTACTGGCCTACTTCTACTTCTCCAACCTCATCTCCTTCAATTCTTCAGTGCCTTCCAACCACACTGAACTTTCTGTTTCTTGATCAAGTAAAGGTTATCTCCTGTACAATATGTTTGTACCAACTGATCCTGGTGACTAGAAGCTCTTGCAATGAAAAGGAAGAAGGTGGTAGTGGTAGGAGAGGACTGTCTCAGCTGCAAGCAAATAAGGATGGCTGCATATTCTATAGAGAATTAAAAACAATAATACTATACACTAAAAATCAATCTGCTTTTATTATTAGCATTTCTTACATTTTAAACAATATCAGTGATAACATACTCCTATCTGCTGGGATAGACTGCCCTTACTATAGCCCTTCTTTGGTACTTCATTGCCTAAAATGCAATTCACCCTTGTGGCATGGCTAACTATTTATAATCAATCAAGTTTCATCTTAAATGTTTGCTGTTCTTAGCACTTTCACTTACTATTTTCATGCTTATTTTTCAAAAATCTCTTTCCCTGTAACTATCTTTTTCAGAAAACCAAACTTGAAGGTATTGTTCACCAAGTACCTGGCATAGTCAGTTCTCCACAAATATTTGCTGAATAAACAAATGAAACGTTTTATTATAGGTCTTAGGAATTTTAATCTCAGTTATTTTAACTATCTATTGATATTTGAGTTCTCTGGAATGTGAGAGAATCTCTACAATAGTGTGTTACAATGGGATTAACAGTGGGTGCTAGAAACACTGACATAAGGAAGGATTGTTCAGACTTAACTAAAAATCCCTTATTGAATGGACATGAATAGGATATAATCTATCATCTCTTTGCTCTATTAGATATATTTCTAAAACAAATTTACTGAAAGTCCTCTAATACCAATGACCACCATGTATTACAAAATTGATATGGCACTACAAGAAAACTTGATTGCATTTTCATTGCTAACACATTAAATTAGAAAGACAAATTCTATTCCATGAGGAAAAAAAATTAACTTAAAAATTAAATTGCTTTATAAGCAATTTTCGTATATATTAAAGAAAAGTGTTCGTAGCATTTACCAAGAGTCCACACAATGCAAGAACAATTATTTTTCTCAATTAAACATTAAAGAGAATTTCATTCTTTATTCATGTCTATTTAATATAGGAATAATAAAATTAAAATAGGATATAATAATTTGTAAGCAGACTAAGACACAATGTGGAACGTTTATAATAAAGCAAAAGCAGTTTAAATTATAGACCAGATTTTCCAGTGGTTTTAATTTAGGATTTGGGAAAAACTGAATTAACAATTTGAAGCTACTTTAATATTTATTAAATGGAGTTTATGACAATAAACTTTGAAGGTTAAAATTAGAATCCTTGGACTAAAGAATACTCTTTATTCCTGGGTAAATCTTACAGCTAAAGCCTAAGTAGAGGAAAATTACATTGATCCAGTTGTAGAATTATTCTTTTATTTTGAGAAGTGATTTATTTTATATGTGTGTGTGTGTGTGTGTATTCACTTCCTCTTGTCCACATTGCTATTTTTGTAATATGCTTATGCAGGTTAATTTTTGAGGAACAGCAGGTGGCTTGCATGACTGAGTCAGAGTTATCCAGGAAGAATTGTTGGAATTCAGAGAAAGTGAGTATGCAAATCATTGAATGCCTTGTAAGTGAGTGTAAGAACTTTGTAGTGAAATGGGAAACCATTGCAGGGTTTTGAGGGAAGGAGAAATCTGATCTATTGCACACTTTTAAAGACATGTAGCTGCTGTGTTGAGAATAGACTGGAGGGAAATAAGGATGGAAACACAGGAGGTGACTGTAGTAGTAGAGGTGAGAGATTTGGGGGGAACAGATGAAGGTAATAAGTGTAATATTAATGAAGATGGAGAGAAGTGTTTGCATTCTAGATATACTTTGAAGTAGAGTTTGTTAGATGAGGGAAATGAGAGAAAAAAGAATCAAGATGGGTCTAGTTTCTTGGCTTAAGCAAATAGAAGGAAGAATTTCCCTCAAAGATGGGAAACGATGCTGTGAACCAGTGACTTTGAGATATCTATTTAGCCTCTAAGTGGAGATGTTGTATAAACTGTTGAATATATCTGTCTGAAGTTCTGGAGACCCGTCTGGAAGATATAAAATAGGAAGTTGTTGGCATATAGATATGATTTAAAGACATGATATGAGATAGTATCATCAAAAAAGTCAGTGTAGATGGATAAGGGAAAAGATCTAAGAATGAAATTATGGAGCATTCCAGCATTACAAAGTCGGAGATAAAAAGAATGAACCCATCTGTCATATCTATTCCTGAGTTTTGACTGTTAGTTGGGATATTTATTTGACACACAATTTACATGCTTTGTAGCACACTTTCAAATGTAACCTGTATAGTCATATATGTATGTATGAATTTAAAAGGAATTTGTAAGAAGTTCAACATGCTGATATCACTTTTAAATTCTTCATAATTGAATGGCATTTTTTTGATTAAAAAAAGAAAAGAATGAAACAGTTTTTGAAATTGGGTAAACTAGCCAAATAGAATAAAAGTCAAGGGAACTTGATATCCAAGGGGATGTCACGGAAGAAACTATCAGAGAGAAATGAGTGATCAGCTCCATCAAATGCTGCTGATATGTAAAACAGAATGAGTACTGATAATTGATGGTTGAGCTTAGCAATATATAGTTTATTGGTGACCTTGACAAGAATCATTTCTGTAGAATGGGGCTAAGCAAATACAGGAAGATAGGATTTTTTTTTTAATTCATTTTACTGAGATATATTCACATACCATGCAGTCATACAAAACAAAGCATGCATTCAATTGTTCACAGTACCATTACATAGTTGTGCATTCATCACCAAAATCAATCCCTGACACCTTCATTACCACACACACAAAAATAACAAGAATAATAATTAAAGTGAAAAAGAGCAAAGTAAAAAAGAACACTGGGTGCCTTTGTTTGTTTGTTTGTTTTCCTTCCCCCATTTTTCTACTCCTCCATCCATAAACTAAATAAAGGGGAGTGTGGTCCATATGGCTTTCCCAGTCACATTGTCAACCCTCATAAGCTACATATTTATACAATCGTGGGAAGACAGGAATTTAAAACAGTAAATACATTCAATCTTTAAAGGAATACTGCTGCAAAAGTGAACAAAAAAAAAAAACGAGTCTGTACTTAACTGGGTTTATCAGTCTGGGTCCAATAGGAAAGAAAAAAAATGCATTATCATTTCAGTAGGGAAAGTTTATATAAGGAATCATCAGCTATAACAAGGAACTGTAGTATTGGAAAGAACAAAGTTAAGAAAACTCTAAAGAATATAGGACTAGAAGATATAAGGAGATAATACCAGCCGTAAAAGTGAGATGATGCACCCAAAGAAGCATTCCATTACTCCATCCCCAGGAATGAGATCCAGAACTCCTTTGGGAGGGCACAGCCATGGCTCACTGGATGACAGAGAAGTCACCGTGGTGCTAAATTGGTGGAACTGGCTGGAAATCTGTACTTTTCCAGAAATCCCCAAATCTGCCCTCTAGGATGCCAGAGAAAGCTGTTCCTGGAGAGGAGTCCCCTGGAGCACTGGAGAAGTTGAATTCAGGGCAGGAGCATTGTGAGGAAGCACACCCAAATCAGGAAAAAAAAAAAAAAAAACCTCTTTTCCTGCTCTGTGGACAAAGTTTATTATTGCACTAGCTGGTAAAGGAAAAATCTTTAAAGGGCCCAGATCTGTTTTCACAGAACAGACAACAGGAATGACTCTGGAGCTGAGGGTCATCAAATCAATCGCCTCTAAACTGAAAGGATGCTGTCAAACATGTTTGTTTGCTCGTGGGGATGATCCAGGGGAGGGAAAATTTGATCATATAAAAGCATTTGGATATACTAGGGTAGCTGGGATCTCATGCCCAAGCGGCGGGATTGGCTTTAGAAAAGAGAAAGATTATCAACGTCAACATGTAAAAGGCAGATATTGGTAAGAGGGTGATGTGTTGGTGCAAGTCCATGTTCACTCGGATCCTATCTTTGTCTCAGACATTAATTCACTGTTTGATCATGGAAAGCTTGATTTCTTTGGGCATCAGTTTCCACATTAGGGAAAGGAGGAGACTGGACTCATGATCTTAAAGTTTGTTTCTGACAATAATATTTTATGAGTCAAAATAGGTTTAATATCCTACGAAAAAATGCCTATTCAAAATTCATAGAGAATTTTATAGAGAAATGAGATATATATGACTCCCATCTGTAAAAAATATTATAAAGTTTCAAACCTATCAGGCACCTTTCATTCATTTAAAAATATACTAAAGTGAAAAATAAAAAACAATTTGAAGAACTCTGCTTTGACTCACAGAGTAAATTATTTTAGTGAAAAATAAATTCATTCCATTGTATTTGTGTCCGGCGCTGCCCCGCTCGGTCCCCGGTTCCCGGCCGGCGAGGGGAAACAGGGAAGGAGAGAGAGAGATGCAGACTGCGCGAACTAACCTGGTCATGAATCACGACTCGAACCACACGGCAGTTGTGAAAGCAAGCCCTTTACTACAGCTAGATGAACATTCTGTGTTACTGGTTCCCACACGGGGCACGGCGCCTCGTGGGAGAGCAGCCTCGATGTGGCCGTCAGGCACGGCTCCTTGTGGGCTGTCTCACCCTACCCCGTCCGGGTAAGACCTTTTATACACAATTAACAACCAATAAGCTTCTAGGCTAGTATCGCGTATACAGGATTTCGATTGGTAGGAGCGGGTGGCGGATACATGCGTCACTATGCGGAAACAGGATGCAGGCGCCATCTTGGCTCACTCGATGGGCGGGGGTAACTCTAGAGCAGGCTGCAGCGCATACGCTAGGCCCGATTCGGGAGGCGGCTTTCCACATCTCCCCCTTTCTTATTTATTTTGACCCAGTGTCTCCAGTGATGAGCGTGCTCCCGTGAACCCAAATGGTTCACAACCTCTTTGGTGCTTTGGGGAGTCTGGACTAGGCCTCAGCCATCCAGCGGCGGAGCCTCTAGCACCAACCAGAATGCTCACGTCATATGGAGACCGGAGAGTCCGTAAGCTGGAAGCAACGTGACTCTCCCTGCAGTGCTTTGCCTGGCAACTGGGGAACAACGACGGGGGCAGGAACAGCAGTAACCAGAGTCGGGGGTGTCACTAGGTGTCTCTGTGCAATGGCTAGGGTCCAGTCTGGCCACAACTAGGACTCTGCCCTAGAGACCCACCTGAGACAAAATTATGACTACTGGTGTCGCCTTTTACACCCGAGAAACAGCCATGCGATTCGCTACAAATTTTGCTCCAAAGCGCCCCACCTGAGGCGACCAGGAAGGGGTATGGTTAATAAATCGGTCACTATCGGGGGTAACAGAGGTGGGAGTCATAGCCATCATAGTGGTAACACGCAATTGCTGCTGCGCTTGAAACAGGCGTTCTAGCAAACATTTAACAACGACTAATCCCACCAATAATCCCACTGCAATGAGGATCCAATTAGTTAAATTGGGCCAAGAGAACCAGGAAGAAACACTGTGCAATAGTTTCTGTAGAACCTCGCCTAACCCGGAGAGATCGACTTTAACGGGTTTTAACTTGATCCCCCCAATTGTGTCTAAACTAGATTCCACCTGTTGGGAGAGATTAACAAATTCAGGAAAATATGACCTTCTCAGCCAATCAGAGACTCTGGAAATGCTTCCGGTCACGTTGGCCCTGACAGGAGTGACACAGAGTTTAACCGTAAGCCACCGGGTGTCACATGTTTGCTGAAGCACTCTCCAGAGTCCATCTATTTCCAGTCCAAGTTTATCTATCTCCGCTTGGAGTTTCTGAATGGCCTGGAAATTTAAGTTCAGCATCTGATTGTGGCGGCGTAGCACGTCTCGGGTAAGGTTGACCAAGCCATTTACTGTTTCCATCGTTATGGCGAGCTGCCGATCTGTCCATGCTTGTAGCACAGCCTGCCCGATCGTTGGGACAAACAAAGAGGAAGCTACACTGGCAGCATTCGATAGCCATTCTTTTATGCCTCTTGGACGCCTAGACTTAGAGAAGGGGATATTGTTAAGTGAAACAACTTGAGAAACAGGGCCAACCCAGTCGGTTGCCTTGACGGGGAGCCAGACATAACTTGGGCGATACACTAGGATAGCGGGGCGGCGAGGCATCCGGGTCTTTGGAACGGTTGCAGACTGTAGGAGCAAACCCCGGAAGGAAAAGGCACCTTTGAGTCTCCTTTTTACTCAAGATCCCTTCACAAGACTGGCGGCTCTTCCCTGTAACGTTAAGAAATTCAAGCAAGACTCCCTTACTTAACTCGCCATTACCAGTTTCACAAGTAGCATTCGCCGCAACTGTGGTGTTGACAACCTTGACAGAGAGGTTAGCAAAAGAGAGGATCAGTGTGTCATTGGTGAGGGGGAAGGACTCGTTGAAGCTTGTGGAGGAAATATAGTTCCACTAAAAAGAAAAAGGCAGATTAGAAGGATTGCTATAGGAGAGCAAAGAACAGAGTTACCGATCCTCTTTTTGGGCAACCGCGGGGTGGTCAGTCCTACTATTATCGTCTTGTCGGTCGTCGCCATCATCAGCAGGGTCGGAGGCTTGGTCTAATGGTTCAGGTTGTATATTCGTTGGCGTTTCTGACAGCTGTTCCTTGGCTTCTTCAGGTGATGTCACGGTTCTCACCAGTCTTTCCGGAACCCACACTGGTTGACGTCCTGGTTCCTGGGGAAAAACACAAACAGAGCCTCTGGCCCAGCTGAGCACCGGGTCAGGGCCTTTCCACTGCCCCGACAGGACATCCTTCCAACGGACTAGACCTCTATGCGGAGGACTCGGGGTGGTGTGTTGCAGGGCAGGTGTCATTCCTTGTGAATTTTCGTTTAAAAAATTATATGTGAGCAAGGCTACAGACAGTCGAGCTTTTGGGGACAGGCCGTGGCCTATACCCTCTTTCTGTTTTTTAAGCAAGTCTTTGAGAGATCTGTGCGCTCTTTCAATGATTCCTTGCCCCTGAGGGTTATAGGGGATGCCATGTTTTAATTGGACATCCATGTTGTCACAAAATTTTTGGAAGGATTTACTAGTGTAGGCAGGCCCGTTATCCGTCTTTAACGTCTTTGGCTTACCCCAAGCTGCCCATGCAGCAAGGCAGTGTGCAATGACGTGGGAGACTCTTTCTCCTGGTTCAGCAGAGGCAAATAAAACTTGGGAGCATGTGTCCACCGACACATGTAAGTACTTGATCTTACCATACTCTGAATGATGAGTGACATCCATCTGCCAAGTATCCCCTGGGGTGAGACCCCTAGGGTTGACCCCAACCGAGGGGACTGCTCTCTGCTCTGCACAATTGTTGCAGGCTCGGACAATATCTCGAGCAGCTGCACGTGGTATGCTGAACCGCTTAGCTAGGGTACCTGCATTGATGTGAAACTTGGCATGGAATTCTCGGGCTTGTTGATACGGTACCAGCATCGGAAAGATGTGCAGCTGTCGAGTGGCTACATCTGCGCTATGGTTCCCCTGGGCCATAGGGCCAGGCAAACCTGTGTGGGCTCTAATATGGGTTATGTAAAAAGGGTGTTGCCTGGTCCATATAACCTCCTGTAGTTTGGCAAAGAACGTCCTTACTGTAGAGGAATGTTTAACAATGCCCACCGTTTCTAAAATTTGTACAGAGTTCACAACATAAGCAGAATCCGAGACGACATTTAAGGGCTCGGAAAGGCTTTCCAGGACTGCAATGATAACCTGCAGTTCTACCCATTGAGGCTTTTGTGGTTGGAAGAGCACTGTTTTAGGAGTGTCCCCCTCCACACAATACGCCCCTGTTCCAGAGCTGGAGCCGTCCGTGTATACGGTGGGGGCGCCTGCTAGTGGCCTAGGAGAGGTTACTTTGGGAAAAATCACTGGGTGCCGGGTGACAAACTGCAAGAGAGGAGCCTTAGGGAACTGATTGTTAATGGGACCAAGAAATGTACACCGGAGAATGGCCCATTGATCTATGCATCCGGTGAGTATCTCAAGCTGCTGGGAAGAATAAGGCACCCTGAGATTTTTGGGCTGCTGACCGAAATGCTGCACAGCCCTTTAATGCATTCTAGGGCCAAGTCTGCAACCGCTGTAGGATAGTGCTCTAGGACTTTTTTGGGGGGAAACTCCAGGGTGGACCCAGAGCAGCGGCCCCCGCTGCCACAGTACCGCAGTGGGCTGTAATTCTGTCGGCAGCACGCAGGCTTCAAAAGGCTCATCAGGGTCTATTCTCTTCAATGCAGCGCCACTGAGCGCCTGTTCCACCTGGCATAGTGCTCGCCTTGCCTCTGGAGTGAAGCTTCGAGGTGAGTTTATATTAGAATCCCCCTTCAACAGGTCGAACAAAGGTGTTAGTTTGACATTGGGTATTTTTAGGTATGGACGGATCCAATTGATATCCCCCATGAGTTTTTGTAGATCATTGAGAGTGTGTATATTGTCTAGCCTGAGAGACACCTTTTGGGGGGAAACATGAGTGGGTGCGACTTTCGCCCCCAGGAAAGTGGTAATGTCAGTCATTTGGATTTTTTCAGGGGCAATCTCTAGGTTAGCTTCTCTAAGACTAAGGACTAAATGTGACAAAACTGTTTTAAGAAGATCTGTGTCTCTATGGGCTAAGAGAATGTCATCCATATAATGGATGATTTTCACTTGAGGGAACTGCTGCCGAGTGCTAGCTAGCTTCGCAGCGACATACAGCTGGCACATGGTAGGACTATTAGCCATGCCTTGGGGCAGGACTGTCCATTCAAAGCGTTGACAGGGCTCCTCTTGATTACTAGAGGGCACAGTAAAGGCAAACTTAGGGGTGTCTTCAGGGTGGAGCGGAATAGAAAAGAAGCAATCTTTCAGATCTATGATGAAAATCGACCAGTGCTCCGGTAATGCCGAGAGGAGGGGCAGTCCCATCTGAACGGGCCCTAAAGGCTCCATGCAATCGTTAATAGCTCTTAGATCATGTAGCAGTCTCCATTTACCAGATTTCTTTTTTATTACGAATATAGGGGTGTTCCACGGTGACGTGGAAGGGGCGATATGGCCCTTTTCTAGTTGTTCTGATACTAGGGCGTGCAACGCTGCAAGTTTTTCCTGTGGCAAGGGCCACTGAGGCACCCACACCGGAGCCTCGGTTTTCCATTTTAGTTTTATAGGTGTGGGTGGGAATCTCTCCTCAGTGGCCCCTATGAAAAACCCAAGCCTCGTCTGTCAGACTTGGGGGCAGCTTGTATAGGCTCCGCACGTCCGTGCAGTGAAGCTCCTAAACCCTTGCCGGGGGTATACCCCATTTCTTTTAGCAGTCGCTTAGAGGTTGGGGAGTAGCCGCTAATTAAAGTAACGTCCATTTGGGTCAGAATGTCTCTTCCCCACAAAGACACAGGCAGGGCTAATACATAAGGCTGGAAACTGCCTTGGTGTCCTTCTTCATCGGCCCAATGAAGGGCAGCTGCACTGAGCATGGGCGCTGAAATTTGGCCTATTCCTCTAATGGGCTCTTCCGCCCTGCTCGTTGGCCAGGTGGGGGGCCATTCTTGCTGTCTTATGATAGACCGATCGGCCCCTGTATCGAGCAGGCCCAAGAAAGATCTGCCTTGCACCTTAATGGTTAGCATAGGTCGAGACTCCAGGGACATATGGAGTCCCTCAAAAATCGCTCCACTGGATCCGAACCCTTTTTCCCCTCTCTGTCTGATTCTGCTTGGAAAGACTGCATGTAAGCTGGGTAAGAGCAGGAGCTGCGCCAGCTTATCACCTTCTGCAATGACTAAGGTGCCCCGCTGAGATTGAACCATAACTTGGGCACGGCCTGTGAAATCTGAATCTACAAGTCCTGGTATAACTGTTAATCCTTTCAGGGCCGTGGATGCTCTTCCCAATATGAGCCCTACAGTACCAGCCGGTAAGGGCCCCTTGAAGGAGGTCCCTACTAACTGGACACCCATGGAGGGGGTTAGTACGAGTCTGGAGGTGGCACAGAGGTCCAGTCCTGCTGAGCCGGGGGACGCACAAATTTGATCGGATCCTGTGTTGTCGAATGGCATGCAAGGGGGTCCGTCGAAAGGGCGGACCCCCTCTTCCCGTTTTTTGGAATCTGCTCGGGGCGGCCAGAGAGGCGTCTACCCTGCGCATCGAAAACCGATTTACAGTCTTCTGCGCGGTGGGGGCCTTTGTGGCAACGGCCACACGGCCTGGTTGCTGCACCTGGTTCGCCAAACCGTTGAGTGGCAGGGGGTTGACGTCTATTGGGACAATCTCTCTTAAAGTGCCCTGATTGGCCACAGCCATAGCACCCGTTAGACTTTGCCCCTAAGGTTCTCGGGCTTTTTGTAGCCACCTGTAGGGAGCTGGCTAGCATGGCAGCTAGACCTGCATTAGTTAAAGGGCTGCCAGCATCTCTACAGAGCCTGACCCACTCTGTCAAATTTTTTGCTCTGTTTTGTGCCAGGATAACTTTGCACTCCTTGTTGCACTGCTCAAAAATCATTTGCTTAACCACAGTCTCTGCTACTCCTGGATCTGAGAAGATTCTCTCAGCTGCGGTTTGCATCCTGGCTACAAAATCCGCAAATGGTTCTGTGGGGCCTTGGTGTATATTGCTGAGTGAGGCCTGAGCCTCTCCCTCACCTGTTAGCTTTTTCCAGGCACCCACAAAACAGCGGAAGATCTGGGCATAGACCTCTTGTGGGAAACCCGTTTGGTTCTGGGCATGGGCGCCTCTCCCCAACAGCATGTCAGCATTCCACCCGCCACGTCTCCCCGCCGCATTCCTTGCGGCCTGCTCTTCAGCTAACTCCTCAAACCATGCTTTCCAATCTATGAATCGGCCTGACGGCAAGCAAGCACGGGCTAGCTGAAAAATATCTGCGGGTGTATGATTTAGAGCAGAGAGGTTCTCGATCATGTTCAAGGTATAAGGGGCATTGGGGCCATACTGATGGACGGCCTGCCTCAATTCCCTCAATAGTTTGTAATCATATGATTCGTGCCGATTGCCACCTTGGGGATTGATAATAACCGGGTACATTTCTGAGACTGGCTGCGGCTCAAGTGGCTGGTAGCCACCCAGCATGCCAAAAGGTCTAAATGTTGTGAAAGGGTTCCATCTCCAGAAATGTCTCCCACCACTACCTAATGGCAAAGGGTCCTGAGGGCCTGTATACTCGGGCGGGGGGTACGGCAAAGGTTGCCCCTCCCCTGACCGACCCATCGGGGTTTCCGGGTCTGGCAGCAAAGGATAATTACATTTACTGGGCATGGCCACTAGAGGGAGCTCTCGGCAAGGTCCTTTGGTGGGACCGCCCAAGGCGTCAGTTGGGAGCTGGGGTGTCCCTGGGGGTGCAGCGGTAGACATTGGCGGGGCGGAAGGCCGCACGGGTGTGGCGGGAGGCTCCTCCCACTCAATTAGCGGGGATGCTTCCGCCTTCTCGTCAGTATCGCTATCTGACTCTGAGTCAGAGTCACTGGACTCCGGCGGTTTGCCCTTACAGGAGCCGTCCGCTGACGAAACTGACTGGGTTTCTTGGAGCGCGCACCGTGCTTCTTGCAAGACAGAGGACGGGCTTAGGCCGGTAGCCGATTCTAGTTCAAGGACCGCACGGACGGTCTCCCATATGGGTACTAGAATCGGGTCCATACACACGCCCGTCTGGCGCGCTCGGTCTATGTCGCGACCGAGCTTCATCCAAGAGGGTAGGCTAAGGCTGCCGGTGCAGGCAAACCAAGGGGCAAAAGTATCAACATCATCAAGAAAACGCTGAAGGGAGCTTTTCCTGACCGAGATACCCCGTTGTTTCAAAAGGTTCTTTAAGGGAGCTAAGAGAGGTGAACTTCCGGACTGCCCCATGATTGCAGTCGGCACTATACTTCAGTCACTCGGAGAGCTCTTCCGAGTCCCCCGGGGTCACCTGAAAACCCACGGGCCCTAACTATCATGTAATAAGACGCACTCACCTTCTCGCGTTGATCAGGCGCGGGAAGTCCGCCGTAAGCTCGACACGCAGCGCTGCTCTCCTCACAGAGGGACCGTCGAGAGCGAGGCAGGAGGAGGAGCTTCCCCGTACGGGCCACCACTTGTCCGGCGCTGCCCCGCTCGGTCCCCGGTTCCCGGCCAGCGAGGGGAAACAGGGAAGGAGAGAGAGAGATGCAGACTGCGCGAACTAACCTGGTCATGAATCACGACTCGAACCACACGGCAGTTGTGAAAGCAAGCCCTTTACTACAGCTAGATGAACATTCTGTGTTACTGGTTCCCACACGGGGCACGGCGCCTCGTGGGAGAGCAGCCTCGATGTGGCCGTCAGGCACGGCTCCTTGTGGGCTGTCTCACCCTACCCCGTCCGGGTAAGACCTTTTATACACAATTAACAACCAATAAGCTTCTAGGCTAGTATCGCGTATACAGGATTTCGATTGGTAGGAGCGGGTGGCGGATACATGCGTCACTATGTGGAAACAGGATGCAGGCGCCATCTTGGCTCACTCGATGGGCGGGGGTAACTCTAGAGCAGGCTGCAGCGCATACGCTAGGCCCGATTCGGGAGGCGGCTTTCCACATATTTGCACATTCCTTGGTTGTCATACATAATTTTTAAGTGACAGAAAACATTTTGATTAAAAAAAAGTGCTTGAAATTACTTTGTAACTTCTGTAATTTTAAACATTCCTAAGAGGAAAGAAAGCAAACTATAAGCTAAGTGATGGAACAGTAAGTGAATTGAATTTATCATATGTGTTGAAACAACTGCTATTGAAATTTTAATTTCCAAGAGTTTCAGACAAATAAAATGGTAGTTTATTATAATAATGACTCTGAAAATGAAAATAAATAAATAGGTAGATAGATAGTTAGACAGATGGGTAGATAGATAGATAATAGAACCCAAAAAACAAATTCAACATTAATGATCATCCAGAGAATCATACATATACTTCCTTTTCCATTCTAATTAGGTGTTGAATACCTATAGGTCACACAAGATAAAAGTTGTTACTTTAGTAATATTAAAAAACTAGCACCACACTGCTAATGTTAAAATTATAGATACTTTAATACTTTGTTATAAATATTCAAATTTCATTAGAATTTATGTTTTTTCTAAATATTAAAGAAAATGATCCTAGAATAATACTATTGATGATGATTATCATACAATTTTATAATCTAATCACTAAGCAAAAGGTGCACATGTTAATTTAATATTTCCCAAATTTATATATATTGAAATTGCCGATTCAATATTACAGATAAATTAGAAGAAATTTCATTTACTTTTCCATATGATCTACTTTAAGTTAACGAAAATGATTCCGAGTTTTTATTATCACTTGATCTTACCAGGTAGTATTCATTATATACTCTATATAAGGTAGTATTCATTATTCTCTCTTTTTTTTTTTTTTTTGCATTTTTGCTATTTCAATCCAAGCAATAATCTATGAAACACTACTGTATTTTTTTTTTTTTTAGTTTTGTTAGTTTCAGTTATGTTTACTCCAATATTTTCTACCCAATGTTGGCTTCCTTGACAGGCCAATATAAGCCAACTTAGAAATTATTTTTCCATAATTGCCATGGAAAAGATGCAAATGTTTACATTCATAGATTTTATTACAGGAAGTTCATTTTAAACCAGCCTCTGAATATTTTGCAGGTAGAAATTGAGGCTCTGAAAATTAAAGCAGAATATCTTAGACAATATTTTTAGCTTAGTGATAAATGTAAAACAGAATTTAGGAATCCTAACTCTCAAGCAAAAATATTTTTTCAACCCATGAGAACAAGTATTCAAACAAAGAAGCCAAATATATCTTTACTCTTTTCTTCAATGTAAGCTGTCATCAGTGTCATCAATTTTTCAGGTTATACCTCAAGTAGAAAGCTGGACTATTCAAACTGCAAAGTCTAATTTGATTATGATGTAAATAACATTTTCCTGAATAATTAAATTATATGTAGTTATCTATAAATGTTTTAATTATTTAACGTAATTTCCTGAGTCTCTCAAAATTGGTAAAACTATCATCTTAATGAGCAAATATCCATGAGTTTAAATATATTTTTATTGGATAAATAAGAATTAATATCACCACATTTATACTTTTAAGTCATATATTGCATATTTTAAATACATATATAAAGATCTGTTTATATATTTATTGAAATCATTAATAATCATAATAGCCATGATTTATTTAGCAATTAAAGAATCATGGTAAAATGATTTATGCATATTATCTCATTCAATGTTTCAGTATACACATGTTTTATTGCAGATTCTCATTTTAAAATGAGATAACTGAAATTTAAAGGGTTTCATTTACCCTAAATTAAGTAATGTAGAAAGAGGGTAACAAAGGATACTACACTCAAAATCTTTAAAAATTTTTAGGTTTTTAAAAATGTACTTAAATTTGCTCATTAAAACCTATCAGTTTTTGTATTATTACACATGTGCTTTATTTATTTAACCATAAATAAATTATATCACAATAATCTAAAAGTGCTATCAAGATAATTTAGAACATTTCAGGTATACTTTTTTTAATTAAATTCAGTTTTATTGAGATATATTCACATACCATACAATCATCTATGGTGTACAATCAACTGTCCATAGTACAATCATATAGTTATGCATTCAACACCCCAATCTATTTTTGAACATTTTCCTTACATCAGAAATAATCAGAATAAGAATAAAAAATAACAGTAAAAAAGAACACCCAAATCGCGCCCCCATCCCACCCTATTTTTTATTTAGTTTTTGTCCCCATTTTTCTACTCATCCATCCATACACTGGATAAAGGGAGTGTGAGACACAAGGTTTGCTCAATCACACTATCACCCCTTGTGAGCTACATTGTTATACAGTTGTGTTTAAGAGTCAAGGCTACTGGGTTGGAGTTTGATAGTTTCAGGTATTTACTTCTAGCTACTCCAATACATTAAAACCTAAAAAGCGTTATTTATATAGTGCATAAGAATGTCCACCAGAGTGACCTCTCAACTCCATTTGAAATCTCTCAGTCACTGAAGCTTTATTTCGTTTCATTTCACGTCTCCCTTTTGGTCAAAAAGATGCTCTCAGTCCCACACTACTGGGTCCAGATTCATCCCCCGGAGTCATATCCTGCATTGCCAGGGAGATTTACACCCCTTTGAGTCGAGTCCCATGTGGGCAGGAGAACAGTGAGATCACCTGCGGAGATGGCTTAGTTAGAGAGAGAGGCCACATCTGAGCAACAAAGAGGCACTCAAGGGGAGACTCTAAATTACAGTTATAACCAGGTTTAGCCTTTCCTTTGCAGCAACAAGCTTCATAAGGGCTCAGCATACCAAGTCATCATTCCTCAATGTTTGTGAGAACATCAGCAACTATCCAGATCAGGAAGTCCAACACTTCAGCATTTTCCCCCAGTTCCTCAGATGGGCCCTGCATATATATTTTTATTCTCCACCCAAATTACTTTGAGATGTGTTGCTATTTCACTCTAACTGATAGAGACCTACCATATCTCACTTCCTATTCGAAGTTCATGTAACTGCGGTGTTTGAACAAATTGACTCTAGAAGTTATATTGTTTAGAAGATACAGATCCCACACCAGATAAACATCTCTTCCCTTGGTCTAACATGGAACTTGAAGTTTTAATATACAGTCAGATTCAACCTGTACCCTTTGGCCTGATTTGCCCTAGTCTTAACCAGATCTGCTTCATTCATATCTCTTATTGAAGTCTGGGCTCTTTTTCAGCTTTTTTTTTTTTTTTGCTGTATGTGTTAATACTGACATTCATATGTGCCAAGCTCTAGCTCTGAGTTTCAGGTGTCACACAGATACCCAATGTTCCAGAGACGAATCAGGTAATACACAAAGGGATCAGTATCTCAGAGTTTGGAGACAGCCATTACAAGTCAGAAATAGTTTTGACTGCTGGAAGAGCTTACAATCTAGGGACTGTTACAATAATCATTTCCTTGTTAGGCTGTGCTCTAAGATTCAATTCTGAGTTTATACACTGTAGTTAGTCCATACTGGTGAGGCATTATAGTGTTTCCCTTTGTTCTGGTGTACTTCACTCAAAGTGCTGTCTACAGGATCCATTCACCTTGTTGCGTGTCTCTCAGCTTCACCCCTCATAGTTGCTCAATATTCCACTGTATGCATGCAACAGAGTTTGCCATTCTGTTCCTCAGTCCGTGTACCCTTAGGCCACCTCCACCCATTGCAAATCATGAATACTGCCTCCATAAACACCAGTGTACAAATGTCCATTCATGTCTCTGCTCTCAGATCTTCCAAGTACATACCCCATAATGAGGTTGCAGGACCTTATGACCCCACATCCTTAGCTTCTTGTGGAGCCACCACAGTGACCTCCAGGAAGGCTTCAGCATTCTGCCTCCTCATCAACAGTAAATAGGTACATCCCTCTTTCCATGTTTTCTGCAGCACTTTTACCCCTATTTATATTTTTCCTACAGTTTTATAGAGATATATTCACATAACATACAATTATCGATAGTATACAGTCAATTGTTCATGGTATCATCACATAGTTGTAACTTTATCACCACAGTCAGCACTTGAACATATTGATTGCTATGAAAAAGTGTTTTTTTTTTTCTTGGTGAATAATAAAAAAGATAATAAAAAGAAAAATAAAATGTCATACAGGACAATATAATAGTAAGGACAGAAAACAACACCACTACCAAGAATCCCATATCCCTCCCTTATATCCCTTCTCATACACATTTAACTTTGGTATATTGCCTTTGTTACATTTAATGGAAGCATATTACAAGACTGTTGACCATAGACTCCAGTTTGCTTTGATTATGTTTTTTCCCAAATACCATCCCGCTTTTAACACTCTGCATAGTTGACATTCATCTGTTTTTCCACATGTGAAAACATTTTTATGTTTGTACATTTAGCAACAGTCATTGGCCACTCCAGTTTCTGCAAAGTTATACAGTTCCAGTCTTTATCATCTATCTTTACCTCTGGTGTCATACATTTCCCTAACCCACATTTTTCAGCTTTACTCACAGACATCTTTGTTCAGTGTACTTACAATATTGTGCCACCATCACACAGAATTATGGTATCTATTTTTGGATCTATACAGTCAATCCTGCTGAACATTCTGTAGTGTTTCAGTATCAAATTCCTGATCCCTACCCTCTTTCTATCCCCTAGTAGAATGTGTTATCATCTTTTAACTCTCAAAGTTTGCTCATAAATGTTAGTTCATAATAGTGAGACCATACAGTTTTTATTTGTCCTTTTGTTTCTGGCTAACTTCACTCAACATAATGACCTCAAGGTTCATGCACATTATTATATGTTCCATGTCTTTGTTCTGTCTTACAGCTGCATAATATTCCATCAAGTGTATATACCACAGTTTGTTTATCCACTTGTCAGTTGATGGACATTTGGGCTGCTTCCATCTCTTGGCAATTGTGAATAATGCCACAATAAACATTGGCTTACAAATGTTCGTTTGTGTCTTCACTTTCAGTTCCTTTGAGTATATACCTAGCAACGGAATAGCTGGGTCATATGCCAAATCTATAGTTAGCTTCCTGAGGAACTGCCACACTGTCTTCCAGAGTGGTTGCACCATTCTACATTCCAACCAACAATGAATAAGTGTGCCTCTTTCTCCACATCCTCTCCAGCACTTGTAATTTTCTGTTTTGTGGATAATGGCCATTCTGGTAGGTGTGAGATGATATCTCATTGTGGTTTTGATTTGCATTTCCCTAATAGCCAGTCAAGTTGAGCTTTTTCTCATATGTTTTTGAGCCGTTTGTATTTCCTCTTCAGAAAAGTGTCTCTCCTTGTCTTTTGTCCATTTTTTAATTGGGTTATTTGTCTTTCTGTTGTTAAGTTGTATGACTGCTTTATATATTTGGGATATTAAACCCTTATCTGATATGTGGTTTCCATATATTGTCTCCCTTTGTGTAGGCTGCCTTTTTACTTTTCTAACAAAGTCATTTGATTTACAAAAGTGTTTGATTTTGTGGAGATCCCATTTGTCTAGTTGTTCTTTGGTTGCTCACACTTTGGATGTAAGGTCTAGGAAACCAACTCCTATCACAAGATCTTTAAGATATTGACCTACATTTTTTTCTAAGATTCTTATGATCTTAGGAATAATGTTTAGGCCTTTGATCCATTATGAGTTAATTTTTGTATAAGGTATGAGATAGGGGTCCTCTTTCATTCTTTTGGAAATGGATATCCAGTTCTCCAAACACCATTTATTGAAGAGGCTGCTTTGTCCCAGTTGATTTGGCTTGACTGCCTTATCAAAGATCAATTGTCCATAGATGCAAGAGTCTATTTATGAATACTCAATTCAATTCTGTTGGTCAGCATCTCTGCCCTTATGCCACTACCATGATGTTTTGAACACTGTACCTTTTTAATATGCTTCAAAGTCAGGTAGCGTGAGACCTCCCACTTCTTTCCTCTTTCTCAAGATATTTTTGGCTATTTGGGGCATCATGCCCCTCTAAATTTAGTTATTGTTTTGTTTTTTTTTTATTTCTGCAAAGCAAGTTGTTAGGATTTTTATTGAATCTATAAATTTTATTGAATCTATAAATTTGAATCTATAAATTTTATTGAATCTATAAATCAGTTTAGGTAGAGTTGACATCTTAATTATATTTAGTCTTACACTCCATGAAAGCAGTATGATTTTCCATTTTTTTTTAGGTCCTGTTAGATTCCTTTTAGCAGTTTCTTGTAGTTTTCTTTGTATAGGTCTTTTGTGGCCTATGTTAAGTTTATTTCTAAATACTTGATTCTTTTGGTTGCTCTCGTAAATGGAATTTTTTTTTATTTCTTTCTCTTGTTGCACATTTCTTGTGTATAAGAACACTACAGATTTTTGCATGTTGATCTTGTAGCCTGCCACTTTGCTGTATTCATTGATTAGCTCTAATAGCTTTGCCGTGGATTTTTCTGGATTTTCTACATGTATAATCATGTCATCTGCAAACAGTGAAAGTTTACTTCTTCCTTTCCAATTTGAATGCTGTTTATTTCTTTTTCTTGCCTAATTGCTCTAGCTAGAACTTCCAGCACAATGTTGAATAACAGTGGTGATAGTGGGCATCCCTGTCATTTTCCTGAGCTTAGAGGGAAAACTTTCAGTCTCACCCCATTGAGTACAATATTACCTATGGGTTTTTCATATATTGCCTTTATCATATAGAGAAAATTCCCTTCTATTCCTATCCTTTGAAGTGTTTTCATCAAGAAAGGATGTTGAATTTTGTCAAATGCCTTTTCTACATTGATTGAGATGATCATGTGGTTCTTCTGATTTGATTTATTGATGTGGTATACTACATTAATTGATTTTTTTGTGTTGAACCAGCCTTGCATACCTGGAATAAACCTCACTTGGCCATGATGTATAATGCTTTTAATGTGCTGCTGGATTCAATTTGTGAGTATTTTGTTGAGAATTTTTGCATCTATATTCAATGAAGTGATTGGCCTATAATTTTCAATTTTTTTTTTTGTAGTATCTTTGTCTGATTTTGGTATTAGGGTGATGTTGGCTTCGTAGAATGGGTTGGGCAGCTTTCCCACCTCTTCAATTTTTTTGAAGAGTTTGAGCAGGATTAGTTTTAATTCTTTCTTGAATGTTTGGCAGACTTCACGTATGAAGGCATCTGGTCCTGGGCTTTTCTTTTTTGGGAGCTTTTTGGTGACTGATTCAATCTCTTTACTTGTGATTGGTTTGTTGAGGTCAACTATTTCTTCTCAGGTCAATTTTGGTTGTTTATGCTTTTCTAGGAAGTTGTCCATTTCATGTAAATTGTCTAGTTTATTAACATATAGTTGCTCATACTATCTTCTCATTATATCCCTTATTTCTGCAGGGCCAGTAGTTACGTTTCCTTTCCTTTTTCTGATTGCATTTATTTGCATCCACTCTCTTTTTATTTTTTATTTTTCATTTTTTTTGTTAGCCTAGCTAGGGGTCCATCAATTTTGTTGATTTTCTCAAAGAACCAGCTTCTGGTTTTGTTGATTCTCTCTATTGTTTTCCTGTTCTCAATTTCATTTATTTCTGCTCTAATCTTTGTTATTTCTTTCCTTCTGTTTGCATTGGGGTTAGTTTCCTGTTCTTTTTCTAGTTCCTCCAGGTGGACAGTTAATTCCTCAATTTTTGTTCTCTCTTCTCTTTTAATATAGGTGTTTAGAGCAATAAATTTCCCTCTCAGCACTGCCTTTGCTGCATCCTATAAATTTTGATATGTTGTATTTACTAATTTCTCTTGCAATTTTTTCTTTTACCCCCTGGTTTTCTAAGAGTGTGCTGCCTAATCTCCATATATTTGTGAACTTTACAATCTTCTGCCTGTTATTTATTTCCAATTTCATTCCGTTGTGATCTGAGAAAGTGTTTTTTATAATATCAATATTTTTAAATTTGTTGAGACTTGATTTGTTACCCAACATGTGGTGTATCCTAGAGAATGTTCCACGAGCACTTGAGAAAAATGTGTATCCTGCTGTTGTGTGGTGTAGTGTTCAATAAATGTCTGTCAAGTCTAGTTCATTTATCATATAATTCACCATCTCCATTTCCTTATTGATCCTCTGTCTAGATGTTCTATCCATTGATGAGAGTGGTGTATTAAAGTCTCCCACTATTATTGTTGAGTTATCTACTCCTTTCAATGTTCTCAGTGTTTGCCTCATGAATTTTGTGGCACTTTGGCTTGGTGCATAAATATTTATGATTGTTATGCTTTCTTGATGAATTGACCCTTTAATTAATATATAGTGTCCTTCTTTGTCTCTTTTGTTTTACTTTTGAAGTCTACTTTGTCTGATATTAATATAGCTACTCTGACTTTTTCTGGTTACTGTTTGCATGAAATATCTTTTTCCAACCATTCACCTTCAGCTGATTTTTGTCCTTTTGTCTAATGTTAGTTTCTTGTAGAAAGTATATAAATGGGTTCTGTTTTTTAAATACATACTGCCAGTCTGTGTCTTTTATTGGGGAGTTTAATCCATTAACATTTACTGTTATTACTGTAAGGGCAGTATTTTCTTCTGCCATTTTGTCTTTTGGATTTTATATGTCAAGTCTTATTTTTTCCTCTCTCTCTTTTTACCCTTCCTGATAATCTTCATTTCTACACTCTTCTCCAAACCTCTTTCTCCCATCTTTTCCTTTCAGCCTGTAGTAATCCCTTTAGTATTTCTTGTAGTGTTTGTCTCTTATTCACAAACTCTCTTGGTGTCTGTTTGTCTGAAAATATTTTAATCTCTCCTTCATTTTTGAAGGACAGTTTTACTGGATATAGAATTCTTGGTAGGCAGTTCTTCTCCTTTAGTATCTTAAATATATCATACCACTGTCTTCTCACCTCCATGGTTTCTGCAGAGAAATCTGTACATGGTCTTATTGAACTTCCCTTGGATGTGATGGATTGGTTTTCTCTTGCTGCTTTCAGAATTCTCTGTTTGTCTTTGACATTGGACAATCTGATCAGTAAGTGTCTTGGAGTAGGTCTATTGGGGTCTATTCTGTTTGGGGTGCATTGTACTTCTTGAATCTGTAATTTTCTGTCTCTCATAAGGGTTGGGAAATTTTCAGTGATTATTTCTTCTATTATTCTTTTTGCCTTTTTTCCCCTTTCTTCTCCCTCTGGAACACTCATAACACATATATTTGAGTGCTACATTTTGTCACTCAGCTCCCTAAGACCCTCCTCATATTTTTCTGTTCTTTTCACCATCTGTTTTGTGTGTATGAATTCAAATATCTGGTCTTCCAATTCAATGCTCCTTTCTTCTGCCTGTTCAAATCTACTGTTGTATCCCTCCATTGTCTTTTTCATCTCCTCCACTATGCCCTTTATTCCCATAAGTTCTGCCCTTTGTTTTTTAAAGTTTATGAATTCTTCTTTATGGTCATCCAGTGTCTTCCTTGTATCCTTCATCTCGTTTGCTATATCTTCCCTCAGTTCATTGACTTGATTTTTGAATTGATTTAGGAGAGTTGTTTGAACATCTTTAATTAGTTCTTCCTTCAGTTCATTAAAATGATTTAGCATTAGTTGTCTTAATTCCTGTATGTCACTTGAACTATTAGTTCATTCCTTTGGCTTGTTCATATTTTCATGTTTCCTAGTATGGCTTGATATCTTGAGTTGTCTAGGCATCTGACTTTTTGATTAGTTTATTCTGGAGCTTGTTTTCTCTCTTTTACATAGGGCTTTCTTGTTGGTTGGCTTTGTTCTCTAACCTCTGGTGTTTAGTTCAGCTTATTCTAGGCCTCTAACTTAGGTTCTGTTGGAGTTTTTCACCTCTTGTTTTTCTATTTCTTGTCCTGCATCTATGTAGCCTTTTGTGTGAGGATTTCTTCAGATATGGTCAGCCCCAGTCAGGTTTTCCCAGTCCAGAGAGGCCCAAGTGTCAGGAGGATCATATGGAGTTTCCTTGAGAATGAGATCCTCCTGTAAGGCCTCTAGACTCAGTGTTTTTCCTATGCTGTCCAGCAGGTGACACTTTTCAGCCTTCAGCACCCCCACTAGCGTAAGGAGGTGTGTTCCTTTAGTTCTCCTGGTGACCCTGACCCTGTTGGGGGCATGGCTGACTGAAGCTGTTTTCTGATTTCCAGCCCCTGGGGAGGGCTGCCACTGGAGCTAGGCCATGTTCCCCTTTTCTTATAAAGTTATGGTCTTTAGTGAATTTTCTCCAACAGTAGACTTATTGCTTTGTCTCTCAGAGCTATCTTAGCTCTGCTCTTGCCAGAGCCCAAATTGCAAGTCTTTGAGGCTTTCTGTAATGGGCTTCTTATAATAGTTATTTAAAAAAAAGAGAAGAAGAAGATTTAAAAAAGAAGAAGAAGAAGAAGAAGGGCCCAGTGTGGACTATTTACAGTCCTTACAGTTCTGATGGGCTATTGAAATACTAAAAGACAAGGAATTGAGGGCAATTAAAGAACAATCAAGAAAACATAGAAACTGGCTTTTCAAAGTAGGGATTTGGATTGCATATGTGCTTGATTCTGTTTTGAGCCCAACCCTTCTCCATATTATGTTCACCCCAGCTCCAGAAGTCCCTGTTTTTATTTTTGGGTTTGTTTGCTGTTTCTGCGTATCTCCTCTCTGCCGGGCTGACTGCTCTCAGATTCTCCAGCGTCTGGTCTCAGTTTATCTATGTTTGCAGTTTTTGTTCAGCAGTCTGAGTTTGTTAATCACTGCTGCAACTGCAGTTCTCCCTCCTGGTTCCCAGCACTCATGGCCCCTCCTCCCTCAAGATTGTGCCTGGCAGGGAGGACTGTAAATAGAACTTACAGATTTCACTGATCTCAGCTGTTCCATGAGTTCGTGAGTGTTCTGTGAAGTGTGTCTGAATTCAGATTCCTCTGCAGTGTCCAGTCCATGCAGTTCCTGCCTTTCTACCATCTGCCCCGGAGAAGTAACTAAAACCCACACCTCACCACTCTGCCATCTTGCCCTGCCTCCCTCAGGTATACTTTTAAGGACTCATTTTTTTTACTAAATAAAACCTGTTTTTATTTGTTATGAAATAAAGATTTAATATATTTTAAAGAAAAAAATTTAGTTGTTAATTTTAAAGTAAAATATTCCAAGAAAATTAAAACAAAAATGAAACTATGACATGTCAAGTGATTGAAAAATAGCTTTTAGAAAGAAACACTAAATGAATGGTAGTCTGTGTTACATCAACATGTTAATATTTCTATTACTAAACTTATTTCTGGTAAAGTTGAAAAGACATGGCTACCTTTAGAGTTCTTATTTTCTTGGCATGACAGAGCTGCAATAATTAATTTAAATTACATTGTGAATGTTAGAGTTAATCAGTGATAAACATAAGGTAAAAATAGAAGGGTAGATTGAAAGGTAATATTTTCATTATTCATTTTTAAGTTGTCATGTAATATACCATAGAATTCAAGACCGGTAAGTTTATATTTAAACATAGATGTTTTCCAAAAAAATCTAAAATATTATTTCATATAAAAAACATTATTTGCTATACTGTCTTAAGGATATCTCAAATTGTTTTTTATTTTCATCAAAGGTTTAAAAAATAATTTTCTTGAGATTATACATTCCAATTGTAATAATACTACTTAGCTCAAGTCCTTCAAAATTCCATGGTTTAATTCTACCTTTTTTCTGTTGGCACTTCAAGCAGCCTAGAGATAAATATTGTTCAATACTTGTCCAGATTAAACATATGTAAAAGGACCAAATATGTGATATTTAGAGTGAGAATATCCCATGTTTCCCACAGGATAAACTGACAAATCTTGATGCCTAAGTTATAAATTACTACAACAACAACAAAAACAATTCATGTTTTGCCTAAGTAAATGTTCTTACTACTAGTGCATTTGTTCACTGAAATATTTTCAATTATTTCTTCCAGATAAGCATTTCTTAGTGCTTTGTCTCTTGTCAAACAGTACCTGAAAATACACTTCAAAAAATGATTCATGTTAAAAAAATAAGTTTAAAAACATAACATGCCTTCCTCCTTTTTGAAATTTCACAATGCAGATTATCACAGTAACAACTCTCAAAAGTCTTAATAAACACACTTACCTAACTCTAACTCATGTAATGTCTATTAAAGTCTCATGGACAGAATGATCCATAGAGCTTACTAGAGAAGCACTCTACTGTGATTGTATTTTTCACAAGTTTGGAATTTTTAATTAAAAAGGTTGATGAACAATGAATTTCCTTTTAGGGTAAATTATCTTAAATTAAAGATGATTTAGGTGTGGCTATACTTAAAAGAAATTGACTTTCTTCTGTTTCTATTAGTCTATCTAGCACAAACTAGCCTGCAAAATTGACTTTGCTGAGCTGGAAAAATAGGGTATTCAGTGAATTCAATAAACTGACCTCTGAAGACCAGGAAATAGAGTCATAAATAATAATGAGTGTGTTTTTCTCAATTCAGTCACCTGTGGAGGTTTTCCAAACCATTAAACAACTTCCCAGTTTGCTACAATTCAGCTTAAGTGCTGTGCTCATTTCAAAGGGAGCCCAAGAATGAGATGTCAAATATGTGGTAAGAATTTAGGGAGTGATGAATATTTAATCACGATGAATACCTGAAATCTGGTTTCAGTGAGTAGTCACTTAAAATATTCATATATTACAAAATAAAGATGAAATTTTAGCCTATTAGATTTCACCTTATGCTAATACATATTCGTACTAATGTTCGTCATTCTCAGTATATGTTAAAATATGAGTAAAATTAGGTGGATACATAGGTGATGCCTAAAATGGGAAGTAAAGATCCATTTAAACAGTAAATTCCCTTGTGATTGGTCAATTTTTGAGGACAGTGGAATGATATTTTGTCCTGGTCCCATGTCTAGAAACTATGCCTGAAAAGTTGTTTTCTATTTTAAATTCTTCTAAATTCATCTCCATTGCTATTGTCTTCTTACTCTATATGTCATGAGTCACCAAGTGTTTCTTTTTAATTCACCTCTCAAAAAGGTTTCAAATCTCTCCTTTCCATATATTTCATTGCCTTTAAATCATTTTTTTCAATGGTCTCCAAGACTAATTTCCTTACTCCACTGACATCTTTCCCCACTCGAATCTATTCTTCATAATGCCTCCAGAGTGAGTTTTCTAAATCACAAATTCAATGATGTGTGTATCGGTGTGTTCCCTATATAATATATAGATACATATATAATATATAACATATATTCCCGATATTATGTATGTTGCTTGTATTATATATCTATATTCCCTATATATTCCATAACATCCTGTTTTAATTCTAGTTGTAGCACTGATAACATTTTATTTAGGTTATTTAGAGGTACGTGGTTTTTGCCCTAATTGCCTGTATGTTCCTCAAGGTCTTACTTCCAATATCTGGCACACACTGGCCAGATATCTTACTATCTCTGGCAACATGAAGAGTTTTTGAAAATAGTTGCTTCTCAGTGTTTTTTATAGGCAATTTTTAAACAGATGACTCTGAAGGTCTCAAAATCCTTAATAAACAAACTTATCTAACTCTAGTCTTTTATCTTATGGAGAGAGCATTTTTCTTGAATTGTAACTATCTTTGAACTATTAAGTTTTTATGTAAAGCTAGGAGAAATGTTGGGAAACATACAAAATACAAGTGAAGTACAACTTAATTGAGAACGATAAATGCTGAAGGCAGTTAAAAATTTGCATTTTTAAAACTACATTATTTTGTTATATTTTGAAGGTATTATAAAAGTTTTGATTTGTCTCATGTGTATATATATAACACATATATGTATGTATGCATGCATGCATGTATGCACATATACGTAAATGCCTGTATAAATATATATGAAAATATCTTTATATGCATATGAAGAGAACATATATCTAATTTTACCCTATTCTAATTTAGTGTTATTTTATCAGAGGAGCACTTTAATAGCACAGATTATAAGACTTTTTGATTCTTCATCAAAAAATACAGGTGAAATCATTATACTCCTTGCTGTAACTGTGACAGATTTTACACAGTAAACAAGGTCATATTACTAAGTAACAGAAAGATACAGTAAAAACAATGCTGCTATTTCAGAAAAAGAATTTTTTGTCAGAGTAATATTGACCCAGAATGATACTTAAGTGTTCTAGTTTGCTAATGCTGCCAGATCCACAGATGGATTGGCTTTTATAAAAGGGGGTTATTTGGTTACAAAGTTACAGTCTGAAGGCCATAAAGTGTCCAAGGTAGCACATCGGCAATCAGGTACCTTCACTGGAGGATGGCCAATGGTGTCCAGAAAACCTCTGTTAGCTGGGAAGGCACGTGGCTCGCATCTGCTCCAAGTTCTGGTTTCAAATGGCTTTCTCCTAGGATGTTCCTCTCTAGGCTGCAGCTTCTCTTCAAAATGTCACTCTCAGTTGCTCTTGGGGCATTTGTCCTCTCTTAGCTTCTCCAGAGCAAGAGTCCAATTTCAATGGCCACCTTCAAACTGTCTCTCATCTGCAGTTCCTGTGCTTTCTTCAAAGTGTCCCTCTTGGCTGTGGCAAGCTCACTCCTTCTGTCAGAGCTTATATACTGCTCCAGTAATCAAGGCCCATGCTGATGGCCCATGGACATTATCTCATCAGAGTTATCACCTACAGTTGGGTGGGTCACATCTCCATGGAAACACTCAAAGGATTCCAATCCAATCAGCACAAAAACATCTGCCCCACAAGATTGCATCAAAGAATATGGTTTTTCTGAGGGACACAATACATTCAAACTGGCACAAGTGTTCTGTGACTGTCTTTTAGCTGAGACAAGTCTTAATACAAATAATTTTAGTCTTAATTGTAAATTGTTTTCATTTACATAATAAGCTTTAATATGAAACGAGCTTTTTAAACATATCATCAAAAATGAACAATTATTGTGTATTATGTGGAGAAGAGGAAAATTATAAGACAAGGTCCTTAAGTGAAGAAGGAAGTGAATAACACTAAAGAAATCCTTAAAATAATTGTGATGGAGGAATAAGGCAGAGTATTAAGTTGGGGAGATTGTAAAATATTGGAATAAAGCTACCCTAAGAAGACCTAAAATGGGAAGTCATTTGCTATAATGCAGGAAGAACTGAATGTGGGTGTTTCCATCATTCAGTAGATAAAAAATGTAGGTATTTTTTGTGTCATCAAGATGGCAATTGAAACAAAGAAAAACAGATTAATTCACTTAAAATGTAAGCACTCTAACAATATTAAAGAATGCTTATATTCCAGTATCATCAATGGTGATAAATAGTATAACTTCCAATGTAAAAATAATTTTACACATTGAGCTATATTGTTTACCAAGAGATGAAAAACACATATCACAGAACAAAATATATCACCACCTAGGGCTTTTTCTTGTAACTCTATTTTCAGAATTCATTTATTGCCAACTTCTGGTGGGGGAAAATGAAAAGTAAATGAAATACATTTTCAGAACTTATCAGTTTGCTTTCTTCTTTCAACACCATCTTCTCCCTCGATTCCAGGCCACTCAAGTTCCTTTACATTTATAGTTTTCTACTCTTCTGTTTGCTTCCTACACTGAGCCTCAGATTTAGGACTTTTTCTAATGTTTCTTTTTTTCCCAGTCAAAATTATTTCCTAGTGCCTCATCTTCAGTGTCTATAAGGATTGGTTCAAATAGGTGAGAAAAAAACACAATTAAAAAAGAATAATAACAGAGGAGATCTAAGATGGTAGCAAAGAGAGGAGTCGAAGCTAAGTAGTCTCCCTGGAACAACTTAAAAAAAAAACAGAAGCAACTAGCAAATAGGCTGGAATAACTGCAGGGGGACAAACGTAACTGTCCACTCATCATACACCAACCTGAATTGGGAGGAATGCCTGAGATCACAGCATAAAATCTGTAAGTAAAAACTGTGAATCCAAATTGGGAGACCCTTCCCCCACAGCCTGAGCTACAAAGCCTTGTGGTGCCAGAGAGAAGCTCTCTCCCAGCAAGTGAGTATAGCTCAGCTGAGCTCCAGCTGGGGTTTTAAGCAGCGAGTGTGAACTGCTCACTATGACGTATGAATCCCCAAGAAGTAGACAGAGGCTTCAGTTGACGACTGACCTTGGAGAGCTGGAG
The DNA here is from genome assembly GCF_015220235.1 of Choloepus didactylus. Lineage (NCBI taxonomy): Eukaryota > Metazoa > Chordata > Mammalia > Pilosa > Megalonychidae > Choloepus > Choloepus didactylus. The sequence goes on from NC_051318.1 coordinate 69,261,669, forward strand.
GGTCACCTCGGACTAGCTCTGTTCCTTTTTCAACTCAGTGGAGAGAGCCTCAGCCATTTTCAGTTCCCAGTTCTGTGACCCAGACAAGGGTATAGCACAGGCAGAGAGAGACTATTGAAATGCTAATGATCTCCCCCTAGGGCATCTATCTTCTCTAAGAGGAAAGTGGAGGGGCCCAGCTCTACTACCTGCCTTTCCTTCAGAACTTGGGGAAAAAGAGCCACATCTCCTTACACCAGTCAAAAATTATAGGCTAACAGGTGCCACATGCTGGGCAGAAAAGCACAGTGACTGGAGGCTTCACGGTGTGTATCAATTTTCTAAGACACACTCTCAGGGAAACCGGATACTGAATATTTCTTCCTTCTGGGACCTGAGCCCATTCTGGTCTGGGGAGTCCTGATTGGGGTAACTAAGAAAACCATGCCTAGACAACAGAAAACTACAACCTACACCAAGAAAAATGAGGTTATGGCCCAGGCAGGGGAACAAACTTGCACTTCAACTGTGATGCAGGAATTGAAACAACTAATAACAAGTCAATTCAAAAAGTTTATGGAAGATATGGTGAAACAGCTGAATCATATAATGAAAACACAGGACGTTCATGAGGTAGAAATTGAAAGTTCAAAAAACCAACTGGTGGAATCTATGGAAATGAAAGGCACAACACAAGAGATGAAAGACACACTGGAAACATATAACAGCAGACCTCAAGAGGCAGAAGAAAACACTCAGGAACTGGAGAACAAGACACCTGAAAGCCCACACACAGAACAACAGATGGAGAAAAGAATGGAAAAACATGAGCAACGTCTCTGGGAACTTAAAGAGAAAATGAAAAGCAAAAATTTACGTGTCATTGGTGTCCCAGAAGGAGAAGAGAAGGGAAAAGGGGCAGAAGCAATAATAGAGGAAATAATCAATGAAAATTTCCCATCTCTTATGAAAGACATAAAATTATGGATCCAAGAATCGCAGCATACCCCAAACAGAATAGAAGTGAACAGGCCTATGGCAAGACACTTAATAATCAGATTATCAAACGTCAAAGATAAAGAGAGAATCCTGAAAGCAGCAAGAGAGAAATGATCTATTACATACAAAGGAAGCTTGATAAGACTATGTGTGTATTTCTCAATAGAAACCATGGAGGCAAGAAGGAAGTGGGGTGATGTATTTAAGATATTGAAAGAGAACAACCACCAACCAAGAATCCTATATCTGGCAAAACTATCCTTCAGATATGAGGGAAAGCTTAAAATATTCTCTGACAAGCAGACAATGACAGAGTTTGTGAACAAGATACCTGCTCTACAGGAAACACTAAAGGAAGCACTGCAGATAGAAAGGAAAAGACACGAGTAAAAGGTTTGGAAAACAATTTTGGGAGATAGTAGCACAGCAATGTAAGTACACTGAACAAAGATGACTGCGAGTATGGTTGAAAGAGGAAGGCTGGGATCATGTGGGACACCAGAAAAAAAGACAAACAATAAAGACTGGGACTGTGTAACTCAGGGAAACGTAGGGTGCTCAATGATTGTAATAAAAAGTACAAATATGTTTTTACATGAGGTAGAACAAATGAATGTCAACATTGCAAGTTGTTAAAAATAGGGTGGGATTGGGGGAAAATACAATCAATGCAAACTAGAGGCTAGAATTAACAGAAACTTTGTATTATGCTTCCTTTAATGTAACAAAAGCAATATACCAAAGCTAAATGCATATGACGGGGTGGGGAATAGGAGAAGGTTATGGGACTCCTGGCATTAGTGATGTTGTCTGACTCTTTATTCTACTTTAGGTTAATGCTATCTTTCCTTTTGTCACCTTCTAGCTATCAAGTTTTGTTTGTTTGTTTGTTTTTCTCTCTTTGTCTTGCCTTTTTCTTTTGCCTCTCTGCCTTCTTTGACTCCTCCTCTGTCTTTGTGGAAGATATGTCCTTATATAGAGATTGGCGATGGTGCTCAATACATAAATATGTGACTTAAAGGGAACCAATGATTGTTTACTTAAATGAAATGGGTTGATAAAGAAACTTTGAGGGCACTTATTGAGTGAAATAAGACAGACACATAAAGGCAAATATTGCAGGGCCTCACTGATAGGAACTAATTATAATATGTAAACTCATAAACATGAAATATAAGTTACCAGGATATAGAAAGAGGCTAAAGAATGGAGAGTGGTTACTTATTATGAGCAGAATGTTCAACTAGGGTGAACTTCAATATTTAGAAATGAACAGGGGTGATGGTAGCATGTAATGAGAATAACTAACAGTGCTAAAAGGTGTGTGAAGATGGTGGAAAGGATAAGCTCAGAGTCAGACATGTCACCAGAAGGAAAGTTGGAGGTTAAAAGATGGGAATGTTTTACTATTCCCCTGTGGTGGACAATGTCCATGATTAACTATACAATTATTTGAAATCTCTCTCACGAACTAGAACAAATGTATGTCACTATAACTAGAGGTTAATAATAGACAGGCATACGGGGAAAAAATATATACCTACTGCAAACTATATACTACAGTTAGTAGTATTTTAACATTCTTTAATCAACAGTAACAAATGTACTATACCAAAACTATGAATCAATAATGGAGGGGGGCATGGTTAAGGGTATGGGAGGATGTGAGTTTCCTTTTTTTTTGTCTTTGTTTCTTTTCTGGAGTAGTGAAAATGTTCTAAAAATTGAAAAAAAAAATAAATGTGTTGATGGATGCACAACTGTATGGCAGTGCCATGGGCAATTGATTGTACACTTTGGATCTTTGGATAGTTGTACGGTATCTGAACAATCTCAATAAAAAAAAAGAACAATAACAACAAAAAGAAAATGACAAAACAATTGCTTAATAATAAGAAATACCATGAATCTGATAGCTAGTCTCTAAGAAATTTCATGAGAATGGAATTAAACTATATAAGCATAAATTTCAAAACTAGAGAATAATCTTTAAAACTAGCTAATGACAAACCCAGGGTAAAACATGAGTGAAACTATATTAATCGTTTGTTTAAACTGTATCAATCATTTGTTTAGATGCTTGCCAACCAAGTATGAAATACTTGCTTTGTAATCAGTTTGCATTTTCTTGGAGAGTTGTGGTAATCCAATGGTAATTAGGAACACTTGAAGGCAACAAAATTAACTTTAACATGTCAATATAACTATCAAAATGATAAATGTTAAAAATAAATACCTTAATGAAAAATATTGGAAAGTATTTTAATGAAAATTTATTCATTTTAAATAATTCTACAATTATCTGTCATATTATCTGTAGAAATGCAAGCATATCTGTTCTCTGTTTCTCAATGAAGCAAAAAATATTGCTATGTTATTAGAATTCTCTTTCATTTGGATGAAAGGGTCTTGTAAGCAGTTCTCGTATCTGTTCCATATAGGCATCAAAGCATATGTTTCCCTTTGGTGAAACAGAACTTTAGAATCCAAAGTTCTAGGTTTTGTTCTCAAGACTGCTGCTTTATTAATATTTGGTTTCATTTTAATTATATATATTTACTCAGAATGAATTTCATATTCCTTATGTCTACCTCAACTTTTCTCCTCTAATCCCAATTTATATGTAACTTGTTTCTCTATTAAGATTCCTGGGAATCTTTACTATCTTATTGTTGGATACTCACTTTTTAAATGATTATGTCTCTTTCCTCTGAATCAAATATGTGGTGAATATGTTTGCAAAACAAAATGATTACAAATATTCATTGCTGATCATCTTCAATTCTTTGTGCTCTCTTAAATTTCTTATCCTCTTTTAGGGAAAGATAAGAGGTTAGACTGACCAAATAGGAAATCATGAACTTATTTGTTAAATGCTGAATATATATATATATATATATATATATATATATATATATATATATCAGTAGGAAACCACTGAAGCTATTTTTAAGCATAAAATTATATCAACAGATAAAGTATTAACAACACTGCATAGACATAGAAATTACTCATCTATAGGAATTGAGAAGCAAAAAGCATAAATAGGTAGAGATATTAAAGAAGGAAGGGCTAAAGAATGTAAGGAAATCTATTTCCTTTGGTCACTAGAGATTTCAAAATAATTCCTTCTATCCTTGGCCTGCAAATTAACCTGACTTATTAGTTGACAAGGGACACTAAGAAATTTAGAGAGTAGTACATCGAATAGTTTTGACTACCTTAAATCTTTACTTGAGATATATTTGAACTGTTTCAGAGCTGCTACTAAAAAGCATTTTTGCTTTTCCCTGAAGACTAGATTCTTACTGTTCTCTGTGTATCGTGATCGGAACTCTCCATCTGGATGAGATCACATGGGAGACATCAAAAGCTGACTAGAACACATAAACTGCACCTTTATGAATATCACAGAAAAAAGGTATCTTAGAATTAGCCAAATTTAATAACTTGTTTTTAGTTAAGCATCCTATTAGTAAGTTTCTTCTTTAAACAATGTAATTTTAAAGACATTGTCCAATTAGAATCATATAGGAATTGATAGGTTTCCAAAATTCAAATAAAAATACTTATATTTTATATATATATCTTGTCCTTTATTTTCCTTAATTTTTAGAATTAGTTAAACCTGAAAAATAATTTCAAATGATTGTGTTTTAAATATATACAAAATATTTTCACATACTTGATCTCATTTTAATCAAATATTTTGAGGTATATAAAAGAGGCATCATTGTTCACATTTTATGTATGAAGAAATTAAAAATCATTAAAATAAACGGTTTGCTCAAATTCATATAGCTCAATAGATTTACCAACAGGAATCATAGTCAGGTCTTTGGACTCCTGATTCTATAAATTTATTCATTTTAAATAGTTTTTAAAATTCCATTAAATTTATTCATTTTAAATAGTTCTACAATTTTCTATCATATTATCTGTTGAAATGCAGGCATATCTGTTCTCTGTTTCTGAATGAAGCCAAAAATATTGCCATGTTATTAGAACTCTCTTGCTTTGAGAATGCTGTGATTAAAGTTGAAACAGTCCATGTTAGGTAAAAGGAAACTTGATATGTTCTTATATGTTTATTTCCTACTTGCTCAAGACAAAAAACATTTTTGCCCTGTCATGTTTTCTTTGTCTTGTGAATAGAAACATTTTATCTTCCACCACTGTACAACCTCAATGAATCTATTATAGTACTGAATATTAATAGAGCCAATAAATATATTTATTGATACACACTTTGGATTATATTTGTGGCTTCTGTTTGTGGCTGAGCCTTTCATTACTTAAGTAGAAATTTATAACTCACATACAACACACTAAATAATTTCTAACTAATAGCTGGATTGCTTCTGTTCTCAACCAAATAAATTGTCTCTAGAAATTGAGTAAATGAATCAGTGCTTGTAGCACACTAAGTAGGTGCTGTTTAGGACTAGGAGTGATAGTTTGATTTGCTTTTGTTATTTATGCTGTTATTCCTGAGATCAGGGTTTGCTTATATTCTCTTGTCATATGCTACCTTAAATTGAAAGTAGATTTTCCAACACAAAACAAATTCTGCTAATATGTTGATGGCTTATTGGCATTTACTTGTTCATTTTAGCAATTTACAATTCATTTCATTTGGTTAAATTCAGCTAAAACATCTCTGATTGTTACATATCTAAATGATTACTTTCTGCATTGTTAATTAAATATTTGTTAGATGTCAAAACATCATTTTAGATAGATTTATTGAACATTTTTTTCCAGCCGTTATTCCTTTTGTATAATTCAGCCACATGAATTTCCCTTGAAAGGTAGTTAGATAGATCAAAAGGTAGACAAACAATGGATAAATGGAAAGAGAGAAGGAGAGGGATTGAGGGGGCAGGGGGAAGAGATAGAAAGAGAGACAGAGACAGACACACACACAGAGGGTTTTATAGAATGTACTGACATAGAATCTTTATAATTATGTATGAATACCAAATGAGTGATTTTTACTTGGCTGAAAAGGACACAAGACTCAGAGGAATAAGTTGAAACTATTTCCAAATTTCTATTATAAAAAAAATAATGCCAGTTTTCTCCATTTATTCATCAAGACTTCCATCTAGACTATAAGGGTTTTCAGTAGTCCACAGGGATTTTCTAATATCGAAACTGAATTACTCTAATTATAGTTTCTCTTTGATCTTACTGCAACATTTGGCAAAGTAGACCTCCCTTCTTTAACACTTTCCCTCCTCTTTGAACTCTATGCTTTCTGAGATCTTTGGAGGACTGTTGCAGGGCTGCATTGGCTGCATAGGTGCTGAAACAAACAGGATATGCTTGATGAGAAGAATGCCCTGACACTTACTAAAACAAACAAACAAATAAACAAACAAACAGAGCTTTGGGGAGCTATAAGACAAGCTCCTGGCACACTTCCTGGCCCCTCACTTATACTCTACCCAGAGCAATTTGTGAGAAAGTCAGAGTTCCCTTTGTGAGTCCCCAGCCTTGTTCTTGCTGGAAAAGATTGAAATGGGAAATTTTATTCCCTTTATTCCCCCCCTCCTGAAATTTGCCTTCCAAGCAAAAGCAGCTTGAGACAGAAAAAGCAGAGTAAAAACAATTGAATCATGTGGCCTGGAGTAAAGTTTACCTGCTTTAAGTCCTTCAGTGGAACAGCTAGGAGAAAGAGAAGGTCTGCTTCCTGGGAAGTAGAGGGGACATTCAAATTCCAGTAAACAGGAGAACTATTAAGGCCCTAGTAAGCAGAATTCCAGGACAAGACATGGGCCCAGGGAAGAAGGGAGAACCCTGTACTTTGCATTCACCTCAGCCTGACCTTGTTAATATGAGAGCTGAACTCTAAAGAAAAGCACCAGCCAAAGTGAAGCAAATTTGCAAAGACTGTGAATGTCTTCTGTTAGGTTTCCTTGGTTTTGTTGGCTTCTGACACTCAAGAAATTCTTTGTCATATCATAGCTGAATAGAAACATAAGAAACCAACACTTCATGGAATTGATCCCAGAGTAAACATTTGAAAATATTAAAATGAATGGTATGCAACAAAAGATTACAAGACAAACAACAACAACAGTAACAAACAGGAAATTATGGCTCATCCAAAGGAAGAGGATAAAAATCCAGAAAACATCAATGAAGAAGACCAGACTGGGCACATATCACACAAATATGCTAAAAAAATCTTCAATATGCTCAAAGAGATGAAGGAAAATATAGAGAATATATAGAAAATATATAGATTATCAGGAAAACAATGAATGACCAATAAAGAGAATATCAATAAAGAGAAAGAGGTTTATAAAAAGAACCAATCAGAATAACTGGAGTTGAAGACCACAATAAGTGAAATGAAACATTCCCAAAGGGTTTCAATAGCAGATTGGAGCTGGCAGAAGAAAGAATCAGTGAACTTGAAGACGAGACAATTGAAATGAGTCTGGCTGAGGAGCAGAAAGAAAAAAATATATATAAAAAGTTAAAATAGCCTAAGAAACCTGTGGAACACCATCAAGCATATGAAAACACACATTATGGGAGTCTCAGAGAAGAAAAAAGTGAGAAAGGGTGAAAGGTATATTCAAAGAAATAATGACAGAAAATTTCCCAAACTTAGCAAAATTCATGAATATAAACATCCCAGAAGACCAGAGAACACCAAACAGAATATACTTGATGAGAAGAATGCCCTAACACTTACTGAGCAAACTGTCATATGCAAAGTACAAGGAGAAACTCCTGAAAGCTGCAAGAGAAAAACAGCATGCTATGTCCAAGGTACTAGCAATTAGACTGAGTGTTGATTTCTCATCAGAAACAATGGATGCAAAAAGGCCGTAGGTTGATAGACTTAAAGTGCTGAGAGAAAATATTTCCCAACCAATAATTTTATATCTGGTGTGACTTTCTTTCAAAAATGAGGGAGAGATTAAGACATTCTTAAATAAACAAAAGTTGAAGTAATTCATTACCGCTAGATCTTCCCTACAAGAAGTGCTAAAGGATTTTCAGCAGACAGAAAGGAAAGGATACTAGTCAGTGGTCCAAAGTTACGGAAAGAAATAAAGACCTCCACTAAAGGTAATCATATGGGTAACTGTAAGTGCCAGTACTATATATTTTAGCATGTAACTCCACTTCTTACTCTTTTATGTAAATTCATAGAAAGTAATGGTCAGCCTATAATTTTGGATATACAGTGTACAAAGATTTTTATATATTTAGGATATTAAATTTTAGCACCATGCTAACCACAAAGAAAATATATGAAATATATATAGAGAGAGAAAGAAATGAGAAAAGGCTCTTTATGGTACAATACAAAAAAATTAAACAAATATGAAACTAAATGTTGATGGAAGAATTGAGGGACAACCAAAATATATCTGGGGTAGTTTTACTAATATCAGATAAAACAGACTTTAAGTTAAAAATTGTTATGAGGGATGATCATGGTCATTTTATACTGACAAGGAGTCAATTCAACAAGAAGATGTAACAATTTTAAATGCATATGCACCTAAAAGCAGAGCATCATAATATAAGAAGCAAATATTGACAAAATTGAAGACAAAAATAGGTGGTTCTGTATTAATAGTAGGAGACTTTAATACATCACTTTCAATAATTGAAAGAATATCTAGACAGAAGATCAATAAAGAAATAGAAGGCTTGGACAATACTCTAAGCCAACTAAGACCTAATAGAAATGTTTAGAACATTTCACCCAATAGCAACAGAACACACATTCTTCTTGAGTATACATGGATTATTCTCTAGGATAATAGAAATGGAAAAGCCATTCATCAATTTTATAAGGAAGGTTAAGGGTCCCTGAATAGTCAAAGCCATGTTGAAAGAGAAGAACAAAGTTGGGGGACTCACATTTCCTGATCTTAAAACTTTTTACAAAGCCACAGTAATCAAAAGAGCTTGGCATTGGCACAAGGACAGACATATAGACCAAGGGAATTGACTTAAGAGTTCAGAAATCAACCCTCACATTTATGACCAATGGAATTTTGACAAGGGGTTGAAGACTATTCATTTGGGAAAGAGTAGTATATTCAACAAACGGTGCTAGGAAAACTGACTTGCCATATGCAAAAGAACACAGGAGGACTCCTACATCACACTATACACAAAAATCAACTCAAACATGGATCACAGCCATCAATATAAGAACCAGAACTATAAAATTCCTAGGAGAAAATATAGTGAAGCATCTTCAGGACCTTGTGTTTGGCAATCATTTCTAAGACTTTACACTGAAAGCAGACACAAAAGAAAAAAACAAAAAAAGACAAATGGTGGAACCTCATTAAAAAAAAAAAACTTTTGTGCATCAAAATAATTTATCATGAGAGTAAAACAACCACTGACACAATGAGAGAAAATAGTTGGAAACCATATATCCAAAAAATGTTTAATATACAGAATATATAAGAAATTCTACAACTCAATAACAAAAAGTCGAATAACCCAATCAAAAAATGGACAAAAGAGTTGAATAGAGATTTCTCCAAAGAATATATATACACAAATGGCCAAAAAGCACATAAAAAGATCCTCAACCTCATTAGCCATTAAGGAAATGCAAATTAAAACCACATTGAGATAGCATTGTATACCTAACAGGACGGCTACTTTTAAAACTATGGAAAATGACAATTGTTGGAGAGGATGTGGAGAAATAGGAACACATTCATTGTTGGCGGTAATGTAAAATGGTGCAGCCACTGTAGAATACAGTTTGGTGGTTCCTCAGAAAGCTAAGTATAGAACTACCATATGACCCATTAATCCCACTTCTACATATATATCCAAAAGAATTGAAAGCAGGGATTCAAACAAATATTTTCACACTGATGTTCATAGTGGCATTATTCACAATTGCCAAAAGATGTAAGCAGTGCAAATGTTCATCAGTTGATGAATGGATAAACAAAATGTGGTGTAAACACAAAATAGAATAACATGCAGCCATAAAAAGGAATGAAGCTCTGATATATGCATCATGAATATAACTTGAGGACATCATGTTGAGTGATATAAGCTAGACACAAAAAAGATAACTATTGTATGATCTCACTTATATGAAAAAATTAGAATAAGCAAAGTTATAGAGACAAAATCTAGAATATAGTGTATCAGTAGAGGGGGTTTGTGTAGAGGGGGTTTGTGTAGAGCATAGGGAGTTAATACTTACATTGCACAGAGTTTCTGTTTGAGATGATGGAAAAGTTTTGGTAGTGAGTGGTGGTGATGGGAGCATGACCTTGTGAATGTCATTAGCACAATGAATTATATATTTAATTCTAGGTTCTATATATATTACCGGAATAAAAATTATTTTTAAAAATCCATGGGATTGTATATCACAATCAGTGAACTCTAAGATAAGCCATGGAATATATAATTAACAGTACAATTATAAAGATGTGTTTTCATCAATTGTAATAATATACCATACTAATGCAAGGTATTAATAACAGGTTGGTATATGGTAACCCTGTATTTTATGCTTGAGTTTTCTGTAAACCCACAAATTCTCTAATAAAAAAAAATTAAAAGATGCATATTTTGTGTTTGTTCTTAGAGTATAGAAACACAATTTATTTCTTTATAGTGACTTTGCAGCCAGGAACCTTGCCAACAGATGTTATTAATTTTAATCATTTAGCTGTATATTTTTGAATATTCTGCATAGACCATAAGGTATTGCTGATAATGACTAAATTTTCTTTCTTTTTTTCCAATATTTATACCATTATACAGTTTTTATTTGCCTTACTGTGCTGGATAGAACCAAATTGGACCAACAGTTTAGACATTGAAGTTCAAGTTTAACGTAACATCAGAAATTTTACTAATCCAATTTACCGTTAACATATTAAAAAAGTAATGGGAAAATTGTATTATCTCAGCAGGTGAAAATTACTCCATGTAATTCAACATCTATTCATGATAATACCTTTTTAAAAACTAGGCATGGAAATAACTATCCTTAACCTGGTTTTTTACAAGTAAAAAATCTGAAATCTCTGATGTGGGGAAAGAAGCAATTATAGAGGCCTCCTTTTCTTGTTCAAAATCTTAAAGGAAATGCACTCAGTTTTTCACCACTAGGTGTATTTTGTTGTATATATTTTTTGGAGATGATTGCACAACTCTGTGAATATACTAAAAGTCACAGAATTGTTCATTTTAAAATGCAGAAATTCTCTCAATTTCTTTAGAAGTGCCTGTTTCATACGATTGTCATTAAGTCTGAGTGCAAGCATATAAGATGCAATGCTTGTATTAAATATACAGTAAGTCTCAGAAAAAATATTCCATACTTTATAAACATGAGATTAAAATAATACAAATAAGATGAACAGACAATAATAAAAACACTGAGAAAATTTTATTTTTTATTCAAGGAATTATAAGTTAAATCATATATCAATTACTGGTTACCCACAAAAAATAGGAAGTTGTTATCTAACTAAAAAATTATTAAGACTTAGAAGTTGTATTCAATTGAATAGAATTTAACTGATAAAAGTTATTTTACTTTCCATTTTAGAAGCAGCTTTATTTCCAAATAGATCAATAGTGAATAGAAATAGCATCTCAAATCCTCCATGTATATTTTTTGGTTTTCTGATCTTCACGAATTTGGGCCTGGAGATAAAGTAAAATGTGAGAGTAGAGAATAGAAAACCAATATAACCAATTGCATGATCATCTTTCAGAGATAGACCAGCGTAAGCAACTGAGGTAAACACTACCTTCACACTGAGTGCTGTAATCTGTTATTCATGTAAATGGGCAGAACTGAGAACTGTGAAGGGTCTGAGATTTTCCTCTTCTCGCAAGTTAACAATTAGCCTGTCACATGCTCATGAACACGGGCAGAAAACATGAGTCTCTTGTGTCAGAGACAAAGGAGTTTATTACTCCAGGCCATAGCTGTATCCAGAATGTTAGCATTTGCCCTGCTTCCCTGAATGCCAACGACAGGGTGACCCAGAGGGGGCCAGGTGAAGCAAAGAGGATTGCATTTCAAGAGAGGAACCATAAACTTACAGAATCTGAATATTTTATAAGGAGCTTGTTCTTTATTATGCTTGTTCTTTGCCCTTAAGGAAAATATTCTCCTTATTTTACTAGACATTAAGCAAATCTGCCCTTTGCTCCAGAGAGAGATGCTATTTCTATCTTGCAATGTTTGCTTTTCAAATATTCTTGGAAATCTAGTCTAGATAGTGCTTCTGCTGACAAAATGGGCAGAAACACAAGAGACCCAATGGGAATTGTCAACTAACAGATAGTGATAGCCCAAAATTTGGATTATCAGTACCAGTTATAAAACACTCAGTCCCGGCAGGGGTTTGCCATTGTTCTCTGACACACAGCCTCTCGGTAGTCTCATCAGTATGCCACTTGTTTTATGGTTCTTGTTTTGTGTTTCATGGCATTAATTTCACTACTGGACAATTCCTCAGTTCTTAACATAAATTCCAACTTCAGGATATTATTTGGTAATGCCATCTTTAATGCCATTTATAATTATAAATGCTTTCATAAGCACATATACATTATATATATAATTCCTATACATATTGCACAAATATTACTATAATAAGTAGTAAAAATAGCTTCTTTCTTTATAATATTCTTGTCTGATACTTTATTTCTTAAAAAATATTTCCAATATTTCTAGTGGGTGCATTTTCAAAATGTGAGTTTTGGGGAGAGGAGGGACAGGTCTTACCAGTAAGAATTCTAAGATACCTTCCACCACTGACAGTTACGCCCTTCACATTTAACAGTGTTTCATATTGAACTGATCAGTTTAATTTACTGAAGCATTTCATATTAAACTGATAAATTTAATTTATTGAAAAGACTTTTAGAAATTTAATTATAATTTCATGTTTTAGAAACTAGACCACAATTGTGAGTAGAAAAGGCTCATAAATTGATAAACTTTTATAATTTCTTACAAACTAATTAACCAAATTATAATAGGAATAATATTCATATTTATATAAACCTCTATATCGAATAACTCTAGCTTATCATGAAAATCATAGGTCTGCTCAAGTCTTTAGCCTTTCTGCTGGACCTGATAGGTTAAGGAATAGTCACAAGTTAGAAATTCAAGAATCTGTCTATTAAAAACCAAAATCATTTCCGAAGTTAAACTTGGCTCCTTTAGAATCAGGATGAGTTTTTCTTTCTATAAGAAAGAAAGTAATCCCCTTGGTTTACCGTGGAGTAGGCTTTATAAATCTACATGGGAAGACAGAATGGAGGAATAAGGGACAGAACAGGGGTGAGTAACTTGAGTAACCACTCTGCTTTATGCCTTAAGGTAGGCAAAGTCTCCCTACTCTGCTATTTTACTTTCACATATTTTGAAGATGTTGTAATGTCTCTGTTTTACAAATGAAAAACCAGATTCAGAAAAATAAAAATTACAATCATGTTCAGGTACCAAAAAACAACTAATCCAGTCATATTTAGGGAATATAATGTAGAATGACACTGTGCATGACGGTGAGAACACAGTTCCAATGTTAAGAAAATTACTTTATTGCCTCATACTCTGGTGAATACCTACCTCTTCAAACAATTATCTGGCAGTATTTGTCTATGAATTAAATTGATTAATATAACTGTTTGTATGACTTTCAACTGCCATGCAAGTCCAAAAGGGTCTTGTGTAATGAAGAAATGATGAGTGGATAGTTCAATGATTCCTGTTTAGAAAAAGTCAACTGACAGAACACTGGGCTATCAGATGAAAACATAAAAGGTGGTTTCTCAACCCAGCATAATATACTTCTATTTAAACTATAAGTACTGGGAAATAATAGCCATATACTACATTTGATTATAAATTACTATAACTTAGGGAGTGATGCATTATTTCTTGTATACTCCAAACTGTCTGGCATAGGGTTAGGTATAGTCCAAATTCTCATTAATTTAGTCAGTATTTGGATTAATAAATTTTGTTTTACCTTATCCCTGAAGTTTTTTCAGTAAAGCTGTTCGAACAACTCATCTTTGTATGCAAATTTTAGGAACTCTACAGAGAGTATATCCAGTGGAATTAGATTTACTTGGTAGAATTATTTTAATCCCCTATTGACTTGCAAGATGCAGCCACCTTGATGTTTTCACAGGAACTTATTTCACAGATGATGATCAAAAGAAGTATGTTGAGCTTTGATCAGAGTAATCTAAAGAAAGTTGGAAATCTGCAAATATGCAGTGATTAAAATTCTTTGTCCATCTTCCCTTAGTGAAATGAGGGGAGCACTAAGGGACTGATAGCTTATAATTAGTGTGAGACAAACTAAAAGATTTTTTCTTAAAGAGAATAGAGATAGGACTAAAGCAAAACTAAAGTTTAAGACTAGGTACACATTAATATTGAAATCAGCGAATCCATGTGTCCAAATAGTAAGCTGAATGCAGTCTCTTTAATTGCTTTCTTGCAGATTTGTGTCTCAGAACTCAAGGAGCATCTTCTGCTTCATGTCAACAGAATTAACTCCTCTAAGATAAAATATGGGTGAAAGAGAAGAAAAATTCTTACTCTTGTAATACCAGCTCGTCTTAAGGCAGTTACGTGTTCTGAATATAGTGTGTAGGCTATTTGCATATTAATCCCTTTCAGGTATCTTTCTTTCTTTCAGGACCTTCTTGTATCTGCTACAGCATGAATGACCTTTGAAATCATTATATGGAGTGAAATATGCTAGACACAAAAGGACAAATAGTATATGATTCCACTTTTATGAAATAACTATAATAAGCAAATCCATAGAAATATGAAGTAGATTAGAATTTACCAAGGGCTGGGGCAGAGGCAAATGGAAAGTTATTGCTTGATGCATACAAAATTTCTGTTTAGGATGATTAAAAAGTCTTTCTAATGTATGTTGATAGTTGCACAACATTGTGAGTATAATTAATGCCACTCAATTGTATACTTAAAAATGGTTAAAATGGAAAATTTGATCCTATAAATACGGTATCACATGAGTTTTTTAAAAAAATAGCTAGTACTGAAATATAATTATTCCTACAGGTATTAGTAAAACTATTCAACCACTAATAATTAAACTTTTTTTTATTTTTGAGATTGATTTATTCTTTGTAACTAGCAGACACATGAATTATAGAAGAAAGGTTAGTTCAGAAGTTTAGGGAAACTTATAATTAGGGAGCTTGTCCAGACCAGGAAGGTCTGTATTGGGGACTAGGCACATAGGCACATGAAAGACATCTTTAGAAAGGAATGGGGGGTTTAGAAAAGGGGAGCAGGAAGGCAAATCTAAATATCTATTAACAATTGTGTTCTAGGCAATTATTAATTTTATTCATATATCAACAATACTTATCAAACTCTATGATAATGCTCCCAGGTATAATATCTCTAAAGGTAAAGACTGGTTCTTAGACATCTCTCTATTATGCAGAGTATAATGTAGACATAGCCCCACACATGTTAAAGGAATTGCTTCATGCAACTTAGAGATCAAGAATCTTTTCAGTTAATCCATTGCTACAATGCTAGCACATATCTCTTTCATAAGTCTCATACTGTCCTCCAAAAAGTCAAATAAGCAACTTACATTCTTATAAATTTGAGTCTTTTTCTGACACCTGACTGAGATGGCAAAAATGGTTTATTAATCCGTATAAACTGGATTGCCCAATAGGAAGGGATTTTTTGAAAGAGCTAAAGGAAGCATGTAAACACAAAAATTTGTTCCCCATGATGAATCTGCACAAATTTCTTTTCCAATTATCCTCTTGCTAAATAAGATTACAAATAATGGAATTTTATCAAGATATGCTTCTCAAGATTTCACATTTAAAATTCCAAAAAAATATAACACAACATTATGAATGTGATTAACATCACTGAATTATGTATTTGAAAATGGTTAAAATGGGAAGTTTTAGGTTGTATATATGTTACCAGAATACAAATTTTTACATTAGGATTCACAAACAACAAATCCAAATGTAAACTATGGACTATAGTTAATAGGATTATTATAATAATATTGTCTCATCAATTGTAACAAAATTACAACACTAACGCAAAGTGTTACTAACAGGGAAAACTGAGTGTGTGAGAGGGTATACAAGAACTCTCCAAAAAGTACAGTTGATCTTTAAGAATGAGACAGCTACATACAAAACCTTAAAAAACAAGATAAAAGAGTATTTTTTTTCTATTGGTGACCACTAAATGGAGGTAATACAATACTGAATGATGAATTAAGGAAATTACAGATCAAATATAAGATAAGGCTCAGTCCTAAGGAGCTCTGTTTATAGGTGAGAATAAATAGAAACATATTTTACCACAATTAAAAATAAATAAACAACAACAACAAAAAAAACCCCACAGGTTAAGCCAGACACAAAAAGAAAAATAATACATGGTTTCTTTTATGTGAAGTAACTAGAATAAGCAAATTGATAGACACAGAATGTAGATTCCAGGTAACAAGGGTCCGGGAGGTGAAGGGAGTGGAGTTTTTGCCTGATGGATACACAGTTTCTGTTTGAGATGGTGAAAAAAAATTGGAAAACAGATGTTGGTGATTGTAGCACAATATCATGAATATAATTAATACCACTGAATTGTGCAATTGAAAGTGGGTAAATGAGAAATTTCGAGTTGTATATACAATACTACAATAAAAAGTGGCAAAAACACAGGGTAAAACAAGTACATTCAACTAAGTGTTCAAAAGATGAAAAAAAATCACACTAAGGGTTCAATAAAGAAATTGTTCACCTGGGGCATAGTAAGTAGAACAGCCTGATGGAAGTTAAACGTTGATCTGGAAGTACAGTGAGAAGTGTGGCTGAACTAAATGTTTTGAGTTAGATTAGGAGCTCTTTCAATTGCAAATGCGAGGTTAGAACAAGATAGCAAAACAGTGAATGATGAATGGATGTGTTTTAGGACACTAGGAGTAGTATGAATGCTGTACATACATTATTGCTTGTACCACTGATCAAATTCAGATTATTAATCTTTCTCAAACACTGAGAAATTAGTTAATAAGAATGTCAACCAGTGGAACAGCTTTTGGAAAGGAAAGGGGATGTGGAATGGAAGGGTCTTAGCATCACAATAGCAATAATATTTGGTGACTTTAGATGTGGGTTTGACTACAGAGATAGGAAACTTTGCTAAATAAAATTATCAATAGATCAGGGAGTTTAGGAAAGAAAGCAAATTTTGGAGTCATTTCATTATTCGTATTTATTCCCATATCTTTTCCAAAATATTTGGAAGCAGCTTAAAATAGAGTGGCTTGAAATAGAAGTTCAGGTGAAGTAATACCATATATCATCAATTGAAGGTAAAAGATGTAAATCAAATAGAGGAGGAAGAATGATAAATGGGAGAGGCTGAGTTCAGATTTAAATATGTGACTTTGAATTGACAGTGGAATACTCAAGTATAATGCTTCCTAGCTAAGAATAAAATCATCTTAGAATGATGTGTAAGGTCTGCCCAAATTATTTCTGTAATAGATTTTTGCTATTGACTGGAAATAAGCAGTCCATCAGCTGCACCTGGGAGAAACCATTTATAAATATAAATATCTATTTGGTTGTTAAGCAAAATGTTTCTGAAAGTAACCATAAATATTTATGAATATGTATAATGTAAGATCAGATGTGGTATTGAATATATTTCTGCTTATACATTGTATATTTTCTTACCTCAATACTAAACAAATAACTTAAAATAAATTAAATCCCCTAATGATACTAAATGATCAATCACTTCAGTGTTCTTGAAATATTCCTACAAGCTTTGAACCCTGTTACTGGTGCCAATTATCCTCTTTCTAAATAAGGTTACAAATAATAGAATTTTATCAAGATATCCTTTTCAAGATCATAATTTAGCATGCATATGAAGCCCTTAAGTGGTTACTCAGATGTTGTCTTACTTTCCCATACTGCTGTAGGAAAATACCACAGATTTGCCGGTTTAAACTACAGAAATGTATTGTCTTATAGTTTGGGAGGCTGGAAGGCCAAAATCAAGTTCTTGGCAAGGCCATGCTCCCTTTTAAAGAATAAAAAATCTTGTTCCATGCCTTGCTTCTCCATGGCTTTCCTGGATTTAGGGCAACATTGACTCAACCTCAGCCATGTCTATCTTACTGTCTCTCTGTCCGTGCCCATCTGTCCCCTCCTCATGATGATACCAGTCATATCAAATTGGGGCCCAAACTAATCCAGTTTGGCCTCATCTTAACTAACATCTTCAAAAATCCTGTTACAAATAAGTTCTTATTAACAGCACCAGGGTTAGAACTTGAATATTGTCTTTGGGGGGATGCAATTCAATCCATAACAGATGGTCACTGATTAAAGTCTGATATGACTGATTAAAACAAATGACGTTGACTCTGGCCTGAGCAATTAAGTGATGCTTCATGGAAGTAATGAGTTAAACCAGACTCTGAAGATTGTGTGAAATTTGGATAAGAGCATAAGTGGGAAGAGATAGTATGGATATTGATCTAAATGGGAAAAAAAAGAGTAAAGTCTTCTATTAAGAAAATAGTGTGATCTATTCACATGAGAGGAAAGAGATCAGAAGAGCTCGAATACAGAATAATGTGCAATAGGGTACTGGGTAAAGTGACAGAATAGAATATTACAGGGGTTTTGGCATACTGTTCTGAGGATGTCGAATAAAATCTTGCAAACAATAAGAAATTAATGGATGCTTCTAAATAGACGACATGGTAAACTAAGGCAGGTCTTCTGGAGACATAGTAGGCTTGAGTTGAATAGAGCAGTGGTGACAGAAACTGTAGATATTCAAGACCTAGTACCTGGCACATAATAGGTACTGACTGAATAATTGTTGAATGAGTGAATGAATGGACGGATGAAGGAAAGTTTTACAGGGCTTACTAGGAATCAATAAAATTGGTCAGGAAAGTGATATTCATGCAGAGTACAGGATCATTTATTTTAAGTTTTAGAAACTCTGGGCTTTCAAGCTACTTTTGGAACAGGAAGCCATATTAAACAAATAAACTTTTATTATAATCATAAATTATAGCAGCATAAAACCCATTTCATTGCCACTAGTAAGAACTATCATTTGAGTTAATTTTATGAGCTCAACTTGTTTTGATTATGCCATTATTCTTTTCTATTTGTACCATCAACATGGTCAATTATTTTTCATCTTAAGGCAATCAAATATTTTTGTATTCAGAATCAAATTAATGAATCTGCTCCATATTACATAGAACATTTCTTCTGGTTTCCTCAAATACTTGAGTAGGAATCATTCAGGTAATACCTGATGTAATTTGTAGCATGTCAGTAATTTGTATTTTCCTTTTGAAATGAGATCACTGGGAGAGAATATAGAAAGCTCTATTGAAATTACCTTTTTCATTTATTTAAAAATATAAATATTACCCTTGTATAATTTTAGCCAAAAGAGCATTTATGCCAGAAGAATGACTAGAATATTTCAGTCTTTTATAATTTCATGATTTTATCTTTTGCCAAAATTATTTTCAATTGAAGCTAATATGACTCTGATATGCAATAAGAGGATCTATCTACTCAGGGTGATGAGATTCTCTCAGGTTGCAGAATGATATTCCGGCTACAGTCGAGCTAGTTCCTCTTCTGGAAGCTTAGATTGTTCCCTTCTCAGCAGATATTCAAGTACTCACTGATGAAGTGCTGCAAGCGTTGGTTAATTAATTAAACTTGCCGAATTTTCAGCATCATTAGCCATTTTCCTTTATGCCTTTAAAAACCTACAAATGGGGTGAAATACTGAAAACCTCTTTACCCATAATGAAGTTGCTGTTTTTCCATGTGAGATGGGATAGCCCTGTCTATGTATGAGCTCACTCTTTACTGTGTTCTACAAAGTTCTATGATAACCACACGCTCCTTCCTCCAGCACCTTCCACTGACTATTAAACAGATTCAGTTTATTTAGCACAGCATGTGATCATTTCTCCCTATAAAATATATTAGAAATTGCTTAATACAAATGACTGAAATTATTTTATTTGTATCAGACCTGTATATAAGAAGAAAGTAGAATCATTATTTTTCATAAAGCCTATTGTACATGGTATATTTTCTCTTTCATCTTACTCATTTTGTAAAGCAAAAAACTTGAAAGAATGTACTCAAAACTTTCACTTGTACTCTAAGGACTGTCACTTCTAATAGGAATCAATTTTTTTTTACAGACTGAAATTACGTGAGTTAATATTTTTGCACAACACCCAGCAGCAAAACAAAATTTGAAATATTATGAAATTATATGAGGTATATGAAGTTTTGTCTTTCTGTTATGAGTGTGGGAATGTTTTTCATAACCTTGATAGCTCAGGGACATAGTGTTAGAAGAATTAATACTTTTTGCTTTATAGTAAGTTTAAGTTTATCTTTTAGTGTCTATTCAATGTTGCATTCCATTTTACAATGGATTCCCTAACCAGTTGGAAGGTATAAATATGCTTTCTATGCTTTGCACAGATTCTCTGAGTTACATTGGCCTTTCAAATTATGTTTTCATGCATGCAGAATTATTCTTGCTTAAGGAATGGTCTGCAATATAGCTCTTTTGTCATCTCAAGCCACTGCAATTATAAGGGTGTGGTGCTGTAATTTAAATTTCGTTAATGGCGTTGCTTTGTGATATTTTGTAGAACACTCTGTAATGCAAAATTTTCTAATGTATTTTCTGACTTTTACTCTTAAATTAGAGTTTATGCCCTTTATCTAAAAAGAGTAGGCTATGCATCAGAAATAAATCCATGCATTTAATTTTGTTTACTTATAAGAGAATAAGTTATTTAAAATATTAAGGAGTATCTACACATGCAAATTTATGCAAAGAACCAAGGCAAAAATTTGAGGGAAGAGACTATTTCCTTAACACATTAAGATAATTTATACGAAAGATGACTTTTTTTCCAATGACATGAAAATTTATTCCATTTTCTTATTTGGGGGTTTGGAAAAACAATAGAATATCTAGATACATGAATAATGAATTCCATTTATATGAAGCAGTTGTTTCTGAGAATTAACATTTGAAATTCTTTCAGAGTCATGATTTACAATTTATTTCAAGCAGTAAAATAAATTCATAAAAGTACTCTTGAAAAATTGCAGTTTAGGAAGTGTGTTTGCAGAACCACACAGGATTAAAATAATCATCAGTGTTTTCATGTAGCTAAACATGTGGCTATTCTGAGTGTATAGTTCAATTTATCTAACCATCAACAATCAAATTATTTGTATTCTAATGACAAATGCATTGGTCATTTACAAAAATTATTTGAACAAATGCCTTTCATTTTGATTTTTTTTCCTAATCAAAGTGAAGTTAGTGATAAAACCAATGGAACTTCAAGAAGCATATGCAAAAACAGAATAATAATGCTTTAATACTCACCACTGTGAAAAAAACATTCTCATTGAAAGTTGATTATATTTCTGGCAATTGGAATGTTCTAACAAAATTTCTGTAGAAAGTTTTAACTATGAATAGTTAAATTATTCTGATTTTTCATATTAGTAAATTCTAAAAATAATATAGCAGGTTCTGAAATATGTTTCTTGGTCATACTCTATTTTGCAGTCACAGGTTTATCCCATATTTTGCTGGTCATTATTTAGGTTACAGAGAGATAGGGCATATGTCAAAGTGATTTCCTCTTTGAGAGAATAATTAATGAAAGAAAGCATTGCATGTAGAAAAGTACAGTGTGTAATGTACCTTACTTATTCCAGTATTTGTATATAAATAAGAACATTAGAAATATTTAATTTACTTGGATATGTATGTTACAGTAAGTCTTAGTTGGAAAGGGCTGCTATGATAAATACTACACAGTAGGTTGGCTTAAACAACAAGCACATAATGGCTCATGGTTTTAGAGGCCATAGGCCCCAAGTCAAGATGTAGACCAGACCACACTTTCTCTTGGAGTCTGTAGTGTTCTGTTGCTGGCTTGTTGCAATCCTTGGGATTCCCTGACTTGTGTCTCTGCCTCCATCACATGGCGATGTCCTTGGTCTCCTTCTGTGGCTTTGTCTGACATCTTGCTTTTATGTCTTCTGGTTTCTCTGACTGCTGCCAAATTTCCTCTCTTTATAACGTGTCTGGTAATATGTATTAAGACCCACCCTGATTCAATTTGGCCACATTTTAACTAGCAATAACATCTTCAAGAGGTCCTATTTACAACTGGGTTCATACCCACAGGAATGTGGGTGAAAAACATGTCGTCTGTGAGGTGCAGGATTAAAAAGATAGTTTTTTAATTTGTTACAATATCTCAGAATTTTTCTTTAGCTCTAGGTTATTTGATTGGATTCTATAGCACCTTACTAAAGATATTATTTTTCTGACAAAGTGACTTTTTCCTGAAACAATTAGAGTTCACTGCCTTTAACAAGGAAATCTTCCATTATGACATTTTTCTCTGAATTATACTCACCTCTCAGAACACAGGATCTGGAAGCAGATGTTTGAAATGTGAGTTTATAAAAAAAATATAGCATACCATTGTAAGGTCCACTTAACTGTGACCCCCTCTAGGCTCTATAAAAGTTCAAGTTACTTTGCTCATTACCTTCATAGAGATATTCATGTTTGTATTAAATTTTATCCTAATATCCCTTTTGACAAGCTCTATGTAATTTAGAAAGACAGTATCTCAGTAACTTTTGTATTTATTAAATGTACTTGAAATTTTGTCTGATTTATAGCAACAAAATATTGGAATATGATAATGGATACTTTTGTTTAGTAACACATACAATAAGTGCAATTCAACTATATCGCACTGCTTCTTACTTAAACTGAAATTTCTCACAGAGTAAACTACACCAAAACCTAGCTTTTACTTCTACTGATTTTCCTACATAATATAAATAATTGAAATACTGTAGAGTAGAATGGCCAAGAGAATAAGTTTTCAAACTACTTGATTTTATTCTCTCAGAAATGCATTTATTAAATTTGAAATTTATTGATCAAAATTATTGGTGATATGTGCTCACCCAATGAGGCCACAAAATAACTTAAAGAAAAATAAAACAAACAGACTTTGTTCAACCTATTCCAGTAAGAAAGCACAGCACTTAAACAGAGCCTAGTAGAGCTTCTGCAGGGAAAAAATGAGTGGAGGATATTTATAGGATTCTAAAGGTGGGACTGAGTTATTTTAAGGAAGTCCTTACAATATAGTAAAATGGTTGAGATTAGCAAGAGTTTATTTCAGAGGAGTTTTGTGTTGATGGGCACAAGGTGAGACTCTTGAAGCAAGTGTTGATGGGCAAGCTGTAGTCTTGACAACATATTTTTGTGGGTTCACAGCCTTATCCTCCAGGAGAAAATATTTCCTAGACCAAATAGTTAAGTTATCTTGTTTATTTTCAGTATTGTTTAACATTCGGATACTAAAGCATATACTGCACCAGTTCAGTATCCAGTTACCCAGTGTTTCCTATGAAGAAAGAAATCCCCTTTCTACTGATGAAATGAGGGGGCTTAGATTTCTGGCTTTCTCATAACATATTTGCTATCTTAAAAAGTACACACATGGGAATTTATTGCTTAATAAGCACAGTTTCTGTTTGAGTTGATGAAAAAAATTGTTAATGGATAGTGAAGGTAATTATTACTACTGAATTATACACTAGAAGGTGGTTAAGATGGGAAAATTTGAGTTGTATATATGGTGCTACAATAAAAAGTAAAAAACTAATGAAAAGCACTTATTGCCTGAGCCCAATGACTCAAAAAACCAAGAAAATTATAAGGAACTTGTAACAGGAAGCTTGCAGTACCCAATAGTGGTTTAATTCTGTGTTTTAGCTAAATAATGGGTGAATTGTAGTCAGGTATTGAGCTCTTACCAAAGAGGACTAAGGATGCAAAAAATCAGTCAAAAGGATAGAAATTGCATAGGTGTTATGGTTAAAAGATAGCAAAAGGCAAGAAAATATCTAGAAAAATAGCCAAAGTATGCAGATTAAAGCATGATAGTTCGGCTCTGGATATCTAGATGTTTTTTTATGACTCTTGGGTGGAAGCTGTCTGTGTCAGTTATTCCCTGTTTCAAATGAAGATATCAGTTTCATACTTTCTCTTCCAGAAGACCATCTTCTTCTTGAGAACTCCTGAGAATCTCATCTTCAGTTTCCTCCTGGGGCATATTTTCAATAATTTAAAGACAACTTATTTCTCTTCACTTGAAAGACGTGGATCCAACAAAAAATACATTTACATTTTATGTAATGATAATTTTAACAGTACCCCATGCTGCCCTTCATATTGATGCTCAGGATTTTTTATTCTGATATCTCTTCTAAAAGAAAAAAAAAATATTCCGAAACATTTTTGGATTGTAGATAGTGGAATACTTCCTGGAGTTTAATACAAAATTAATATATATGGCTGTAGTCAGTGATTATGCTAGGAATAAGAATATATAAACAGTGAAGACACTGAGAAAGAAACTTCCAAGAGCCCTTTGTTTTCACCATAAAGTATTCTATGGTTAAAATACTGTTTGTCAAAGATATTGATATCTGCTATCCTAAGAAAATATTCTAGTTTGGAGGTAATTATTATATATGCCCTTGTACATAAACATGAGCGTGCTTCTAAATAGTATACAATTATTGGCATATTCATATGTTTTCTAAGTTTGGAAAATAAAGGAGTTGCATAATAGCTTAGAGTTCATCAAAATTGAAGAGTGTAAAACAAATGATTATTTCTACTGTCTTTCATTTGATAAAGTGAAGGAATAACCTTTGTGTTAATCTTGGAGCATTTGAAAAAATTCAAAGATAATTCAAGTTTAAAAGGCAGCTTGAGAACTTTATTTTTCTCAATGTGTGCCTGAGTATAGGAGAGAATAATAATAATATAATGTTGTAAAACATGAGTTATGAACATAAGTCATACTATTCACAGGCAAGAAATAGTAATGAATAATTATTTGAAAATAAGTAAAAATGATTACAAAGAATTCACATTCTTTTAAAATAAAGAATTTTATCAAAATAATTAGAAATATCTCAAAGTTAAAATAGTTTACAGAATATTTTGGCAATTGAAAGGAAGATATTATTTGATCATTTTGTGGAAAAGCAACATAAATTCTAAGTTTATTTTGTATTTCTTCCCTGTCATATTTTCTGTATCTTCCATGTCACTTTCAAATAATTTTAGGGTATCTATAAACAGTGAGCTATTCTTTTCTTTTTAAAATTTATTATTTGAAAGTTGTATAAACCGCAGCATTTAGAGTCGAATGTCCTCATATACTTTATATTTACAGGATTTTTCAAATCTATTGTTTATAAATGTTGAAATAATGCTAATATATCTTTATATATATGTGTGTAGAAATATATAAATATACAGCTATTCAAGTAGAAGATAATTTAGTTTTTAGCTCTAGCTGTATCATCTCTATGTATATTGTATTACTGAATCTCAATAAACACTAATATACTCCTTAAGAAACAAAAATGTAAACAATATTGTATTGTATTCCTATTCTTATTTTCCTCTAATCTTTTATATTATTTACAGTCTTAAAACAAAATAATCAGCTTTTGTTATTCAGGCACAAGGAAAATTGAAGGTAGGAAAACAAGATCGATCTAGCTCATTTTTTTTCAAGAGTACACA
This sequence comes from Choloepus didactylus, assembly GCF_015220235.1. NCBI lineage: Eukaryota > Metazoa > Chordata > Mammalia > Pilosa > Megalonychidae > Choloepus > Choloepus didactylus. The sequence continues at coordinate 69,287,419 of NC_051318.1, forward strand.
TTTTACTTCATTTTCACAAACTTTATCACATAAACTATCACACAAAACATTTTGCACATCCTATTCATGTATAACCATTTTATATATAAAATAAAGAACCAAAACATTTATAACTATTTCTGTGGCCAATGTTTGTAATTCTTCTTAGAAATTGAATAGTTATCAAAGAATTACCATTTTTTTTCAATTTAATGTTAGTTTGTTTTAAAGTTGTCCAAAGAAATAAAAATTATAATGTAAGTCAACATATGAAATCCTTTTATGACTTATAGCACTACAAGAATTCACAAGGTTAAACTCCTTTAAAAGATATCACTTATTGCAATTCCATTTAGTTAAACAATTTATATTTTGGGAATCCTAAACATTTTGTGAAATTATAACTTTCTTTATTTTTTTTTTTAAATCTTCATTTTATTGAGATATATTCACATACCATGCAGTCATACAAAACAAATCGTACTTTCGATTGTTTACAGTACCATTACATAGTTGTACATTCATCACCTAAATCAATCCCTGACACCTTCATTAGCACACACACAAAAATAACAAGAATAATAATTAGAGTGAAAAAGAGCAATTGAAGTAAAAAAGAACACTGGGTACCTTTGTCTGTTTGTTTCCTTCCCCTATTTTTCTACTCATCCATCTATAAACTAGACAAAGTGGAGTGTGGTCTTTATGGCTTTCCCAATCCCATTGTCACCCCTCATAAGCTACATTTTTATACAACTGTCTTGGAGATTCATGGGTTCTGGGTTGTAGTTTGATAGTTTCAGGTATCCACCACCAGCTACCCCAATTCTTTGGAACCTAAAAAGGGTTGTCTAAAGTGTGCGTAAGAGTGCCTACCCGAGTGACCTCTCAGCTCCTTTTGGAATCTCTCTGCCACTGAAGCTTATTTCATTTCCTTTCACATCCCCCTTTTGGTCAAGAAGATGTTCTCCGTCCCACGATGCCGGGTCTACATTCCTCCCCGGAATATACCCATACTTCCAGTGTAAATGTTTTAAAGTTTAAAATATGGGAAGAAAAAACAAATTTTATGTTCACTAAATATTGCATGAACATTTTTACATGATAGTAAGTTTTTTTTAAATGCATAGAATTGCTTTTAAGTTATAATTAAATCCTTAATTGGTTCAAAGAGTCATATGAATAGCACAAATAGTATATAAACTCTTTTTCTAAAAACTTTATTGTGGTAACATATAAAACACAAAACTTCCTATTTTAAACCATTTATGTGTATGATTCAGTGGTATTAATTATATCTACAATGTAGTGCAACTGTAACCACCAACCATTATCAAACTTTTTCATCTGTCACCTTGCATTGATTAAGCACTAATAATAATAATAGTTGGTAACCTCTAATCTACTTTCTGTCTCCATGAATTTGCCTATTCTAAGTATTTCATATATGGGATCACACAATATTTTGTTCTTTTATATCTGGCTTATTTTATGTGGCACAATGTTTTGAAGGTTCATCCATATTGTAGCAGGTATCAGAACTTGATTCCTTTTTATAGCTGAATAATTTTCTATTTTGTGTATATGCCACATTTTATTTACACATTTATCTGTTGTTTGACACTTGGGTTGTTTCCATCTTTTGGCTATTGTAAATAATATTCTGTAAACAGTAGTGAACAAATACCTGAGTCCCTGTTTTGAATTATTTGACCTATATTCTTAAGAGTGGAATTGTGGGATCATGTGACAATTCTATGTTTAGTTTTTGAGGAACCACCAAATTTTTCCCAAGTGGCTGTACCATTTTACATTCTTTCCAGCATCAGGCTAACACTTTATTTTCACTTTTTTGATAATAACCATCCTATTGGGTGTGAAGTGATATCTCATTGTGGTTTTGTTTTGCATTTCCCTAATGACTAATGATGTTCAGAATCTTTTCATGTACATATTGGCCATTTGTAAACCTTCTTTGGGTAGAATTCAAGAGTTTATGAACTCTTTTTAATATAAGTGACTGCCTCTATTAATATGTCAAAATTTTTAAACCTTTGAATTAATCCCAAATTAATCTATTCATCCAAAATCTAAACCATTGCACAAACACAGAGTTAAACTTCATTCATCTGTGTTATAGTTTGGCAAGGAAAACAGAAAAGAAGCAAATATACTTTCATGTTCTTTCTTTTTCTTATCTATTTGGAAGTACTTAGATATTTATCTGGAGAAGATATGTCTAGAGTATGTACCTAATGGATAAACAGCTGTGTTTTGTTTTGTTTTGTTTTGTTTTATGATCAACTAACCCCACATTTCCCCAAAAAGGTGAATTAGTAAGGGAGAAGAAAAGGAAAAGGAAGAATCATTTAACAATGAGAAGGCTAGTTATTTTCACTTTTCAAGGAAAGACAGAGGCTCAGATGCAGGAAAAAAACACATTTTGACACATAAACAGAGGACCAAGAGTTGTATTAAACTGTTTCTCTTTTTATTGTTTATAAAGACCACTTAGTCCTTAGAAATAGATATTCTCTTTGGTGATTAAGATCACAATTTTCTGAAAGATACTAGTCCCCTTAAAAATAAAATCCATTGGAGATACTGTATTCTGCTCCATACATTTTTTCATTGTTTCTCTTACTCTTCCTTAGCGTTCAGAATAAAAGTGGGTAGTAGGAAGGTGGCTTAAGTTTTAATATACAAGAAGGGGAAAATAGTCAAGAATTTTATTTAATATTCTTGCTTCTATAATTCCAAGGCATCTGGTAACTCCAATATACTACATTGCTTATTGAGCCTTAGATTTATTGCATTATCTTTCCCAAATCTTATGCACGAGTATTTGATGTGTTTTTATATTCTTCTTGGCACCTCCAACAGTTTATGTTTCAGAGTAGCTAAATAAATCCCCTTAATTAATGTTTAAAAGTAAAGTGTTCAAATTATTTATATGCTGACAACATATATTAATTTACTCATTCAATTAACATTTATGTGCATATGTGGTGCATTTTCTTACCAGTGTAGCACAGGTCAGTGAGTCAATGTTAAATTTTCTATGTATTAATTTCATAAATTTATGTGACAGATTTAACTTTCAATATCAAGCAGGTTTTATTATAAAAGAGGAAGAATGACTGAAAGAATCAAGAAAAATGTAAAGAGGATCAGAGGAAGTGAAAACTATAAAATAATTTCATGAGTTTAAAGGAATGTACACAGAAAAATTTAAGGAGATATAAACCTAGTGTAGCAAAAGAGACACAAAATAAAGCTTAAAACTTCTGATCATACTCTTATGTTCCCTAAAGTGTTGAATTTCAGGTATAAAATTTCTTAGTTTTCATTATTTTGATGATATTACTTTGTCTTACATACAACTGTCTAATTGGTTGCATACTTGAAGAAATGTTATGAGGATAATTATTTTTTTACTTTTCTTCAAGTTTTCTGAAATTGTAATGTGTTAACTATACCTGGATCATCTGAAATTAAATATAAGCATAAAATTGTATGACCTATTTTGTTAAAGGATATTTTTTAAAATTACCTTCCCCAGAAATGTTTATGACCAACACAGACAACTATATTTCATTTACAAATAGCTTTCTAAGAGGAAAGGGTTTGGAAAAACTGATCACTAGAAGTTCCCTTAAACTCTGTATATTAAAATGATACTCAAATAATATTGTATCAAACAATAATTACCATTCTGTTTCTCTTTATAGCCAGATATTTTACTCATATTTTTTTGTCAATATAATGAATTCATATCACATTCTGCTTCTCTTTCATTATGGGGTAATAATGGCATGCAGTTTCAAATTTTAACTACTGACATTGAATGCATATTCCTTTAAAAAGCATTATTTACAGTGTTTGTGTTTTGTTCACAGATACTAGCTGACCTAGAAAACCATGCATTATTTAAGAATGATCTGGAATGTCAAAAGCTGATTCTGGAAGCAATGAAATACCATCTTTTGCCAGAAAGAAGAACTTTAATGCAAAGTCCAAGAACTAAACCTAGAAAATCTACAGTTGGAACTC